>NW_024502902.1:3092351-3692351 GCF_017590055.1 Onychostruthus taczanowskii
CGGCGCCGCCCGGAAGCGCCCGGCCGAGCCCCGCCCCTCGCGCCCGCCGCGTTGCCATGGGGACCGGGGGAGCGGGGCCTGGTCAGGGAAATGGAGGCTCGGGGGTGCCCTGATCGCTGTCTGCAACCCCCTGAAAGGAGGCTGTGGCCACGTGGGGATCGGCCTCTTGTCCCAGGCAACAAGAGGACACAGTCACAAGCTGCACCAGGGAGGTGCAGGCTGGACATCAGCAGGAATTTTTTCACAGAAAGTGATTAGCCATGGGAACGGGCTGCCCAGGGAGGCGGTGGGGTCACCGACCCTGGGGGTGGGTAAGGAAAGGCTGGGTGCCATGGGCTGGCTGACATGGCGGAGTTTGGTCACAGGCTGGACTCCCGTGATCTCAGAGGGCTTCCCCAACCTCACTGATTCGGTGATTCTGTGAAATTGCTTGGCACAATCACGATCAGCAGTGACGCGAGGAACCATGGGATGCCAGCAGATGTGGACGCCAGTCAGCACAGCTGTGTGCAAAGCCACTGCACTGCCATGTGGGCAGCAGAATCGCCAGGCTTCTACACGTTCTTCTCCTCTGCAATGTGTGTGGGGGCAGTGGTTGGCTGTTCAAATGGTTTTCCTGCCTCCATCATGACAGCACCACCACTGGGAGAAGGCTTTGATTTCCCAGAGAAATGTGGTCGCCTTGTTGCATTGTGTGTCATCTTTTCCAGCTGCTCCTGGCTTCTGAGCAACTACCAGGCTTCCAAACCCCACTTTCTGACGCAGATCAAAAAAGCCCCACAACCCCAGCATTGTACTCTTTGAACTGGAAACTCCTCCATGACTAGGAGCAAGGCTGGCCATGGCGATGACCTCTCCTGCTGGCTGACAGGGTGGTTAGTGTTTGCGGCATGTGGCCCCGTGAGCCTCCTGTCTGCATACATCAAAACACTGGCTGAAGCCACCCACAATGCTGGGCTACAAGGGGCAAGAGTGTGTTGTTAATCATCATTTTATAGTCCCGGGTCTAAGATGTGATTTATTTATGAGGGGAAGCTGAATGAGAAATGCAGTCCTTCAGGTGGGAGCTCTTTGAAGAAAAGACTGACATCCCGACCCTGGCCACTGACAGGAGTTTTACATCAGTGAAGCTCCAGAACTGCTGAGCCAGACCCTGATTTCTGCACGAAGAGCTTGCTGGGGCTCGGCAGTGCAACAGCACTTGCCTGTGGCTGCGGGTGATGCAGAGAAGATGGACCCAGACTCTTCTGAGGGTTTTTGCACAGCTAAAGACAAGAGGAAGGGGTTGCGAGTTGCAGGATGGAATTACAGTGCAACAAAAGGAATAAAAATCGCTACGAGGGTGGGTAAGCACAGTTTCATCAGCCCAGAGAAGTGGTGGACTATCCATCCCTAGAGACAGTGACAATTTGTCTGGATAGATTCTGTGATGTCCTGAGGGAGACCCTGCAACACAAGCAAAGAGTCACCCCGCAGAACCCTCCCCAAAGCTGGCAGCTAAAACAGAGGGCTGGTTAAACAAATGTCACACAGGCGGAACTCGAGCCCGCGGTCCGTCCCACGCCCCGGCGGGACTGCTCCGTGCGGCGGGGGCCGTGTGTCCCGCGGTGTCCCCAAGGCTTTGCAGGGTCGGGCCGGGTGTCCCACGCTGTCCCCGCGGTGTCCCCGAGGCTTTGCAGGGTCGGGCCGGGTGTCCCACGCTGTCCCCGCGGTGTCCCCGAGGCTTTGCAGGGTCGGGCCGGGTGTCCCACGCTGTCCCCGCGGTGTCCCCGAGGCTTTGCAGGGTCGGGCCGGGTGTCCCACGCTGTCCCCGCGGTGTCCCCGAGGCTTTGCAGGGTCGGGCCGGGTGTCCCACGCTGTCCCCGCGGTGTCCCCGAGGCTTTGCAGGGTCGGGCCGGGTGTCCCACGCTGTCCCCGCGGTGTCCCCGAGGCTTTGCAGGGTCGCCCCCGGCCGGGCTCCATTTCCAAGGTTGGAGCGCCACCGTGTGGTCAGTGCTCGGAACTGCCGCTGCAGGAGCCGGCGTGGATTCCGGGTTTGTGGAGGTACCATATTTCTCCTATTTTACTGCAAAGAGGGGAAAAGAGGTTTTCCACACGCATAGGAGAACACCTGTGTAACGTGAATAATTTCCTTGCGCCCAAGGGGATTGCTCAGAGCCCCTTGGGCGTTGGCTGCCTATCAGACTGGCTAAAAGAAGTTGGAGGATCTCATTTCTCCTGCTGCCCACTTCTGCTACTAGAGCTGCAAGGGAGATGAACAAGCAGTGAATGTTTCCTTTGCTGGCAGCTCCTGCCATTCAAAAGAAAGACAATAAGCAGAACTCGCCTGAGGTAAAAAACTAGACCTGCTGACACTGACAAGGCCAAAACCTGTAGGTGTGATGAGCCTTGTTTTGTGCTGCACCAGTGAAGTGTGTGTGTTGTGCGTGTCCTTCAGTACATCCCCGAAGCATCGGCCTCTGTACACGTGTGCTGGCTGACCCTGCCTTTTGTGCACAGCTGCCCCAAAGTGTCCAAGATCGATTGGATTCTCTCTGGGTGAGATGGAGAATGAATCCGCATGCGCCCTAAAGCCATGTCTGAAATCCGTTGCCTGATCACCTCTTCCCAAGGGGAGAAGTAATGAATTGCTGATGAAAATGGTTACCTAAACTTTAAGGTTAGCCAGCATTTTTAAAAATCCCAGGAAGCTGTCCCTTTTCAAGAACAGGTCTGATTAATTCTATCAAAAATTTGAAATGTTGCTTTCTCTTGAAAATTGGGCACATTGCTTACAGTCTACCAATATGGCTTTAATCAAGAAGGCTTAGTTTGCACATACAGAGATTTTTCTGTCCCCAAGTACACAATCCATGAAAAGTTTGACTCTGAGAGTCAAAACTCCCCTCTGCTTGTCTTTCATCATGTGTAATAAGGAGTCTGCTAGCAGATCACACGTTGCATGACTGGTTCGCTTCTTGGCACTCAGATGTATTTCTGTGTACTCGGGCTGTGCTGAATCTCATGTTTCTGGCTGCTTTTCTGCTACTGTTTTCAGTGTCAACACGACTAACTCTGCACTAACATCCTCCTTGATTGCCATGTTGTCTGTTTTTGGGGGAACTTTCAGTGAGTAAGTGTGGGCATTGTATTTCCTGCCCATCACTGCACAGCCTGCCTGCCTTATCCCTACCCCACTTCTGCTGGGTGCTGCCAACACCTGCAGCAGCCTCTACATGGGGCAGGTGAGACATGGCCCTGTTGGGGTGGAATAGGGGACTGCTTTCACTGGGTGTTTTCATTGGCCTTCCTCTGAAATTTCCTGCATTTAGGATTCTCCAAGGTTTATCCAGAGGGGAGTTGGGGGAAATGGACAATGCTCTGTGGCAGATGCATTGTATTTCCACGTGCACCAAACATGTTTACGTGCCCCTGGACTTCATCCCCACAGATTTCTTCTCCCAGAAAAGGAGATAGGTCTCAGGGGCATCTGGTGCAGATGTTACCTCTGTGAAAGCATTACTCCCAAAATCAGTACTTGCAACCTGAAAAACCTTAAAGGCAACCTAAAGCCTAATGGGTTTTCTGAGACCCTGCAGGTGGAAAGTGTGAGCTATGGCTTGGCTGATCAATTTTATTTGCAAGGCAACTTTTAGCCTTTCCAATCCATGGCATGACTACACTCTTTTGCACAGTCCAGGGGAACTACTGGTCTGGCAAGATGCTATCAAGGCTTATGGTCCTTGGGATGGGCCCTTGGGATGTTGAGCTCCACAGTGGAATAGCGACAGGGCATATGGGGTCCGCATCTCATGAGCAGTAGCAGAGTGACCGGTGGGAAACAGGCAGAGACTTGCCCTCATTATGCACGGGTCTAACATGCCCAATTACCCCATCCTCTCCTCACCTCTGCAATGTAAAAAACTGTTGTTGAGAGTGGTCATAACTCATGGTGAACACCCTGCCTCCCCCTTACTCCTTTCACACCCACTGCTCTCCATTTTCCTTCCAGAAAAAAAATGTGTCTTTGATGAAATTAAATGGCTCAGTCAAAGAACCCCTCAAATGCTTGGGGACCCCTGCAGTTGGCCACCCTTGCCCACTTCCCAGCTCTATTTCTGGCTGAGTTTGGAGTTTAAGTGGGCTGACCTTGTGCCCTGACTGCCCTGGGGGTCAGTGATGAAAGCGGATGGAGGCTTCACAGTCAGGTCTCTTGTGTGTGACTCTTTTGTTCCCAGGACAAGGGTGTGCAGTGCCTGGGACAGTGCTTAATTGTTTGGGGGCACTGCTTTACCCATCATGCCCTTCCCCGGGTGGCCCCAGCCCTTCTTGCTCATGCGTGGGAGGGAGGCAGCTTCCCCACTCAGGGTAAGGAGGAGGAAGCAGAGTCTGAATTGCTTGGGATAATTTCTGGCTGTTTATCAATCTGTGTCATAAATTTTGCAGAGTGCCAGAAAGCAGAAGGAGAAATAAAGTTAAAAAAAAAGGACTTCCTGGCATTTTGTGACTCCTGTCTATCACTGGGTGTATCCTCCATTGTCCTTCTGTGCAAACAAGAGCAACATCACCTTGTCCCAGCCAGCTCCTGTATCCATCTACTGTGCTCCATGGGATTCACCCCATCACTGAGACCTCCCTCTGCCCCTTCTACAGGTACTTAATGAGGAAAGTCCTATGTCAGGCCTGAGGCATTTGGCTTAGTCCAAGTGGAGGCAATGAGTTCACACCAGGGAGGGCAGAAACTTTGCATTGATCTTGTGGGTGTACAAGCCTAGGGCTAAACTTATTGAGACTTGTGGAAAGTTGGGTTTTGGTTTTTTTTTGCTAGATCAGAGCTGGACACCACACCTGGCACTGCCCTGAAGACATGCAGAGGAGTGGTAGGTTTTCTGTAGGTGTGCTTGGGCAGGGGAAGGATGCTGGACAACTTGTGTGCGTGATGATAAAGAATTGAAAGTTTACAAAGCCTTGCCTGGTAGAGGTGGGCCAGCAGAGCTCAGCACAATCATCAAGGAAGCCTTGTACCACTCAATACCTCTTTGGCTGCCCCCTCAGCATCTTTCTTTTCCCAACGAGTCCTTCCTCTGTGCTTCACATCTTCATTACAGCTGGAGACTGGGGCAGGAGCCTCCACAGCAGGCCCTCCCCTCTGCCATTTCGGGGAGTGACTGTGCAGAGGAAATGGATAAAAGGAGCCCAGGGTCAGGGTTTAATTACCCCATTGCGTGCAGAGACGAGTGATGGACAGAGACTGTCAGTGGGTCACTGATTAGCTGCCACAGAGCAGACAGAGGAGGGGGGAAATGTGATGAGCCCCTGGGACAGGCCAGTGCTGGGGAGAGCTGTGAGACATGGAGATGGCAGCTCGTTGTGAAAGACACTTTTTCTTTTAGTTGTTTCCCCGGTCTTTCATCCCACTATTTGTCCCAGCTCCATCAGGAGTCCTGTGGGCTAAAAAGTCTCCTTCTGTGCCATGGCTGCTTTGCTGGCTAGGGACAAGTTGCTGCTGAGGTGGCAGGTCCCCTGGGGGATGGAGAAGAAGGGATGTCTCCTGCTAGCTGTGGCGTTTTCTTGTCTCCCTGTGGCAAGGTGGCAAGGAAGGATGGAGGGAGGGGAGAAGGGAAAGACTAATGAAAACATATGAGGGAAGGGAAGGAAGAAAGCTGAATGAAATGGCTGCTGGCAGGTGAGGTGTAATACACAGATAGTGTTCCTCTGTGCAGAAGTGAAGCTTTCCTTCAGTGAGATCAGCCCAACGAAAGTGCAAACCAGGCTGCCTGCTTTGGACATGGCTGAATGCCTCAGGTAATAAACCTGTCTGGCATCTGTTGGGTCTGGGACTGAGAGAGACCACTTTTATTCTCTTGGCAGATTTGGTGACCTGGTTCTGTGTAGCAATATGCAGAAGAAGCAAGTTTCAGCAAGTCTTAACTCTTCTGCTCCTGATCCCATAGGTAATTCTGCCTCCTTTCCTTCTCATCCTCATATCAAACCCTTGTTCTTCATCCCACCATGCTGTCTCTGAGCCCAGCCTCCCTTTTCCCACATTTAGACAACTCAAGTCAACTCATATCCCTGACCCTGCCCTCAAGTCCTCCATACAGTGTCACACCTCACACACAGTCTTCTTCCACCAGTCCTGTTACCTTTGGCCTCAAGACTCCTCTTTCTTCTCTACAATCCCTATCACACACCCTCTTTTGGGGTCTGACCTTCACTTTCTACCTCCATACACAGTTGTCCCCCAAGGTCCTGCTTCCCATGTTCACTCTCCCTATTATTCCTACCCTTTCCTCTCCCATTCTTACTTTTCCTCACTCATCCCTTATCCCTCTTTCCTGTCCCCTTCACCCCTGATCTCCCAGGGTTTTTTGCGTTGATCGTTTCTGGAATCATGAGATCACTGTTTTTTTCTGTCGCTCTCAGTGGGAACATCACATTAAGGAGCGTGGATAAGTGACCAGGGGCCATTGGGGTGACTCTGGCACCCCCTCTCCCCACTGTCCCTACCCCCCTCTTCTTCTGTATCAAAGGAAGCTTTGTTGTCCAAAAGCAGAAAGAGAAAAGCAGATAAAAAGGCGGAACATGTGATCTCATTGGCTTTATTTAGACATCCAGCTATCCCTCCTCTCTTCTTGATTCATCCAAAATTATCTAAGTAAAAATCCATAATCCATCCTTGGGCTTCTCATTTCTGAAAGAGATGGTGGTAGATTCTTTTTTCCAAAGGGGCTCCAACAGCTGACCTCTTGGTCTCCCCAAGGTGCAAAGATGACCCTGATGGGGCTCTCTACACACTGTAATGCCTTTGATTAGAGTCTTCACATCAGGAGTGTGGCATCTCACCATGTGAAGGAGAATTGAAGCAGGGAGAAGCAAAGCCTTTTCCTTAAAGTTTCACCATTGTTTAGTGGACAATTCCAAGAGGTATCCAACAATACATTGTTTCAGCAGGAGCACTGCTTGGTGGGAAGGTTTAAATTTGCAGCGTTAGATGCACAACATTTGAATTAACAAGTTTCTGGATCTTCCAGGGACTTGTTTTTTTGACAAGGGCAAAATTCTTCATCTTGGGGTGCTTTGGTTGTCTTTAGTGATAGAGATGATCAGCAAGTTAGCACCCTGTACGATAGAGCTACTGTGGGAGCAGCGGAGCACAGCTGAGGTTGCAGGAAGAATCTCTGTGTCTTTGTTGGGATTCATTTAGATGCTATCAAGCCAGAAGGCAGGAAAAAGGATTATTATGTATTCCTTTGTTGTTACATATTGGGAGAGTTTGAGGCTTTCCAGTGAAAGCTGCCCTGCACGCTGATTTTAAACAGTATGGTTGACTAAGCAAAAATCCTTATTGTGGGCAGAGCTGTACGAATATAAAGAGTTGGTCAGTGCATCATTTTCATGATGTTTTAACCAGCTTGGTTAAAATCCACCAAACAAGAAGTCCTTCTAATATGGGAATATAATGGCCCTTTTATCTGTAGTCCATTCCCCTTCTCTACAGGAGTAAAAATTCTCTGCATAACGCCTTACATCCACAGCTTTGTATGTGTGTGTGCGGGATGTGGCTAAGGCTGAAATTTAATGATTGTTTCAAGGACCTTCCAAAATAGTGAAGGCAATAAAAGGGAGAAGAGTTCAGAAAGCTTGGCAGATGGACGCAGGCAGCATATGCCATGTTCATCAAACAC
This sequence comes from Onychostruthus taczanowskii, assembly GCF_017590055.1. Classification (NCBI taxonomy): domain Eukaryota; kingdom Metazoa; phylum Chordata; class Aves; order Passeriformes; family Passeridae; genus Onychostruthus; species Onychostruthus taczanowskii. The sequence goes on from NW_024502902.1 coordinate 3,100,019, forward strand.
ATGACAAGGACTGAGATCGACTCAGGACAAAGGGTGGTCAGAGGAGTGAAGAGGGTCAGTGGAGAAGAAGGTGAGCAGAAAGGCAGAAAGATTTGCATCAGGTGAGAATGGAGAATTTTATTTTGTTGCAGAACACAGTATCAGTGAAGTATATACCCAAATGCTATGAAAGGAAGGGAGGTGGGAATTTGGCTAAGGAATTGTTTCTGTTGCAGAAAGGTCACTGTAGAAGTTGCAGTGACTTTGGCATCATGTGATCTTTTACATATCTGTGTACGTGTAAGGTGACTCAGTGAAGCAGTATGTGCAAGGAGACTATAGCTGGAAGGATGCCTGTGGGAATGCCTGAAGTATAATTTCAATGGGGTGTGGGAAGACGTGATGTTCATGGGGATTTGCCACAACTTTTCTGTGGTGAGAGATCATGCACAAGAAGATTTACAGCAACAGTGCAGGGAAACTATGTGACACTGCAACCCATCCGACAGAGAGTGTCAGCTCCAGCTTTCAACCAACTGAATCAGTAAATGTGGAGGCAAGAAAGAGACTTTTTTTGTCCTCCCATGTGTTTTTTACTAAATGCCGAGTTCCCATAAAAATTTAGACCCATTTTAGCTGCCACTCAACTCCTGTCAGTTCTGGGTCCCTACCATTTGATTTTCCTGAAACAGGCACCATGAGTCAATTTGCAAGATATTTCCATTAGCATGTTGGGCTGATTCAACTTATATCTTGCCCCGTTGTGTCTGACTCATTCTTCCCCGTCTCTAAGAGAAGCCCAGTGGAAGCAGAGGGGCCTTCACATAGATGCTCAAGGTCTCTATCAGATAATAGGTGAAGAAATATTTGCCATGACCAAGCTATGGTCATTTTTTGCCATTCCTTAGTCACTTGGCAGCCAATGGAGGGAAGAGGCGAGAGCAGGGTGGGGGAGAGTAAATGAGACAGAGAGAAGAGAACAAAAGATTCTTTTGTGGTACAAAGAGAGAGAAAAGGGAAAGCATCACCAAATGCCCAGAAGCCATGTTTGTAACAAGAGACCTATTCTCTCAGCTACTTGGAAAACAACTTGGAGTAAAAGGCCCTGGTTGAATTAACCCTTCATGGAGGTGATTTACTGAGTGTGAAGGAAAGAGGCATGGCCGCGGGAGATATGATCTGTGTGGAGAGGTAGCAGTCTTGACTCTTGGGCAACTTAAAACAACGATTGGTTGTCCGGGAAGAGGAGCTAGAGATGGTGTTGGGTGGTTTGACTATAATGAAGTTTTAAAATGTCAGATATCCTTTCTGCATTGGAACTTTGGTTTTGGAAGAGATAACCAGAGGGGTTTTTGCAGCATTTGAGGGGATGACTTTTCGATCAATGTTTTTCCTAGGGATGCTATGGAGTAAGGAAAACACCACCCCTAAAAATATGGCTTACTGCAGCATAATCTTGTCCCATCACAGCCTCTGTGAATTCAGGTTCTATTGCTCGCCTTCAAAAACTCTCTCCTCACACATTGTGTCTCTCTTGCTCATGTCTTAGTCCTCTCTTTGACTGAGAAGAACAATTTTACTGGAGTTAGGGGTTCTCTTAAAACTGATTGAAAGTATGCCAAATCATCAATTTCCAAAGAAACAACCACCTTTAATTTGTTGTCATCATTCCCTCCCTTAGCCTCCTCCACATTATTTATAAGGAATTTTCCTCTTTAATTGAGTGGGTCTTTGGGTGAAAGAAGAATCTAGGCTGATGGTACCAGAAAAAGCTCCACTCAAGGAAAGAGAATCTGCACCTATTTGAAGATAAACATGGAATATCAGCATATGCTGTGTCAGTTTGACTGTGTGCTTGCTTCTGGGTGCCCTAAAGAAGCGAGATAGATCTCAGAGAAAGCTTCCTCCCCTTATGAAAGTGCAGGAGGGACAGCAACCTGCCTCTGGAGCCTCCTAACACAGTGCCAGGCAAAGGGCTGCAAAGAGCAGTGGAAAGACATTTCTCCTCTTGCTTCATTGTCTCACCAGCTCAGCAGCAGTGTCCTCCCATCATGGGTCACCCATCCCCCTGGCCCGATGGTGCAGCGGGGGAGGACGCAGTGGGTGCCCCTGGAGCCCGTGGTCAGGTGGGCTGCCAAGCGGATATGAGATGCAAACAGCTTTACAACTGTGCTTTCGTAAATAAGCCATCACATGGGACTCGTGCACGTCTGTTGGAGCAGCAGTTTGGAAACCAGGAAGATCATGTGGCAACAGAAGTCTGCAGGCTCCCAGCCCTCCCCCACTCCCTAACCTTCTTGCTCCCTTTCCTTCTCTATCTCTCTGTCTCTCTGTCTTACTGAGATGGTAACCTCAAAAGCTGGAGTTAGATTTTGCTCCCACTAATCTCACCCAGGGCTTTGGGGTATATGTGTTGGCACTTGTGTTGGCGTTCAGCCTACCTGTGCTACTCAGACCACCTGTGCTGTATGATGTCCCCTGCAAGCCCACCAGGGGAGTTTGCAAATTCAGTCTCCTAAAGGGATTGAAGGATATTTACCCAGAGGAGATGTTAAATATGATTAAAGCCATTGCTCAATGGGATTTTCACTATGCAGGAGAGTCTGGCAGAAACTGTCTTTTTCTTGGCAGTACGGTTTTAATACTTGGTGGGCATTTACTGGAGTTACTGGTAAGGTCAGAAGAGAGAGTTCTGGAGTTTTTAAACTAAAAAAACTTGAAGTTCTCCACTGCTGCCTCATAAAACTAACTCATTCACAGTGGCACAGCAAAGCAGAAGTTTCAGAACATTGAGATATCAGCTGAGCTAAGAGCAGGTGGTGTTCTGTGAACAAAAAATGCTACTACATTGTCAATTAATGCAGGTCTTTGAGCCTTGGCTCCACTCACGGCCTCCTATTGTAACTGAGGTCTTAGGTGCATATGCCAACCAACCTTGCTGAGTGCAAATAACTCAGAGACAGGAAGGAACTGGAGGATTTATTGGGCTGTGCCAGGTGAGGCTCAGCCTGTCCCATTGTCCTGGCACTTGGGTGTTGTTGTTGATTACACCTTCTTCTACCGTGTTCCTCTAGATATCATTTCCTCCAAGATGATTTTTCCTAGCTTAGAAGCTCAGGATCTGAGTCCACAGTTCATAAGACCTTTACCTTTTCTTGCATTATACGTTCCTCCCTGTGCACCTCTGCTGGCTGCACTCTTAGCCTCTTCTCCTCTTCTCTTCTCTTCTCTTCTCTTCTCTTCTCTTCCTGTTAGCTGCCTTAGACTGTGTTGAATTTGGATCTGAAAATGGGACTGGTTTGGATTGAATTAATCAGCAGATGGGAGTGGGCTTGATGGAAAGAGTTTGCCTTTATACAGTGCTGCTGAACTGATGTGAGTATTTCACTATGCCTGGTTTAAAAACCCTGTTTATCTTATACCAGAACCTTATTACCAATTGGCAAGCTGTTTGCTGGACCAGCTTTCCATGGACAGGAAAAAGATTATTCAGCAAGTGCTAAAATGGGATTTCCCAAAAAGCTGACAAAAATCTTTAGTTCCTTGGCGTCCAGCTGCTCCAGGCTATCTCCTTCTCCACAGCCTGTGAGGAATTCATAGCAGAACATCTGCATCTTCTTCCCAGTTTGATCCACCAGGCCAAATCTCCTAATTACTAGCCCTAAAAAGGAAAATCATCCTGTCTGAGAAATTCCCTAGGCAGGAATCATAGAATCATGGAATCATAGAATGGTGTGGTCAGGAAGAGACATGAAAGATCATTTAGTTCAACCTCCCCTGCCATGGGCAGGGATGCCACCCACTAGACCACATTGCTCAAAGTCCACTTAACCTGACCATAAACAGTTCCAGGGATGGGCAGGGATGGCAACCAATGTTTGTCGTGAGAAATCAGGACCTGAAAACCTCTCACAGGGTTTATATTTTGACTAGATTTCCTTGATAGACCAAAATTTCATCCAGTCTAATATAGTATGTGTAAGACATTGCCACAGTGTTACCTATCAAGGGAGTAAAATATTTCAATATAGAATTAAACCCCAAATTAAGGAAAATTAAGACTGTTTCCAAATAAATTATGTCTCAACATAAAAGATTCTACCTGGAGGATCTGGCAAGTTAGTCTAGCTCATAGTGCTGCCAAATCCTTTCCCTCTGCCCTTGTTCCGTCTCTGCTTTAAAAAACAAAACAAAACAAAAAAAACAAACAAAACAAACAAAACAAACAAACAAAAAACCAGAAAGAAATGATGGGTAGGAGATGTTGTGGTCCCGGGGAGAAGCAGAGCCCCATCTCCTTACACAGCTATCAGGGAGTGGAGCAGGAGAGAGGAGGGTAGCACAGTGCTGTACAGCTGCAGGGCTGCTCACAACAGGGCAGAGCTCCCAGAGAATGTGCTCTTTGTTCCCTGCCTTTAAAGGGTAAGAGAAACACTTATGCATGGCAAATTAGCCCAAAAATGTATTTCTCTAAAACACCCGATTGTCTGGCCAGCTCTGCAGCTGCAGGGAAGTTCCAGGGAGAGAAGGGGGAGGCGGCGGGGAAGGAGGAGGGAGGCAGGGAAGGAGGATATTGATGGCTGGGGGCAGGGGAGGGAGGGGGGCAAGGCAAGATGATTGTGCGAACGAGGGAGAAATTCTCATGCCACCATTCAAACAGAGCTGACCAGTGAGCCAGGCGACTCTTGAGAGAGGGGCCACGTTGGTGGTCAGGGGACCACGATGTCTCCTGGGGGGCAGGGAGAAGAGGGGACCAGGCAGCTGTGCTGGGGACAGCGTGGGACCAGGCCCTGGTGCAGCCGGCGGTGCCGGGGAGTCCTGCCAGCGGCAGGTTCAGCCGGGCCATCTGGGCCGGGGTGCTCCGCCAGCAGTGCCATGCTCCTCTAGTCACCGTGCCACGCGTGCCGGGGGCTGCGACTCCTCTCCTGCCCCTCAGCAAAGTGCACAGCGTTCCACTGTCTTTGGGGAGCAGAGCCTGTGCTCTTCCCAAGAGGTGGCACTTAGGTTTAAAACTTCCCAAATGTACCTCTTGATTAGGAAATTGATCTGGGATTCTTAAGAATTTCCAGATTAATGCTGATACTTATTTAAAAACTTCCAGACCATTGCTGGCAGAAAAGTGATTCCTTGAATTTCCCTGGAGTTTGGGAAGCAAAACCTAGTGATAAGGTTCTTGACAATGGCTTGGACTGTGAAGTTCATGGTGAGTGCCACAGTCTTGTCCCTGCCCCAAGGGATGCCACTGAAAGTAGTCAGGCCTACCCTGAGCATAGCTGAGACCTCGGAGTCCAGGGAGTGTCTTCCACATGGTCTGGGATGAGACATCCTCTTCACGTGCATGCATTTATTTTATTTTCCATTACCTGCTGATGTGGGAAGAGAGATGGTACAAACTACAGCACTTTGCAGGTACAGCCTTGAGGTAACCTGACTTGTCCTCACCACTGCTGACTGAGTGCTCCTGGGGACATCTGCAGAGCGATCGAGATGCTGCCTGCAGAGGAAGCAGCTTAGGCAGGCTTTGCCTTTGAGGACACTCAGGGGTGCATTTGCCTGCATAAATCCAGGTCCCAATGCTCTGTCCTTTCTGCCACATGTCATGGCCTATTTTGGGCAGACACTAACTTCTTCAAAGTCACCAGTGCCACCTGCTGTGAGGGCTGGTGAGACTGGGACGTAGCCTGAGGTTAAGCCAAGCTTAGACTGTCCATGAGAAAAGAGAGACATGAGAATGTCATGTGGGATTTGGTTTCAATACATTCCCATGACTGTCCAGCTCAGGTGTAGGATTGATGTTGCCACCAGTTCAAGTTGGTCCAGGAAAACTATTTCCAGGTTGCTGTAACACTCATCATGTGACCAAATGTTTTCAAGGAAAACCCTGTCACTCTTCGGGTTTGTAATCCAGAAGTCCTGCAAAGTCCCCTCTCACTGGACTGGAAGATGGGAAGGACAAGTGGACGTGGATGATTTATCTGAACAAGAAGTGATATCACCTGTGCTGAGAACTATTCACAGAATCACAGAATGGGTCAAGTTGGAAGGGACCACAGTGGGTCATCTGCACAACCTCCCTGCTCATTCCAGAACACATGGCAAAGGATTGTGTCCAGACAGTTCTGGAATGTGAGGAAACTCCACAGCCTCCCTTGGCAGCCAGTTCCAGTGCATGATCACCTGCACAGTAAAGAAATTCTTCCTCACATTCAGGTGGAACTTCCTGTGCATCAGTTTCTGCCTGTTCCCTCTGGTCCAGTTGCTTGGACAATTGCCTATTCTGCTTTGAATCTTGTCTATTAATTTTTTCTTTTCAGAGGTTTATGAAGATGCTTTAGTTAACACTGGGTATGGAAGTAACTGCTGGATACAGAGCAGGATCTGACTGAGGGAATCCAGTGTGAGAATTTCCTATAGTGGAGAAGCTCATCAAACTTTTCTTGAAGAGGTGTGATGAGCAGAGGAGGGGCTGGGGAGCTGAACCACTCTTTAAATGAAGGGTTGGGAAGCTGCTGGCAACTAGTATAATCCTGTCATCACTACCTTGCACATTTCTTTATGGCCAATTCACTCTCTCATTTTATGTATACATGGGAGAAGGGAGGATGAAAAATGTTAATTTTAATCAAGTCAGCAATCCTGCTTGGCTTTGACGCTTTTCATTTTCTACTCAGGTGAAAGAGATTCTTCTGTGTGCACTGACATATATCCCTGTGATGAGGGGGATCTGTCCTCTGTTCTCTCGTCTCAGACCTTCACACCCCTGCCACTCCTCCTCCCCTGTCTCTCCAGAAACACCCTGAGCTGCCACCACACAAACTTCTGTGACCACGTTCCATTAACTTTACCTTCATTTTTAAGGCCACAAAGCTACAGTGGTGCCAGTGCTGGGCTTCATGTCTGACCTTCATGGAGTGTGTGGCACAGACTTGATGGCAGGCCTGCTGTGAGTTCTGAGATCACTTGTGCCAAGGTGGGACTCAGGGAAACCAGGAATCCAAGCACGCTCCACCTCTTTGTGGAGACCCTGAGACCTCCCAGCTACGGCAAGGATGTGGCATCATTGGGTGGGAATGACTGGTACCAGTCATTATTTACCATTTATTGGTAAATAATTTGCTAAGAAATAGGACTTCAAGGGAATGAAATTGCAAATTCAGACATATTCAACAAGCACTTTTGAGTGGAAAGTGAGTGTGGGAGACGGATTTTTAAAATATCAAAACATTTCATTTCAAGGCAATCTTCCTGAATTATTCTTTTCTAAATGCCAAAATGCTGTGAATGGACATTTTCAAAGTGAGTTTCTGACATTTTGTTTCAAGCCAGCATTTTGCATTTAAAACTTGACCCAGGCTGAAAGATGAGAGGTCAGTCACAAGACCCTAAAACAATGAAATAAAACTTGCTATTTAATGACCAGAATAATGTTTCAATCTCTGAGTTATGCCATTTGAAATAAAAATTTAAAATCACCACAGAGCTCTTATGCATGTTCAGATCAACGTGGCCCTACCTGACCCACCTCTGAAGAGGTGGAGTCACTGGAGCAGAAACAGACAATGTGGTTGGGATAAAACCAGCCAGTAGTGGCCTGAAATGAACAAAACATCCCCTTATGCATCCCAGACAGAATTTCACTCTTCTATTGATAAATTTCAGTTTGATCTCGATGAGGCTCTTTACGAAGGGATGTGCTCCTCTTAGGGATGTTTGCATCCCCCTAGCTGCACTGGTGGCAACAGGCAGAGCAATGGCAAGCAAAGCCCCTGTGCCTATGGCAGGTTTACTCTGCTGGCAGTGACCTTTAAGCAAAGTGGCAACCAAAGTGTTACCATTTTCTATCAATCTCTGGGAGCGCTGTCCCACTGTTCTCCATGAAAACCAGTGGAGCTCTTCATGGGCATGTGCCCATAGGCACCTCCAGGGAAAAAATGCAAGCATAAGCAAAGTTTGGGTGCAAGAAAATCCCTGCTAATTTGGGAAGTGGCCCTACTACTTCTTATAATAGGTGGTTATGCTGGGGGACAACAACCAAGCAGGATGAAGGACACTGACAGTGTTTTGAGAAGATGCTGTGCCTCCCAACTGCATCTTCTGTACAAAGACAGGTCCAGTCTCGAGGGATGTGAGGATTAGCCTTCCTCCCCCTTCCTCGCCAGCCCCAACTCCTCACTCCCGCTGCCCCGGCCTCCCTGCCATGCGCACGTGGGCCCGGCTGCCCATGAATAGAGTTGGCACGGGTGGGTCCAGCCTGAGCCACTGGGGCTCACAACTCCCAACCTGAATAAGCAGCATAAAGGCACAGAGCAGCCCCGTCGCGGCTCTGTCCCGACCCATCCTCCCCAGCTGCAACAGCATCCGCTGTGGGCCCAGACCGGCCATTCTTATCCAGTCCTTCTGTGCAGTTTGTCTTCTCTCCCTCTCTCGTCTCCCCCCACCCCCGCCTTTTTTTTTTTTTTAATCCCCTTTTTTCGAACATATCATTACAGGAGCAACAAAAAAGATGGGACAATACAGCCATTGATGAACTGCTCTCGTCCTCCAGTCCCGATCCCCCCCACTCCCTCCCTCCCCTTCTCTGGTGCGTGCCAACACTCTTTCCACCCGCCCAGGGCTGGAGCCAGCGCCAAACAACCTCTGCTAATAAACAAGAGGAACCAGATAAACCAGGAACACAATAGAGGGATTTGTTGCACTTTAGTGATGGTGGGAACAATGTCAACTCCGTGGCGCAGCTGCATGGACCCCCTCCCATCCTCTCCCCCAAACGCCTCGTGCCCCCCGCGTACTTGCAGCCCAACACTGTGATTTATGAAAGGCCAAAGGTCACTGTGCATTAAAGGGCTTCTTTCTTGCATCATTTATTAACCCCTCTATGACAAGGAGCACTCATTGTGGCAGTGGTGGTAGCACAGGGAGCAGGGCACGGGCAGAGTCCATCCCAGTGGCACCATGCATCTCCCAGAGGATGCTGAGATGCAGGCTGGTGCTTAAGCCTGGTTTTACACTGACCTGGTGCTGGGGGGAGTAGGGGAGGCTTTCGTGAGATATGTTTTGGCCAGCAAAAGCAACTCATGACTCCAGCACAGCTCTGTTCATACTGCACTCAGGTCACCATCTGCCACACCTACACTTGCTGCCAGCCTGGCTGCTCAGGTTGCTGTCCATGCTGTGGCCATGCACACACTGAGAGCTGACCTGAAGGTTCTGTATTTCACATGGTAGCGTGGACCACGTTGCATCACCAGAGCCTTAAGTCACCCTGTGCCACCAGGTGTTGTCACATGGGCTGGCCATGATGCAGCTGGGCAGAGAGGAGGCAGGGGGTCATGACAGAGGATCACTCCAAGGTCTCCTTCTCAGGAAAGTAGAGATGTGCCCAAAATCTCTCCTTGGCTCACCAGAGCTAGTTGCCATTACAGGCAAAGCTGCAGTGTCATCATGCAATATTTTCAAGCCTTCCTGTGTAGTCATGAAGCAGCATCATGAAACAGCAGCATAACAAATCCTTAGACTGATCTTTTTCTCCTGAAATTGCAGTGACCAGGTGAGTTTGAGTGAGCCATTGCAGTAGCAAAGGCTTCAGCACTGAACTTTGAACCCTGAGGTATAGCCCCATATTCCTGGCTGTGCTTGAGGGTTCCCTGGAGACCCTCTCCATGGGCAATCTTGCTTGGGAGGACAAGAACATTGCCATCACAGGCTGGGGGTGGTGAGACTGCCCTGGAAAGGGGATTTCATGTCCACTGTAAGAGCAGTGGGGCTGTGCTGGCCCCTGATTGCCTGGCCCATCCCTCCAGGCTCAGCAGAGAGCAGGCTGTGTTGGTGGGCTGGGATATCTCACCCCTCCCCGGGATGAAGGGATGGGTAACAAGGGACAAGCTTGGGAGCTCTTTGAATATGGGTGTCAGGGTGAGCCCCTGCACAGGGCAGAGGGGACATGGAGGCTGGGGTAAAGAGGAAGACGGTCCCACTGCCCAAATGCTGGCTGGTAACTCTGGTTACCAGCCAAACTGCTCCTGCCCTAGCTCTGGTGCCTTGAGGCCATGCTCCCTCACTCATTCTCCCTCACATTCCTCTGGGAGCTGATCAGGGCTTGAATGACACCCCAGATGACTCTTTGCTATTAATTCCTGTGAACAGAAAGGGCTCCTTGTTCTCCCAGTCCTACTCTCTGGAGGAATTACAGGGGCCAAGGCAGCAGGCTGAAGCCTTCCCGACTTAACCCTTCCCCTGGCTCCCCAGGAGTCTCCCTGCATCCAAGGGACTAGCAGAGGTGAAGATCACCCTGGAGCCTCCTTGACCACCACAGAGTGAGCTCACTGGGGTCACTCAGCACTGCTACAGACACAGGTCCCATTGGGAGGATCCCCTTTTCTGGTTCCTCTGCCCAATCTTGTACGATTCCCTTCTTTTCCCCTCTAGGCATCTCTCATCTGGTGTGCAGACCGACAGCATCCAGCTCCCTCCATAACACTGGATATGCCAGGCTCCATCCAAGAACAGGCAACCTGGTCATTCTCCACCAGCTCTACCCCTCCAGTGCATGCTTTTTGGGGCTAGCCCTTTGGAAGTACACCTGTCCTCTCCAGCAGGAGATGCAGGGGTTAACAGCCAGGCAGGCTCTGTGCCATCTATCAAAGCAGGTAGCAGACAGACATGCTTGCCCCACTCCTCTTTGATCTTCCCAGACCTGAGTAATGCAGGAAAATTGTCCCGTTTAGCCATCACAGGTCCTTGCCATGCCAATGAAACATTAGACTGGCCAAGATGACAGGCCAGGAGCTGCCTGGGGTCTTTGCAATGTTCAGAAATTATTCTCCTCCCTACTTTCCACAAGGTTTTCCCTACACCTCCTCTCTGGAGCAGCTGGCACTGTAATTCACTGCTTTAGAACAAAAAAATGCAGCTGAACAAAGTCTGCTTGGCCACATCAAGGCCATACACGAGTGGCAGCAACATTGTGGTATCCTGCACCTGTGGCATCCCGCACCATCCCTTGGAGAGCAGGTTTTATTCCTGCTCTGGAGCCAGGCAGGACTCTACAACCACATCCCAGACCCAGTCCCCAGAGAATTTCCTGAGGACCCCCACCCCCTCCTGAGGTGATGGGAGTGCAGGGCTATGCACTAACCCGCACCATCCAGGCTTTGTTGCCCATGCAGAATGATAATCCCGGAGGAAGACAGCCACTGTGACATTTCTTTAGCTGCCTGAACAGGACACTGGATTGTCAAACTGCCCAGTCCACCAGTAAACAACTCTAGGCACTGCCTGCCTGATATCCCATAGCAAAACTTCCTGCACAGTCCCTGCAGCTGTCCTGTAACCACATGGATGCTGTATGGTGCTGCCAAAACCCAGGTAGGGCTGCAGGCAGCTCTTTGCATTTCCTGACTGACCCAGGCTGCATTGCAAACAACCAGTTAATCATTCAACCATTCCTTTCTCCTCAGGCTGCGTCGCAAACAACCAGTTCATAAATGCCCACAACTGGAAACTCAGAGGCACCTGGAAGGATCCAGGACAAACAGTGGAAGCTTCAGCCAAGAACAGTGAGGGGTGATGAAGATCAGAGCCCAGCAGTGGTTTCTGTGCCCAGCTCGCAGTTGGAAGGCTGCCTATGGCACAAGGCAAATCAAAGGGCTCTTTGGAGAGTGTGGCAGACACAGAACTGAGGAGGGTGACACAAACATGGCCTTCAGGGACCCTCTGCTTCCTCTCGTTGATGGACAAGCCTTGAAAATGACCCACACTCTGGGAGCCTGAGAGAGCAGTCATGACACTGGATGGGAGAGGAATTTGGAGAGAAGGGCATGAGGAAGTGGTGGAGACAGGGCTGGGCTTGGATGCTCCAGCAAAGGGTACGACCTGGTCCTGATCTCTCTCAGGCTGAAATCAGTCATGTCCCATGATGTCTCACGAGTCAGACCATCTGCAGACTCACAGGTTTTCCAGACATTATAGTGGTCTTTCCCTTTGCTCCTCCCTGCTTTTTCTCAGAGCATCACACTTATGCAATCATCAAATAAAAAGGATAACGCTTTGAAACCTTTATAGTTTTTCCAATTTTCTCATGACTTCCTCTGTGGGGGGTCAAATGGCCACTAGCTTCCACTTGCCCCCAGGACTGAGCACCGAGCTTCCCAACTATCCCATGGCCACGATGACGAGGTGTGATAAGGCCCAGTGGCATCTTCACACTGAAGGGGACATGCAGTCCTTACTGGGATAGCGGGACTTCCAGTGTGGGTGAGCTGTCCCTGACATCTTCAACCCTCCCATGACCATCTGGATTGTCTGGTCCTCTGCCTCCCTCTTTCTCCCTCATGGGCAGGGAGACAGGAGGGCTGTCCCCTTCCTTTTCCTCACCAAGCCATGCCCACCAGCCATGTCAGGCAGCAGCAGCAGGCTTCATACCATCAAAGACGCAAATCCCACTTTGGAGATAGGGTAGGACAAGGGTTTGGCTTTGGTGTGAGAAATCTAGTTTCCCTCCATAACATGATGTGGGTATGGCCATTCCCTGTCCCTTCCACAGCATCACAGGGGGGATACAACCACAGCAAATCCACACCAACCTGCCTGGCACAGGCAAGAAGGCAGCAGGGGCAAGACCCCCTCCCGCCTCCAAATCCCAGACCATGCCCCCACCCCTCCAACCACCTGCCCCTCATTTTCTCACGTGCCCACTTCCACATGAAGGGTATTTTGCAAAGAGGAGGTGGTGCCCGCTCATCCATCCCAGTGGCTGTCCCCATCCTGGCCACTGCCGCCGCCTCAGCTCCTCCTAGCCCGGGCTTCCTCTCCCGTCTTTGGGTCTGGAGCAAGCTGGACGCTCTTAAAAAGCTTTTTATGTGCGTGCGTGTGTGTGTGCGCGAGTGTGTGTTAATCACATGATTGTCATTCACCTGTATCCTGAACAAAGACTGTGCACTGTTTAAGGCCCAAACAAGAAAGCCAGAAAGGGAAGGAGGGGGGGTTGTTGGGAAAACTGAAGGGGCCGTTGAGAGAGCAGGCGCGCGCGGGAGAAAATCCTTATCAAACTCCCAATTCATGGGTCTCCCTTTCCCTCAGCACACTGTGGGTATTGTTTGGCTGGGGGGTGTGTATGTGTATTTTTTCCAATGTCTGTATCGTCCCCTCCTTGCTCCCCAGCTGTGACGCTGTTTTACTGTATGGAAAGATTTCACAGGGAACCCCTCCCATTTTCCCAGGCAGTCCTGGGACAATACCAGTGCTGTGCCCCCGAGTTGGGCAGGGGACAAAAGCTGGCTCTCGTGCTGGGGATCCTGCTGATCCTCTGCTGTGAACAGGCTCTCCCCTCTGACTCCTCCCTTGCCACAGGTGCAGGGGATAGGTGTCACCTAGCAAAACCCTCCCCCGAAACCCCCATGGTCCCACCTTGGTGGAGGAGGTGTCCCACCAACGTGGTCCCCTTGCTGAAACCCTCCCAGGCAGGTGCCACTGTGATGATGCTCCTTGTTCACCGGGCAGCCAGCCTGGAGCAGGGTGTGTTCCCTATCATCCTCAGGAGTGGTATGGACAAGGGACACGTGGACAGAAGAGACTTGGACAAGGATATACAAACACTCAGTGCTCTGAGAAGGGGCTGAAAAAAGAGATAAACAGACTGCAAAATAAAAGAGAATTCAAAAAGTGGAGGCAGGACCAAAGGAGACAAAATACAAGAACTGGAGAAAAGCAGAATGGAGGGAAAAAGCCCTTTCCTCAACATTTAAATATGAGGGGACACTGAGATTGCAGACACTGTGTGGCTGGTACACCCTCCTTTGAGGACATCCCTCTCTGCAGCTGAGCCACCCATGGCTCTGCAACGAGGCACAAATTGGACTTGGCTCCTGGCTGGCTGGTGGCAGCAGGCTCTGACAGGGATGGTGAGCAGTGGGAAAAACACTGGTCCAGTGCCCTGGAGGTTACTGAAATCCCTTCTGGGTCTGATTCCTTTCTTGCCCAGCTGGGAGTTGTTCTCCCTGCAGAGTTTACCTGTTGCACCCAGGGTGTGAGCTGAGTGGGCTGTAAACTTCACTCAGTGCCTTGTGGGGCTCTTTTTTTGTCTCCTGACTGGGGATCCTCTCCAGCAAAGCACTAGAGAACCCCTGGCCTCTCGTTCCCTACCACTTGAAGCTCTTCACCCTGTATCCCCACTCCAGAGGAAAACAAGAAATCTCTGCCACACTGCCTCTTTCCTGTGGAATCCACAGGAACTAGCCACCTGAAGGGAGAGCAAATAAACACCATTTTCTGGCTATTTTCTGTGTCACTCTCTCTCCCTGCTCCAGGTTGGAGGTTGGCTACAGCCAAGGAAACAAGCAAGGCAGTTTCTCAGCAGAGGCTGCCTTCTTGAGGGGCAGGAGACCAAACTTCCAGTTCCAGTTCTCCCACACTCCTATGCAGGGCCCCTGCAGACTGAGGATGGCCCTTACTGGCTGGGGAAGGTGCCACGAGCTCTGCAGAATCATGGGCTCTGGATCCAGTGGGCTACAGGCAATTGTGTGGAATTGACCTTGCCTCACTTGTTTTTGCTGGTCATCTTCATGCCAGACAGAGGGTGAGCTGCCAAATTGCCCATCTGTGCTGTCCTATTCTTGTGTCAACCACACCTGGGGTGTCTGTTGGTGAGAGAACTCAACCCAAATGGCAAGACCTGAGGTTGACCAGCTGCTGCTTTGGCCAAGAAAGCAGGGCCTCAATGCTGCTATCCACTGGGTTTTCTTGTTATCAAAAAGACACTCACATTCCCCTCTTCCAAAGGGAAAAAGGCATCATGTGAAGAAAAATATTTGAACCCATCTTTTTTTTTCCAGAGTAGGTAATACTGAAGAGAAGAAAGGTAGGAGATGATCCCTTGACAGTGGGGTGCAAGCAGCCTGTTTAAGCAGAGCTGCCTGCTTGATCCCAGTGGCATGCAGCCATTTCCCACCCCCCCCCAGCTCTGTTCAGTAAAGGCTTCTCATTGGGCTTTAGTGGGGTTTTCCCTGCAGCCATCCTATGATGGCTTTTCAGAACTTTATTTACTCCAGACAATGCCAGGCATGCAGGGAAACAGCCCTAAGCTGTCAGCCAGTTTGCAGGGGCAGCAACCAGCCCCACAGGTTTGCTCTGAGGGCTTGAGCTCAGGGGCTCAGCACCATCCCTGGGACAGGTTCCCTCACAGTCCATGTGGTGCCAGCCAGTGGTGTCTTTCTGTGTCTTTCTAACACAAAGCTTCTGGAGAGTGAATATCTGCTATAGGAGTTGAAAATGTTCTTGAAATCCTTCCAAGCTGTTTGCCTGGGTCATATGCATTAATCTCTTTGTATTTTCTGACTTAGCACTGAAATGTCTTTAGGCTGGGTCTCCAGGAAGGAGCTGGGGCACGAGCTTGGTTTATCTCATTGCTACCACAGGAGATCATCAGAATTTTTGTGTGTGACTTTTCATGTTTACAGAGTTGATGTTGGTCTATAGAAGCCCTGGTAACAAAAGAAATTGAAGAAACCAGCTACCAGAGGCATGTAGGAAGGAAAGTGAGCTGGAAACAAGATGTGAGGGAAAACATTCTAAACCATTGAGAGCTGAGATCTATTACGTGTCCCAGTGCACAAGCAGCAAGAATAAGGGTAAGTGTGAGAGTCCTTCCCATTAGGAAACCCCACTTTCCTTGTGAGGAAACCCTTGTTAGGAAACCCCACTTTCCTCCATGTTTGCCTATAGGAACAGCTCAGCATGCTGAAGGAAGCAGAGCCCATCCCTAGAGTGCAAAAATCTTAAGAAAGCTCAAACTGGTATTCACTGTCCAGCAGCATGACATTTTCCCTGGACCTGATGTCCTCCACCCCCAGAACACCTCTGATCCCTGCATCCCCTTCCCTACCTTGCAGATGCAGGTCTGAATGATGCCCTTTTCACAGTGCCTTGACCCCAGGGTCCCAGGTCAACTTGTTTCAGCATAGAGGAATCCTCATATGACTCTGTGATGAGGACCAGGGACTCATTTAGTACATGGGGAGTGCTAGATCCTTCAGGAGTAACCATGATATCAGGGAGAAGGAGAGGGACCCTCATCCTGAGGATGCACACCCTTCTCCCCAAACCACCCATCCCACCACCCCAGCCTGCCAGGGTTGAATCCTCCAGCACCATCTCTGGGGTGGCCATGCCACTGAGAGCAGGAATGCCAGCAATTCTCATGAAGAAGCTGGCACCATGGAAAACAGGGAACGTACTGGTGGCTGAGGTGGGGTGGGGGGCTGCCTGTGTCCCCTCCCCGCCGTCCCTGGCCGACTGTTTTCTGGCTCTGAGGAGTGCTTGGCTCCACCTTCCGCCCTTCCCTCCCCCGGTGCTAAGCAGCAAAGCCAGCTAGAGACATCCAGCCGGGGTATTAGTAAAAACCAAGCCTCCCTCCAGGAATGGCACTCGCTTGAGAGCCTCCCTGTGCTGCGCACCCCGACACCGCTGGGGCTGGGAGAGAGAACAGGGCGGCTATTGGGATACAAACACAGCCCTCGCAGGATTTGCCCGGCACACCGGCCAGCAATGTAAGTTTTCCTACCTGAGCTCGCTTGCACACGCGCACATTTTCAATCGCGCTTTTTCCCCCTCTACTTTCTCTTACTTTTTTCATTTCCCAAAACAGAGTCTGTGTTGCCCTCTAAAACTGGAGGGACAGCAGCTCTTGCTATACACTGGCGTTTTTTTTCCAGTTAAGCCAGAGGCATGCTTTTCCATCACTTTTTTTTTAAATTTCTTTCTTCTTCCACTTTTTTTTTTTTTCTTTCAATTTCTAGATGGGGAGGATAGAGAGGCCTTTATTTTTAGAGTGCTTCTTTCTCTTAGTGGGGAACTGCTGCACAGCAGTGGGGACTTTTAGAGGTGACTGCAGACAGAAGGAGAAAGGCGAAATGTGTGGGACAGGCAACCCAAAGCTATGGCTTATCTCAAAGTTAAACTTGGTTGTGTTTTTGTCTGGATATATATAGATATAGATACAGACACATGAATGTGAGTATGCACATGGATACACACACATACACTGGAGTGTGTGTGTGGATGAAGTGTAGCTGTATTTTAAGCCTTTGGTTTATCAGCTGTGAGAGGAGAGTGAGGGATGAGATGTCCCCGCAGAAGCACTTTCTCACAGCTGGGATCAGGGTCTCTGGGTGTGCATCCCGGGCCTGGGCTGGTTCTCTGCATGGTGGTGTCACCCACTCAGGTTCCCTGGCACCTGGGGTACCAGTCCCTTCTGGCTTATAGACTGCCGGTGCCTCCCCTACCATGCCTCCCCCAGACATTTCAATGCATGTCTTTGAAATAAAGGGGCACTTCCCCACACAAGTTTGGTGGCCCTCCTCCACATTCCACTCCTCTGTGGGGTGCTGTGCCCAGGCAGAATGGTACAGGTCTCTCTCCTTTGAGGCCCCCAACCTTCATTATCCCTCTTGCTGCAGGCCCTTCCTCACATGTCCGCTCCACACAATTGCAGAGATAGGGAGCAATATCCCAATTAATCAGGGGCTCCAGCCCATCCCCACCCCCACTGATCACGGGTTCTGTGGTGTGCACGGCAATTGCGTTGCTTGTGCTTTAATTGAGCAGCCCCTGTCTCGTGGTCAGTTCTTCAGAGATCTTGGAGTCCCTTTCAGATTTGGTGGTTGCTTCTCATTTTCTTTCTTTCCCCCCTTTTTTCGTTTGTTTTTGTCTTCCTCCCTTCCCTCCCCAGTGAGAAGAAGGACAGCAAGAAGGAAGAGGGAAAGCTTGAGAGCAACGATGGCTGATGACCAAGACCTTTCGGAGGTGGAGATGAGCCCAGTGGGCTCTGAAGACCACCATTGCCTCTCCCCAGGACCCTCCATGGCATCAGACAACTCCCCACACCTCACTGGCTCTGGGAATGGGGAGATGGGGAAGGTGAAGAAGGAACAGCAAGACTCGGAGGCGGATGATGACAAGTTCCCGGTGTGCATCCGCGAGGCAGTCAGCCAGGTGCTGAGTGGCTACGACTGGACCCTGGTTCCCATGCCCGTCCGGGTCAATGGAAGTAACAAGAGCAAACCCCATGTCAAGCGGCCCATGAATGCCTTCATGGTGTGGGCACAGGCTGCCCGGAGGAAACTGGCTGACCAGTACCCGCACCTGCACAATGCCGAGCTCAGTAAGACCTTGGGGAAGCTCTGGAGGTAAGAGAGAGCGGTGGAATGTGGGGTGTCTGGAGGTGTCCTCTAGAGGACTGTGTGGTCATGTGGAAGGGTGGAGACTCAGCAGGATGGAAGGGGTGTCCCTCGAGGGGATTTCTGTACAGTGAGCCCCCTCACAGGAGGCACAGTTGTTGTCCAGAGCAAGAGTGGTGGTTGGATGTAGTGAAGGCTTCCTCAGCAGAGCTCACCTCTGTCCTGGGCAGCAGCCCTTTCCATGTGTTTCCTACTAAGTTTCCCTATCGTTCCTGATGAGAACACTCTCCTTCGGGTCCTCCCTGCCTGACTGCCTGGGGAGATCTTGTTTTCTTGGCTCACCCTCCCTGTAGGGCTCAGTTGTGCACTATAGCAGTAAACTGGCTGAGCTCAAGACTTAAGAGTTAAGTCACAGGTGGCTGCCTCAAGCCTGTCTGAACTCAGATCCCAGCACTAACAGGGTTTCTTTTCCAGGCAGTGCCACAAAGCAAGAGGGATTTACAGCTGAGAAGGAAGGTCAGGGGAAAGGAGACAGGCGGTCAGAGCCCCACAGCCATCCTTCCCAGGATGGTCCCACTTTTGGCAGGCCATGCAGGTGCAGTGAGATAGACAAGGAGAGACACAGGTAGAAATAGGGGCTGAGGCTTAGCAGAGAGGAAGAGACCTGCAAGAGTCCCAGCCTTAGCAGCCTCTCTTGGAATATGCTGGCTCAAACAAACCCCATCTTCCTTTGCACACAGATAGATGCCCTCTCTTCTCACTAGCGCACATATACTTGTCCTTTGGCACCACCAGTTTGTGCACCTATTTTCACTCCGTGCAGATCCTGGGTCCTTTGAGTAGCCTCCCCTACTTCCTCCAGCAGATCTATAGGCTGCCCTCATCGAGTGCAGCCAGGCCACGAGTGTGCAGAGAGCCGTTGTGCCGAAGCCAAACGTGTCAGGCTGGCTGTGCCGCATCCTTCCCGTCAGACGCTCTCTGCTGATAACCCCATCGACCTGTTACTTTCTGCCACAAGTCCCCAGCACAGTCCCCTGCCTCATGCCAATCAAGGCAAATCAAGGCTCATGCGAACAGCCCTCTCATTCTCACACCCTGACAACACTTCATAGAGGAAGACCTCAGTTTTGGGTGAGCCAAGACACATTTTTTGAAGCAGAAGCTTCAAAACACACTCTCTATAGCAGGTATTCATTCCCAGCTTCAAACAGCCTAGCTCGCACGGAACCAACCCCTTGGGCATTAGATTCTCCCTCTGCTATGTCAGCCTGTTTACCGTGACTCCTGAGTGTCTAATGTACCCTGAGCAAAGGGATTTCTTTGGGAAGTCAAATGCAGAGCATTGATTGTGAATGTCTCATCTGATATTCTTTCCTGCTTGGATCTCCTCTGCCTTCCCTTTACCAGCACTTGCATTCACCTGGGACTCTGCTGCCAGCCTCTGTATTGTGAAGCTGTGTTGAAAAGGGGGTGTGTGGGGGGGACCTACCCTTTTTGTTCCTGAAATGTTGATTTCAAGATATCATTCCTTTACTGCAAAATTTTGCCAGATTTTAGAGCAATGGTGTCTCCCTCCACGCATTGCATTTTCCTTGAAAATGTAGCAGAGCAGTGAAACCTCCACAGGAATTGCATTCAGAGTGCAGGGAGACAGAGCTCCCAGCCCACAGCCACAGTCATGCACCCAAATGCCTCCCTGCTCCCAGGACATGGCTCCCGCTGCTGGCCACACGGGATTCAGAGCAGCAGGACACTGCTGCCAGACAATGGTCAAGGTCCCTGTGTGTTTCTTAGGGCACAATACAGCCAGGGAGCTTTGCTCAGGTGAGAAGCTTGTGGCGTCAGGCCTGGGGTTGTTGTAAGCTGCTGAGTTTTCCACCTGGGTGCTTCTTTCGAATGTTTCCTCTCCCAGTGCATGCTGAGGATCTCCAAGCTGTGCCAGCCCCTACGGAGATCACGCAAGCTGGGTTATGGGTACAGTCAGTATCTGGCCCCATGCGTGTGTACTTCTGTGAGGCTGGGGGGAAATATCAACCACAAAACTCCAGGGGAGGTGGCCCAAAGGTTAGCAGGATAGTAGCCCAGAGCCTGCCTTCCAGCCATGGTATGGCTGGGCTTCTTCTGCTGAAGTTTCCACTGCCTTATCTACACTGTCCCCCAGGTATAGCTCCTACACGAGTACAGCTGCAAGCAGACAGGATTTTTTCTGGATGGCTTAACCTCAGACTTTGGATGGATGTCCTTGCAAAGGCGGCCACCTAAACCCTACTGCCATGGCTTGTTGCTTTGGAAAATGTTGGCTGTTCTGGCCTTATACAGATAAAGGGTGGGTTAGAAGCAAAGGCTGGTGACCACAGGGACTCCCTGCAGACCACCATTAAACCAAGCACATCCCCAGCAATCGGCACTGGGTGGGGATGGAAAAGGATGGAAATCTTGAGAGGCACCTGCAAAATAGGATACAACAGCACATGATTTTTTTTAAGCCCAGAATTTGCACCGCCATGTCCTCCACAGGCACCAGCCTTCATTGGAAGGGACTGCAGGATATGCCCTGATGACCACGTTACCTGCCTGACCCCAACCATGGTGCCAGGGGGCTTATGGCCCCATCCACCTTCTCCAATCTGTACCCACTTATGGTGTGTGATGGGTGCCAACAACAAATGGGACATACCAAAAAAGAAGGGAGAGTTTTTGTGCTTGACAGTCACGAAATCTATCCTTGAATGCTTTCCTTTCCCAGGGTGGGACAGGGAGCAGCTCTCAAATGGAGGCTGGCTGCTGAAAATGTCAGCATGACTCCCAGACAAAATGCCAGCCAGCACCACCTCCAGGGCTGAAAACAAGGGAGGCACGGGAAGAAGGGGAGGAAGGCTTGGTAGGGAGGAGCGAGGGGCCCCGATGGAGGGATCTTTGCACGAGGGTGGCAACACCCAGGGAATTGGTTCATGCCCACAAAATCTAGGGCCATGGACATGTAGGAGGGCTGCCTTCTGCTCCCAGCCAGCTCTTGCCTTGCACCAGCCCCAGTGCCCAAGCCCATCACCGCACTGACTCATTGGCAGCTGAGCCCCAGGCAGGGTCAGGCCTCTGGCTGCTGAGCCAGGTGCCTGGCACACGGAGCGGTGCCATGCCAGGTGGCAGAAGGGGAGGCTCTGAGAGGCCAGCAGGAAGGCTTTAGCCCTTCTTTCTCCTCCCAGAGCGCGGCGCTGGATGCTTGCCCCTCTCCCCTCGGTTCAGGGGTGAGCATTTGGTGTCAGGCTTGGATAAGCCCCATGAAGGGCTTTGCTCTGTGATCCGTAACTTCTCTGCCCGTGCAAGATTCCTTTGCATTATGGCCTGGAGAGCGTGGGGGGCAGGAGGGGGAGGGCAGGAAGCAAGTGAAATCCAAATCCCCCCAAATCTCCTGGCCTTTGCCTGCTCGCACCAGTTTCACTTTGCTAAAGCTGATTTGAATTCTGATCCCAGTGGGAGGGAGGAGGGAGCAGGCAGCCTTGGAGAGAAGGCAAAGATGTGGGGAGTGGACTTGCCTTTGTCCTGTTGGTGGCACTACCCACGGGCTGCTGTCAAGGGGAGAGGAGATGAGGCACTTCAGCGTGGCTCAGAGGGCAGGGATCTGACACCTGTGTAGCCTCCAATGGCTCTGTTTCACAGCATCCACAAGACAGAGGCTGAGATTTGCAGGTTTTGCCTCTATTCTCCATATCCCACGTTCTGTAAGGACGAAGGTTTTGCCAAGGCAAAGTTGCTCCCAGTCCACAAGGCCTATGAGGGCTGACCCTTAGAGGGCCATCTGGAGCAGCACAGGCTGAGGGATTAGAACCCTCTGGGACTTGTGAGCGTGGCATACAGTGGCGGGAGGGAGACAGGAAAGCTGGTGCTGGATTCATGGTGGCTCAGTTGCTTTAATCTCCAGGATTAAAGCAGTGGAGGAATGTGGTGTGTGGCCACAACCCGCTCAGGCTGACTGGAGTGAACCCAGGTCAGCACCATGCCACACACCTTCCATCTACCAGCAGAGGCGATGCACAAGGTGTAGGGGGGAAGGGGGCATTTAGGAACCAAGCCATTACTTGCTGGTGACCTATCTGATCACCCACCAGATTTACCTGTGTATTCCTTGAGCCATACCTCCTCTTCATCTTCAGTTTTTCAGGTCAGTTCAGGCCTTTATATCTTCCCCAGAGCCTACAGCTAAACAGAATTGGTCACATTTTAGTGCTAAGGGCTTCGGGGGTACCAAGGAGCTGGCACAGTCCCATTCTCATGTAGTTCTTTTGCTGGGGAGAAAAAGGTGGGGACATAACATAAATGGAACTTTTTTTTTTTCCTGTTTGTGAGCCCTACCATTCATAATAGCTCTTTTTGAGTTCCCAGTCGTGAGAAGACTGGTCCCTTCTGAGAGCCCTGGTTTTTGGTTGGAGACAGGGTGACCTTGAGTCACAAGAATATGAGAAGGAAAATCATAATATGAAATTGAAGTGCTTCCAGCTGAAATGCTGCAAAAGGCTTGAGCAATGAGTCTGATCTTATCTTCAAGTGCTCTGAGGCATCCTGCCTGTGCATTTCACCATTTCCTCAGAGAGCCTTAACTAGAGCAGCCCATGATCTGGCAGGAATACAGACAAGGAGCTTACATTTCTGCAGTGCCTTTCATCCAGAGGCCAAGGCTCATCTACTTCTACAAAGCCAGCAAAAGAGCAGCTAAATTTTTTACAACTTGGCAAAGTTCAAGGAAGTGCTTTGCGCTTCAGTCTTTTGCATTATCCATGTCTGAGGTGAGCAGGAGCTCCAGGAATAGTAGAATACACAGTGTCTAGCTCTTACAAATTTTCTTTCTGCTAGGGTTTCTAGCCCTTTCCAAGCTTCCAAATTCCCTTTTAGAATATTGCAAAATGACTAAAGGTTGCTTTACATAGTTCCTGTGGAGCCAATATCAATTGCTGCTATTGGTGCTTCATACAGCCTCAAACTAGGATAAAAGCCTGTAGAAGTGGAGAGGTTAACCTGGAACAAATACAGTCTGGGGAAGAGCAAGAGACACAGGGCAGGCAGCACTACAGGTGGTACACTACCTTTGTCCAAAGGACAATTGCAACTGCCCTTAATTTGCCCAAAGTTTTTAAAAGTAGCTCATCCACCCTTATTTCATACGGCTGCAAAAGGCTGCACTTCTCCCTTTGGCAATGGAAGAGAGGTTAAGTTGAACTTACTGAGGCGAGAAGCATCACACAGGTGGGGAAGGGAGACCCAGCACTGGCACCAACCAGTGACAGGGCTTAATGACTAAGGAGAAGAAGGAACACATTGCTGTCTCCATGGACATCCACATCAGTATTGTCTTCCACAATACTAAGCATAGGTGTTTTTTTCTGATGCACCAGCCCCACTCCTTTCCCTCTTCTCTTCTTTACCACCTTGGTCTCTGCAGGTTATTGAACGAAAGCGACAAGCGGCCCTTTATCGAAGAGGCGGAGCGGCTGAGGATGCAGCACAAGAAGGACCATCCTGATTACAAGTACCAGCCCCGCCGGCGGAAAAATGGCAAGGCCACACAGGGCGAGGGTGAAGGCCAGGTAGAAGGGGAGGCTGGTGGGGCTGCTGCCATCCAGGCCCACTACAAGAATGCCCACCTGGATCACAGGCATCCTGGCGAAGGGTCGCCCATGTCCGACGGTCACCCGGAACACTCCTCAGGTGAGTCTGGGGTCCCAGTGAATCTCTTGACAGACTACAGCCAAGTCAGAGGCCCAAAAAAGACAAGTCATCATGGTGAAAGCCTCAGTGATGGGGCTCACACCTTACTCGTGACCTAGCAGACTGCTGGTGTCAGCAGTACAGGGACATGCCTGAGTTTCAGAGGCATTTGTGTTCCTCTAGTCAGGCAAGGTAACGTTGCATCCACCCTTTTTTCCACAAGATGATACAAAGAGAGTTGGGTTTGTCTATTTCTTTCTCCCTCCACCAAAGCCTCCAGCTAGACAGCTGCTGGCATACTGGGAAGAACAGAGATGGGTTGCATATAGAGCAAGTCATAAAGCTGTAAATCACCTCTTCTCTCTTTTTCCTTTTCAAAATATTCTTCACATTGCAGGTCAGAGCCATGGGCCCCCCACACCTCCTACCACCCCTAAGACCGAGATGCAGGCAGGCAAAGCCGATTCCAAACGAGAAGGGCGTTCCCTGGGGGAAGGGGGAAAGCCACACATTGACTTTGGAAACGTGGACATTGGGGAGATCAGCCATGAGGTGATGTCCAACATGGAGACCTTTGATGTCAATGAATTCGATCAGTACCTGCCGCCCAACGGACACGCCGGCCACCCAGGCCATGTCGGGGGCTATGCGGCAGCGGCTGCTGCTGGCTATGGCCTCGGGAGCGCCCTGGCTGCAGCCAGCGGACACTCTGCCTGGATCTCCAAGCAGCATGGAGTCTCCTTGTCCACTGCCACCTCATCGGTGGTGGACTCAAAGGCCCAGGTGAAAACGGAGGGGTCCACCCCTGGAAGCCATTACACCGACCAGCCCTCCACTTCCCAGATTGCTTACACATCCTTGAGTCTGCCCCACTACGGCTCGGCCTTCCCCTCTATCTCCAGGCCACAGTTTGACTACCCGGACCACCAGCCCTCAGGACCCTACTACAGCCATTCCACCCAAGCCTCTGGCCTCTACTCTGCCTTCTCCTATATGGGACCTTCCCAACGTCCCCTTTACACTGCCATCTCTGACCCTGCACCCTCCGTGCCACAGTCCCATAGCCCCACGCATTGGGAACAGCCCGTGTACACAACTCTCTCCAGACCGTAGGGAATGGGGAACAGTGACCGAAGCAGCGACGGAAAGGCTCCGAAGAATCAGCACAGGCAGAAGAGCCTCCGAACTCCAAGGTCACTCAGTGCCATCCAGCCACCAGAACCCACCAAGCATACAGAAGTGCCTTTCCTGATCCCAGCTCTTGCTGGCACACCCACCTAGAGGAAGGTTTATCGTCCTTTCGCCCTTTACCAATTTCACACAGGCCACATGACTGGCTTGCAATGCCTTACTGGCCTTCTAGATGAGGAGGATTCTAGACATGGAGTGACTGGTCTGCGGTGGGTTTTGTTGTGCGCACCCTAGACTGTACGATGAGAGAGACTGTCCTTTCCTTCCCCTCCCACACTGCTCCAGGGACTTTGCAAGTGTTTCCAACAGGCCGCAATGGCCAACACTGTCACCTGCTGCAGATATGTCACGGGAGGAGCAGTAGGGAGGATGGCATGGCCGGCTTCCTTGCAATCAGCGTCGTGCAGCAGTCCTGCCTAAGATTCACACATGTATGAATCTTGAACCCCTTGGAAGACCAACCTACGCTTGCTTCCCTGCCGATCTCCACAGCTACACCCTAGCTTTTCTCCCCACCTCTCCCCACCATCCCGTCTTTGTTTAATCCCACACTCTTCCCAGCATGGAGATTTGAAGGCTTGCCTGAACAGTACATGGGATTTGGGAACAGCATGGTCAGCCTTAGCATTACTTGTATCACAGCCTGTGTGCACACACGTGTTCATGTATGAAGGCAGAGGAGAGGTGGGGAAGGACCAATGAATCCTTATGGTGCTATGGGTGAATCCTCCTTTTTTAAGATTACTCTGTATCATTCATTTATGTCTGGCATTTCTGGCCTCCCAGTCTCTTCAGAACCCCAAACAACCTCTGAGCAAACTTGGTCCTTGCTCTTCTATGTCTGATGGTGCCTGCATGAAATGAAGAGGCACCAAGAAAGCTACGATGCACTTGCCAACACGCCGAGTTGATTCCAGGACTCTTTGAGCTCCCACTCCAAACCCAGGCTGAACTCATTTGCTCATCGTGTCTCCCAGTCAGCCAACATCTCCCTCCCATCTATGCTGAGAATGGAAAGATACTCCTGTGGCTTTAAGCAAGGTAGATATAGACCCAATCTTGGATGATGAAAGAAGCCTATTTAGGTGCAAAGTGATCTTCTCTGCCTTTGGGTTTCAAATTGGAAGCAGCCATGTCTTAGAGATCAACCTCTTTTTTCAGCCCAACATCTGAGGACAGTCTGCTTGCTTCTCCTTTGTCACCTCCAGGACTGGGGTGGTTTGTCATGCCAGGGAGTGAACTGGCACAAAAATTGCCGCAGGAAAAATGATTCCTGACAGCTGATTGCAGAGACATGCTGTGGGACTTTCCAATGCATATTTCAGTCTAGAAAGAGACTTTAACCAAATGTGGACTGTGATGGGTGCTGCTGTATCCCTCTGTTGATATGACTGTCAGATGCCCTTCCTGCCTCCCTTAGCTACAGATGACTTATCCTTGTGGTGTCTGAAAAGATCATGTAGAATGTTTGCTCCCTGTACGCATGTAACCTCTTCCAGCCCTGTCCCCTTATTTATGCAAGTAGCACCTTCCTCCCCTACCCCCCTCTCCTCAGTCTCTGTGCCATCCTAGCACCATTAACTCTGCATTAAACATACGGAATAATAAACTTATAAGTTTCATTTTCACATGTCTGGGTTTCTTCGGCCTCTTCCTTGCAAGTCTCTGTTTTTTCCCCCAGTACACGTGTGATGGGTCACACACACCACCACACAGATCCTGTGCACAGCCTTCCTCTGCCTCTCAGGACCAGGACACAGGTACAACTCTGACTGGCTGTCCAGACTCCTTCATGGATATGAAACTCACCTTCTGTTTACACCTCACCTCCAGCCATTTCTTCCACAAGAAAAGCACTAACACCGATTTCTGTTCTTCATCTGAGATAGAGCACATGAAATCAAGAGTACTATTTTGCACATGCTTCACCCAAAAATTTCTTAGTGTGACTGCTAATGCTCTCTAGGACAGAAGTGTGCAGTTTCTCATCTTGGGTCCTCATGACCAGGTAGCAGGTTACATACTTTCAAAAAAAACTTCCCCACATAGACAAATTTGTGTATTTTGGAAGCAGCCATTAATTTCTCTGTGAAAACTCAACCCCCCACCCTCTTGCCATCCACAAGCAAGAACCTAAACACAAACACTCATACACACAGAGTATATTCCAGAACACATGTATACACTTCCTCACTTGCTGAAGATATTCTATACATAGTCAGGTCCTGGGAAGGTATCTGAACTTGTCTGGAAAGAAAAACGTGTAGCAGGTATCACTCTGCTTGAGAACATCTCTCAAGGCAGAACGATAGGAGCCCATTTACCACAGACATTCCCAACAATTACAAGTTGATTCCAAAGGGCTTCAATGCTGGTGCATGTGAGCAGATGCAGAGTTCCCATTCACTAAACACTTTATGGGTGAGTAGAGTAAGCAGAACATCTAGGAACTGTGGAATGGTCAAAGCTTTTTAAAAAGCACAGCACTATTGGGCGAAGTTCTGTATAGGGCCAAGAGCATCCACAGCAGGATGGCTTAATTAATCTAATAATAGTGATGCCAGCTAAAGAGTTCCATACAAAATAGGACTGACCATTCATGGAGGGGAGGAGAAACCTATACCCCAAATTACAGGCTGTGGGAAGAGCCCAGAAAGGCACTGCTGAGCAAATCAGGAGCACAGGTAGGGAGGAAGGGAAGCCATGGTGGAATGAGAGGTATGAAAGCTGATCACAGGGGCGAGAGAGAGAAGTGACACAGCATGGATGAACAGAAGAGTGGGAAAAGAAAGTTCTTAATTTCACATAAGTACTCCAGCTCTTCAAGTAGCAAATTGAGAAAGTGAGTGGGCTCTGCCTCAACCATTTGCCAGTGGAAGGGGATGCCTCTTACAGAGGGGGGTTGTTGCAAGCAAGATGGTACTGGGAATACCACTGGTAACAGAGGGGTTAACCCCTCCTCCTGCAGCCTAGCAGGAGCTGGCCCGGCATCCTTCCCTATCCCTTTAATCGTATCTGATACAGATGCAAGGCTGGGGAGCGGAGTCCGGCGGGGAACAAAGAAGCCATTTAAAAAAAAATAAAAAAAAGGACAAGAAAACGACCCCGCGCTCCATGGCAGACGCCAAAACGATTGCACAAAGGCACCATTTCAGGGCTGAAATTTCACCGCACCAACGTGATTAAAGGATTCCATGGAGGGTGGGGGAGAAGGCTGAAGGCCACAGTGCTGCAAATTAACCTTTTCTTGGTGAGGATGGCCTGGACCAGGAAGCATTTGCGTTCTTCACAGTCAACCCCCTCCACGCACCTGCAAACATCTCCACATCCCCTTTGACCTGCCATTTCACCCAGGGACCCATTCAGCTCTTGCATTGTTGCCTCCAAAACCAGCCCTTCTGTGCACACCAGGAGAGGAAGGACAGACTAGTGCTTTTATAGGGAACAGTAAGAGAATGACATTCATGGCTGGTTACATGAGCCAAGTTCCCAGGCAGGTGGGTAAAAACTCCCTTTGGGACATGGATGCTCATGTGCAGGCACCGACCACACATACAGCACAGAGAATGATCACTTAATATATAAGCACAAGCCTTAACACAAACTAGTCAGAAATATTCTTTCTGGACCAGAGCACAAAAAAATATAATATAAGGCAGAAATCATAGGGGAGGTGCACCTTCCTCCTTCTCTTTAAAAATAGAAACAAAAACCTCTGAGAGCTCTTTATAGTAAGATAATTGAGAAAGATCTGGTGTGTTCTGCCCAAGCTCAGATCTTCCGCATGCAGAGAAAGAACCTTGAAGTACGCAGATCAAGAAACGAAAACTAGGTGAACTGATGAAAATCTGCAGCTGGCTGGAAGCCTTTGCAGATTGTAAGGCATCCACCCAACTCTTGACTCGAGCACATTACCTCCCAGCACATCAGAGGTGAGAGTGCAGGTACCTGAAGGGGACAAATGACTGATCTTTCACCACAACACAGATCAAAGGAACTGCAGTTGTGCCACTGTAAGAATCACCAGGGTATGTTCCACTGAGATGGCTTGTCCATCCCCAGGACCTCAGTTCCAGCGTGTGTCAGAGAACAGCTGCACCAGGAGCAAGCGCAACAACAACAACCCACACCTGCCGAGCTGGTGGGACAGCGAGGGGCGGCCGCGCTTCCGGCTGGGGCAGTGCCACTGAAAGGGGATCCCCACTTCTGATAAGCAGCAAGGGAACAGGGAAACAATAGGTGGCTTGATGAGAGCTGCTCTACGATACTCCTGAGAAGGCCCACAGTCAGCACTGGCCAAAGAGGAAATTGGGGGTTTCCACAGCAACCTGTTCAGGGCACAAAGGCCCAACTGTCTCGGGGGAAGCAATGGAGGTGTCTCAGCACTCCCCTTTTAAGAAGGGACAGAGGTGGAAGGCTGGAGTCTTTCTGAAGCCAAAATACCTGCCAGAGCATTTCTGTACAGCAGGAGTTTAATTGGCTATCAGTCCTAACCAGGGAGGAGCAGTGCTAGAGCAGGGAGTTGCTGCAGACTTTGGCCTAGCTAAAAGATGAGGCCTTCAACAGCGCAAGAAAGCTGAAAAAACAGCATTGCACTTGGCTCCCTAATCTTACATGACACACAGAGAAAAAAATAATACCCAGACTGGTGGAGACAGCTAAGAAAGTCATCTCTCAGACATATAGGACTGAAAGAGAAACTCAGAGGGCAAAAAACCCCAAATACATTTAATTTAAAATAGGGAGATCTAGAATTTATTTACACAAACACTAACCAAAATTAGAAACATGTCCGGAAACGCAAAACCAAAAACAACGGCTGGAATCTGATCAGTCTGTGATAATTAACTCATCCACACCCCAGTCTTCATAGCTCCCATCTGGAAGGTAACGACGGATGATTATGGGGATCTTGCGTGCTCTGAAGGGAAGAGAGAGATGAACAGAAATGTCAGAATCTCCACTGTATCACTTCAGTAGGCGATGGAAGTGAGGTGCTTGGTGGCTTCAATAAGCTCATCAGATGTAACTGAGAGCTGTGCAGCACCAGTGATTTGGTATTATGTAGCAAAGCCCCAACAACCTTCCGTCATCTGTAGATGCAAAGCACTCAGCACCCTCAGACTGTGAACACCAAAGACCTCACAGGCCACTGATGCTCCTGCAGGAGCTGAGCCTTGCGGTCTGAACCCACCAAGAGATAACACCAAGCATCTAACCCTGACATAGGGGGAAAATATAAATCAAGGGACTTGAAGAACAAATCCACTTTTTGTTTGACAGAAGGTTTTTCCCCACACAACACTAAAAAGGTGGCAGGATTCTGAGAACTTCCAGGACAAACTGGAATTTACAGAGAAATTTGCATCCTGAGAGCATCAGTTACATTTTAAGAAGGATACATGAAACAGTGACCATTCAGGTACCAGAACCTGTTACAGCTGGGGTGGAGCACAGTCCTGCTAACAGTGCTTCCAATTAGAGAGCAAGAAAATGCTGAATAAAATTTAACTTCATGAAAGTAGATTTAAGTCAGCAAAGCTTAATCAGACAGTCTGGAATTCAGCCAGGGCATCAGGTTTTAACTGTATCAGACTTGAAAAGTAACACAACTTCTTTACATTCAGGAAGGTTGTTTTTCCAGCAATAAAGTAACTCCCCGATGCCAAGAATTACAACTGAATTTTGGCACAGAACAGGACACACCACCCTGACTTACTTTCCAGAGCTCACACACAGGCAGTGACCAGAAGCAACTCAGTCTGAGCCTGGAGATCTGACAGGAACATGACCTCAACAGCTTTCAGCAATGGCAAAGGGAGCTGTCATAGATAAAAAAATCTGCAAGAGCAGCTTCCGTGCACTCAGAAACTGGGGAAGCAGGGGGACAATTTCGTTCAAGGACAGGAACCTAATCAGTAACAGAGTCCAGCTGCTGGAAGGACATCTGCATGTGACCTGGACTGTGCAGGAAAACTGTGGGACAGCAAGGAGCTCTGCTGTGGAAAGGTGGGCCTCCAAGTGGTCGTTCAAAAGCTGCCTCTGCTGCAGTCAGAAAGGATTTATTTACCTTTCTGTAAGCAGGGGAAAGCACAAGAAGCCAAGCATGTAAGGGTGCAGGAAACAAACATTCTCACCAGCCTGACCCTTACTTTAATTTTTGCCAGCACTTCATTTGAGCACAGGTCTGTTCAGATGGCTACTTCAAAACAATTCAATTTTGGAAATTAAATCAATTCCCGAAAGGTGAGGACCTTGGGATCCCATCACAGAAATAAAGAATATTGGGAATGTGAAGTAGAAGAGGTCCAGAGCACTCCTAATCATCAGCATTTGCAGGAGCAATTATTTTGGGAGAGAGCAGCTGAGGAGAAACTCCCAGGTGAAAAAAGGAAAAGGCAACTGTAGTGCTCACTGTTATTGAGGGAGAACAAGGTTGTCAGAACAAACTGCTAAACACTGGGATGAGGAGAGGACTCCTGACTTTACGGAAATCAGTACAAAATCTGAGACTTACTTGAGCTCTTTCATGGCAATGAGCAAGGGGTCTGTCTCTCCTTCCAGCTCCACCATCACAGGGGCACACATCCTGGGAAAAACATCAACAGCCACTTGAGCAAAAACACAGAGAGGGAAGAGCTGAACACCAGCCCACCTGTGTCACCTCTACAGCAGCCAATAAAGTAGGAGAGTGGAACACCATCCTGGCAGGACTGATTTGATCTGTTGTGCACTACAAGAAGAAAATTCCTCCAGATGGTTACAGACCAAACTTTCACTTCACTGTTCTTCTTGTCCCATCCCTAGGGCTCTGCCAACCAGCTCGTGCTCACGGACTGCTCAGATCCACACTCTCCCAGTCACCCTCTGCTGTACTTGAACACGTAGAAAGAAACGGTTCTAAAATTAACCCAACAAAAAGGGTGCAATTGCTGTAAAATGAGCAGGTCTCCTACAACTCCAACACATCTCCCAGGCCTTGATCAGGGCAAGAGAGGGGCTGGATTTACAGCGCATTTCACCTCTCAGAAGAAAAAATGCAGCATTTTGCAAAGGATTGTGACTACCCCCATCCACTGGACAGTGGTGGCACACAAAGCTCATGTTGTGTGTGGGTGAGGCCACGGGAGCTGCTGCTGGCCTGGCTTCAGCACTGCAAGCAGAAGATGCAGGTGAAGCAGAACCAGGGGCCAGAGTGTTTTGGATTCAAGGCTTGGCACGGGCCCATCTCATCTGCCCCCATTTTTCTTGCTTTTCACCAACTGAAAGAACATGCACAAAACACAAAGAACAGCTTGCCTGCCTGTGAGCTTCTAAATGATGCACAAGAGAAGCCTCATTATGAAAATGGATTTAACCAAGATGAAACTCAAACCCTTGCCACTGGCTAACAATCTCTCTCAGAAGGTAGTTCCTCAAAAAGCACAACATTTTTTAATATTATTAAACACGTCTAAAAAGGCAAATAGATTAAGAACAGCCAGCCTTGACAGCACTTAAAGTAAGTTCTACATGTTATTGTCTATTACAAATAAGGCCTTACTATTGCAAATACTTTAAAAACCTTACAGCTTCCCACAAGGCAACTTCATTTAGAATGAATTTCAGGTTGGTTTCTTCACTCCCAGTTCCGACAGCCCTCTGGTATCAACTGAAGCTGATTTGAAGCATCTCTCCCTCCAACACTACCTTTCACAAACCAGTTATGAACTTTCAAGTCCATGCTGGCTCTCTTAGGAAAGACAGAAACCAGAACTGTCTTGTCCTATTCCCTAATAATCTTGTCTGTGATCTAGGAAAACTCATTGTGGCTACTAAACACTCCCTCTTTATGCACAAGTAGCACAGTTTCAGGCAAGGAGAGCCACAAAGCCTTCAGGTGCAATAAAGAGCCAGCTTCAGGTTGTCCAGGGGGTGACACGCAAGCTCAGAAGTCAAGTAAAGGACTCAGAAGGCCTGGGAATTATTAAGGGAAGAGGAAAGCACAAATCAGAGTACAGGGAGGTGCAGCTGCAGCGCTGCTGGGGGCACAGTGGGCAATACTCACGCTATCTGCAGGGCACGAGTGCCCAGGACTCTGGCTCGCTCGTACTTGGTCATGTAGGGGGTCGTGATGCGCTTCTGGTTTGCCTGCTGCCGCTCTCCCGAGGGCAGGATCTCCACGTTCTCCTGTCCCTCCTGGTGGAAACAGACCCGCGCCGCTGCTCAGCCGCACCCGCCACCGAGGCCCCGAGCGGGGGGAGCCGCTGAGGCCTCCCTCCCCAGCCACAGCAGCCGCCCAGCCGGGCTGCGGCGGCCCGGCACCCACCTCCTCCGCGTTCTCCAGGTCCTCCAGGCCCTCATCCTCCTCCACATCATCGAAGTCATCCCCGTCAAAGCTGCGGGAGAGACACACGCGTCGCACTCGTGCCCGGGCCGCCCCCACCCGACCCGCGGCACCGCGCCGAGTCGCGACCCGCCGCCGCCTCCGTGCCTCCGTCCCCTGGGCCGCCCCGCTCTCACTTGTCCTCGTTGTCGGACATGCTGCCCGCCCGGCGCCTCCTCACCCGCACTTCCGGGAGCAACTTCCGGCTGTTGCCGTGACGCTACCGGAAGTTATCCTGCGCCGTTGCCGTGGCGACCGCGGCCGCTTCCCCCGCCCCGCGCCCCCCGTCCCGCCCGGTCGCCGCCGGTCGCGATGGAGGCGGCGGGGACCCCGGGCCGCGGCGGGGTCTCGGCGGCGGGCAGGCCGGCCCGGTACAGCACAGGCACGCGGGAGTTAGTGAGAGGTAACGGCGGAGCGGGCCGGGGGTCCCGCTCGCCGTGCCTCGCCCCGAGGCAGAGCGTCCCGCCGCGCTCCGGCAAACGGGCGGGCCCGTCCCGGCTGCAGCCTCCCAAACCCGCATCTTCCCCTTCGGGTTGGGGGTGTGAGGGGAGGTGACCCTAGGGCGGGCTCCCCAGCCCGGCTCTGCTGCCTCCTCAGCGACTCGTTGTGTTTTCCAGGGATGATGGAGGAGCTGCAGATGACGCATTCCCAGAAGCGATACCTGATGGACTACGTGACACGTGAGTGCGGCCCCCTGGCTCTCCTGCCCGCTGCCGTGCTGTGGGGAGGAGCTTGAGCATCTCGGCGTTCGCCCAGAGCCTGCTCGGATGGGCAAGTGCTTTAACCAGCAGCACAGCAGCTGCTGATACAGGGGGACAAACGGGGCGAGCTGTCCCCACGGGTCAGCCAGAAAACAGGGCACAACGGTGTGATTTGAACCGCAGTCTGTCGTGCCCAATGACCGGGGTGAGACCTCTGGGGCACTGGGGTCTTGCTTGTGATGCTGCTGTAGATCAACAGGTAGATCTGCTGGCAATGGCCCAGAGCCATCCATTCATGCCGTCCCCTCTGCCTGATTTGCTGTTATTTTTGGTTCGTCCCCCAGGAGGAGATGCCCTGCCCCTTCAGAGGTTCCCCCCATCCAGCCAACAGCCAGTGCTTGTTTCCTACCCAGCAGCCTGTCAGCCGTGCAGGCTTCCAGCTAGACCGCTTCTCCGACCTGCCAAGGTCTGCCAGGCAGGAGATGCCTACACCCGAGAGAAATTCAAGCCACAGCCCACACGTAAGTCAGCAAACGTTGCTAATAAACACACGGTGATGCCTGGAGCCTCTCTTCCCCTTCTGTCCCTCACCTGCCTCAATCCCAGCAGTGGCAGTGTATCTGAATTGCTCCAGTCTGCAAAGACACTTCAGAAATGGATCTCTGAGGGAGCATCTGCTGGAGTGCTCGCTGACTTCTGCCTGCCAGCTGGGGGTGACAGGCGATAGGGACCTGCACAGTCCTTGAGTGAGAACGGGGCACTACGTGATTTTCTAGCACATAAGTGTGAACCACACCTCTGATGTTGGTTTGGTGGGCTCTGTACACCTGTGTGGTGCTTGCACACAGTCCAGGGATGGACTGACATTAATGAAACACTTCCTCTGGCACAGTTAGCAGGGAAGCAGTGTGGTCAGGCTCCTCCATGAGGAGACATGCTGATAATAATGGGTTTTTTTTTCCTTTGGCATTCACAGGAGATTCGGAAAAGGAGAAGAGAAGACTTCAGAACATCTTAGCATTAGGGAAGGATGAGGTGGAGGACAAGGTGGAGCAGGTGTTTGTTCGGAAAAAGGAAGAGGAGACAGCTGAGCCTGACCGGTTTGAAGAATGTACGTCTGCATGTCCCCAGGAGGGAGCAGGCAGGCAGGAAGCCTGGGAAGCCAGCTCCCTCCTAGGGCTGGGGTGCCAGGCTGTGTTGCCTGTAACCTGAAGCCCATCACAGGAGGAGCCACAAAGGCCAGTTTCCAAGAGAAAGGACTCGCTGCTGTGACACTCTGATCCAGCCATCCTCACAGAGCTTATACTGCTGAGGTTTGCTGGCAGATGGCTCTCTGGGCTGCCCACACAAAATGCACCCTGGTGGCAGGGAATAGCCTGGGGATGTGCAGGGGTACCTGGAAGCTCAGGTAGTTGGTCCCTTTCCCAGCAAGCATGACTCAACATAGACCAGGTCACTTGATAGCCTGACCACAGTTTGGGCTGTTCCACTCCAGGATCACAGCAGTTATCCTAGCAAAGCTTGAATATCGAGCAGAATTTGAAGCAGTGAAAGACTTTGGCCTACAGTGCATACTGGGATAGCAAAACCCTGCCTAATACCTCCCTCTGTGCTTGAATCTTCAGTGTGTGTGTACAGCCCTGCCAGCCCTTTGCCAGCCAGGTCAGCACAAAGATGGGCATTGCTAGAATAATATGTACAGAAGGGGTACTCCCTGCTGCAGGGAGCCAGTGCAGCTGATTTTACACGTGCTTGGTAGCCTCCAACACTTGTCACAAGCTGAGTGTTGTCCTTGACACATCTGTGACAGGATTTGGATCAGCTGGCTGCAGGTCTGTGCTGCAAAGCAGCAGCTGATGATCCATGCCTGGTCTTGGATGGTTGCAGTCACTGGGTGATGCATATCAACTAATGAACCTCAACAGCAGGTTCTGTCTCCATCCACAGACTGGTTAAATTGCCCCCAAGCAAAAGAGAGTTGTCTACATAAAGAAAACTACAAAACTAGTGTTCCTGGGAGTGGTAAGAAGTTGGGCAGAGGGAACATTTCCCATTATGTAAGGCACTGCTGAGGTATTGTGATGACATGTTGTGCAAGGTGAGTGCTACAGCAGATATCACCCTGCCTTGATGGGAATGCTGTTCAAGCAGAACTAGGAAATTGGGGGTTCAGATCTGGACAGAAAACATGATTTCTTGCCTTTTGGCTGCATGCTGTTTCCACGGTTCTTTCTCTTGTCCACCAGTGATGAATGAAATTCAAGAGAGGAGGGAATTCCTGGCAGAGATGGAAGCTCTAGGACAGGCTAAGAAGTATCAAGGGATCGTCCTCACTGAAATCTCACAGGTATGCAAAGGCCTTGGCTGAACAGTGCATGGAGGGAATCCTGTGTGTCAGAGATCATAAAGCAGAGTCTTTTCTGGTATCTGAGCAGGGAAGGGGGCAAAGAGCTGCTTCCCTTCATGGCACAGCTCAGGCGTGAATTTGGGGAATGGGGGATAGCTGTTTTCCAGCTTTCTTTCCGTCTCTGCGTGTAATTTAATCAGGGAAACAGAGGTTTTATTCTTGAGGTTGGCAAGAGAAGAAAAAAAAGCTGCTGGCTTTCTCCCTGCTCAGCTCTCCCCTTTTCTACTTTGCAGAAATTGCATGAGATGAAGATCATTGACAAGAAGAGAAGTGAGGAAATGAGAAATATCATGGCAAAAGCCTTCCCTGGTGGGAACAAATCCAATCTCCAAGACTAGGCCAAGGGCAAAACACAGGTGCAATTTGTTCCCACCTATTCTTCCCAGACTCTGGGCATCGAAAGCTGGTCTGTGTCTGTTTCCAAAGAGGGGGCAGCACCATCTGTTGCCTGAAACTAGAAGGCAGGACCAATTTGTACATACACAGTGACAGAAGTTGTAAAATCCTTCCCACACACTGGATCCCTTCTTGCTCAATAATATTAAAGGCATGAAAACACATAGCAATGGCTCCCAAAACATGACAAAGCAGAGCCTTCTTTTTCCTCTGCAGTGCCTCAGCAATCCATCCATAGAAATGTCATTCCTGCCCATGTACCCAGAGGTGGTTGTTTCTCGTGACAGCATGATGGTAACACACACTGCCACCACACCTGTAACCTGCTCGCCCCTGGCCCTGTGACTCTGGGAATGTCCCTGGAGGAAATGCAGCTGCACAGCCTTGTGCAATCACAAGCCCTTGGCATTGCTGCAGGTCACTGTGACTGTGCCCTGCAGCATCAGCAAACCTCTGGTGGCAGCCCACTGGGCAGGGGCTCAGGAACACAGCTGTGCCAAGTAGGGACAGGGAATTTCACCCCAGTTCCAGCTGCTATTTGCTGTGGGCTTGCTGTGATTTTTTGGTTCCTGAAAGCACGGTATGCAGAATAGCTACTCTATTCCCACAGAGACTGGAAATGGCTGTTTGCTCACCTCATAAATACCCACACCTCTGTCCTCCAGCAGGCTGAAGCATGATGTCCAACTTTTCCTGTGGAAATCCCAGCATAACGTCCAGTTTCCAATTTCCTTAAGATCTCATCCTCTGCTTCTTAGCAATACTCAGCCACTTTCCAAAGCCAGGCAGCATGCCCTGGCCCTGGGACAGCACGAGTGCACAAAGGAATCAGAAACCTAATCCACAATCATTTTTTAAATCCAATGTTTCTTTTATTTCTGTTCAGGTGAATGGAAGTCATGGGGTTAGTACAGTATAATTTACAAATCAAACTTCTGACCGGGCACAGGGCCAAGGGGTGTCAGGCTGCAGCAATCCCAATGGCCTTTGGCAACAGTGATGTGACAGCAGGCTCTAAAGCAGATTTGTTTCTCCTTGGAGAAGAGTTGTGCTTTGGGATCTCCTCTCCCCCATCACTGTTCCTCATCAGCCTGCTGGGTATGGCAAGGGTGAGATGGCATTACCAGCACAGGGCTGAGCTGGCCAGCTCCCAGCCACGGGGACCACACTGGGATTGAGGAGGGGCTCGGGTCCCTCTGGTTTTGGGAAATGAGGATCCCTCTCCAGAATGCTACACCAGCCACCTTGCAAGGCACTGCTCCGAGAGCATTTTGGCTAAAGCCTGTTGGGTTTTAGAAGAGACTGCAGCAGATGGCTCAGGGCTGGTTATGTCTAATTTGCTAATGAGAAGGCATGATGAACAGCTGACCAACCAAACACCCATGGAACTCTAATTGAGACTGATCCAATAATTCAATAAATAACTTATCATCTTGGAAGTAAAGGCAGAAAACAAAAATGGAAGGAAGAAGGGATGGTTGGAAGAACACTGCCCCCCACATTCCCTCCTCTGATGTACACACACGCACACACATGACAAATAAAATAAGGGGTTTAAAGTTCTAGGATAGGTTTGAATTCATCTAGTAAAGGAGGCGTAAAAAACAACCAGCCACATCTTCACACTTTTAAAGTATACACAGATGAAGCTGGGTAAAGGTCAGTTGTGACTGTGCCTCTCTCCCCTGCTGCTCAAGGGTGGCACTGGTGAGCAAGGACACAAGCTTTGTGCCCCTCACTGGCACCCAGTCAATCTTGAGCTTTTCTGCCCTTGCCTGGAAAAGGAACAGGTCCTCCCTCCCCAGGAAGGCAGCAGAGTCAGCAGTGTTTAGCAGCAGTGGGGTTCCTGAGTAGGGCACGTGAGCTACATCCTAGCAGCTGTACGCTGTCCCCTTGGGTCCACTCAGCCTTGGGACGGAGCCCACCCACCCCTGGCGCTCGAGGAAGGGGACAGCTCAAAATAAATAGGGCACCAGTTGTTTTTTTGGCTATGGCTCCAGAGCCTTGTGATGCAGAAGTATTTTCTTAACCTTTTAGTTTAGGCCAGTAAAACCCAAAGGATCCTGATTCTAATGTCAGTTTTCTCCTGAAGTTAAAAATGGAACAGAAAAGGGACACGAGTGGGCAGGCAGGAAGGGACAGGGAGACCCAGTCCCCTCCTGGCAGAAGTCAGAGGCACGTGGAACTGTCACAGTTAGAGCGGGAGAAGGGACGGGGTGCAGTTAGTGCAAGTTTTCCCACAAACACGAAACTCCTTTGCTTGTTCTCAGTTAATGACAAGAGCACGCAACTGGGTAACGTATCTGAAAAGCAAATCCATCTTCTCCCCACCTTGTTAACAAGGCTTCTTGGAGGGTATGGCCATGCTCCCCCACAGCCTCGGGAAGGGGAGGGCTTTGGTAATTCTCACCCACTCTGGGCTGAGGGCTGGCATCTCCCTGGGGCAGCAGCTCAGGTGCCTGGGGAGGGAGCAGGGGGAGAGGCGAGCCAGGGCCAGGGAGAGGCAAGCCAGGGTTCCCTCCCGCTGCTGGTGTTCCCCTGCTCTAGCTTTTCTCCTTGGGTGACTTGCTCTTGGAGTCGTGCTTGTTGCCCAGCAGCTTAAGCACCTTCATGGGCTTGAATTTGCCTTTCTTCTTGCTCTCTGTCTCCGTCTCCTTGTGAAATTCTAGGGTTGCAAAGGGAAGTTGTTACTGTGGGATGTCAGTAGTTGTACAGACACACTCATGACAATAAGCAAGGGTGACAGCCATGAATCAAAGGCCTCCACTGCATGCACACTTTCTCTGATAACAGGGGTGTGCAGCACAACTGTGCCTCCAACTTTATTGGCCCTACAGGAAAGTCTCCCCAGTCTACACAGAACAGATTCAATCTCTCCTGCACACAATTTCACAAATGGCTCGTGCTGCTCCTTACTGGTGTCAGCAGGGAAAACATCACTCCAAAAAACTTCCCATTTGTTTCTTACCTTTCCTTTTAATCATGGCTTCCAACATTTTATCCTCCTCCTCTTCTCTGAAAGAAAGAATGGGAAAGAGGTCAAGAATTCAGCCCTGAAAACAGCTGCTTTATTGTTTAAGGCTAGAGAGCCTCCTACTTAGAAGCCATAGAGGGGCAGATCCATCACTGTCTTGTGAGCATTTGCAATCAGCAGGATAAATCCCACAGGCTGCACGTGCTGTCCTGTCTTTCCCACACAAAGCATTCAAAGAGACAAGGACTGAGAAGCCTGGGAAAGACATTAGCAACATGGACATCTTGAGACATCCCCACAAGGCACTCATGTGGCATTGAGTCAGACAAGCTGTGCTTCTCCCTTCTCCCCCAACTCACCCCATTCCTCACTCACCTCTGCCGGTCCTCGTCCAGGCAGTTCACAATGGCATTTCTCTGCTCAATGATGGTCACCAGCTCCTGCATCAGCACCTTCTCCCTCCCTCGGTCCTCATCGGTCCAGTCCTTCT
Organism: Onychostruthus taczanowskii; assembly: GCF_017590055.1. Taxonomy (NCBI): domain Eukaryota; kingdom Metazoa; phylum Chordata; class Aves; order Passeriformes; family Passeridae; genus Onychostruthus; species Onychostruthus taczanowskii. Next base: position 3,140,392 of record NW_024502902.1, read on the forward strand.
CTACCCAGCCAAACCCCAGGGAAGGACAGGCAATTACACAGCTGAAGGAGCACTGAAATTCAGGCCTTTGGGGCAGAGATCTCCAGCACAATCCCCTCTACCCTGCCATGTTACAGGGCCAGGTGGGGTAGCAGTACTATGGCGACAGAGCCCTGCATGTGGCATTCCCTGGGGACAAAAAGAGCACATCCCTGCACAAGACTGGGACACATATTGAGATGGGACAGAGCCTCTAAAGCCAGCTGATTTGCATTGGCATCCCTACACATCTGCCTCTCTTCACCTGAGATCCACCTAGACAGAGGGGAGATGATGCCCAGGGGAAAAATGATCCTTGTGGGTCCCTTCCAGCTCAATATAGTCTATGATTCTATGAAAAAAGGGGCAAGCACACCCAGAGTGGTGCTTTACCTGGCTTGTTGAGGAGGCACCGCAGCTCATACTCCACATCTGACTGACGCTGCTCCAGGTTCTGCTGCTTGAATCTGCAAAGGAAGGGAGAAATGTTGGCAAGCACTGCAAGGCTCCAGAGAGGTGGAACATCATCCCAAAGTACAGGGTGAGCTTGGAAAGAATCATCAAGACACTGATCTTGTCCTGTATAGCCAGGGAACCAAGGACCAGTATGGACCAGCCCTGACTGCTCAAGGCCTTCCTGGAGCAGATGCTGCAGAGGCTCTGGTGACACACTGTGAGTCAGCTCTCAGCGCATCTGGACAGATTTGCTTGCCCTTACTCCCTCCCTTTTTAGGCAAGGCCAGATCAGGATCTCCCCTGGGAGCACCATTTCAGGAGGGCTGAGAAAGGGTTCCTAAGAGAGTGTCAGTGCCTCTCCACACACCTGCACACACTTACATGTAGATGAGCTCCGACTCGTGGCGCACCAGCATGTGCTTCTCATGGATGAGTTTGAACCAGTCCACAAGCAGGCTGTCCTCAGGGGTGTCTGCCAAGCAAAGGGACAGTTCAGAGCCATTCCCAGCCCAGGTGGATCCCATCACCCTGCAACAGGCTGGGCTCTGCCTAGCCAAGGGAGAGGCACTGGGCTACAGCCAACCCAACCTCAGCCTATTTCTGAGACCCAGAGAGGCCCTATCTCTTCTCCCACCTGGAGGCCAGCACAGCCTTTTCCCAGCATCAGCAGGGAAGAAGTCACTGTTGCTATTTCCTCAGCTGGAGAGAGGGCAGCCCTAGTGTCTGTCCTGCCCCACACCCACAGACAGCCCAAACCACGCACCATTCTCAGCACTGCGCAGTTTTTCCTCCAAGGCCACCCCACGGTGCTCCAGCTCATCCAGCTGATGCTCAATCGCATCCATCTCTCCATAGATGTCTTCCTCAGGGATGTACTGATCTGTCTGCACCTGCCAAACCATAAATCAGATACTTTCATTACCACCAGATTCCAGTTTCCAGGGCTAATCCAAACATTGCTCAACACTAGCAAGGGCAGGGGGACAACCGAATATTCCATCGAAGTGTGGATCTGAAATCCCTACCCCACTCTGGAGCAAAGGAAGATGATAGTGCTTTCATGAACAAGGCGTAGCCTACACACCCTCCTCCCCAGCCACAGGCACCTGCTGTAATCCCTGCCCACACATGCCTCAGCAGGGTGCCTGCAGACTGCTACAGCCCTGCGGGATAGCACAGAGCCGGCTCTTCCCTCCTTGCTCCCCGGGGTCCTTTTACCTTGCGTTTGATCAGTGGGAAGCCGTGGCCTGGCGCAGGAGGACGCACAGGCTTGGAGCCCTTGGGAGGTTTCTTTGCTGAGGGGGAAGCAGCAGGTGATGGCTTCCGATTGAAGGGATTCTCTTTGCAGGAAGACTGGAGAGGGCAGACAAAAGCAGACACATGAGCATCCAGGGAAGGGATCCCAACAGGTGGGAATGAGCATACAGGGGAGCACTACTGTTTGTCCTCCTAAAGGAGGAACACAGCACTCATCTCCACAAGCACCTAGTCAAAAAAAATAGCTGTGCTCCTGTTTGACAGCAGTTTCCCAGCCTCTCTCTCACAAGCATGCTGAAATATTTTCCTTCAAAGTTCCCTTCCTATTTGCTCAGACTACATGACATCCTGCCTCTTCCCTAGCACACGGGGTAGGCAGAGTACAAGCAGAGCCACCATTTAACACAGGCCTGAAGCTTGCTTTCAGGGGGTCACACATCAAGCCTACCAAAGGGGCAAGCCTGGACCCACAGATCCCCTGTGACCGAGTGATGGATGTGGAAGAAAAGCCCTGTGATCTGGATGGGGAGAAGGTCATCATCTCACCTTCAGCTGTGGTTTGGGTGAAGAAGATGTCTTGGGGCTCCCAGCACCCCCATCTGAAGCCAAGAGGATGGGCGTAGGGCTAGCCCCAGCTGGAGGCTTGGGGGGCAGGCGGCTGGGGCTGGTCTTTAGGCTGCCAGTGGAGATGCTCCTGCTGGTGTTCAGGGTGCTGGGCTGCGTCTCCCCACCGAGGCTGGCCAGCTCGCTGGACGAGGAGAAGGAGGAGTTGGTGGAGAGGCTGGCTGGGACAGCAGGGCTTTCACTGGAGGAGACGCTGGCCAGCGGTGCATCAGCGCTGGAAGTCTTGGCAGCTGTTGGCATGTGCACAGTGGGCTCCGAGGAGCTTTTGGGCACTGAGGCCTCATCGGTGTCTCCCAGCACCTTGGCTGAACTCTCAGAGTTGATGCTCTCGAGGCTGAGGGCTGGAGATGGGGTGGAGGATGATGGCTCAGAGTGTGACAGCCTGGAGATGGGGTGGTGGGCTGCAAAGCAAAGGGAGAGCTCAGGGAGGAATGAAGGGACAGCAAGGACAGAAGGGGAGGGTGGCATACACTGGACACAAGGGTCAGCAGAAAATCTTGCCTGCAGATGCCATGCTCCAGTGGGTAGAGACGACATGGCTAATGCAAACTAATGCAACATCACTGCATGAAGGCCTGGCCTGCCAGGGTGATGCAGAGGCACCTGGGAAGGGGGAATCTCCAAGGGAATACACAGGGGCTGCAGAAGAGGGATAAAGGAGTGGGAGGAAGCTCACCTAGCGGGGAAGCATTGGGAGCTCGTGGAGCTGGCCGCTTCTTTGCCTTTGGACTGCTGGTAGGAGTGATGCCATACCAGGGGTGGAGAGGTTTGGCAGCAGTCTCGCTCAGCTCCTGCTCAGGTGTGCTCTTTTGGGTGTCAGCACTTTCCACTTCCTCCTCATCCTCTTCCTCAAAGGGGTTGTACGGTTTGGGCTCTGTGGTATCAGATCTGCTCTCCTCACTCCTGGCTTTCCCCACCTCCTCCCCATCCTCCTCCTCTGAAGTCCTACTTGGAGTCTCATGGCTGTTGCCTGAGGGAGGAGGGGGAGCTGGCTTCTTTTTGGGCTCTGCTTGTACTAAGGCCATCCATGGTGGGTCCTTGGCTCTTGCAGCAGCTCCACCACTGGTAGAAGAGAAAGAGAAATTGAGATGGCAGAGACAAGGTGGGGTGGCAAGGCACTGGAGAGGGATTTTGCCCTTGGGGGAAAGGAAAGATGGAGCAGGATGTCTCCCATGCAGAAGCAGCTTTCTCATCCAAGGATGGCCCTAGGCTTCCCCAAACACAGTGTCTCACTCTGTGGGCAACCTTACAGGCTTTAGGGAAACACAGCCTGCCTGACTTGCCTGCTGGGCCCAGTGTTTTGGTGTCTGAATATTACAGCCTCCATCTGCTAAGCACTGGTAAAGGCTGAGCTTTATGGGCATAGCTGGTCTTCCCACCTTTCCCAGGACAAACCCTACACAAGACAGACAAATGTCCCCTTCTTAGCACCCACAAGCAGGGCCATTTCAGAAGACTTGTGGCAATCTGCCTGTGCCACAGAAACACCTTTCTGAAGCTCTCAAACTCTTTACAATAAGAGAAAAATGCCCTGTGAGGTACGGATGAACACTGTTGGCCTGATCATGCTGGGCTAGCACCCATTGAAAAAGGAACCTGGTCAATGCCTACATCCTCCTAAGAGCAGGAGCTGATGGAGCTGGGATAGAAGACCACAGCTGTGCTGTCCCCACAGCCCCAGCTTGCTATGGAGTTGTCAGGTGATCTGCAAACAGAGGGACGTACCGATCAGAGGAGCAGGGTTTCCCTCGAGGTTTTGGGACAGGGGGGCTGGTTTCAGGTACCCGACCTAGAAAGACATAGTCAGACTGTCACAACACCAAAAGAACATGAAGAAAGAGGTTAAACCAACACAAGGCACCTTAGATACCTTCCCACAGGAAGGTGGCTATTCCCACCCACTGAAGACCCCATGGCATTTCTCCCACAGTGGATGCGGCCAGCTAACCCCAAACATCCTCTTTGCCTTTTTTTTCCTACTTCTTCCTGGGAGCTGCACCTGGAGAACTGACATGCCCCTCTTTCCCCACACCTGCAAACTCCTCCAGCTCTACCAACTTCCTTCCACACTGGCTTGCTGCCTTTGGAGAGCTCTGGAGAAGTACAAGGGAACAGACAGGCAGGAAAAATAGCACTGGTGTCCTTGCTGTGGGGATGGCTGGCAATTGCTAACATCAAAGACCTGGTGTCTGAGCCAGACTTATTTGGAGGCAGAAGAGTGTCAGGCTGCAGAGAAGGAAGGGAACTCAGCCAACCTTCAGTCAAGCACCTCAGCCACCGAGGATGTGGAGGGTAAGCCCTGCCCTGCCCTCTTACCGTTCACCATGCCAGGCCCACAGTCGCTGCCCTCGCCCTGCAGAGTGGACCTGGGCCGGGGGACAGGCTGGGAGGTTGGAGGCGAGAGGGCAGATGCATCGGTGGCCTTCCTTGGGGCTGGGGTGGGACGTGAGTCTCTGAGCCGTCCATCCAGCGAGCTGGCTTTGTCCTGGCTGAGCCCTGCAGGCTTGCTGGGGATTGGAGGCCTGGGGGGAGTTTGGGAGACAGGTGCCCCACTGGCAGTGTGAGCAGGGGGTGTCGGTGTCTCTGCTTTGCTGGCTGTGCTGTCCTTCTCTGCTGGGCCAGCAAGGCCCTCTGCAGGCGTAGAGGTCTCTGCCACACTCTCCTGGGAGTCACCATCATCCTTCCCCACCTCTGCTCCTGCCTGGAGGGCATTCTCTCCCATGCTGTCAGCCCCAGTCTCAGTTCTTAGCTCTGGTGACTGTCGGTCAAGGCTGGGCCTCCTCTCTGCCTTCCCGCTCACGGCCAATTTACCACGATGCTGCGTGCAGACAAAAGTCCCTGCCTCTGACCCAGGCTTGTATGACCCCGGGAGCAGTGTGCTGGAGCATTCCTTACACCTGCCAATGAGAAGAGAGAGCACCATGAGACGGGGGATGCCACCCTGCCCTTCACAGAAGGCAACACACCTGGAAGACCCTTGTAGGGAGAGTTAGTTCTTACCCCTGCTATGAAATCCTAGAGTGCCCTTGGGAAAGTCATTCAGAAAAAAAAGAGAAGTAGAGAAATGTAACCAGGCCACTGTAGGAACCCATGGCAAGTTCACAACTCAAATATTGCACCCATTTGGGTTCTTCCTTCATCTCGGAAAGGATTTAACAGATGCAGAAGGGTGACAGTTGGTATCAGGATATGGTGTGGTTTCCACACTCAGAGTGGGGAGAGGGATCAACCACTCACAGACATGAAACAGTGACTATCAACTGGAATTATGGAGCAACTGGTTCAGAACTGGTACAGGGAGGTTATGGGTCCTAGCACATTAAAGAACTGTCAGACACATTTGTTTGTAAAACAACCACTCCCCAAGACTGATTATTAAATAAAATTACATCAATTTCTATTCGGGAAATTCCTGCATTGGAGGCTTCCAGAGTACTCAGATGATGGAACACACGAGCCTGGCCTCATCAAATGCTCAGCCTCACTAATGCTGACCATGGCATCCTGCTGGGCCACAGCATTTGGCTGGAAGGACAAGGGCCTTAGGCAGCAGGGCCATTCTTACACTCTGCTTGGCCTGCTGAAATTGGGCTAATAGCTTCCCTGTCCTTTGCTGTCTGGCACATCTCCTTGGATCATCCACTCTTCCCTCACTGAGCCTCTGAATGCTTCCTAATGAATCCCTCCAGGCACAAGTGTCATACAAAGCACTGGCAACCAAGTCAGTCCTTCTCCACCTGGGAAGGGAGGTGGACAGCATACGTGAAAGACAGCCAAAGGCAAGGGGCTGATCAAGCACTCCCATGAAAACCAGGCTTGTTCCTTCTTGTCTGAATACCTGGTGCTTGCAGCAGCTGGCTGCCCTACGCTGCCAGCAGATAATTTTGGCAAGGAATTATGCTTTGGGCACCTAGTTGACTGGGATTTCCTTTGAAATGGGGAGCAGAAATGTGAGGGTATAGGGACTCTGGTGAGAAGGGGTAGGATGAAATGAGGAGGTGGAAAGCTCAGACAAGGGGAGAAAATGGTTCGCTTTGGGTTTACCACCATCAGCCCACAGGAACCACTGCCACAGGATGTTTCTGACCAAATACTGTCCGTGAAAAAAAAAAAAAACCAAAACAGAAAATAGACAAGAAAACAATCAGGAGGCAAAACATTTGGGATGAAATTACAGGGATCTTCAGACGGAGCACAGCTGCTCAGTCTGAAGGGCTGTGAGCTGTGCCACGGCAGAGATGGTAGCTCTCCTTTTCCTGGCCCATGAGGACAGCACAGGTTGCACCGGCACCCCAAAACTCCTGCTTTTGTCCCAGCTGCAGATGGGAAGGCTGATGAGCCCCAGCTCAGCTGCCCTCCTGTGACACTGTTTGTACAGCACATCACCAACTGGCTTAGGCAAGTGAATGAGGCCTCCCACATCTTCCCAATGGCTTGATGTTTCTGACCAGATGCCAACCCTTGTCCTGTGGCCCATGGGAGAGATCTCATTTCTTCATCATCACAGCAGGGAAAGTAAAGTGAAATGATTTCACAGGTGCTGCAGGTAAGGACCTGTACTCAGGGAGTAACCAGAGAGCTGCTCATTCCTCAGTTTAACAGTCTGCAGCTCTCCGCATGCTCCCTGGGAGCTCAGCACCACCCAGGCAGCACGGAAGCCTGTATATCCAGTTGAGGATGTGAAGTGTAGGTGGAAGGAGGTCTGTAGGATGATGTCATGGCTCAGACCTCAATGGAAGGGAAAGGGGGGTGGGCAGGCAGGTGGTAAAGAGGCAGAGCATCCTTTTTTATGGAGGCAAGAGAAGCTCAGGAGGCCGGGATTCCAACTCAGTGAAGTGGGAAAGCACAAGTCAGCAAGGGAGGCAGGGAGCAGGATAGGAATGGAGCACAGGGACACAAGGGGCTAGTCAGACTCTGTGACAGGGGGCTGGCAGGCAAACGGAACGTCTTCACTCTCATTTCAAGCACCGTTGCTCATGTTCCACGTTGCCCAGGGACGCAGACGCTCGAAGGTGGCGCGCAGCAGGCCACAGACCCCCGGTGTGCCGAGGAGAGAGGCTGCCCCGGCAGGCCCGGCCGCCACATACCTGAAGCACTGGCGGTGGTAGAGCTTGCCCTCGGCCAGGTAGCGCTGCACCAGGTGGACGTGCTGCTGGCAGGCTGCGCAGGTGCTGCTGAGCGCGCTGCGCCGGGACCGCTCCGAGGGGACATCGTCCTGGGACACAACGCGCAGGCGGCTCAGCACGGGCGCCACGAGCTGCTGCCCGGAGCACGCGTCCTCCCGAGCAGCTGCTCCCTGTGCAAGGCCCAGCGCTGAGGACGCGTGGCACAGCTCGGGGGCTGACCTCAGGGGCTGACAATGCACAGAACAGCTGCCCTCAAGCCCAGGCACAGGCAGGCTGCCTCTTCCCAAATTAGAAGGGGCCACTTCAAAAGGTGCCTTGGCCCTGTCTACAGCTGAAGGGCTGTGGAAGGGACCAATCTATACCCCATGCACCAGGGTCCTGCGAAACACTGAAAAAGGTCCCATCCCAGACAATTGCTAAAAACTGAAATAAAAGGCATCTTTTCTGCCCTTCCAGTCCCACATTGCTGCTCTTTCCTCATCTACAAGCTTATTTCCACATAGGAAGGACACCCAACACCAAAGGCACCCAACCTCTTGCCTGCCATGGACAAATTACAGTCCACAGACACATAAAGAAAAATTGGTCTCAGCTGGATCCCACAAGAAAACAAAATCCCAAACACCCCTCGCCCTCAAAACACACGGGCAGGCCCCTGCAGAGATCCATGCCTCTGTGACAGGCTTTTTCCCATCTCCTCACCTGCAGCACAGGGGTTACCACTGCCTCAGGCTGTCTTTGAAACTTTACCAAGAAATTAGGTACCTGTGGTGCTGAAGGACTCTCAACTGCAGCCACAGGGGTCTTGTGGGAGAGCAGAGGAGGAGAGGAGGCAGCAGCTGGTCGCTTCATAGGCGGAGGGACACTGGCTGGAGGCAAGAGGGAAGGAGGATCAGGCGTGGAGAGCAGTGGTGACTCACACCACCCATGTGCGGGAAGGGGAGGGGAAAAAAAATAAAATCATCCAGCCTTGTGACATAGGATGAGACCTGCCTCTCCCAAAACTTCAGTGCTTATTTTAGGTGGAAGAGACAAACACAATCTAATAATGGGTCAGCTGTGAGGCTGCCAGAGAGCCTGGCCTGCTGTGGATCCCCTTCTGTGGCCCAGGGATGCCAGCCTCTCACTGTGATTTTATTTGCTCATCACGTGCTACTTGGCTTCCTTGTAATTGACTCCCTAAGCAACGCTCCAAGCCCAGAGCAGCTGGGGTAGCTGCTGATGCATTGTTGTGACCCACTGGGCCCCAGGGCTACCAGGCTGTCAGCAGTCTGTGAAGCATCTCTTGCTGTCGGGGCTGGAGCTCACACACCAGTCCCCAGCAGGATTCCTTGTCCGGGAGACCAGCATCCCTGGAGAAGAATATACAAGTGGAAGAGATTTATCTGATGTTGTGGCTACAGACTGAAACAGAGCAGACCTGGAGCTCTCATCTCCACCCAGCCAAAGGATGCCTGGGAAGAGCTGTCTCAAAGCACTCAGCTCAGGCTGCAGTTGTAGGGACAGATGAGCTGATTTGAAACATTCCAGCCTGGCTCCACTCCCTCTGTCCTCCAGTCACTTTACATGTACCTATGTCATAAAAATTATCTGTGGTAGATGGGCTCCTATTTCACTTTCTCCTATTTTAGGAGGTTAGAGCAGATCACAAAGGGTTTTGGCGAGCACCAGGGGTGGTGGCCCAACCCAAGCTGGCAGGAATGCAGTGCAGAGGGAGGAGAAAGGCGTTTCTTTTTCCACAGCTTGAGCTATTACATCACCCCACACCTCCTGTGAAACCTCACCCCAATGCACTCTCTCTTCCAGGCCCTCCTCAGGGGCACCAGCAAGATGCAGGAGAGGCAGGTACTACCTGCTCCTCTCCCCTTCCCCACAGACACAGCTCCCAAGTGCCACAGGAAGGAGGAAGCACAAGGCTGTGCTGGGTTTCCTGTACTCAAACAGGGGCAAACTGGAAGCCTGAGGGGTGGGAGGACACTCACCTTGGCTGGGGTTGTTGAAATGGTTGTAGTACTGAGACACGTAAGTCATGATGCTGAGGCAGTCGGGGACTTTCATGGAGACCATATCATTGGGATCTAGCAGGGCTGGGATGCCCAGCTCCCGCTCTGCCAGCTCAAAGGCCTGCAGGAACAGCACAGAGGCATTAAGGAAAGAAAACTGATGCATCATGAAAAATAACAGAAATATCAAATTGGAAGGACCCCAGGGAAGGTTAAATAGTGAGCCTATGGCATCCCTTATGGACAAAGGCTTCTGGACATGCTGCTTGACTAAAAAAGTAGCAACAGAAGCAAGGTTCCCTTCAAGTTTTCACTGAAAAACCCCAGTGTTTTTTTTCAGTTCAACCAGCAGTGCCCTCGTGCGAGAGCCTGGCAGAGTCTTGGCTGGCAGCACGAAGGGCCGAGGGCTGGCAGGTACTTCCAGTGACACTGAGCTCTACTGAGCAGTGTCCCCAGGCACCCCAAGTGCTCACCCCACAGAAACAGGGACTGCCCATCCTTTCATGCTCTGGGGTGCCACACCTTCTCCTCCCACAATCCACAGAGCCATCCCGGCTCAACATCCAGCACCCTGCTGTGCACAAGCCAGTACTCTCAGTACTTTTCTGTGTCTGAGCAAGCAGAAACAAGGACACTGCGATAAGAAGCACCCATCTCCTCCAACTGCATACACAGATACTCAAAAGGAAGGAATGGAGCAGAAAAAAAGCTGTTGGGGAGTTTCCCACTTGTCAGTGTGTGAGAATTACTGTCTCTACACTGGCCATCCCTCTGCTGAGCCAAGGGCAGTGTACCCACAGTGATCTCCCAGGGACAGGGAGATGCAAGACTATGGCAGGGACTGAAGAGAGGAAAGCCAGGAAGAGATGAGAGTGGTTTGGGCACTGAATGGTGAGGTACCAGGTGCACAGGTAAAGGTACTGGGTGTGGGTAAAGACTGAATGCCTCTAGTCTCTGGGGCATGAGGTGCTGTGCAGGATGTGAGACATAAAGGAAAGGAATGGAGAAACAAAAGAAAATGGATATTTGCAGTAACTAGGGGTATAAAAGTGCCCCCCCATGGACATCCTGCTCTGCTCAGCCTGGCTTTCAGCCAGTTGTCTGGACTGAGTCTTACTGAACACAAGGCTGCAAGGAGCAAGGAGTGAAGAGAGATCTCACCTGAGAGGTCTCTAATAAGACAAGATACCCATTGTGTGGGTCTTGAATGGAAAAGCTGCTAATGACTGAAAAGGGCCAACTGGTGTAGGAAAGGACGTGCCAGGACACAGCTGGACAGGCCTAATCCTGTAAATCCCAATTCACAGAATTACAGAATGGCTGGGGTTGAAAGAGACCTCAGACATCATCTAGTCCAAACCCCTGCTAAAGCAGGTTCACCTAAAGCAGGTGACACAAAATCACATCCAGCTGGGGTTAAAATATCCTCAGAGCAAGAGACTCCACTTCCTCTACAGCCTAGTCCAGTGCTCTGTCACCCTCACAGTAAAAAATGGTTTTCCTCATATTCAGCTGAGGAATTCCTGTAACTCAGTTTGTACCCATTGCCCCTTCTCCTGTTGCTGGCTACCACTGAAGAGTCTGGCCTCATCCTCAACATCCACCCTTAAAGATATTTGTATGTAGCATAACTCATCTTGGGAAGGTGGTGGGCTGTGCCTTTCCACAGACTATCAGATGGAGCCTGCAGCAACCAGGTCTTTTTGTCATTTAAAACAAACAGGGCTATTGCTGCTGTGTCCTACCACTAGCCCCTGGAGCTGGGCACCTCCCCATTCCACAATGCCTGCTTCTGCTACTGGCTCCAGCTGTCCCAAGAAGGAAGGGAACATTGCAGACCAGGATCTAGCATGACCTTCCTCTCTGCTGAAGCTTGAAGTAAAATTAGCTTCCTGCTTCCATTGCCTGCAAATCTGGAACAACTGAAGTCAAGATGTTGCACCATTTACATCTTCACCTGAGATGTTTTCTTGGCAACTATTAGGATAACCAGGCTGGAAGCTGATGTTTCAGATTCCCTTGTTTCCATAGAAGCTCCTGCCTGTTACTTACAAACACAGATTTTTCTTATACCCTCAGCACTGTCACAAATTCCTCCCACACTACGTGACCTCCATCAAGTCATTCTCACATAATTTCTTCCTTCTGTGCACTGCAGAACGGGAACTTACCAAGCGATTATTCTCATAGACGTCATCCTTGGAGAGAGAATCAAAGTCTCTGAAATGAGAAAGCACAAAATAGCCACATGAAGTACAGAGGAAAACTGCCCCTATGCCATCACATGTAGATTCCCAGGACAGTCAACCTCACAACAACTCAACACATAAGATCCTAGATAAAGAAAACCTTGGCAAAGCAGATTTCAGGTTGTAACGGGACAAGGAAACCAAAGGGAAATTGCAATTAAAAAAAGAAAGTGAATCCCAAATGGGTGGTGACCAGGAAATTAAAATGTTGTTCTTGTCTCTCATTACCCGCTTCTGCCCTTGAGAGTAAAGGCTGCAGAAACACCAGGGCCATGTTTCAATTAGCACCACACACTGCTGTGCCAAAGATTGCATGACACGACCCCACACTTGCTTTTCCAAGGCCACTGGCACAAGAGAGGTGGATGGGGATACAGACCCCTCACCTCAAGAGAAAGAAGGGACAGATACAGGTCTGTGAGGGTCCTTAGACAAACCTCCCTGCACCACCGCAAGGAATCTGGGGTGACTCAGAAGATCTTCAACTGCACTTCTGTCCTTGCTTTCCCCCAAAGATTCACAGTGCACAACAAATCCTCCTCAGCTGCAGCCCTTGGAACTGAATGCAAGGTGCTCAGGACACACAGAGGAACCTCAGCAGTCTCCAACCCAGGGGATCCGTTTATTCCAACCCATTTCACTTGTTCCCCTGGAGCCCTTTGGGGATTCAGCCTGGCCACAGGGACTGATTAGCTGCCTTCACCAGGGAAGCAGAGGGCAGAAAGTTAAAGCAGTCTGCAGGCTTTCAAAAGAGGGGAAGAAATGCAGGAAGGAGTTAGTTATGCCTTTTGCACATCCGTGTGGGCATAATGTGTGAAAACAGCATCACACTGCACTGCTTACAGCTCCTTCCTGCCAAGGATCTCAGCTTTGTTACAAAAGAACTCTTCATGCAGCAGCCTGGTGGGCCTACTGGCTGGATTCATGGGAGGATGCAGTCCAGAGAGGTCAAGGGTCAATCAAAGCCACCCCAATGGACAACAGAGACGTGCCAAAGGACAATTCAGACTAGAGAGGGGAATGCATTCCCACCCCAAAGGTGGTGTGCAGAATCCAGGTGAGGTGGCACCTGTAGAGAGGGGCTACAGGAATCTCCTTCCTCCATCCCCCTCCGGATTTTAGTGCCTTTTCCTGAACACTGACACAACTTGCCATGGTGCCACACGGCAGGGCAGCCAGCCCCTTCTCGAAGCCCCTCACGCAGCTTTCCCAAAGCTGCAGAGGAAGTCTGTGATGAGCTCAGGAAGGTTTTCCCAGCTGCCTACACCACCATAAAATTACACTTCCTCCCTTCAAAAGCAAGAGGCTGCTGGTGCCGTTTCCTCACAGACGAATGAAGCTGCAGCCGCTCGCTGCTGCAGGAGCAAATGCAGCAGACACAGAAAGGTGGGCTGGATGTTTAGCTCTGTTACCTTCCTGAAAGCTCATGTGAATACATATACCCAGCTCAGACTGCTCAAAATACCACAATTTTTCCTTCTCTACATGTTGGTGAGCTTCATGGTGGGCTTCAGCTGCAGCCTATGCTTTAATGTCAAAACCACTGCCATTTCTGTAATTATAACTAGTCTCCACTGGGAGATGTTTTTTCCCTAAGTTTTTGTTTTGTTTTTGCCAAGAGAAGTCCTTTAACCTTGCAGTATTTTTTTTTCCTTTTAAAGAAAATGCCAACTTGGAATACAGGAGAAGCAATGACAGCAAAGTTATATATCAACTGCCCTCTAAACATTCATGACCTTCATTTTGAATGCCTTCACTTTCAGGATATGGGAGTGGTGTAGCTGGAAGCTCCAAGACTCCTTGGTGGGCTGGGCTGGGAGAGTATTTTCTGACAGGCAAAACATCGTGTCCATTCCACTCTGCCCCAGCAAACCAAAGCTGTTTTAGTATACCAAGGCAACTCCATTAGGAAAAGCAGACATCAGCGGAGGATGTGAAGCTCAAGAGGTATTGAGGGGTTACCAAGCAGCAAGGGAATAGAAGATTCTTTTCCACTAATGTAGGACTGCAGACTCAGCTTTACCCGAGACGTTGAAGTCCATCAGTACATGGCCCCAGGACTCAGTTTATTCAGTTCCTCTCCACTGCATTTTCCAGCTCCCTCTCTGATAAGCCAAGCAGGACCACACTGACCTGTGTTGCTCCTGACATGAGCACTCCCACATGCCATTTGGTCACGTGGCATCCCTGTGGCTCCAGGCAAGCTCCCAGTACCAGCGTGCAAGGAGCATGGCCTCTCAGGCACAGGGAAAAGTCACTCCAGACACACCCCCTTCCCCTCTATAAACTCTCTCTACAGAGAGCCCAGAACTTGCCATCTCGCAGTTCTGTGACATGTGGCTGCATGTCACATTATTTCCTTGCCCTGATCTCAGCAGTCTTTCACCCAGCCCTGCCAACATACCCATCCAAGGGACTGGATGTAAGAACAGGCAACACTCTGGCTGTCCCAGCTGAACAACTGTCTTGGCTCAGCAAACCCCAGTGTTGTACCATATCCTGGAGTAATATTTCTATGCAAATAACATCCCAAACACCTAATTAGATACATGCAGAGCCACTAAGCACTCCAGGGTTTAGGGCAGCTGCCAGGGAGTACAGCAGATCCAGGGAAGGGGGAAGGGTGTGCCGTACAGCTAAAACCAGAGCAAATTCCTGGATTCCTCAAATATAAATCATGAGCACTTTAAGGCAGTGCCACATAATAAGCCATTCAGCTTTCCAGGTCTTGTCAGGGAAATGCAGGCAGTACATGGGAAGGAACAAACAAGATTTGTGATCCTGCCTGTAACCAAACCCACGGCTCTAGGGACACAAAACAGTGTTTCTAAAACAGTTCTCATCTCCTGTTTTCCTCAAGCCTCCATACATTCCAAAGGCCATACTCCTTTATTCTTCTCACCCTGAATGCCAAGATCCTTCCCTGTGTGCCAGGGAGGCTGTACAGCTTGAGATGCTGAAAGACGTTCTTTGCTTCATTAATCTGTAGCAAATGCCTTGTAAACACTAATTTCATGCTTCAGTTTCTAGAGCACTGAGCAAACAAACTTATTAATCCCCACAGTCCACTCTCAATTGGTCTGAATGTTGACAGCTTAACTGAAAAGGGAAGAGATTAAATGTCTCATCTCCAGATCACACAGCCAGCAGCACAGTCAGAGGCTAAATCCAAGCTTCCCATTTCCCTGACTGGGACAGCGAGGTAATGAAGCCAAGTGAAGTGCCTACAACAATGGAGTCAGGGATTTTCGTCTGCATGGTTCAACACACAGGTCCTGGAGGTGTGCACTTCGTTCTTGGTGGTCACTTCAAGACACCTTTAGCTGAATTCAGTTCCTCAGACACTAAGAATTCCAGTTTACTTCTTTCAAAAAGCTCAAATCTACAGTGTTTCCAAGAGCTCTGCAGGAGCTGCTCCAAAGCTCTCCAGGGGAGCACACCCCACTGATGCCAATTTGCCTTATTCCACGGTGATAGTGTTCAAATCAGGAGTCGTGGAAAACTGTCCTCAGTCTCACTTACCCATATGGTCTTTCATGAGCCTCTTCCTCAGCGTGCTCCCTCCCAGCATAGCAGCACAACAGGGGTACATCCAGGCAAGGTCAGAAAACTGGGATAGGCTGACAGCCACCCCAGCAGCATTGCCAGGGGATCAGGGTGGCAGAGGAGCAGTGTCACACAGGTAGAGAAGAGCTTCAGCTCAGCTCTCCTATGGATGTGCCCATTCCTCCTCTCTGCAATCTCAGGGGAAGCCATCAGGAAGCAGGGAAGCAGAGGAACTCACAGTTCTGTGGAGCTCAGAGGAACTCCAGCCTTCGGGGAGCAGCGCAGCTGTCTCGTGCGGGTCAGGAGAGCCCCGCACAAAGGAAGACCACGCAAGGCCAGAAAGGCACTTCAGATCCCTGCCAAGTCCCATTACTGCACTGACCGAAAGCACTTTAGAGGAAAAGAAGGGCAACCACTTTTCCTCTGCTGTCAGGAGATTTACTGCCTCTGATCCAACCTTCCCACTTCCAAATCGGGACAGGCTGAAGAAGCTGGAATCAGATGAAATGATGCTACTCTCCTGACGGCCGTCTGAAAATCCTTCTACAACATGCCATGTCCTTGTAAGGCCCTGGGCTTTGTCTCTACAACCAGCAGCTCGTGCAGGGGACCTGTGAAGCACATAGTTAAGGACATCTGCCAGGAGCAGATTTAAGCCCACTGACAACTTAAGAGCAGCAGCCTCTGCTTTAATGGGATGGTAAATATGGTTAATGGGAAACCATCGGGTGGTTTTAGTGGTGTTTATCATAAGCTTTTACTGAACCTCTGCTTTTCAGTTCTCAGCCATTCTCAGTGCCATTTACAAAAAAAAATAATAATTGCAAGTGTTCCTGTCCTTAATTTGCCTCTTCCCACCCAGCAGCCTTGCAACTGGGAGCATTTTCAGAGGCTCCATTCCAGCTAGTCAGAGTGAGCCATACCATACAAGAGCTGCAGGACACAAGACCACACAGCTCCTTCAAGACCCAGAGATGTGATGCAAAGACACCATATGTCTTGGCTCTCAGTCATTCCGAAACACCATGCTGAGGCTTTTAGGGCAACCACCTGAAACACAGCAGGCAGCAGTTCAGGTTCCAGCCTACCTGCTCAGCTTTAGCTTGTAAGGACATCGGCCTGTTCCACTCTCTCATGGACACCACAGTTCCACAGTGGAGACCACAGCCAACCCTCTGTCGGACAGAGGTTGCTGTCACGGCAAAAGGCCTCCCTGAGGCCAGCTCAGGAAAGAGCACTTGGTCAGTATGGGCAGCCTCAGAGGAAGAGCAGCAATGCCAGAGCAGAACGTGACGGGACGCGTCACCCTGGCCGGCTTTAGCGGCAGGCCAAGGAGCGCGTGCACGCCGCAGGCACAGCGAGAGGGGCGATGCCTACCTGCCCTGCCAGGGCCACCAGGGATTAGAGCAGATGGGCGCCGGATTCCCAGCACCGCCAGGGCACACAGGGTTACAGCGCAGGTCGGGGCAGATTCCTTCCAGTGGCTTAGCCAGTTTCTCCAGCCTGACACGGTGCCCCCAAGCAATCCCAAACTCACTGTCGGCCTACTGAAACTCACATTCCCCCCCAGAGACACCCAAGTTGGGGGATGCCACAGAGGCTCAATACCCCTACTGGTTTTTGCTACCTCCTGCTTTCACTGTGGCATCCAGAGAAAACAAGCTAGAAGCAAATGCAAGCAGCAATCTGGTCCAGGCTTCTACAAAGTTCAGAGTGGCTGCCTCTGGCAGCTGGGAATCTCCCTGTGCAGGACAGGCCTCTGGCCCCCCTGAAGTGTGAAAGCTCACCTCTTACTGAGGCAAAACACCCCCCACCCAGATACCAACACCATGTCTCTTCCCCGGTAGGCGCTGCTCCCATTAGGGTGTTTGGACCTAGACCACCTCCATGCTCTCACCACCCTCATATCACACAACTTCTGCTAACCCTGACCTTGACAGGTCTGCAGGACCAGCTCAGAAGGTCGTTTGCTGAAACACAGAGTGACAGAATGATGTGGCTTGGAAGGGACCTGAAAGATCATCTGATTCCAACCCTGCTGCCACGGGCAGGAAAGCCTTCCACTGGACCAAGATGCTCAGAGCTCCATACAATCTGGCTTTGAGCACTACCTGGGAATATGGAATCCTTCATTCCCAGTCCCAACTACTTCTCGACAGCATCTTCTTCAGCACATCCCCTACCAGCACATCAGCGCAACAGACATCCGCTGAGCCCCTCACGTCCATGCTCAGGGTGCTTCCCGGCCAGCCAGCCTGGAGCCGTTTCCCACGGCTCCTCCATCCCCCCCGAACCCCTGTGAGCCCCCCGTGAGCCCCCCGCGATCGCTGCTGGGCACAGGCGGCCCAACCCCTCCAGAAAGGGGGGTCCCAGGGGTCCCGCGCCCCAAACCTCCGCGCCCCCCGCTCCTCCTGCCAGCAGCGCCCGCGGGCGGCAGCCGGGGCCCCGCGGCGCCCGGTCCGAGCGGCGGGCAAGGCGCGGCCTGCACTCACAGGAGGTCGGGCCGGTGGCGGTGCAGGATGGCGCAGAAGGCCAGTCCGTCGCGGAACGAGGTGCTGAGGTCGCGGATCTCCACGCCGCGGTAGCCCTCGCACTGCCGGCGGCACCAGGCTTGCAGGGCGCCCCGCGGACCCGACATCGGGGCGGCCGCTCCCACCGCCGCCGCCGCCGCCGCCAGCCCGGGGCCGGGCGGGGCCTCCCGGGGCGGGGCTCCGGGGGCGGGGCCCGGACACGCCGCGGAAGCTCCCGGGCTCCGCGCTTCCCGGGGAGCAGGGCGGCCTGCTGGGGAGAGCAGCCACCTCGGGGAAAGAGTTGGGCCTGAATACAACTTGAATTCAACTAGATTAAAAACCACTACGCAACCTGATTTCTGAAAGCCTCTCGGGCTTAGACAGAGGCTGCTCCAGGCAGAAGCAGTTCTCAGCAGTCCTAGGGGCATAAGCCGTGGCAGTGGAGTACATCTGGGACCTAGCTGGCTCCCAGGGCAGGCTCAGGGCCAAGGAGAGCTTTGAAGATCAAGACACTTGGAGTCACAGGCAGCGCTTCACAGGAAGCCCTGGAAGAAGCGGAGGAAGAGTGCGATACAATCTCAGGAACCCACAGCATCCAGACGATGCATTGTCACGAGAGCTGGTGTGCACGCTCGGGGGATGGTTTGACAAGGGGGGGAAGCACACTGTTAAAGGCTACTTTGTTTGGCTTAGCTATCTTTTCACCTCCAACAGCTACCTCTGTGGAAGACCAAACCATCGCACTGATATTGAGCTTATTGCTGCCAGTTCCAAATCTTTAAGAGTCCATTCTCTGCAGTTATTTTGTACGGGCTCTACACTCCTTCCTTCCCTCAGATTTCATGAGTAGTACCCTCTTTCTTGGACTCCACTGTTCATTCTATCATTCTACGGCCCCAGAACTGTAACAAGTGAAAAATAAATTCTCTGACTGGTTTGTGCGATCTCCCCACTCAGTGCCCAAGATAAGCTGTGGCGTAAATCACAAGAAAAACTACTCTGTAAGCAATAAAGGAAACGAAACATTGTGTCGGTTTTGTAACGACTGAGCTTGTTATTCAGCATCCCCGAATGTGCCGACAGAGTCTTCCGGCTGTATCCTAAGGGACAGCAGGATGAGGGAGGTTTTATTGGTTTTTTCTTGGAATTTTCCAGGTTCCATAATTACACTCATCCCTTTACAACTGTAGGTCAGAGACAGAGACACAGAGCACATGACCGTGTACTTAAACCCTGTGGTTCCCTCCAACAAAACCATTTTGTCCAGAACCACTTCCACTCACCAAACCCTGCTGCAGCCGGTGAGGCTCGAGCTCAAGCCACCCCCACCTCCCTCCGGAGCGCCTTCCCAGCACCAGCGGGGCTCTGTTGATGCTGCTGAACACCCTGCATTCCTCAGGCTTCAAGCAGTGCCAGGCACCGCAGCTCGCTGAGCCCATCTTTCCACCCAGCGAGAGCTGCAAGCTCCTCCTGGCTTCGTTCCACCAAGTGCCAGTCCTGCTCAGTTAACCTTCGGCAGTCCCTCCGAGAGCGCGCGGAGCCAGGGAGATCAGTGCACGGTCTCTGTGCACCCTTTGGAAGCTGCTCTGGCAGACGGAAACAAAGCAGCAGCATATTCACAGACCTGAGAACAGCCTGTAACCACTGGAGTGTTTCAGATGATACAGATATGCATTAAAAATCTGTAATTCCGACGTGCCAAGCAGATATTAAAATCCCAGCAACACGCTGGATTCTTTTGCTATGCTATGAACTAGAACTGATCATGGAGATACCTGCTAGGGTTCTCATATTGTGTATCACATCCACCTGAGCGTTTCCTGGGAAAGACAGCCTTTGGATAGTAAGAAAGTAGGGCAGTTGCTGTTGACAGGTATGTTTACTGTGCTGCTGTTGGCAAACACACAGAAGGAAAAGTGCCAGCCCTAAAATCAAAAAGAAGCAGATTCTGCTTGATATGAACACAGCTCCCCATGGGCTGCTGCAATGCAGTGACATCTCAATCCTTTAATTTCTTAATGATATGGCTGCCTCAAACCCTCCAGAACTGGAGACAGTGAGCTCCTAGCATCCATAACACCAACACCAGCAGCTAGGCAGCAAACAGAAATTGCTCTTTTAATCTCACTGTGTTGCCTGTACCCTGCCCGCCCAAGTTACTCTGTGACGGGAAACAGAGTTTACTTTTGAGCAGTATCTAGGACACTGGAAATCTGACCCTCATTCAAACACAGAATATAATGCAACAAAGGCTAATTATTCCCTTTGTTTAAACAGAATCACACACAGAGCCAAACTGGACAGCTAGGACACCTCTCTCAGTGGGAAGGAATGAGAGGGAGAAGTACAAAGAGGCAGATGGTGTATCTGAAATGCACTTTGTGTAGCTTTCTATTACACATGCAGGTTTTCCTCTTGCACCTGCTTCTACCACTCAAACACCAAACTATTTAAAGATGGCAAAAGGGAGAGAGGGTGTGGAGGGATGCGATTCATTCTTTGCATTCTCTTCCCCAATATTTGCAGATCCTTGATTCCCTTTTACATGACTCGTTTCCAACTTTTTTTCCCCTTTTTTCAAGGCACTACAAATCTGCAGAGAGAGAGCAGGGAAAATTTGCATTTAAAGGGTTTTAATAAATTAAAGGCCCTTGGGAAATTTTCCAGAGAAACTGAGCTCAATTAAATTAATGGCCAGGTCTCGGGCATCACTTCTGCTGAAATAAAACACAACCTCCAGCAAGGACATTTCATGAGATGACTAGTTAATATTGGTTCAATGTTTACAAAAATTCTCCCCTCATCTTTAAAAACATGACAATCCACTTTGGAGCATTTCTACTCCATAGCAAATAAAATAAGAGGGGAGGAAAGGCAAAAGTGCAACCTTCTAAGAACATAACTACAACTCAGGTCCATTCACTGCATGGGGTAAAAGCTAAAGGAATAGCATTAGCTTACATCTCTTTCCATAATCCTGTGAAGACACTGCAGAACAGCTCATTTTGTTCCTGTCAATCAGTTTTGCAGCCTTCCCTATTTGCTGTGCACGGTGAATGTACAGAGCACCTAAACAGATCTGCTTCCTAATGCTACCTGCAACATGGACCAACAAGAGCACCAAGCCAACAGCAGCTGCCCATGCCTCCAGAAGCAGTTATATTCTCCCACAGTGGAAAAATAAATGAGTACAAATGCTCAACAGGAAAATTCCACTAATTTATTAGACGTCTTGTCCTTTGCAGGATAGTTTGAACCCAACAAGTCTGCATATTTAAATACAAAATACCTTCTGAGTCACAGGAGATTCCAGAAATGCCAGAACTCTGAGCTCCCCTCCCTCAAGACAGAGAACAGTCTCTCCCACCCACTTCTCTGCCCAGGCCTGCACTGCATCCACATCAGGGTCTCTGGCCCATCTTCTTCAATGTTCGGTTCAGCTGGAATTAGAGAAAGCAAAGGTCAGAAAAATACACAGTGATTGATACACACTGCTGCTCCCCTCAGCAGACCTTATCCATCACCTCTTAACTCCTTCCTCTCCAACTCTCTGACAAGAGAGCTCTCGAGCAAATACAGTGTGTCAAGCAGAAGGGGAATAAGTAGAACTCTCTCCTCTCCAAGACAGCAGAGGAAGATGTGGGGAGAACGGAGGATGCAAACTTGTAGTAGTGGTATCACAACCCTGTATTTAATCCCCAAATCTCAGAATCCTGCCCTCTGAGTTTCCAGTGCAGAACAACCTCCACTGGGAGAGAGTGGAGCAGTGACAGAATGTCATCACCTGGCCAAGCTCAATGCTGAAGCCATCTATGCTCCAGAAATCTCTGAGGCCATTTCTAGAGCCATAGTTATGAAGTCAGAGATAGGATTTTGGTTGTGTTACTGACAGGGACAATGGAATCAGCATCCCTGGACAGTAAAACTCCCCTCCTTTTCCACTGTGGCTCAACTGAGCACTTCTCACAAAAACATGCCATTCCTCAAAGGCCAGCAGCTGCTGCTTAGAACACCTGCCTTTGCCCAGTGCCTTGCAGAGCCAGGGCTAAGTCCAGCATGGAATGACACAGCTGTCTCACACAAGTGTGGACCATCGAGGGCCTGCACAGCCCAATGACAGCCCCATGTTTCCTACAGAGCTACACAGCTCTCCCACCCAGGCCTCACCTCCTCAAACTTGTGGATCTGGCGGATGAAGAAGTCCCCGTAGCGTCGAGCGACCTTTGTGTCTGCAATATGGATCATGTCCTGGGAAGAGAACAGGATAAGATTAGGAGGACTGTGCTACTAGCAGGGAGACAGCAACAACTGCCAAACATAAGGATCAACCTAAGGGGCTTCACCCCAGCCATGGCTCAGCACCACACATATGTGACCCGTGCTAGTCCCACAGCACCCATCCAGTTCTCCTTGGGCTGCCTTCCCTCACACCCCTGTCTGCAGCTTTGTCTGGGACGGGTCCCCTGTTCATGTTGTATTCACTTCCCACATTCTTATACACTCTGGTTTTGTGTTCCTTGCAGCAGTTTGACAGTTCCAACCCCAGTTCATGCTTCCCTCTTTTCAGTCATGCTATATGCCATGACAGCTGGGCTGAGACATGGCATAAGAGCTAGCAAGAAGAGGTCTGCTACAAGGACCAAGAAAACAAGGTAACCTGGTCTCCTTCCTAGCAAGAAACCTAATGGTTACTGCTGTTTTCTTTGACTACAGTCCTACAAGACTCTGCTACACCTCCTGCTGCTGGAGCTCCAAGGCAGATGGTGATAGCTCCACACCTTGTGTTTAGAATCCTCCTAGAGCAACCACAACTAAATGCTGTTCCAGTGCAAAGCAGACCTGTAACATGACCAAGCAACATCTCTGCTTTGTCAAACAAAGGAGAGATGTAGGGAACACCTACAAGGACAACCCCACCTGGCACACAAACAACAGCACTATCTGTCACTCAATTAACACCTCCAAGAACACTGACAAGCAGCTCCCTCTGTCCTGGGGAAGTGTTTATTTTCTAGGTACATTGACTGCCAAAGCTGCCTGTGATAGTCCATCACTCTTCATCCAGTGACACTCTTTTTATGCAGGGCTATAACTTCATTGTGGGCAGGCAAGCCCTATAAATGGCAAAGGAAGAAGGAATGTCCCCCACAGAATGGAACAAAACTAGGTGCTGCCGATTCCAGAACTTCCTGGGTGAAAGAATTTCCCAGCCAGCAAGTGGCAGATACCAACCTTGTCAATATAGAAGTCAACTTCAGAGGCAGACTGGAACTCTCCATCCAGGGCAGATATGCCACTGGTCCATACCAGGTTCTTCATCTTGTGCTTGAAGACGAGCAGCTGGATACGGAACTCCTGCTCGGTGAGGTCTAAGAAGCCGGCCAGCTTTGCCACAGGCATGGTGGTGTAGAGCTTGAGGAAGCTACGGATGGTTGAGAGCTGGGCCTGCTGCTGAACTTCATCAGCAAAGACCTTGAGCTGCTGCAGGAAGGGCTCCTTGTGGTAGTTGGGGTGAACGTTGTCATAATTGGGCACCACAGGGGAGAGGAACTTGGGGCAAGCGTAACTGAAGAGCTCCTCGTAGACCTGCGCGTCGCCCTTCTGCATGCGCAGCATCTTGTCGCCGTACTTCTCGCGCAGCTGCAGGTGGATGCTCTCGTCTATGCGCATGGGGTACATGGTGAGCGCGATGGCCAGCAGCGCGTGCATCTGCTCGTTCTGCTTGTTGATCTGCGGCACAGAGACCCCGTCAGCACCACGGTGCGCTCACTTTGCAGAGGAAGATCCTTTACACAAAGCACTGATGGTCCTAACGCTCAAGGGGGACAGCACAAAGAAGCAGTGCCTCTGGGCAAAGCAAATGGATGAACCACACACCAAGGCCCTTAGAATTAAAATAAAGGGTGGGCAAGAGGAAGGTGCAGAGTAAATGCATCCAGAGCTACGCAGAACCCAGAGGGCCAGAAGCGCTTTTGACTGTTATGGTACAAGAACATGCAGAGAAGGGAAGGCAGATAGTTTAACAACCATCTCCTGGCAAGGGACAGTTGTCAGGGAGGTAGGTCAGTGAAGGAAAGACCGAGGAAGATTTATATGAGTGTAGGATGAAATGGACAGCTGTGTGGCTGAAACAGACACACCCAACTTTTTGAAATGCCATGGAATTAAGACTGACAGGATTTGGCTAAACAAAGAATTAGAAATTAATCATAAGGATAAAAAGGAGAGAGCAGGTAAAACAGGCACCAAAATCAGGAGGTAAGACAGCTTAGGTAGAAAGAGAAAGGAGCTTTGTTACAGCCACCTCTGCGAATGATTATCAGATAATGGAAACACGTCGGACAATGGCAGCGACCTGACGTGCAGCACTGGACTAGAAACACAACTAAGTCTGAAGGAGCATGGACAAGAGTATCAGCAGCAGCTCATACCCATTAACAACCCTGCCTAGAGCTAGAGTGCAGATGGACCTGGGACAACAGTATGGGGAACACCCAGAGTAACTAGGAACATAGCTAAGAGCAAATACTGTCACCCATGGCAAAGGAGTTCAGAGGATCCCTCAGTCACCACCACCAGCAAAGTCCACGAGAATAAAGCTGGACTATTAGACATAAGCTACCAGGTGACAGAGGAAGGACGGGAAAGAAGGCAGTGGCTTTTTCTTTGGGGAAGTGTAGTCTATTCTATCTCTTACCATCTCATACTTGTAGGTTGTCCTCTGAAACATGCTCTTTGTCCTCTGGATGTAGAGGAGGATGTTGGCAAAGACACGGATGGCATCCTGGTAGCGCCGCATCATAAGGTAAGCGAAGCCCACGTAGTAATAGGTGGTCACCTGGCACTCAGGCACCCGGGAGTACATGCTCTGAGAAGGAAGGAGTAACATGCTATGTCAGGGGAAACAATCCACACCCCTTGTTAGCCACAATTCAGCCACCTCTGCTTTCAGTCCCATTCCAAACACAGAAAGGAGAGGGTTAATTCAGGATACCTCACCTCCCACCCATCCCTGCAGCAGCTTCCTCACTGTTTTATTAGATCATCCCATTTCCTATGTTTTCCAGTTTCAGCTTCCTGCAAGGAGAGGACTCTTGTTCTGTGCCTAACATTGCTCTGCTCAGTTCCCTTTCATCCTATTTCACTCCACATCCTGTGCCAGACAGCACGTATGTAGATCTGTGCCAAGCCTCGGCCCAAACCCATTGCAGCTGAACTTTTATTAGCCACAAGCAGCACTCAATTCTAAGGCAAAAACAGCCCAGGTGGGAGTGGGCACAGTGAGAAGTCAAAAATACAAGAAAGAGCCAGTAACAAAGGTAAGAATGGTGTGTTCAGGTAGTTACCACTGCACTACCACCTGCAGTTCCAGCAGTACTCTATGTAGTAACACTGCATTGCACAAAACAGCAAACCTCCTAAAAAACTGGGCAATTGTGCTGCAACAGCATCAGGCATTATCATATGGCTTGATTTAATGCCAAAGCTCTAGCTGTGCTCAGCCACAAACTCCTGACAACTACAGCAGACACAAACAGTTCCTCAGCTGGAAGATTCAGGACAGCAATTTTTCAGCAGCATGCTTCAACAGAGGCATTTGGAAGACTGCAAAAGAAGGGTTAAAACATGTTGTGTTACCTTCTTGTTGAGCTCGATGTTCTCCAGCACCTTGATGGCTTGGTAGTAATCTCCCAGCAGAGAGTGCAGACGCAGCAGCCCAACCAGGCTGAAATAGCCCAGCATCTTGTACAGGGAGTGGCGCCCGTATTCACCAGCCACGCTTTCAGGGTCACCTAGGGAAAAAAGGAACCACAATGCCATCCTCCAAGGAAGGAAGCTTCCCTTTCAATACTTTTCTGTTTAAAACAAAGGGAGCAAGGACTGAAATGTAATCACTGGTACTTCTCACCTAAGCAAACAGAACCAGCTCCCAGCCAATCCATCCAGAGATTATGGATTTGATCCAGCTCCCAAACAAAATTAAGCAACTTGGGTCAAATCAAAGCAAGGCAGCACAGACACCAGTGCTGCTTGGCACCACCCAGAGCTCACCTCCACTTGTATAGACCTCCAGCTGTCGGTTGATGTTGGATTTATCAACCAGAGAGTGCAGCACATTAAGGACACTGTGGACGTTCCAGATCTTGGGGTTGGAACGAAGGAAATCAATTTCTTCTTCAGACTTTTTGGCTGTTTTACAGCGGTACTGGCTGAAAGACTGGAACTACAGGAAAAAGCAGAGATTCAGTGAAGAGCAGCTTGTCTAGAGATGCTCAGGTAAATGCACTGAGCTTACAACTTGCTCACACAAATGTATTACAATAAACTACAAGTTGCATGGGAAAAAAAAGTTTCACGTGAGATCACATGGAAATCAAAATGGCAGATTATACCACCTTTAAAGCACCTAAAAGAATTATACAGTACAGAGGAAAAGGCCAGGAGACAGATCAAAGCAGAAAAGGATCTCTTAAACAATTAGGAAAGGCAATTAAACACAAATTTGCTGTCTGAACAGGTAGAAAAAAGAATGACTGAATTATAAGATGTGTTTGCATACACACATCTTTTTCCCTTATAGGCACACGTCCTTTTTGCTCTCAAGCTTGATACACAACACTTGAGGAATTCCAGGCAGTTCTAGAACAAAAAGTTACAGAGAAGGGAATATATTCTCTAAAGAGAAAAACCAATAGCATTTGAGATTTGTACTGTGGCACTCAGAACAGTAAGTGGAAAAATATTCCTTAATATTAGTCAAGATCTCAGACCACAGCTTATTCCAAATCAGGTCATCAATCTCTCAGTGCATGCATAAAGGCCCTACTGACTAAGAAAGACAGAAATTTTGTTCTGAAAGAGAAACAGGCACAAAAGTTCAGGACTCCCAAAAGAGCACCTTGTAACTTAAAAATCTGTACATTTACAACTACTTCATCCACCTGGCAACACAAGAGTAACAGTGATCACCAAAGATTTTCAACCTGCAATGGTACCCTTGCTATGGAAATCACAGCAAAGGAAGGGATGGAAAAATTATACAACTAATAAAGGCAAGGCCACCTCAAAATGGCCCAGTTTTATAATCACATACCTGGTATATGAATTCATCAATGATATCCCAGAGCCACTGGTTGGGCAGTTCCAGAGGAGCGGGGCCATCAGCATCTGCAGGAGAACAGATGAGAGGGTTAACACCTTCAGCAAGAACATTGTCAGAACTGGAGGAACAGACAAATTAAAGATCACACACATTTCCCTGAAATGGGAGATGGAGCAGCAGATGAATGAAGCTTTCAGTAGGGCTGAGATGCAGCTTTGACAACCTCAATCACCTACACTTTCAAAGACTATGAACATGCACAGGGTTAATCTCTCGTGTGACTGCTCAGCAGCATCAGCTCTCAGAAGATGCACACAGACTGCAGGGGTTTATCCTAACTGATCCATTCTTCACATGAGGTTTGGCAGGGAGTCACAAACACTAACATTGGCTCCAAAGGGAGTGAACAACAGTAAACAGTTATGAAACACTGCACGTCTTCTTTAGCTTATTGTTTCATTTTACTTTTTAATAAAGATAGGTGAAGCAGTTCTCAGCAAGACAGAAAACGAAGTTTTATTCTTCACAGTATTTCAGAACAGACTCAAACATGCAGAAAGCTTACAGGCTTCCCTCTATTATTTATAAACAAATACGTTGCAGTTCTTCTGACCCTTTCTTCAGCTCTGCCCTCTCCATCTGATCTTTCTCTCCAAAACTCACAACCCAGAAATTAATTGCAGCAACTCACTGAGGATGTAGTTGAAGAGATTGCAGTAATTGTAATAGGACTCAAATCTCTGCTCCAGCGTGGGCCCCCCCTGCAAAGAGAAGTCAGCAGAGTCTGCTTTAAATCAAGCATGGCAGGAGGGAGGTCATGGGCAACAGTATTAGAAGGACAGTCACAATAGCAGAGGGTTTAGTCCAGGAGTGCTAGAGGCAGTATTCAACCAGGACACCCACCAGCATCACCCAGAAAACCTGAAACTCTAGCACTATTGTCCCACAAAACAGGGATAACTTTTCCTGTACAGGCAGCTTCTCCCAGGATGTCAAGCAGTCAAACCTCCTGTGAATATTCTGCATTAACAACTTCCCTGTTTCCCTCTGCTGTTCAGATTCAAGAACTTCCTGTTACCTTCAGCAGCTTTCCATCCTTCTCTGTTCATGAGAATTCTTAATAGATCAACAATTCTGTTTCTGGACATCATTTCTAAGCAGCTGACCTACTGGTTCTTGTTTCAGCTGGAGACACTGAGTCTGAGAAGCACTAACAGCACAGCCTGAAAAACCAGTTTCTCCCGTTGAAGCCTGGCTTGGGTTAACACAGCAGCCTTTTAGAAGTGCCCATTTCTCCACCCTCTGGTCCAGAGTAAAACTGCAGTTATTACTTATTTACCCATCAGTCATGCATCTGTTGAGATTTTTTTTTCTTTAAGAACCAAGTACCATGACTTTCTCACTGATTAAAGAGGCTTAAAATAGGGCAAAGTTTGTTTTTTTTCATAGATTCCTTTCAATTCCTTTCAATTGTTTCACAATTCCTTTCATTTCCTTCTCCATCCTTCATGGTATCCATGTTTCCCTTTTCACAAAGCACTCTGATCCCATGTGAGGTTTCTCATGACAAATAATGCACTTTCCTGTTTGACACCCCTTCTCACTGCCTGCTCATTTGAAGAGGAGCCACAGAGAAACACACAGAAGCAATAAAAAGGAAAATTCAGATACCTTCCTACACCCCCTTCTTCCCTAACTCACTAACCATTCCATTTGCTGTTAGCACAAAGAGCCTCCTGAACACTCAGATCCAGTCTCCTGATTCATCTGAGCTACCAGAGAAACCTGCACACTCATCACCACCACCAAGCTTGAAGAGACAGCTAATGACCCTCAAACACAGTCAAGTCTTTCTTGCTTTTCAGCAATCAGTGAATCGTTACTAAACTAACAAAAAGCAAGAAGCTTTCTGTTAAGTTTCCCTAAAATCAGCGTGACTTACAGCTCCCAAACCCATCCAATCCTGCCTTGCAAGGATTAGGGGACCACTGATACTGTAGTGGCAGCAAGACTTGTCAAGTTTGCTGGCACAGAGAAGCCAGCATGCACCCCACAAGACGACACAGGGCCAACACTCACGCTGACTTTGGCGTAGATGTGCCTGTAGTACAGCTCCTTGTACAGGATCAGGAAAACTGCATCTGGAAAAGATGACAGAAGAGGACATTAGCAAGCCACAAGGCCTATGAGCCTCCTGCCACACAAAAAGACACTTTGCTCAAGTCTGGTTCTTGCCAGGCATCTGCTGAGGGAGCTGTTAGAGTGAACAAAGGCAACTGACTCAGGCAGCAACAACTCTGTGCACCTGCTAACTCAGGATCAGGAGGGATCCGGTTCCTTCTCTCTCTGACAACCCAAGGCAAAGGGGAAGACTCACCATTTCCAACCTGAGGAGCAATGGCCTCAGCCTCTGGCCATGGAGTGTTCTTAAAGAACCTTTCTGTCAGTTTTGTCCAGCTGAAAAACAGACACACATGCAGCATGAAAATCCACATCTCACTCAGTATGACAGTGCTGCAGTCAGGGATGACAACAGTGAGAGGCCTTGGACTTGGTGAAAGCTGAGCAGCACCACCAACCCAAAATTCGTAAATCCAATGTCGAAGCACATTATGAGAATCACAAACTAAGCAATGAGACTTCCCCAGGCGTGACATAGATGTGTATGTCACTTCCACGTTCCCTTTATGTCAAGCTGACACGGCTACAAGCACGAGTGGACGTAGCTGTTGGCAAGAGACACAAAAGCTACACCTCACAGCTTTCTGCAAACTCCTGAGTAGCACCACTCAGAGCCCTCTTTCCAGCCCTCTTCCTGTTAGGCCAGGGCTGGCACTTCCCTTCAGACAGATCACAGCTCCTGTATACTCACATTAGCCTAATGGGCTGGAAATACCTAAAAGTTTTTTTCCACAGTAACCAAACCAAACCTGTTTCAGAGAAAGCCCAAGTTTGGAACAGCACAGGTAGTAGCCAGCCTTTCCTTTTAACAGCATCACAGCCAAAATAGCGATTTCTATCTGCTAAAGAACAGTATTGTACCTGTTCTCATAAATGTCCTGGATCTCGTACACCTTCTGGTCAATAACATCACTGGAAACACGGCTGGCCTGGAGCTCGTACACCTTCTGGTCGATGAGATCCGACACCGTCTTGTGAAAATACTGAATGAAGTTTTTGATCACTTCGGGGATCACCTGGTAGGTCTGCTGCTCGTACTGGCGCTCGTAGGCCAGGTCTTGCTTGGGGTCTCCTGGAGAAGGAGGAGCAGTGAGGCAGCCGCCGCACGGCCCGGCCCGGCCCCACAGGCCCAGCCGGGCCCGGGGCGCGCGTGGGGCCCTCACACTCACCCGTGTGCATATCATAGTCGTTGGAGTACGCGTAGGGGTCGTAGGCAGCCTGTGGGGAGAGGGTGGCAGTGAGTCCCCGCGAGCAGCCCAACCCGGCCCCGGCCCCCGCGCCCCCCGGGCCCCCGCCCGCACCTCGTTGTCGTAGTCCTCCCCCGGGTAGGCCATGGCGGCGGCGCGGCGCGGAAAGGGCTCCGGGCGGAAACGCGGGACTGCCGCGGCGCGGGCGCAGGGGCGGGGCGGGCAGGGTGAGGCGGCTGAGCCCTTCTATTGGCTAAAGCAAGTGCCTGTCTTCATCCTGCTGAGCCGTCACGGGCCGGCCGCGGCCCCCTTCCCTATCTGATTGGAGAAGACAACTGCCTGTCAAGCTCTCCTGGCCACAGCATCCACTTCCCGCCCCGCCTCTCTCCTACCCGCTCCCTCCCTATTGGCTGCACGCACGGGTTGTGCCGCCTTTCATTGGTCGAAAAGACGCGGCCCGCCCCGTTGCTATGGTGACGTCCCGCCCCTCTCGCCGGGCCGGGCCGTGACGGGATGGAGAGTGGCGGTGGGGCTGACGGGGCGCCCGGCGCGGGGCCGGAACCGGGACCAGAACCAGAGTCGGAGCCGGGGCCGGAGTCGGAGCCACAGCCGCGTATCGCGCTGCCGCCACTAGGACCGGGCGCACCCCTCGGTTACCTGCACGTCGTGTGGCAGCGGGAGGAGCCCGCGGGCAAGATCCCGGCCCGCCGCCTGCGCAGGGCCGCCCGCCTCCACCGCCGGCTGGGGCCGACGGGCAAGGAGGCGCACGGTGAGCGGCCGAGCTGCCCCTCCTGCGGCCGGCCCCGCACGGGCTTCGGGAGGGAGGTCGGCGCTGTTCGGTGGCGGCTGGGGAAGGCACCCGGTCCCGCCCGGGGAGCGTGCCCGTCAGGAGGGGCGGGCCCGCGGCCGGCTTCGGGAGCAGGCGAGGAGGGAGAGCCCTTCTTACCTGGTGCCTCCATCTGCTTCCCATTCTCTGGAGCCTGTAGCAGCGCGATTTGGCCCCGCACTTGCGCTCGAGCAGCGGGATGGAATGGTTCAGTAGGGAAACGTGCCTCTTTCCTCTGTGCTTCCCAGTAATTGCTTTCTTTCCTCCGTAGCTCTGAAAAGGCTGCGTGAAGCTGCCAATAGCAATGATTTGGACACAGGTAAGGCTTCTGTCAGTCCCACTTGGGATCTCTTCTTGGAGGGGCAGTATCTCAGGGGCTCTTTTGGAGAGGAGGAAGTGGGTACATAGATTGTGGGCAGGATGCTTTAGCTGCTTCGGATCTAGAAAATGCTTTTCTAAAACGCAGATTTGTTCTCTGAGCAGAGTGGGGCTGGTTATGGTCTTCTCTTTTTCACTGCACCTGCTTCATAGTGTTGGTTTTCCACCTGCCTGGAGCTAAACCAGCACTGCACTGTCCCAGCTGTTTTGGTGTCTTGTTTTGCCCAGTTGTTAGTAGCAAGCAAATCACGTTTTGATTTAGGTGGAAAAGTTACGATTATCTAAGCCATACCCTGTGTGATGAGGCAGCATGACCCAGTAGATTTGAAGGGCCAGAGCTGGACTCTTCTGGTTTCTGCAAAATTCCCTTGTGGTCCATAAATTCTGCTTTCCAGATGTCCAACCTCAACACTACATCTTTCTCTCTCAGGCTTTGTTAATTGAAGCATGTCAGAGTTAGTTTATCAAAACTTAAAGTTGTAGTAGTTTTTGCAATCTGTGTTCTTACAAAAATAACTTAATGACAACTTTGCTAGGTGCTGGCTAAGAGTAATAAAAGAATAACACACTATTTATAATTAATAAATATTTATTGAATGTAACTAAACAATCAACTTAAGAGGAAATTAAAACCATTAACTAAAACTACTATAAAGTTCTGACATTTCCAACAATTCTCCTCTTTGGAAGTGGTTTTAATTTTCCTTTAAGATTAAAACTTCAGCTAAAATCATTTAATCTTCCACTTAAATCATTGAGTATCTAGCAAAACTTAAGCCATTAAAATGCAAACATTTGCTTGTGTCTTGTTATAAGATACCATAGATCATTCATTCCAAATGAAATTCCAACTGGGGATATTATCTCTTTTAACAATATCTTGGTAACTTCACTTGCTTTGTTGGTGCAAGCAGCTATCCAAAAAATGTGTCAGCTCAAACCAATAGGAATCAATATTCCTCTTGTCGAGGTAACACATAAAAATCTGTTTGCCTGTAAACTCCAGGACAGTTTCCTCTTTCTGGAGTCCCTAAAGGAGGTCTTTTGTAGGGCTGTGGATTGTGTTGCAAACATATTTTACACTTACTGACTACTCTTTTGATTCCTGGTATTTTTACACTTACTACTTGATGTTTCAAGTTATCTCTAATAGCTTCTGCTCCCCAATGTGTTTTTTCTTTGTTTATCTTTCGCTACTTATCTCATCACTGCTTGAGGTACTATGTATGGTATGGCATTTCATTTCTCTTTCTTTTGGCAACATAACATCAACTCTAAAAAAAAAAAAATACCATTTTGGTGTAAAAATCCCATGAACTGGCCATTTTTCTTGATTATCTAATAGATAATCTAGCCACCAGAGAATACAATATTCTATTACCTGTGTCCAAGTTAAAGAATTGCTTTTAAATTCTTTCCAGTGCTGAAAAATACAACCTAAAGGCGAACATTTGGGTATTTCCCCTCTTCCTGGGCTGGAGAAGAAAAAGGGAAACCCACAGTAAACAGAAATTCCAGCAATGACTAAAACCGACAGGAGAGAGCGCTCTGTGCACACCCATACAATTCCAGTCACTGAAACAGCAGCAGCCGCTGTGCTAACGCCAGGAGAGGGCTCTGGGCAAACGGTCAGCAAGTCATTACCCAAATCACAAAACACTTCAACAATTTACATTACCCAAAACCAAACATTTAGTACACACCAAATACCCTAAAATTCACAGTCAACGTACAATGGCTTCAACACTCTTACAGCCAATGAATTTTTGTACAAACTCAATTTGTACTGATGACACGCTCACATTACCACACACTTGCATTTTCCAACACTAACAGATACCACAGCCTTTAATGAGCACAGAAATATCTGGGCACACAGCGTGGCGCTTTGTGCAAGCAGCAGTGTCTGACTAATTTGTGGGCAAAGCAGAGGGTAAAGACTCAAACCACACCTTTTGATAGTCACTTATATAGCTTTACAATTACAGTTTTCCAACTGTAAGCAGTAGGACTCAAACACAATTCCATTCATATTCACTTAGAGAGTTTTACACTAACTTTTAATAGAAAATAGCCAATTATGTCATCACTTTCTTAACTCTTTAATATGTTAGAGAGTGCAAGCTTATGATTAGGTATACCTTTTTAAACCTTCAGGAATGTCTTAATAAACTCCCAGGGGTTTTTGCCTTGAACTCACCTGGATCAGAGGATTGAAAACTTTCCCTGAAAAAAAGTCTTTCAGTGTGCACCAAAGTCCTTGATCCTGTAAGTCTGTGGAACATCAAATGTGTTGTCTCATCTGGGTCACCAGTAAATTGTTGTGAAGTCCTTCAAAACTGTTGGGGTAAATAAACCCCTCTAACCCTTTCTCTTTAGTGTTAGTGTGCAAGATGTTACGTTGTTGTTGGCCAGGAGGGATTTGTGTGGCTTACAAAATTCTGGCCTCCACTCAGACACAGATGTAAAACTTCTTCACTTATTTATACTTTTTAGCAAACAAATAAATTAATGTTTGTTGGTCATAAATTACATCATTCTCTTTTATTAATAAGTACTCTGTCCTCTGTGGGATATTGATTTCTCATTTCCCATGCTGGTTAGTCTATATTTTTAGTCTTTTTAGTATCTTTTTCCTCTGGTAAGGACTTTGCAACACATATACTGAGTCTTTGTTAGTTCCTTTTTTATCTTCTGATTTCTGCAAAGTCCTTGTGGTCCATAAAATCTACATTCCAGATGTCCAGCCTCTACCATACATCTTTCTCTGGTTTTGTTAATTGAAGCACATCAGAGTTAGTTTATCAAAAGTTAAAGTTTCAGTAGTTTCCCCAAGCTGTGTTCCTACAAAAGTATGTTATGACAGCTTTGCTAAATACTGGCTAAGAATAATTTAAGAATCACACACTCTTTCTAATTATATATATATAGATTATGATTAAGTAAAGCAATTAATTTCAAAGTTAATTAAAATCACTAACTAAAATTATTAAAAAGTTATATAATTTCCAACAGGAAGATGAAAGAATGCAGTTTTATGGAAGTCTTGGTTTCAATTCACCTTGGATTTGATAGACAGGCTCCCATGTTTACAGTCCTCTTGTGTTTTGTTTACTCTGCAACTTGAGGAAGTGTGCTATGATTAATTTATTTTTCATCAACAAGTAAACATCTTTGCTGTTTCCTGTGGTGGTACGGGGTGGAGAGGTTATGTCATTCCTACTTGGTTCAGGGGAAGCGTAGCTAAAGTGTTCCTATTAATGGTTCTCACTGGGGCACTGTCAGTTTCCCATTCTTTCTTCTGAAGTATCAAACATTCCGTGTTAATGCCACTTCCATCTTTTTAGGTGTTCTTTTCAGTTCTGTACCACCCTTGAAGTAGGATGTGTACAGGAAGAAATTCAAAGTGGCTATAATTCGCTTTCTAGAAGCTCAGATGAATGGTGGCTTTCAGTGGCCTGAAACAGTCTTGACTGTTGTAGAATATGCTCTTCAAAGGTCTCAAAATATAATGAACCTATCAGCATTTTTAACAGCTATGGAATGAGCTCTATTTTACACACCAGGTAGCATATCAGGATGATCTCAAAACAACAGAAGTAACAGCCCATACAGATGCCCCTAACCCATGTTGTGTAGGTGCTATTTTTATGTCCCTAATCTTTCCACCCTTTACTGATCTCTCTGCTCGGCTCTTGGCAGGTCGGTGCATTCCCGTGCCTGCTTCCCAAACTGTAGCCACCACTTGTTAGGAAGGGGCATCATCCAAACAGTTGTGAAGAAGTGGCTTTTCTCACTATCTGTGGTTACACTGTGAAACTTCTGACCACGGGTCCATATTGATGTCAAAACTTTACACAGGTGCAGAAAATGATCATGTAAATC
This sequence comes from Onychostruthus taczanowskii, assembly GCF_017590055.1. Classification (NCBI taxonomy): domain Eukaryota; kingdom Metazoa; phylum Chordata; class Aves; order Passeriformes; family Passeridae; genus Onychostruthus; species Onychostruthus taczanowskii. Next base: position 3,175,741 of record NW_024502902.1, read on the forward strand.
CACAGGGCAAGCCCATGGAGGGGTAGTAGTAAGCACAGGATGCTAATTCTAGCTTGGGAAGTGCCTGAGATGCAGCTGACTAAAACTGAGAGTTAGCCCCACATTCTTCCTGTCCTTTTGCATTCTTCTCTAGGTATTTGCTGCTGGTTGTCCTTGGAGCCTTGAAAATTTGGCTAGGTGGATCTTTAGCCGTTAGAGCTGTTGGCTTATCTTTTATGGCAACATGTGGAAGGTGGTGAAGGCTGAATCAGAGGGTGGAGGTTACACTGCTAAGGCTGGTTCTGCTGAGCTAGGATACTGGAGGTAACTGGTTCAAGTCCAGTTGACTCAGTTGATGGATCGATGCCTTGGATCGAGCTGGCAGAACCTCACTGCACCTCGCTAAGTCAAAGCTGAATATCCTGTAGGAAGGATTCTCTCACAGCTGCTAAGTTGACTTAGCAGCTGACAGCATGTTTCTGTACACCAAAAGAGCAGATAGCACTCTCTGATCAGGTGCCCCTTCAGCTTACTTGCTTTTTTCTCCTTGGTTCTGTCAGTGCAGCAACTCTTGGAGGATGGAGCTGACCCCTGTGCTGCGGACGACAAAGGCCGGACAGCCCTGCACTTTGCCTCCTGCAATGGCAACGATCACATCGGTGAGTGGAGGGGAGCTCTGTCTTCCAGCCTCTCTGGAAGTGGTGGGGATTTTGAAGGGTGCTCTTTATTTTGCTTCAGCACCTGTCAGAGGTTGCTTTTTTCTGTTCCTTTTGTGTCAAAGTTGCCAACTCTGACTCCAGGGTTTGCCATGTCTGCCTGCTGGAAGGGGAGCAGGACCTCCCTGTTCTAAGACTGTACTGGTGCAGAGGGAAGGGTGTCCTTCCTCCCACTTCTTCGCATCAGGGAGCCCAGGAGCAGTGGCACTGCATGGCTCTGTGCTGGGTCCTTCTGCATTGCTGTGCAAACCCCTGCCCTGTCTCAGGAAGGAAGCTGATGGGCTGAACAGAAGCACCCTTAGGGCAGCCTGGTGGCTGCCACATGGATCTGTGGCCCATGATCTGTGGGGCAAAGGGAAGGGACTGATGTGTCTCTGTTTCCTTGTTTCTAGTCCAACTGCTTCTGGACCATGGGGCTGACCCAAACCAGAGAGATGGGCTGGGCAATACTCCCTTACACTTGGGTAAGTGCCACACAGATGAGCTTTGCATGCAGAAAAGTGAGGTGAGAACCTCCTTTCTGTTCCTTTCCTCTCCACCTTCCTCTTGCCTGTGCCTCACAGAGTGCATCCCTAAATTTAAGCACCTAGGAGGGACTCTTTGCATTTCATTAGATTCACTCCTCACTACTTCATTCCTCAAAGATTCAAAATCAAAGAAAAGCTTTGAAAAAATTGATTTCCCTCCCTCTGCCAGCCCCAAGATCTGTTCCAGATAGAGTACTCAGGCTTGAGTGGGTGGGTACCTTAGCATTTGGGCCGTTCCTCTTTCCTCTGGCAGAGAAGCCCTTTGGAGAGCAGCAAGCTTTGTCCTTGAGCAGAAACTCATTTTTGTTTGTACCTCTGAGTTGTGTGTCCTCTGTTTTCCCTCCCCAGCTGCCTGCACGAACCATGTTCCCGTCATCACCACGCTGCTGCGCGGAGGTAACATTTCCTCTATAACAGTTACACCTGTTCCCTTCCTGCCCTGTTGAAACTCTCCAGGGACACCAAATCCTGGTGACAGACCTCACTGTCCCTGGTCGTGCATCTTGCAGGGGCCAGAGTTGATGCCTTGGATCGAGCTGGCAGAACCCCACTGCACCTCGCTAAGTCAAAGCTGAATATCCTGCAGGAAGGATTCTCCCACAGCCTGGAGGCTGTACGCCTTGAAGTGAAACAGGTAAAAGAAACAGCCCCATGTTCTGGTAATGGGGTGCAGCCCCTGGCAGCCTCCTGCACCCTTTACTTAAATGCCTGTCTGTAGGCTCTTAACTGCTGTGGGAAGAATTTGACTTCCATTTTCAGAGACCTTCCTTTTTCCCAGCCTCTACTTTAATTTTTTCCAGGGCCTCCCTTGGCTCTGGTAAGCTAAGGATGCATTGAGTGGATTCTTGCGCTGTATGGAGCATACTCTTTTCTTCAACCACAATGTAAGAGATGCCTTGTGGCAGGAGAGGGACAAGGCACGAGGCTGTAGCTGTGCTGTACACATTTTCTGTATTCCTAACACAGTCTGCTGTGCTCCAGTATGTAGAGGCACGGAATAGGAAAGCACTCCTGGTCCTGCAAATGCATGGGGCATGGGCCTCACTTCAGGAGCCACACAGACACAAGGATTTTTATCCTCTGTGCATGAGCAGATCCTGCTGAAATTAGAAGTCCCTGCTCCTCACAGTGAGGGAAGCTAACTAGCCATTTTAAAAAGTTTGGTGCTTTCAGGGCTAGACCTTGTGCTGCTTCAGCTGGGCTTATCTCTCTATCCTGTTCTTGACCAGGCACAAGGATCACATCTAGTCCATCTGTGACTGGTGAACACTTCTGGTGACTCGCTGGACTCTGGTGCGGCCATTCGTGCCATGTCCTTGCTTTGCCTGGGTTCGTCTCTAGGGGTCATGTACTCTGCTATGTGCTGCAGCTCCAAGGCTGTGTGCTTGGCAGTTTAATTTTTCCTGTGGAAACACTCCAGCCTGGTGCAGCTCTGTGATGTTTGCCTCTTACGCCTGTTTGTTTCAGATTATCCAGATGTTGCGGGAATACCTGGACCGTCTGGGGAGGCATGAGCAAAAGGAACAGCTGGATGACCTCTGCTCCAGGCTACAGATGACTAGCACAAAGGAGCAGGTAGGCAGCATTGAGCTACTCTGACTCACCTCCTTGGATTGGGACTCCTGCATTTAGGAGAATGCAACTGCATGAGCAATGGGGCACTGAAGACATGGTTATTGCTCACATTGGGTCAAGTGGGCAAGTTACAGGATGACTCATGGTACTCCTTTAGGTGAACATTCCAAATGCAGAAAGCATCACAGTGCCAAGCAGCAGGAAGCTGAGGATCAGACGGGCTGAGGACACAGTCAGTTTAAGGCCAGGGTCAGCACAACTACACAGGGTTGCAGGGCCTGGGGTTTTTTCCTGCTAAAGACTGGCCCCTAGAAACAGGCTTAGAGGAAATAGCCCTGATACCATGTCTGAGTTTTGGGTAATGTAGCTACATGGTTGTATTTTAAGGACTGGCTAAATCACACAGAGCATCACCTCCTGAAGAATGGGGAGAAGCTCCTATTGCCTTAGATTAGGGCTTGTTTGATGATGAGGATAGTAGCCCTTCTGCATGATTGTTGGCACCAAAAGGATCCTGTCCTAGTGTAAGTTCAGCATGGGCATTACTGGCAATTCTAGTGCAAGGGTGGTCTCTGCTGCATGGGGGTTTCTTCTGTGGGGCTGGGTGGCTGCACAGCTGCATTCCCCTCCCTGATGGCCATGTGTATTCTCCTGTCAGGTGGATGAGGTTACAGACCTCCTGGCCAGCTTCACATCACTCAGCCTGCAGATGCAGAAGATGGACAATAGGTAATGGGCTGCCAAATCATCTTCCTGGAGCAACAGGAGAAGCCTTAGAGAGAAAAGGAAGCTGAAGTTTGCTTCTCAAATCACTGACTAAACATTGCTGCCAGCAGCCATTCCTGCCCAGACTGACTCTCCAGTGGTGCTCAGACTGTTCCTGTTGGTGCTGCCACAGCTGCCCCATGGGAAGGCAGCAGGCTTTGCACAAAAAAGGCAACAGACAAGAATGCTGCAGTTGTGACTTTGGGGTAAAAGAGCTGTTCTACTTTTTACCAGATGGGCTGGCAATGAATAGAGTACCCTTTCCAGAGATATTTTGCCTTCTCCTAAGTATGTCAGCTCAATGTAGGTGGTGACCAATGCCATGTGCAGTTACCAGCCCTCAGTAGTGCACTCAGCAGCTGGCCAGCATCACAGAAATGCCCTGGAACATTCCTGCTTGGAAAAGGCACCTTTTGCCACCTCCATACTGCTTAATTGCATGAGGGAGAAAGTGAATGCCTTGAACAGCAGAAGGCTTTGTGCTATGAGAAGAACACACATTTAATTCTGCATGCTAGAAGCTGAGCAAACACTCTGCCTTAAGAAACATGCACTGAGGCTTAATTCTCACCCTTCACAGAGCCTGTTGTCAGAAGGCAGAGAATGTGTCTGTTTACAAATGGGATACAAAGTTTTTCATGGCTAGACTAGACCCATTTTTTAAGTCTGCTGCAAGTTAGTGCTTAAATATTACAGTGTAACACTTCCAAAAAATACCCTGGTACACAGCTAGCAGGTCAGAGATGCCCTGTTGCGAGAATAAGGATTGGAGGGCACAGTCTTAATGCATTTCTAGTCAGACATCTACATCTTGCAAAAAAGCCCCACCATAACTAACATTTGTATTTCCTGTTACTGCCAGTCTCAGGCAAGAGGTCCAGTTGTGACAGGAGGTGTTGTGCACTGAGCTGTATTACTGGGCTAGGATGGAGGTGGATTTACTTCTGCCTCAGCAGCACCAAACCCATTGCTCAGCCATTCTGTATCTCTTTCTTGGCATGGAGAACCTTAAGTACAGTGTGAGAAACGAATTATGGCTTATGCTGGGAGCCTGAAGTGATGCAGCTATGAAAGATGCAGGGAAATGCTCTTGCTGCTCTCTCTCTTCTGCCCACTGTGGTTAGCAATGAAGATTTAGGTTGCTTTGCTGTGGAGCAAGGATCCGGGAAATCTCATTGATAAGGCACCTACAGCAACAGGGTGACAGGGACATGTCAATAGTGATCTGAGTTCCCACCCGTGTACCACACCATGGTGTGCTGGTAGCCACACCTATCTCACAGCTTGGGAGTCTCTGGTTTGAAAGAGTGTATTATTAAAGATTCAGCTTAAATATCCAGCAGCCACAGTTTGGAGCATTCTTGAGATCTTTAGGTCAGCATGCTCTCTGATATCTGCCTCTTGTCCAGGAAGAAGCTAAGTGGACCTCTGTTCAAAGCTGAGATACCAGAAATAGGCATGGCTTTTAGATGGGTTCATGTGTGGGCTGCTGGAGGACACAGCTGGGAGCAGCAGTCTCATGGTTGGGCTGGAGCTGTCACTGTGCATATTGATACTTCATTATGATGTACTGGATGGGAAGGATGCCGAGAGGGTGGGAGACAATCTGACCTTTTTGTATTTTCAACTTCAATAAAATCCTGTCAGCCTTTTACAATTCCTTGGCCAAGTTCTCTTTTTCAGAGCAGCCCATGCCTCTTTCTTTATGTCTGTTCCAGGCCCCATGCACAGCACTGGACTTGGTAAATGCTACTCTCATACCTGGTCCTCAAATCAGAAGTGACAACACAAAGTTGTTTGAGTTCAATCACCACTCTGTTTGCAGATCGAAGTACAGGGTTGCTGGCTGACCTTTTCTGATCCTGACTTCCAGAGCCAAGAAATCCAAATTTAAAATCTAGGCTGCTGTGAAACCGTACAAACAGAGGAAAGGGAATCCCGGCAGGAGTGCTTCAAGCTGGGAGATATTTTGCAGAGAGGAAAAGCAGCCTTTCCCAGTGGCAGAAGTCGTGCCTTGCCCCATGCCGAATAAAATGGCTGTGCTGTGAAGAGACAGCAAGAGGATGAGGGACCGGAGAAGGACAGGGGCAGGGCAGGGAGCTTCCAGCACGGCCCCTGTGTGAGGAGCAGGTGACCTTCCTGCCCAGTCTTTACTGACCTTGTCTCTTCCCATCTTTACAGCCCAGTCTTGATGTCCACATACACTCAGCTGCCAGCGCTTCTGCCCTCAGCAGCCTTGTTGCTGAGGAGACCATTAAGGTGCCTGAAGAGCACGTGGCTAAAACACTCTTTATCCCAGCAGTTGCTGATGTTGTCTCTAAGTAGGCACCTCTTACCAGCTTACCTCAAACCCAGGAACACATCTAGCTGAGACTCAGAGTGAAGCTTTTAGTGTGGGCACACGTGATGTTGTCCACAGCTCTTCAGGCTTTTTTCTTGCCTGGTGCTGGGTTTTTTCTTAACAGCTCCTGACAAAGGGGAAAGGTGGGGGTGCTGCAGCCAGCCAGGAGCAATTGTCTTGCTTCTTTTGCCACACTGCTCCCACCATGGCAGGAGAGGCAATAAAAAACCAAATGGCTATAGGAAGTTTCGCCACTGCTTTAGCAGTAACACCAGGTAAGAAAGAGAAAAGCACATCTGGTTTTCAGTGGAGAAAAGAAAAGTATCATGTAGGAATTGTGTTCTATGAATCACCACAGTCAGTTCTGCTTTCCTGCCTCAGGGCTTGAAGCTGTGGGCTGCCCTGAGCCGTATCATGTGTTTGGCATTGGATGGAGAAAAGTTTTAGGTTTCTTTGCATCAGCCAGTCATACCCAGAGCCTTATCTACCCTGTCATGCTCAGCAGCTGTATCCAGAATGAGAATTAGGTGCTGGGCAGGAAAGAAGCTGTTCCAGGGAAGGAGAAAACATGGCTTCCCACTGTGCTGAGAGCTGTTGACTGGCATTGCCTGGTTTTCTTTCTGCTTCTGGCCTAGAGGCTTCAGCTTCTCCCAGCAGCTCTGCAACAGATTTCCCTGCACAACCCGTGAGGCTGGTGGCAATTGTCTGTGTCTCCCAGAGGTTTCTGTTGCAGTAATGGAGAATGGAAACAACAGCACAGGTTTCCCTCTGCTGTTTATTTTGCCATTAGAATCAGTCCAAACTCCTCATTTTCTTTGTTCTACACCATCAAATGCACCCCCCAGATCCCTTCCTGGACAATGATTAGTCCCCATTCCCAGGGCCATGATATCAACTGAGACTTTAGGCTTTGGTTCCCTCTCACCACTACCTGACCCCCAAATACACTCTATTTCCCCTCCTCATTCAGAGCATGTGATCTGCAGAATTCCCAGCTACTGAACCCAGCAGCAACCTCCCTGGCTCTGAGGCTGCTGCTGTACTGTGAGGGGAACCAAAACCAGCCAGACTGAGGATCTGCCCCAAGCAAACAAACAGCTGAGAACCTGATTGTGTCTCACAGAGGAGCCATAGCAGAAGCAACAGCTCTGACAAGGCCTCCCAGCAAAGCTGCATGGATGTTACTAAGCAAATGACCTTTCTCTGGAGCAGTCACTTCACCCACACTATCGAGTGCAAAGCACACACTGAAATGTGTGTGAACATCAAGAATTTGTTCAGCTCTTCAGCAGCTGAAATAATTAATCTCCAACAGCTAAACTCATTTATTTCCTCCACCTTTGCCTTTCTAGCAGACTTCAAATCCAACACAGCAATTATCTGTGCTGCTAAGGAAGCCCCATGAAGCATCTCTGGCAAACTTCTCACTCTTTCATCCACTTCCTTTGCTCACTCTGTGAGCAAAGATCTCTTCCATTACAGAAGGATACTTACAAAAAGATGCCTTCTTCATGCATTGTGCCTGGCCAGCCTGGGGGAGCATCCCTGGGCAGGTCAGGGCCCATGGGGTGACTAGGTGGAGGAATCAGCAAATTTTGATTAGGAAGATAATAACAGAGGTATGGCAAACAGCGTTCCTCTGGGCTTTTTTATGAAATCTCTAAGAGAGGAAGAATTAAAATAATCACCTGGCAACCTGCTAGTGCTGATCTAGATTAGCAACCAGCAGCTAAACCCAAAAGCAAATAACCAGAATTCCTTTCCCCAGGGCTGCCAGATTTACACACAGGGTCATAAGCAGGATGAGCTTCTTGGCACCTGGGTCTGGCACTTCCCAGTATGTCAGGCTCATGTCACACATGCCAGGGAGATGCCAGACACCAGAACCAGCACACAGTTGGCAGGACTAAGTTACTGCACAGAGAAGAGCTGACGCTTACCACTAGACACGAAACCCTGACCTGCTCACACCTCTCCCATTTCATCTACCCTGTTCCAGATCTTGGAAAAGCTGCACTCTACTGATGTGGGAAACCAGACCCTGCAGGGTTAAATATGAGCTTGTCAGCCTGAGTGATAAAAAGTAGGATAGAAAATAAGAGAATACAGTAATTAATTAAGGCAAGAAGCTGGGAGCAGAGACTGCAGAACGACAATCAGTCTGGAGGGAAGGCTGCGTGGAAAGCAGCAATCAAACTCCTTCAGTTTTAATTAAACCTGTCGCTCTATCAAGGATGTGACATCTTTGCTTCACCTCTGCTTTTGAGCTGAGAAACCAGCTGGAGCATGTAAACTGGTACTGGATACACAGGAATTTCCTTCTGGCTCCAGAGCCTTCCCAACCCAGGCTCAGCACCTGCCCTTCCTACTCATGTGCTCCTCCAAACTGGGCCTTAGCACCAGGCAGAACGTAGCAAAGGGGTCCAGGGCTTGCAGCCACTTGTCGTGCTAAATGCACCTTCTCTCCAAGATCTTCCCTGTCCTCTCTGTCCTGTTTCATTTAGGCTTCACCTCAATGTGCAGCAGTCAGTCCTGGTCTGATCTGCTCCATTTGCAATCTGGGACCAGGAAGAACAGGATCAGGGGTGAGCAACATCCCGGCTGCTCCTAGGCAAGAACAGGCAGTGTCCAGCTGTGCCACGTCATTGCTTCTGACTGCTGTTCCCTTCTCCCTGCAATGCTTTGGGCTGTGGAGTGAGTCTTCACCTGAAGAAATTATGAGACCATGTGAGCTGGCCACCAGCCATGGCATAATGTGCAGAGGGTGACTGCAGAACTCATTGTTCCCAGGAAGGCACACTGGACATGTTTCTGAAAGAGATCCACTGTAGAGGAGTGGCAGCCACCACAAAAGGAGAGACGTGGAAAAATCAGAAACAGGGAGAGAGGCAAGGGAGGCCCAAAGTGCAGAAAGCAACATCAAGCACCTGAATGGAAAAAGAAAACTAATTCCCAGCACTGTTGGCCTTCCTCTTCAGTTAGCCTCTGCACAGAAAAAGGGATGTCCTTGGAGCCGAGCTCCAGCAAGGTGAACAACAGCTTCAGTGAGCATTAGAAATACCATGTCAGCTGGGAATTAAGAGTGGGCAGGACAAAGCAAAAAGGAAAGATTTATGCAAACAGAAGTAGGGAACAGAAAAATAAGAGAAATTAGGGGGAGATCATGGCTCTGCTCATGCACATCACAGCTCTGCAAGCTGCCTGATGTCACCCAGCCCCAATGCCTACAGCACTGGCTGGGGCCAAAACTCCTTTACTTTTGACACAACTTCCAGCACCATGCATAGGGACAAGTGAGGACACCAGAGGATTTTGTAGCCCATGCAGGGCTCAGGACACTTACAAGTGCCATGACAACCTGTAATTGTTTCCTCTTCAGTGTGGAAGTCTGGGTGTCCCACAATGTCACAGCTTTCCCTAAACACTTTTTCCTAAGCTTCCCAATTTTCACCTTCTCTTAAGAAATTACAGGTACAGACATGCCTCACATTAAGGGTTACATATTCAGGATCCACACAGCACTAATAAAACACCATACACAATTAAAGAAGAGGACGGCTGTTGCAGTCACTTCAAGTTTACTGTGAATATTGAGCTGGGATGATGGCAGGTCTCAGACATGACTACAGGATCACAGAGGAGGTGTTAGAGGAGTACCGGGGGTCTTGAACTCAGTTTAGTGGGTCTGAATGAGCGAGCTCATCTCTCACTGCCAACATAAAACCATCTCAGTGGGGATAGGCATGGGCATGATGATCCTGGAGGAAAGCAAAACCACTGTGATGTGGTCAGAAAATGTGATGCAAATAGAGACGTCTTTTTTGCCTCTCTAGCCCTTGTCTAGGGCTTCTTCTTGATCTTGTATAACAGTTCCTCTTAGGGGGGTCACACCTAGGGAATGGCCAGCTGTTGCCAAAATTTCCTCCTCCAGTAGCTCCTTCTGAACAGATACCATGGCATCTTGTACCTGCTGAGTCCATGCTCCGGTACGACTGGCACCTTCATAGTCCCTCTTCCTGGTGTTCTCTTCTGGGGCTTGCGTCACCTCAGTGTTGCCTCCATAGAAATCTCCTGTCCTGTTGGCAAAACCTCTTTCCATATTGACCATATGGACTTTCCTTCCAACTCTCTTCTTCTTTTTCCTGATCTTGTTCTGGAAGAAGAGGCAGGTGAAGGCCTGCTTGAAACGCTTGCGGAAATGCTTGGAGATGAGGGCGTAGACAATGGGATTGAGGCAGGAGTTGGTGTAGGAAAGGCAGTGGGAAGCCAGGCGGAAAGCGTAAGTGGCCCGGTTGAAGGGAAAGTGGCCAAACCAGAAGCAGAGGATGACCAGGTGGTGGGGCAGCCAGCAGAGGCAGAACAGGATGGCCACTGTGACAATCATCTTGGTGACCTTACGCTTGGCTTTCCGAGACTCTGAGATTCTTTCTATGGGGTCTACAGAAGTCCACAAGAACTTGATGGTCCTAGAGTATGCCAGGCTCACCACGGTCACGGGCAGCAGGTATCCAAATACAAACGTGAGGATGTCCAGAACCTTTCGGTGCTGGTCCTCCCAGATGGGGACACAGAGGGGCACACCATGGTAATGGATTATCTGGTAGTAACTGAGGTAAGGCCCTGCGAAGAGCATCGACAGTGACCAGATTACCACAATGGCCACTCCTGCATTTCGGGATGTGCGGAGATCCCGGGACTTCAGTGGATAGCGAATGGCCAAGTACCTGGCAAGGAGGGGAAGGAGAAGGAGAGACAAAACGCAACATGGGTGAGATGAGGTAGGTATTCCTCCTGCCCTGTGGAGCTGTCATCTGCGTACCCCTTCCCATGCAGCCACCCATCTCTTCCCTCCCAAATCTTTCGGGAGTGAGGGTTACAGTGAATTCACAAAAATATCAGGGTCATTCCAACAGTGTGCCTGGGATCTCTATCATCCACTCGGCTGTGCTAGCTCAGGAAGGGCAAGCAGTGAAGCGGGTAAGAGAAGGATAGGAGCAGGACTCTCCTGTTCCTTCTGAGTTGTGTTGCTGCCCTGGAGGTTTTGCTGTTCTTGCTTATGCATGGTGGATTCCCCTCTTTCCCAAGTGAGCACTGGGTAATTAGGCTGAGAGCTTGGCTTGGTAGAGGGTGGGGCATGGGGAGCTGGGGAGACTGGCTCTGCTGGCCCTGCCTCTGGGGAGACCCAACCTGCTTCTTACAGGACACCCAACAGGGCAAGTAGTGGCCTTTCTCCCACCCTTAGCTCAAGAATGGCAAACACAGTGTCCCTGAGCTGCAGAACTCAAAGGGAAGGGGGCACTTACCTGTCAACAGAGACAGCAGCCAGGGTAAAGCTGCTGGCATACATGGTGAGGTAGATCAGGAAATGCACAGCCTTGCAGGCAAAGGCCCCAAAGAGCCACCCATCCAGGGTGTAAATGGTAGCCTGGAAAGGGACGCAGCAGATGATGAAGCACAGGTCGGCCACAGCCAGGTTGAGGATGAAGAGGTTGGTGGTGGAGTACTTGACTTGGCCATTCCACAGCAGCACAGCCAGCACCAGCCCATTTCCCACAGTACCCACAAGGAAGATGAGGGAGAAGATGATGGGCACAATAATCCCCGCTGCTCGTAGCTCCGGGCTGTCAGAAGAGATGTTCAATCCCCCTGGCATCTTCCTGTCAGACTGCAGGGATCTGCATTGGGAGAAAGGGATAATAGGCCCCGAGGTGCCTGACCCCAGCCTTTGACACTCACGTTTCTCCCAGAGATGCCAATCCCAACCAGCTGGTTAAATGATGTCACCAAGACACTCGTGACATCACTGGCAAGAATGCTGTTGTGGTCAGTCAGCCCACATCTGCCTGGCTTGAGCAGAGCTGAGGCCTCCTTCTCCTGCCCAGATTCACATTGCCATCAGAACATCTCCTGTGCTCCCAGCACCCTGAAGGATCCCTCCTGCCCTGCCACCTGGCCTCACCCACCTTCCTCCTACATTCCCAAATCTGCTAAACCCCTAGGGATTTCTTGCTTTGGCAAGTCTAAACCCTGGCTAGTGTTCAACAGGGTCTGGCCACAGGGCCATGGGGTAGGAGGCTCCCATGGGCTGTAAGTGGTGTCAGCACACTCAGCCCAGGGCTGTGCCACCTCTCACAGCAGGGACCTGATACCTGCATCACACCCCACAGCAGCAGCACCCCAACACATTCCCACCCCAAGGGAACTCCTTAAGCTGGGACCCCCTCCACCCTGGAGCTGGCTGCTCCTTGCTCCCCATGCAGTAGTTATGCTCCACAGAGGACAGGCAGCTAAACACACCTTTTCCTGATGCTGAGGGCTGGATGGTGGCAGGTAGGTGAGGATGGGGAGGAGACCCTGGAGCCACCTGAAATACAACATGATGATCACTGTGAAGAAGCCCGTTATTATCACGGCTTAAGGTATTGTGATTTGCTGCAAAACTTCCTGCAGCCCTGAGTAACGCTGTGCTCAGACAGGGAACACGAACAGCCTATCTCTGAATAAGCCTTCTCCTTGTTATGCTATCATTAGAACAAATTGTCCTTCTCTGAGCAAAAACAGAGAAGGAAAGACACTGTTATCTAGCTGCTGTTGACAAGCAATTAACTCGGTTTTGGGTCATGCAAGCTCCTTCACTCCATGCTCCCCCATCCCTCAGCTCACGCCACTTCTGCTTCCCAGCTTCTTTGTGTACCACACCAAGAGACCGTCCCTGCCTCTCTGTCTTTGGTCCCCTCTGTCCTACTGATAGCTACCTTCCAGCTTATCCATCTGGCCCCATGGGATCTCCTCACTGAAGCGGAGGAACCCAGTCTCCTTCTGGGCATGCAAAATGCACCAGGGTGTCTCTGCTCAGGGAGCCTGAGGCCACCTTTCAGCTTTGGAAGCTGGCACTCACCTTTCTGAGGAAGGGCCTGCAGCTTTGCCACTTGCTTAGGGGGAGACCTCCAGTCCAGCCCACGCAGTGGTACCGGGAGGATGCAGACCACAGAAGAGTTTATCTGGGCAGCTCGGTCATCCCATCACTCCTGCCTGGTGCTCCGCTGCCTCCCCCTGCCCGCCACCAGCTCTGCTCCCTCTCCTTCTGGAGCTCCTCTCCTCTCTCTCTGACTCCCCCTTTTCCCTCCCTCTGCTCTTGCTGCTGATCCATAGTTCTCTGTTGTTTTTTTTTCCCCTCTCCCTGAGGTTGGGTTTGAAGTTAACTCCTCTCTGCCCAGCTTTCCTGCAGGCTCAGCTGCTCCCTGCTCCTCCTGCTGAGAAGGGGGTGGCATAGAGAAAGCTCACTACTCTGATGGAAAAGGGAGGAGGAAAGGGTCCCTTGGACCTCAGCAGCCACCTCTCAATGCTGAGTGTTCAGGATGTGTTTTCCAATGCCTCCAGGGAACGTAAATATCCCACAACTGTGAGGCTCATCTCTGCCCTGTCCCTCAAATATAGGGTCTTAACCCTCTGCAGGATGAGTAATTAATTGCTGCTACTAGATGTTATTAATTAATTGTTAGTAGCACTGAGCAGATTTAGCCTCTCCCACAATGTCTGACCCAGCGAAGGAGGAGAAAGCTGGTTTTGGATTCCATCCAGTCCAGGTCTCCACTCCACAAGTACTACAGTATGGGAGGGAGAACAAAACCTCCACGATGGCCACCTCCAGAGCTCCAGCTCCATCACAGCTGCCTGGAGACACACGGGGGCTGGATGATGTGCAGGAGAGGACAGTGACCCACGCAGCCCTACTGCCATGCCCATCCTGGTGACACGACCTGTGTCCTGAGGACTTCCAGCTGCACTGAGTGCAGCTTGGTGATTCTTTCTCAGCAAGACTCAAAGGCCACCAGCTTCCCTTCACTGGGAAGGTTGTGGGTACCCCTTCCAATGACGGTGCAGGATGTGGAAAAGGAGGCGCTGGCCCGTTCCCCTCCACAGCAGCCCAAATTATCCCCGATAAATAAATTATGGCTCGATGTCAGGAGGGACCATGCGGCTTCTCCCCCCACCTGCCCCTCTGGTGGGAAGGAGCGAGGTGTCCCCGCCAGCTCCCTATCAGCCGCTGTAAGCAGGGAAAAGGGGAAGGCCATGTCTCGGGACGCGGTGATAACCCAGGGGATGCGGCAGAGTGCAAGCCCGCAGCCGGTCACAGCCTGTCACAGCGCTGCTCGCCATGGAGGGACCACACCGCAGCTGCCTCCTCCTCCTCCTCTGTCTGCTCCCACCACCGGCCACCCCGGGCCCACCGCCGCCTCCGGAGCAGCCGCTGCCGCCGCCGTCCAGCACCGCCGACCCCGCGGCCCACCTGCTGCGCGGCCAGCCCTGGGCGCCGGCGCGGCCCTACAGCCTGTCGCTGTCCCCCGAGGACTACCGCTACGCCCCCAAGCCCCGGCACCTGCGCCCCGGGCGGCTGCGCCGGCTCCTGGGCCCGGCCTTCGACCCCTTCTGGATGGCGACCGAGGAGCCCCGCGGCCGCAACGGGAGCATCCTCGAGGAGAACCTGGAGTCCGTGAGCAGGGACCTGGCCGAGGGTGCCGGGCGATATCGCCGCAAGCTGTGGCGAGAGGCGGAGGGGCTGGAGCTGCCCGCCCTGCTGCCCCCCGCCCCGGAGCTGCCCCCCGAGCTGGCGGGGGCTGTGGCCCGCCGCCTGCGGCAGTGGCTGGTGGAACGGGCCGCCTGCCGCCTCACCTCCGCCTGGGTCGACCTGGGACCCGTCTTCTGGCCCCGCTGGGTGCGCCACACCACGTGCGACAGCGGGCCCCCCGGCTGCTCCTGGCCCCCCGGCATGGCCTGCCGGCCCGCACAGCTCACCCGCATCAAGCTGCTGGCCTGGCACTGCTGGGGCCCGCAGCAGCCCGGCCCCCCGAGCTGCACCTGGCGGCACATCCCCTACCCCGTCGTGGCCGCCTGCAAGTGCTCCTGCCGCTGAGCGGGCTCCCCCCGGCGCCTGTTCTTGCGGCCAAAAGGCCTGAAAAGGCAAACATCTGTCTGGACCCACCCTCGGAGCTGGGGGAAACCCTCCCAAACAGAAATAAACTTCCAGGAAGGAAGCGGGGATGGCTGCGGTCCTTGCTGTATCTCGCCAAAACCCCTGGGTGGGGGGTGTGGCTGCTTTGCCCCTCATCCACCAGTGCCGTGAGGCATTAGCACCAGCAGAGGCCCTTGTGCAGCATTTATTTCCAGCAAAGGATGAGGGATGGAGAAATTATGGCACTGAATGGGAGGTTCAGACACGCCTGCACCAGCCCCAGACAGCTCAGTTCAAGCTGGAGCATCCCTGGTTGGGCTGCAGGCAGGGAGCCAGGGCAAGGGAATTCCAGCAAAAGGTAGGGGTGGGTCACTGCTCGGGGGGGAAACAGCAATGTGGAGAGGGCTGCAGTGAATCAGTGGGCAGTGGGGTATTTTGGGACTGCAGGAAGGCAGCCTAGTTAGAGTAGAAGTGGGAGGTGGGCCATGACCCAGGGCTGGAAGCATTTCTGGGGCTAGGTGTGCATGAAAATGGGATGGGACCTATCCCACACTGCAGAGAGTGACAGCTCCAGACTCGGGACTGCCTGAGCAGCATACAGGGTATGGGGTAGGTCAGGGAGCCTGGGGTGGGAACTGCATCCTCAAAAAGTGGCACCTGCACGACTCAGCAAAACAATCCTCTGCTTTCTGGGCTAAAAGCTGCCTAGAGCTGTAGATCAGACCGAGACTGGAAGGCCTTGCAATAAAGAGCAGGAGGATGTGCCTCAATTCAATATTAATATGATGCCTCCAAGTCAATGAGTACGGCATTATTCATTACCAGTGTGCCATCATCTGACCCTCCTGCCTTCCTGGGATTCCAGCACCACACAGTCTGTTCCCCAGACAGCTCCACAGCCTGCTGCTGAGCTTGGCCTTGAAGCAGGCAGAGCGCAGGGAGTTGGCTGCTGAGGCACCCAAGAGATATGGAGGTGAGAGGGAGGTCAGTGCGTCTGGTGAGAAGAGGAGCAGAAGAACGAGCCCACACGTGCATGCAAAAACAACTGTGAGCATCACAGGACAGAGGCTGCTCTCGCTGCTCTGGCCTGCAGCTGAGCAGAGAGACATCTGTGGGGCTGCTCTGCCAATGAGGAGGACTGGAAAGCTGGAGCAGGGTTAAACTGCTTGGGTTGTCTGCCTTGAGTGGAGCGGAGGCATCAGCAGGGATGCCTGCAGAGAGGGAGACCAGGGCTGGGGACAGCAGGAAAGGAATGTGAGGGAGGGTGGTACAGGTATACAATGGAAGTGTGCAGGTAGGGGGAGCAAGGGGTGCACATGCACTGGACTCAAACCAGCAGTGATTCAGTTTAGGGCCTCAAACCTCCCTGAGCCCATCTGGCTGAACTTTCATCTCTTCCAGGCTGCACAAGGAGCCTGAGAGCAATCTCCCTGCCTTCCCCATGCCAAAATACTGCCTGTTGAAAAGGGTTTGCAGCACTGCGAGGGCCTGGTGCCACAGGAAGGGAACTCCATACCATAGTTTATCAGCAGGCTGAGCTCATGGCCTGTGAGAATGGAAAATTAAACAAAATCAGCACACAGTTACACTACCAGCTGTTCTAAAAGGGTTTGGCTGCAGTGCTATTGAACCTACAGGACACATTTCTCCCCTGGTCCTTTGCATCCTTGTAAAGCTCTACAATCCTGGATTAACACCTGTATTCTTCTGCAGTTGCTCTGGTTCAGGTCAGACATTATTGCCCTGTAGTTTGCTCCCTGACAGCCCAGTGACACATAAGGACTTCAGAGCAGGTCTTTGCTGATACGACCCAGCGCTCCAGCACTCAGGCACAGCACACTCCACTTCAGCTAGAATCTGTCCCTGGCTGCACTCATACAGCACACAGGCAGCTGGCAGGACACACAATTTCTGATCTGGAACAAAAATGATGCAAACAAAGCAATCCTAAGAGATGGCCAGGCCCCACGTGTGCCTTTTTGAACGCTGAAATACTACAGCACAGCTTGGAGGAACAAATCCAGAGATTCCTGCCATATGGAAGAAAATTAAACGTTTCTGTCACCTGCTCTGTCCCTGGCCTTGGCCTCAGTCAGATGCAGATTCTCTCACCATGATGCTGGCCTCTGCCACCTCAGCTTGCTCACTGCCTGATGGCCTCTCTGGGGCAAGATGTCTTTCCCAGGGCAGGTTTGGGACCACTGAAGCAATGGGCAAAGCCTTGTAAGTGGGGACCAAGCAAAACTCGTGTCTAACACCTGAGAGTGAGAAAGAGACAAAGGAGCACCAGAGCTTTGGTGGGCCCATGTCCTCTTTCCCTAACCAGCTGCCAGTGGCACAGGTCGCAAAGGGCTTGGGAAACACCCCTGCCTCAGTGGGGAACTGCAGCAGTCAGATCTGCCAGGGTGATGCTGCTGGACCCACAGGATAGCAGAGAAGAAGCAGGCAACATCAGCAACGCTGTTATTTTCATCAGCAGGAGACAACAGGAACTGCAGCACTTCAGCATCTGGACTGAGGCTTCAGGGAAGGCATAGCAGAGTGTCTGGTCACAGCATGAGATGATGGGCATGGGGTGCAGCTCCTGGATGAGGAAATAGGAGGCAGACAAATATCCTCTGCACCGCAGGACACCTTTAATGACACTTTTAAGTGCTGGTTGCCAGTGCTACTGCCAGCACGCTGCAACAGCCAGCGGCCTGACTCATGTGACGCAGGCTGTGATGCCTTGAGGAACGGTCCTGCTTTTGGCAGCCTGCTGCTCAGGCCTTTCTCCCCATCAGAGGCACTTGGTTGTGGACAGGGATGGTGCTGAAGAGGTGTTTTCTGGCCCCTCAAGGCAGCGCTCCGTGCTTCCGTCCCACCTCGGTGAAGGCTTCCACGCAGCGGTCGATGTCCTCGTCGCTGTGCACGGCTGAGATCTGCACCCGAATGCGCGCCTTCCCCTTGGGGACCACGGGGTAGCTGAAGCCAATGACATAAATGCCTGGGGAGGAAAGGCAGAGTCAGAGCTGGCTGGGATGGAGGCAGGCTGAGATGTACTGGGTGACAGAAAAGCTTCTCTCCCAATAACCACTTCCAGCCTTCCGGGTTTTCAAGTGCCGTCTGCTCCCAGGCATGGAAATGAGGTTAAGGGCCAGCAATGGGGATGGAGTCCAGCGGAGCAGGACAAGAACCTTAATGTAAATCCCCTCCCTAACAAGAAAGAAAGTGCAGCCAGCAACATCTGGGGGAGACCATGAGGACATTTGCAGCAGGAGGGTGGAGGAGTACTGGACTTCATGCAGGAACATCCTTTGAAGGAGGGCTTGTGGTGGCACCACCACCAACTGTCCCTTCCCTCAGGGAATGTGTCTGCATACTGAGCTCCCTCCCCAGATCACCTCTGTTGAGCATGTCCTCTGCCATCACTGATGCCAGCCGAGCGTCCCCCAGCATGACTGGACAGATGGGGTGGTCTTTCCCCGAGATGGTGAAGCCAGCCGCCGTCATCTTACTTCTGAACCTGGTGAAGGGAACAGCAGGATGAGTAAAAACCTCAACAACTCTATCCTTGGAGACCACTACTTTTCTTTCCCCTGGAAGCCCTGCCCACTGAGAACTGGGTACGGTTTGCTCTGCTGTTCATCTTCTGTGCAAGACAGAGATCTCTCCTCTTGGAGTGACCTCCTGCCGTGTCCTGCTCAGCATAATGGGACTGCAGATCTTTGAGTGAACAGTGTGCCCCAACTCACAGAGATCCAGATGTGACACATCTACCTGACACAGACAGGCACATCCTGCAGCTTCCCCTGATTCCTGATTTGCCAACTGTCCTCACAGTTATCACTGGGAAAGGAGGGGTGACTAAATCACAGACAATTCACTCCTAACAAAGCTGCCCCTGCTCCCACCCCAATATGGCCCCCTCACCGTTGGGTTTTGGCAGCCATGGACTGTGCAATGGCATTGCTCTCCATGAGCAGGTCCAGGGCCTTGGATGCACAGCCCACCACGGCAGGGGGCAGGCTGTTGGAGAAGAGGTACGGGCGGGAACGCTGGCGGAGCAAATCGATGAGGGGTTTGGGACCTGTGGTGTACCCACCTGCAGACAGACGAGAGAGAATTGGACAAGGCACCCCAGGGTGACCTGTTTAGAGTGAGGCTTCTTGATAAAGCCAACCTGGCACCTATAGCAGGAATTTAGCAGCTCTAAAAATCACAGCTGATGCTTTTGACCAAAAGCTTCCACCTTGACCCCAAAGGCAAAGCATGCAAAAGATGACAGTGTAAGGGGCACAGGGCAGGATCTCCCTTAATCCTGCAGCAACATCACAAACCAAGCCTTATGCCACCAGTGGAAAGGGATAACATGCATTTGTTACTCTGTCATTAGGCAGAGGAAGGAAAAGTAAGACTGATGCTGTAGAGCTCTTCAGAGCATGCAGGATGCTGGACAGGAAGATGCCTTCACCTGCAGCTCCTCCAAGAGCTTTTCCTAGGGTAGAATTGATGATGGTGACTTTGTCCATCACTCCCAGGAGCTCATCAGTACCCCTGTAGGAAAAGGAACATCACATTATCAGCTCTGCCAGCATGCACCAGGGAAGCTGCCAAGATACCTCAAGGAAAACAAAGCACTGTCAGCCAGGTCTCTGGCATCCCTCCTTCTAGGCAAGGAGGAATAGGCCCTTGAGATAGTTCAACCCAAGCGTTGACCTTCCTCTCCTGCAGAAATCCTACGCTGAGACCTCACCAAGTAAGAGCATGTGTTCTTCATCTCTTAGAGACGGGAAAATGCTCAGACTTCCCACACAGAAGTTTAATAGTGCAAACACAGCACCTGCCAGGAGAGGTGGTACCCAGATGAGATGGCCACACCATTTGTTACACACTGAGAAGCAGCTGTCACTTGGGGATGGATCACTGCTGAAGTATCTCCTTTCAATCCAAAAGTGAGGTGCAAAGCCTTCAAGGAGTGCCCACACAAAAACACGTCGGCCATCAGCACCTTTGTCCTTGCTTCAGAATTCGTCAGGGTAGGAGGAAGAAACAGGGCTGAGGCAGCCACTTACCGCCCGTTGGGTCCCAGGAATCCTGTGGCATGGCATTCATCGATGAAGACCAGGGCATCATACTTCTGGGCCAGCTGGCAGATTTCCCTCAGGGGCGCGATGTCACCGTCCATGGAGAAGGCACCATCAGTGGCCACCAGCCGCAGTCGATGCTTCTGTTGGAGGGAAAAAGGAGTGAAGATGTCACCCTGAGCAGAGTGGCTGGCAAAGGGACACACTCAAACCCCTGTATGGAGAGGATGTACCCAACTGAGATGGAGAGGACTGGCATCACAACCAGCTCTTTGCCACCTTGCCTATCCATGCCTATTGGCAAAAACAATGCCTGTTGCATGGGAAAGGGGAGAGCTCGCCCTCCAGAACTGGTTACTGCACAGGCAGCCCAGCTAAGCAAGCACCCTGGCCTTGGGGTGGGAGCAGAGCTCCGTACCTGCGCTTCCTTCAGCTTGGCCTCCAGGTCCTGCATGTCCATGTGCTTGTAGCGGTACTTGTTGGCCTTGCACAGGCGGATCCCATCGATGATGGAAGCATGGTTCAGCTCATCTGACAGCACTGCATCCTCTGGGGTCAGCAGGGCCTGGCCGTGCCAAACAGAAAGGAACATCCTTTGCTCTGGATGCCACCTCACCGAGATCTCCCAGCCTCCCTCAGTACAGAAAACTCAGCTGTGATTGATTCCAGCTGCCACATCTCTCCTGGCACTGCTAAACTTTATAATTCCTTCCTAGTCACCTTATCCCCTGATTTCTTTATGCCAGGCTCTTGCTTCTGGCTTCTCAGCTCAAAATCTCCCTCCCCCTTTCCTAACCTGTGAGATCACCCCCGTCCCTTACCTACACTTTAAGGGTGCAGAAACGGGAGCCCTCCCCAAGAGCTGGAGCTGGCTGCAGACAGCAGAGGCGAGGGTGATTATATGCCTCTGCATGGCTTCCCTGGTGCAAGGGCCCCAAGTCAGGGTCCTTCACCACCAGCCACTGCCATCTTTTCTGGTGCCTAGCGCTCACAGCAGCCTCTGGAAGGCATGGCAGCCACATTGCTGTCACCTCCCTCCGCCATGCACAACACAAGGGAAGCCTCATGAACCTCAAAGATACCAGCATTGGCATCAAAGCAGCTGGCATAGAGAATGGCATCTTCCCGCTGGTGGAAGCGTGCAATCTTCTCCTCCAGGTCCTTGTGTATGCTCTGAAGAGAAGAAGAGAAGAGAGGAGCAGGAGTCAATAGTGGGGCAGCACAAGTTCTTGCTTGCCCAGTGATGTTAAATGCTGACTTGAAAGGGAAGGAGACAGCCAGGTTTTATCCAGAAAAGGTGTGTGTGCGTGGGAGAAGTTTCTTGTGTTCAGCAAACACAGCCCTAAATATGATTATGGGTTTGGATGCCAAAGCTCGGCAGGGAGACTCCAAGCTCCCCCTGCACATGGGAGAAGCTCTACTTGTTCTTTGCACTTAACCAGGCAGGACTCAAAAAAGGCTCCAGCAGGGATAAACTGGGCTGGGCTGATAGAGCCACTTCAAGTCAGGTTCACTGCAATTTTGACCAGAAAGAGAGAGAAAAAGGCATTTATTTTCTGAATTCAGAGGGGTGTTCAATTTCTTTGCTCTCAGGTGTTGTAATGGTTTAAATTGGCCTATTTCCAGATGCTTGGCTAGTGGGGATTTGGCAGGCTCCTTTTCTCACCGGGCTACGTGTAAGTTAGCACTGTGCACGCATGCCGAGTGGGAGCGCCGAGAGGGGAGGCTACGTGGACACCCTGCGAAAGACCCGGGGAAGGGATGCTGCCCAGTACCTGGGTACCGCAGATAAAGCGCACGGAGCTGAGCCCAGCGCCGAACTTCTCCAGGGCCTCCACAGCGGCACGGATCACCTCGGGGTGGCTGGAGAGCCCCAGGTAGTTATTGGCGCAGAAGTTGATGATCCCTGCGGGAACAGAGAGAGAGAAGCGGGGGCATGGCATCGAGGGAAAGGACCGAGAGCTCTCCTCCCCGCCGCACGCACCGGCGCCGCCGCCCGCCAAGCGGAGGTGGGGACCCTGCCGGGAGGCGATGACGCGCTCGCTCTTCCAGGTGCCGGCTCCGCGGATATCCTCCAGCTCGCTCTCCAGCCGCCGCCGGAGCTGCGCCGCCGCCGCTCCCGACGCGGCCCGGGGGGCCCCGGCCCCGNNNCCCGTCGGGCGGGGCGAGCGCCGGCGCAGCTGCCGCGGCTGGCGGCGCTCGGGCGCCTGCCGTAGGAGGCGTTCGGCGTCTTTGGAGGCGAGGATCTGTCCCAAGGGGTTTAGGCACCCCAGAGCCAGATATGCCCGGAGTCTGAGGGGTTTTGGGGGAACGCCATCCATGAGATTTAGGAACTGTAATGGGGTCACGTACTAGGGTCTGAGGGATTTCGTAGCAACAGGGCATCACGGAGCTCAAGGATCAACAAGCCCAGGGGCATTGGGTGCCTCTGCCTAGGGATTTGGGGTCCTCAGCACGGCTGACTTGGATCCTTGCAGCTAGGTGGTTTATGGGTGCTCACCACTAGGGATAATGAGCCACAGGTCTGTAGTATGTGGGTGTATCCAGCTGAGGTGACCAACAGTCCATTGGACAGAGAAGTTTAGGAATTTACCAGATGAAATTAGAATACCCAGACCCAAGGGATTTGAGCCAAATGGCCAAATGTGTTTGTAAACTATAGGCTCAGTGGCTTTAGACACAAAGGGTCATAGAATGATAGAATGGTTTGGGTTCAAAGGCACCTTAAAAATCATCTAATTCCAAGCTCATGCTGTGGTCTGGGACATTTTCCACTAGACCAAGTTGGTCAGAGCCCCATCAAAACTCAGCCAGAGTATTTTTAGGGATAGGGCATCCACAGCTTCTCTGGGCACCCTGTTCCATCTGGATTAGGTATCTCCTTCCTCTACTACAACTGTCTGGGGAATTCTGTGGCCAGAGTGGTTTAGAGCACTCATTCCAGGGGACTAAGGTACCAGGCTCTTGAAAGGTGTTCAGGGTCTTCAGCCTAGGTATTCTGGTAGCCTTTGATCCAAGGGTTTTAGGAACAGGAGCCCACAGGGATTAGGTGCATCCAGACCAAGATTTCAGTATGCTGAAGTACTGAATTTTGAGTCCTTAACGGCTAAAGGACTCAGGCACCATTTGCCCAAGTGATTTAGGAAGAACAGGCTGAAGGATTTGGGAGCCATCAGGAGAGGGTGAAGACCCTGGGGCAATGAGAGTTAGGCACAGCAAGTCCAAGGGCCCTGGACACCCAGAGCCCAATGGACTTCAGAGCTCCTGGCCCAGGTGGCTGGGGATCCTGATGAACAAGAAGTTTATCTGTCTCTAGCCAAGAAGGATTAGGCAGCCGCTGCCTGAGGTTCAGACCTCGCTGAGCAGTGAGGCCAGCCCACAGGCTCCCTGCCATCCCTGGCTGTCAGGATCACCCAGCCCAGCCCGGGGAGGGGCTCTGGCAGGGGACAGGCAGGCCCTGGAGTCGTGCCAGCCCCCACTGGGCACAAAGCCAGAGCCCTCGGCTCACAGCAGGGCTGAGCCCAGCAGGTCTGCCTGGCTGGCCACCACATCCCACCTGCAGAGCTGTCCACTGCCTCAGGATGTTCCTGCCTGGGGAGCAAAGCTGCTTATGGCTGCGTTTGTCCTTTCTCCCCACGGTGATCCCACTTCATGGACACCTTCAACTCCTTGAAAGCCAATGTGGACACTCTGGCCCCGCTCCACCTCCTCTGTGCCATCCCTGCCCCAAAAGTCCCTGCCACCGCCTAGCTGTGCTGAGGCAGCTCCACAGCAGGCGGGCAGCCCAGGTTATCTCCAGCGCCAGCTCAGCCTCACACCCAGCAGCCCGACATTCCTCACGTCGTCCCCATGGTGGGGATCTGCAGCACCGGATGAGGGAACAGGGACCCCTTTTCCTCCTCCAGGGAAGGCCAGGGCTTTCGCAGCCATTTGTTCTGGCTTCCCCACCAATGTGTTTGCCTGGCCCCAGCAAACACGTAACACCCCCAGGAGATGGGGAAGGACCAGGAATTGAAATCCTGCATGACTCCAACAGGCACACAGAGTCACCATCACTCCCAATGCACAACAAGCAGTCCAGCGTTAATAAAACCAACAGACACACACACAAGAAATTTCTGAGACTTCAGAATAAAAACCCAGACCAGTAACACTTTTAAATTGTTTTTGTTTTCATTCATCACTGCCTTGTTTCAGCTATTTCAATTCACGAATAGAGCAATTCTTTATAAAATGCAGTAGAAAGGAGTAAAAACAAAGGCAACAGCTATTTACAGAACCAATGGGTAGAGTACCGAAACGCCTCTAGACTTCTCACTTCTTCTTGGGCGACTTCCGGGCACCGGACTTGGCTCTGGACTTCGACCGCCTTGCCTTCTTGGGTTTGGATGCCTTCAGGGACTTGGCCTTAACAGTCTTTGGCTTCTTGGCTTTCTTCGGGCTCCTTGACTTCTTCCTGGCCTTCTTGGCAGCAGATTTGGGCTTCTTGGCTGGGGACCTGGCTTTCCTGGATCTAGCCCGCTTCCGGGGCGAAGTGGATCTCCTGGCCGCCTTCTTCCTCTTCCTGGAAGGAGACCTCTTCGCCTTGCTGGACTTGGCTAGGCGGAAAGAGCCGGAGGCACCAACTCCTTTGGTCTGCTTGAGGACTCCAGTGGCCAGCAGGCGCCGAATGGCCAGCCTGATCTGGACGTCGGCATTCTGGCCCACCTTGTAGTTGCTCTTCACGTACTTCTGGATGGACTGCCGGGACGCGCCGCCGCGGCTCCTGTCGGCCCGGATGGCTGCCGTGATCATGTCCGAGTACGCAGGGTGGGCTGCCGGCCGCCGCGCTGACCGGGCCCGCTTGGGCTTGGTGGCCGAAGCCGGTGGCAGTGGGATCGGGCTGTCGCTCATGGCGAGTGCTTCGTCCCGCGATGCCCCGCTATGCCCTCACGGCTGGAAGCGTGGCCCGCCCGGCCTGGGACCCCCGCCCCTGGGCGGGGAGAGGCTGGCAAGGGAGCGGAGGGTGGGTGAAGCCGCAGCAGAGCCGGTGCCGCTCTGCCGCCGGTGCCCCCGCTGGTGCCTCTGCGGCCGCGCCCGCCGCCGGCTCCCTTTAAAGCCGCGGTGCGGACCGCGGGGAGGACTGCCCCGCGCGCGCCACCCGCCGCCCGTGTCCCCGCGTGTCCCCTGCCACGCCCTGACCCGAGCCACCGGGAGCGACAGGGAGGGACAGTGCGGGGGACACCGTGGGATAAATAAGAGTATTTGGGGGAATACATGGTGGGGACAAGGAGGGACACTGGCGGGAACAGTGGGGGACAGTGAAGAGCGAGGACTTTTAGTGGGGCAACTTAGGTACAAGGTGCATTTGGAAGGATATTATGCAGGGACAAAGAAGGACACTGGGGGGACATTGGGGACACTGGTAAGACAGGGACAGGCATGTCAGGGATGTTCAGAGCAACTTCAAGAGATGCAGGGGGACACTTAGGGCAGACACAGAGTTAGGGAGGGACATTTAGGGGCAACAGAAGGAAACGTGCTGGAAAAATATCAGGGGACGAGGAAAGACACTGGAACAGATTAAGGGAGCAAGAAGGGACACTAGAGAAGACACTGGGCACGGCACCAAGGAGAAAACGGGGAGCACTGGGCACAAGTCAGCTCAGCAGCAATGCCCCATGGCCAAGTGCTGCTACTCCCCCTTCTGCCCCTTCTGCCCCTTTGCTCTCCACCAGGTGCTTTAGGAACACCAGCTCAGCCCTTGCACATGGATAATGAGGGGTCACAAATAACAAGCTGTGCCCTTGTTTTGGGAGACACACAACACTGAGTGCAGGGACAAAGTAGGGACATAGTGGCAATCAGCCATCCTTTCCCCGCTGGGTGAGCAGTCGGCTGTTCCTGGGAGTCTAAATATAGCCACTATCATCATCTTGCCTGTAGGATTCAGATGATGTTTTCCCCTTATTTTTTAAAAACACGCGGGTGCAGTCACCTGTGCCCACCAACATGCCATGCAGGGCTCAGATCAGAGGTGAACCAGACCTCCCAGTGGTTCAGTCTAGCATTCAAATACACACTGAGCACCTCTCAATAGCCCCTGAGTGCCCTGTGTGTTCAGGGCCATGAAAACCACCTGCCAGGGAAACACAGATATATGCATCAATAAAACATCCATATAGATACATAAATACAAACATAAATACAGAAATTGAAATAATAGAAATAGTAGAAATTGAAATAATAGAAACAGAATAATAGAATCATAGGGTTGTTTGGGCTGGAAGAGACCTTAAAGATCATCTAGTTCCAACTTCCCTGCCATGGGCAAGGACACCTTCCACGAGACCAGCTTGCTCAGAGCCCCATGAAGCCTGGCCTTAAACACTTTCAGGCATCCACAGCTCCTCTGGGCAACCTGTTCCAGTGCCTCATCACACTCCCAGTAAAGAATTTCTTCCTAATATCTAATCTAAACTTGCCCTCTTTCAGTTTAGAGCCATTCCCCCTTGTCCCATAACTACATTTAAATAGAACTAGGAATCTTTGATGTGAAGACCTGGCCTGGCAGAAGACACTCAGGCCCCTGATGCTTTCCCACACATGGAAGGACCCAAGTGCTTCTCCTTGAGTCTTCCTCCCCAATGGAGTTTCTTCACATGCTCTATTCCATTTGGGGAGTGGGAAAAGTTCTCAGCACCTGCAAACCTTTTGATTTAATTAGGAGCAAACTGTTCCTAATTGTGGAGAGGAATACCCACCCTCCTGCCTCCCTTGGGGTTTGCTTTCGTTTAACAAATAAATGGCTTTCCATCCCATATGGAGCACACGGAGCTCTGTTGGCCTCTGTGCAACACTTTGACCGGCCGAGGGACCTCTCATTTTTCCTATCTGGGAATGAACGGCCGGCGCTGGCTGCCTGCACGTAGGCAACCCCAGGCGCGCAGATAAGGCACCATCTGTTTTTATTTGCATCCAAGTTTGTAACCGTCGCGCGTGGCTCGCCCCCGGCCAGGCTCTGAGGGGAGGTTTAGGAATTGGCCCCCGGGGCTGGCACAGCACCACGGGCTGCCCGAGGAGCTCCAGCCCTAAAACCCAGGCAGCGATTATCAATCCAGTGCAGCGATGGGAGGCGAGGCGGAGCGGGGAAAGGCGGCAGATGCTTTACCTAACTTTGGCCACCTTAGGGCTCTAATCTCACTCGCTCACCTGGGCAGCTCCTGCTGCTGATCCGGGCTGCTCATCCTCCTCCGGCGGGTGCCGCTGCTGGCAAACAAACATGCTCTCCCCTGTGCATGGCGGTTCTGGCCCTTTCACGCAGACTAGATCCCTACTTTTAGTCAGTAAAACTAAGGGGAAGATCCCGTGCCCCCGGGCAACTCACTGGAGGGTAGGCACACAGGTGGTCACAGCTCGTCGGGCTGCTGCTGGCTTTGCACATGGGGGGCAACCTGGCCAAAGCAACCCCCAAGCACCCCAGCTGACACTGGAATGCACTCCTTGAACTTTGCACTGTTTTGACAATGCATCTTTAACATGAACTGGTCAGGACTGAGAGGATGAGAGCGTTTTCCAGCCCCTGGCAGGATGTCAGGCCTGGAGGTGGAAGGCAGATGCTGCCAAGCAATGCAAGCCCTGATGCCTCTGGGAAGTGGGTCCAGCGCTTTTGGCACCCCACTGCAGGCAGCACAGGGGACTCATCCAGAAGGAAGAGTTATTCCCATAGGCACGTGCCACCATGGCAGTCTTGGGTTCATGCCTGTATTTTTGGCCACAGGAGCCTGCCACCATGCCCAGGATGAGGTGGGTCACCACCTGCACCCACTTTTCTCCTCAGGAATTGCTACCAAAGTACTCCAAGCCTCCCAAGCCTTCCCTTTCTGGCATTATTCTGCAGAGATTGGGAAATCCTACATCTCCAACAAACCCCAGAGGACAGAGCCTGGCAGAAGAATCCTCTCTGTAATCCTGTTTACCTTCTCCTCCCTGCCTGCACTGAGTTCAACCAGACCCCACGGGGATTTACACTTTTCCAGCTGCAGATTTCGTCTTAAATGGTCAAACCGTGTCCACTGTGGATGTGCTACGGATCCATGGGGTAATAGCCCCTGCCTTGTAGGGGCAGAACAGCTGTTCACAGGCCTTTGAGAGCACCAGGGCACTTCTGGTAATTAATGCCAGAGATAACATTTCATTTTACCCAGTTTCCATTTCAGAGAGACTCAAAATCCCCAGCAGTGGGACTTGGTCCTGGTGGCACTCAGATCCAAGTGCTTCTGTGCTTTTTTAAGAGCAAAACAGGGAAACTAGCTGCAGTTCCAGCTGTGCTCATAAGAGTTCCATATCTGAGTCCCCGGTGTGCAATGCAGTGTGGTCAGCCCAGCATGAAGCCACTCAGCCTGGCCATTTCTAGGGGCAGAGCAGGCGCGAAGGATACAAATAAATGGCAAAGGGGCATCACCCCTGACTGCTGGACTGATTACCACTGTTTTAAAAGACTTATGGGCTGCTTTTTAAGGCCAAGCTCCTTATGTGAGCTGGGGTGCTGGCTCCCACACAAGCACGGTGCTGTAGAGCTGTGGGTTTTCCCTGTGCCTGAGGCTGGGATGTTTCTCACAAGCAAGCGGATGGGGCACATCCATCGCTTTGGGATGTTTTTTGGGCTCCGCCAGCCATCACACCTGTCACCCGCGGGCATTTTGGCCATCTCCTCTCCTGGCCACTGTTCCCCTGCCCAGGACCCCTGTTCCCAGGAGATAAGGACGTGGGGACGACGGGGTGACCATATCGCACCGACGCAGGCGAGACAGGCTCTGCCTGATTAACGCCGTGCCAATTTTGGAGGCGCGTCCCCCATGGCCCCGGGATGAGGGGATGACTCGGCCCTGCCAGGGGCTGATCTGCAGCCACAGAGCCTCAAGGAGGGGCAGCTCCACCGCATGTCAGGGGCACGCACATTTCGTCTGTGCTTACACCACGCGCTTATCGGGCTGAGCAGCCCTCGTCTGAAAGGCAGAAAGAAAACAACACACCACCCCAACAAACCAACCCAAACACAAGATACCAAACTCTTCGGGGAAGGGACGGGTGAGCAGGGTGCTGAGCACTGTGCAATTGCTTCCCCTCTGCTTGCCCCCAGTGCCCCACTTTTGGGAGTTTCCTTCCCCAGGAGCAGGTACAACTACGCAGACTGTTGTTTGACTGGTTATTTTTTCTAAAAAACACACTGTCCTGAACCCTTTTTTCTCCTCCTCTTTTGGCTCCTATAAATCCTCATGGCAAGACCAAGCTGTGCAGCCTGAAAACAGCTGCCCTGAGCTGTTCTTTCACCTCTTGCCATCCCATGGGCAAATCCCCCAAATGCTCACCCCTTTCCAAACACGATGGCAACAGCCATATCCTGCTGGGAGACAGAGGGAAAAGCCTGGACCTTGGGCAGCATAGGGACAGAAGGGTTTCTAGGCAGAGGCAGGAGGCCAAAACCCATCAACAGCAAGCCCTGGTGCTTGACAGGCGTACTAGGGAGCTGAGCTCATTGCTTGGACTCTTGCACCATCCACTGGGTTGCCCAAGGGCCTTGTGCACATGACTAAAATCTGCAACCCAATTTTACCAGAATTGGTGACTAACAAAGTGATCTGCTTTTCCTAGGGAAAGTAGTCCCTGCAGCCCTTCCCAAAGGAAGGGCAGGTCTTCTCCCTCTTGCCCTAGGGGATGCCAATACCATGGCAAAACAGTGCTACCCTAATAGCCCTCATTTCAGCTGCCACTGCATTCTTACACCCTGCTTCTATCCCTAGGTCTCACAGTACTCCAGTCTCTCAGCCAACACATCTGTCACCTCCATCCAAGAATCCTCCTTAACCCCTTTGTCTTTCCTTCTTCAGATGCTGCCTCTAGCCCCAGCATGTGACCACAATAAGATCTCTTCTCTGTAGAACAACAGCTCCTATTTATTTCAGGATGGGGCTGAATTAGTAGTAGTCACCACCAGGTCCTCTGTCCTGACAAAAAAACAACATGCTTCACACAAAAACCAAAAGGTAGAAAGCATTTATAGTCTCTGTCATCTCCCCAGGATCTCTCTATACTGTTTACTCTGTCAGCAATTTGCAGTGCCATGTACCCTTCCAATACTGGATTTACTAATGCAGCCCAGGCTCAGCTCTTCCTCCATGAGGCTCAGGGTCACATGGAATTTTGGGAGCAGTGCAGTGAAGCAGATATTTTGTCCCTCAAATGCAAAGGTGGGGCAAACTGCTCGATAACAGCACTGCAAGGCTCCTCTCACCCTCTGGTCAGGGGTGCTCCTGTTGCTTTCCCTCACCAAATCCTGAAGAAAGGAAGTAACTGGTCAGTATACACTAAAACCTAAAAAAAAAAAATTACACATAAACAGCCCTCACCACTGGATTAGGGCCACATGGCAAGCCTTCTTCTCAAGAAACACATTTTTCTCAGCGAAAGGGGAAGATTTTATTAAGTTAAAAGTGGAAGGGCACAGCGGAGCAGCAGCAGCTGTCACCTTGGGGAGGTTGGCTCGGGCGGGTGCAGTAGCAGCCTCACAGCTCCTCTTCCCCAGAAAGAAGCCCCGTGGCTCTGGGCTCCTGCCAATGCAGGTTCTTGCAGGAGCCAAAAGGGCAGCCACGGAGAGAGAGCTCGGTCATGTGGACTCTTGCCAAGGTGTCCTCTTTCAACCATCTCAGGCAAGCACAGCCATGGCAGACAGCCCCGGCGGCTCCCTCCTATGGCTTGCGCGTCTTCTCCGCAGGTCCCTGGGGGTGGCACGGGGAGGGGGAGCATGGTCCTTGCCGTACATCCCAGGGGGACCGTGGAGACATTTGGAAGAGAGGGAATATGTGCCAAAGGTGGCTGTGTGTGGCCAGGAGAAATGGGGCTAGAAAAGGGGGAAAAACCAGGTTCTCTTTTTCAGGTTAGAGAAATGCTGGTGATGTAGTAAAATTTTCCTCCTCCTCTTCAACTCCTTTCCATGGGGAAAAAAATTCCTCTATAAAATATAATTTTCACATATAAAATCCTGAGGAAGGTGCATGTAAGGAGCCAGTCCAAACAATGTGCTCAGGTATGCAGGCAAAAAGGGTTCATCAAAAAAGCTTTGGGAGGGGAGTGAGGAGGTTGGGGGTGTGTGGGACTCCTTGCCAAGGTGGCAACGGATAGGGATTCAACCTCCCTCTCCCCATGAGTGAGGAATGGAGCAAATACAAAACAAGAACAGATAACAAACGTAGAGCAGACCTAGAGAGAGACAAAACCAGACATGGTTTAGAACGATTCCAGTGAACACAGAAATGCCATCCCTTCAGCTCCCTGGGCAGGTGGCTGTCTGGTGCCCTGCTACACTCCCACTCATCTCAGCACCCATCAGCAAGCGCTGGTGGAGCAGGGTGAGCCCAATACAACCAAGAAGCAGAAGCACTCTGGACAACAGGACGCCCCCATTCCTGCCACCCTGCTCCCCCCATCTGCGGCAGAGATGCCTGCAGGTGAGCGTGGGAGAAGGGCTGGGTCTAGTCGGGCCTGCTCTGATGCAGACCTAAAATTATCGTGCTGCGATAGGGAAACCACTTCAAAGGTGAAGGGAGCAGAAACACTGCCTACACAGGACTACCCACACTGTCACCCAAGCCACGGAGCAAAGGCCAGTATTTGCCTGGCTCCCACAAGCAGCTTGGTGAGGAGTGATGGGCACTGGCTGCATCAAGAGCACCATGAGAAGGGAGCTGGAGCCCTTGGGAGGACATCAGGGCCAGCAGGAGCGCCAGCAGTGCAGGCTAAGAGGATGCGAGAAGCCGAGAAGGACAAGTTTAAGCCTAAAGTTTCAAAACGGATTGGAGCAGGAGAGACTGGCAGCTTCCAGGGCCCTGCAGCAGCCAGTCTGAGCCACCTGCACCCGCAGGGGACATGCCAGCATCCCCAGGCTCACCGTTACTTGCTGTTGCACAGCGACTCCTTCTCCTGCAGAGCCGCCATGGCCAGGCGCAGGTGCTCCTTCAGCTGCTCGATCTCTCGCTCCGAGCGCACCTTAATGTGATTCAGCTCTGCATAGACGTCTTGGTATTTCCCTGAGGCAAATCTCTTGTCCTGCCAGGGAAGGGAGAAGGGTCAGGCAGGTTGCAGGGCTGATTTTAGGGAGGGTGGCAGCAAGGTGAGCCCAGAAGGAGAGCCAGCAGGTGAGGAGGGGAGAGCTAGCCTTGGGTTTGAAGCCCATCCCAATCTGGGCTAGGCAGAAACCATTCAGAAGAGAAGCATGGAGGTATCACTTTGCACACACCAGGCCAGGGAAGAAGGCAGAGACACTGGTCCCACAGCAGCAGGGATGTGCAGCACCAGGTTGAGGAGGTAATGTGGGCTTTTACACAGCTTGTGTGCATGTGGGGCAGCCATATGGGAAACATAACCAGGAACGCAGGCCACTGAGTGAGCTGGGTGCAGCTGGTTATGTGGCCAAAAACTTATGTGAGTAAGTTATAAACTCCTGGAGCACCACTGAATTCCAAAGTCTCTTTCAGGTTCCCCTTTGGTAGGGGCCTTTGAAAATTCCTCTGAAGGAGCTGCTGCCAGTGGAGGGAGCAGCACACCCAGAAACAGTGCCCAAGGAAACCCATCCACTCAGAGAGGGGACAGCTAGAGGAAGCAGAATGCCAGACAGCTTTCATCCAGGTTTCCCACTTGCAAAGGTGGTCTCCTGCCTTGTCCATGCTTGTGTGTGCATACATCTGGGGAAATCTGCAGCTCTGTGACTCCTCCCTTGTACAAGCTCAGCCTGTGCCAGTCTGAGCTGTTGGAGCTGCTATGTGCTCTGCTGCCAGCAAGGACAGCACAGGCAACAAGAGGGTTTGTCTCAAGCATCCCATCAAACCCAGCCTGACCCTGCTGATACACAGCCCTGCTGCTTCCCTGCCTTCCCTCTCCTGCTCTTTCCCAACTGCTCCCAGAAAACACCGACCTTTTGCATCATCTGCAGCTCCTCCCGGAGGCACTGCACCTCCTTCTTTACGTACTGGAGCTCATTCTCCTTCACCCGCAGCAGCACCTGGGCCAGAGAAGGGGGAGAGGAACCAGAGGTGACTCAAGAGCCACCGCCTCGGAAGGGCCGGCAGGCCCTGGCGCAAGCGCAGCGGTGGAAAAGGAAG
Organism: Onychostruthus taczanowskii; assembly: GCF_017590055.1. Taxonomy (NCBI): domain Eukaryota; kingdom Metazoa; phylum Chordata; class Aves; order Passeriformes; family Passeridae; genus Onychostruthus; species Onychostruthus taczanowskii. Next base: position 3,208,799 of record NW_024502902.1, read on the forward strand.
GAAGGGCCAGAAGGGCTGGGGCAGGAAACGGCGCAAGCAGCTTGAGAGAGCAGCGGAGAGGAGCCTTGCGCTCTGCTTCCTGCACCGCTCCATCCGTCACCCCCTCCCACTTGCTCCAAGCCAAAGCCACCAAGAGGAGACTCCCAGGACAGGCGGGGATGGAGGAGCGGGGCAGCCAGGGGGACCCCCGTACCTCCAGCTCGCAGGAACTCCGCTCGTTGTTGTGCGAAGTGCGGTCCCCAGAGCCCCGTGATGAAATAAAGCTTCGCAGCTTCCCGATCTCGTCCGAGAGGCGGGTCTGCAGCTCCTGCAGGCAAAGCCAAAAGATGTCAGAGTAGCCATGGCACAGAGCTCTCACTGTCCTGACCATTCCATCTCCTTGGCAGACCTTGTTCAGCTTAGAGACCATGTTGTAAGCCCCAGTCCATAGATAATGGCAGCATCTGCATCCAGCAGAACACACTCGCCATATGTAACGCCACAGTTAAGATGGCCTCTAACTCTTAATCATTTTATTTCTGATGGTAAAATCTCAGAAGGGATGAAATATGAACAAACAGGGGAGTTTTAACAGAGGGGCTGTGCTGTGTGAAGGAGGAACATGCTCCAATGCTCCTCTCTGCTGGCAGGAAAGCCATTCTCTTGCCTGATTTTTCTGGAGCAGGTCCTTCCCCTCCTGCTGACAGCGCTCCAATATCTGCTCCCGCTCTTCTGCCTTCTGGGTGAGCTCCCCGATTTCCAGGCACTTTTGGGAATACTGCTCAGAAAGCACCTGCAGTTCCCGCTTCAGCGACTCCACATCCAACCTGCCAAAGAGGCACCAGCTCATCGCAGCCCCAAAACCCTTGCCAGCTCCTGGCCCCCGGCACTGCCCTCCCCCTGCCATGGCCAGTCTCTGCCCACATCAGTCATTAGCACAAGACAAAGTTCCCTGTGAACCCGAGCTTCAGTTCCTGCACTCCTGCACATGAGCATGGTGCTTCTTGGAGCTCCGAGCCATGCAGAAGAAACGGAGGAGCTTTCCATAAAGAAAATAGAGGGGAAATAACTATAGGCATGAGGAGGTGCTATAGGGAAAAAAGCCAAGCAGGGGACAAACTTCACATCCCTACAGCTGCAGCAGCCCTGGGAGCCACTACTGGGCACCCAGCCCTGAGGAGGAAGCAGGGTGAAGTGGCAGGAGGAAAAGCCCAGGACTAGAGCTACAGATGGAGTGTGGTGACAGCAGCACAAGGCAGCATCACTGGGCAAGGGGAGTGACAGAGAAGCTTTCTTACTGGTGCTGCTTCTGGAGGGCTTCTGGAAGCGAGCTGCATTGCTGGAAGCTCCGTGTCCTGCCCAGCTCCTTATTCATTTCTTCTCGGTGGGCTTTCTTCAGTGCCTCAATGGCTGCAGAGGGGGACAGTGAGAAATGGGGGATCAGGCTGTGGCAGCTTCATGGAAAACACACTGGAGAACTGGCTAAGCTCTCACCACTGCAGGTTCCCAGATCCCTCTCTGCAGATTCCCCCTCTTCCCTTTCTTCCCTCAGGGTATTCCCCATCATCTCCACAGTCCAGGATAATCACGCTGCCAAGGGGACTGACACAGGGCACTGTGGGAGCTCTCTACCATTTGTGCCTTGCCTACCTACAAGAAAGTGCTGGTCCTCTCCCACCCATCCAGAGGCATGACCCCATTTCCTTCAGTATCTTTACCACCCCAGCTCCACCAGCGCCTCAGGAGCGAGAAGCACCAAAGCTCGTGCTCCAAGAGCGCCAGCCTCACACCAGTACAGTCGACAGTGTGGCTCCAGAGGACTGGGGCGTCTGGCTTCTGGCAGGAGACATTTGGGGAGCAGCAGGAGGGACCCAGCTGAGCAGGGCCACAGCGTGGTGTTTGCTCCTACCTGCTGCTGTAGCCGCCGCCTCCTCTGCCAGGAGCCGCTCCTTCTCCTGCCGCAGCCGCTCCAGCTCCCGCTGGTGGTGCCTCTGCAGCTCCTCCATCACTTGCTGGTGGGATGACTCCATCTCAGCCAGACTGCGCTCACAGGCCTCCTGTTGTGAGGAGGAAAGGAGGTGTGAGAGACCAGAAGAGAAGGAGGAAGGGCTTGGGCCAGGACAGACACCTGGCTCCAAGTCCAGGGACATTTTGAAAGAAGTGAGACTACTTCCCAGGAGGGTCTTTTCCTTCTGAAAGTGAGGTGGCACTTTAATCACTGAACACAACCATTTTACAGGGATACACATCTTGCAACTCTGCTTTGTGCTTTACAGAGGAAGAATGTTCCTGTAGCTCTTAAAACTAAAGCAAGACAGGAACATCCCTCTTGGTCCAAGAGCTGGGAATAACATGCCCAACACCACAGTCCCAACCCTACACCAGGCTGCACTGCCTGGCTGGAAGAGATCAACAGAGGGAACTGCATCTCAGTATCTGCCTTTTAAATGAAGCTGCACCCCCTGGAATCAATGAAAACTGAGCCTCCTCTCCTGAAAAGTGACACCCTGCAGTACCCTGAGACAGGATGGAGGCTGCCAAAGAGCCCTCCCCACAGCCTAGTGGTTAGGGATCCTCCTCACACAGCTCTCCCTCCTTTCTCATGGTTCTGAGACCAAGGGGATGGTTCTTTCTATGCTGAGTGCTATGATTAACTCGAGCTAGACCAAAGAAAAGAGGTTCCCACCTTGGCACTACGCCTTCACTCCTCCTCCACATGCTGGCAGTGCCTCCCTGAGCCTCTGAGGAAGGATTTGTTCACCAACAAACCATGTCATTATGATTAACAGCCTGGGCCTCAAGGACATCAGCAGAGAGCTAAGACATCATCACATCCCCCAACAGCTCCTTGCCATCTGAGAACTAAGGCTCATACAAAAGACACTGGAACATGTTGTGTGAATGCAAACCCTTCCTGGCTACTCCTCTCTGCTGTGATGAGGGGAGCTAGGAAGCTTCACAGAACAACAGAGGAAAAGGTGAGGAATCAACCTGGTGATCTATCCAGGGACCAGTTGCAACCCTTGGCAGATAGAGAGAGTGAATCCTTTGGGGAAAGGCCAAGTTTGGTCTCAGATGTGTAATGTTGTCTTTTTGAGCCAAGTTATTAGGAAGATAAAGAAGTTCCTCCCCCCTGCTTTTGCTTTTTTTTTTTACCATAAAGAGGCCTGTAAGCTGTAAATATTAAATCACGATAACACAGAGTCTGGTAAGTTTCTGGGCTGGGTACTACAAGGCTTGTGGGTTTCTTTATCTGCGCTAGGTACAGCCAACGTTGTGGAACAGACTTCACCAGCCCCAATTTCCTGCCCTGCCACCCCCCTCTGCCCCGGTATCTTCCAGCACATAAGGCCCATCCTGAAAATCCCACTCTATGGTCAAACGGCAGCCTCCACACAGGAAATCCCTGCGGGATGTGACCCTGCTTGCTTTGGATCAGTCCATGAGAGGGGAAAATAAATAAACAGAGAGAAGTGAGAGGATGAAGCATGAGCAAATTCTGCTTTGCTGGCTCTCCCACATGCTGTCCCAGCAAACGAATGGGCTGTGCTGTCAGTGACCTTCAGGGCTGGGGCTGTCCCCAGGGACTGGCTGACTGACTGACTGCTTCTAACAAGACACGTGGGAGCCCCAGTTAGCAAGAACCACATGTGGTGAGCACCAAACCAACAGGGAATGACCAGAGGCTCAGCAGGAAGCTGCTGATGCCCTCCTGAGCTGGGGGATGGCTCACCCCACAGCCCAGAACAGCATCGTGCCCACATGCAAAGCATGACACAGATCCTGCACCTCTCCCCAAATTATCCTTCTCTCCCTTTATAACCCTGGCCCCTTTAAGGCCAGGCAACATGCATCAGCCTTTATGTAATTAACATTGATTACAAATGGGCCCAGTTAGGGTCACCATGGCAACCCAATGATTAGCGATACCTGCTCGGCAATAAGCTGCATGCCAGAATTTCCCAGTTTGGTACTGGGAGGGACCCCCAAGCCCCGGGTCCGGCACTCTACTCACCTGTGAGATGTACCCTCGGGGCACATGGCTGTCCCCCTGGGATTTTGCTGCCTCCCGAAGGCTCTCGTTTCTGGCCCGGCAGGACTCCAGCTGTGCCCGCAGTGACTGGATCTGTGCCAGGCAGGACAGAGAAAGATCTTCAGCCAAGGGTGGAAAAGTGCCATGGCCTGACCAATGTGCCACATCCAAACCCTGGGCTTAGGGATGGGGAGGACAACACATGGCCAGTGGAGGCCTCTGCTTCCCCAGCAGCCTGCCAAGAGACCACACTGGCAAAGCCAGCCCCAGCCTGCTTAGTGCCAGCAAGGAAGGGAGGAGACATCCCAGCTTTCAGAGGTGGATCCATGCTGGAGGAAATCACCACAGCTGGCAGGTGAAGAGCTTGCAGGCTTGGGAATAGCCAAAGAAGAAAGGCTGTGAATGTACTCCCAGGAAACACAGATTCCACACAAGTAGTGCCAGCAAATAAATTATCCTGGACCAAAACATGCTCTGGGGAACCTCTGCAGGTGTGTGAGAGCTGGCCTCTAGCCTTGCATTACCAGGTTCCAAAGCTTCCATGCACTTGAGGAGCCAGAAAGAACCTACATCTCCCTGCACCTCTGCCTTGCTCTTCTGCAGAGCCTCCTGTAGCCAAGCACCACATTAAGGGGCCACCAGAATCCCAGAGATTCAGAGGAGCGATGCTCTTACCTCCTTTTTCAGCGCCTCATTGCTGTCTCCCTGGCCCCCCTTGCTCTGGTTCAGCAGTGTTGTCAAGGGCACCCGCCGCAAGTCCTTCAAGGGCAGGCGCTCCAGCTCCAGCCACTTCTTCTCTATCTCCTCGTTCAGACGGATCCGCTGGTCCTCCGAAAGCGGAGGAGTGGGGAGGTCCTGCTCCCCGGCCTTGCGGGAAGGGTCCCCTGCTGGGCCATCGCTGTTTGGGATCCTGCCATCGGGGGTCTCGAACCACCTCCGCCTCTCCTCTGAACGCATGGCCAGATCCCGCTCCAGCTCCTCATACCTGGGAGTTCGGTCAGAGACCTTCAAGCTCCCTTTCGTCCTCTGCAGGGAGCCCTGATTTCCAGGGTCTTGTGGCAAGGGAGACAGCTCCACGTAGTCAAAGGCATGGCGCTGCCCCTCCGCCTTCCAGTGACTGCCCTTCGAGCTCCCCTCGGAGCCTGAGCCCGGCCGCTGCTGCTCCTCCGTCCGGAGTGAGCCTTTCTGGGGAACACAGTTACGGAAGTTCTCCTTGTCACAGTCAGGGAGTCTGAAAGCAGAGCAGGAACTGGTGAAGGAGAGGCACCGTGTGGGAAAGGATGTCAGCAGGGCACTCCCAGCTGCTCAAGGCTCAGACCCTCACTCAGCCCAGACTTACAAAACCCCACCCTGAGTGCAGAGCTGGGCCTGTAGCACCCCATCCCTCAGGGAAATGGATTTCTCCACCAGGAAGCAAGGATCCATCCTGGTTGCAGCTATGCTGGTGAAGAAACTAGTCTAAACTTACGTGGTGAGGCAAAAAGCAGGTACAAGGAAGGGAGCCATCAGGCTCTCAACCCCTGTCACTGGCTGGTGTAACCAAACCACTTTCAGAAGGAGCAGAGGGCAGGGCTGCTCTGGGACTGGTGAGATTTCCAGAGGGGCCTTCCTTGCCTCTGCCAGTCAGGGTAGAGGGACAGCAAGGGAGCAGAGGACAAGCAGCACTTGGCAGCTCTTACTTGGTGACGTCTGGAGCACTGACTGGGCGCACATTCTTCCTCAGGGCCTCGATCCAGTTGCGCCGGATGCCAGAGGTCATCGCTGACAGGGTGAAGACGGCATCCTTTGTCTGCAACAGGGAGGTGACAGAGGCCCTGTCAGCACCCAGGGGATGTGCAGCAGCTCCCTCTTGCTCCCTGAGACCCACAGCCACTTGCATACACCTGTGCTGGGCTGTTAGAATGGCCACCCTCTCTCAGGCTCTTGGGGGCAGGTGGAGAGGTGGGAGGGGTGTTGGAGGTGGATCCTTCATGAGACCATCTCCAAGCAAAGGCAAAAGAAACCTCGGCACACTGTGCCAAACACGCACTGGTGCAATCCAGTTGTTCAGGTGCCAGCACGGGTGTACAGCAGCAGGGAAACCCAGACCATGAAGTGCCCATCCCTGCACACCCACAGAAATACCATTTCTCATGCTGCCTTAGCAGCCACCTCCTGCTGCTACAACAAATAGCCAAGGACAGAACCGTACTGGGGCTGGATCCAGGGCACAGGTTGTCACTCAGAGCATGGTCAGCCAGGTTACACCGAGATCTGCAGTGCTCACCACTCCCCCCTGCAGCTGTGGAAAAGTTGCCTTGGCCAACACACTCAGACACTCCTGGCATTTAGCTTGGCTCCTGGACTGCCTCCAGCACAGCCTTCAACCAGCCCTGCAAAGCCTCCTCCTCCTCCTCCTCCTCCTTCCTTCCTTTGCAGGCAGGCAGCCCTGATGTCCCAGAGCACTGTCACGCATGTGTCAAAAAAACAACCTTGGGCCACCAAGTTGGCACAAGATCTGTACGAATTGCCTCTCAGCATCTCGGCACGGGAGGGAGCACACATTCCCAGCCCGTGTCCCTCGGTGCCGCCGCTGCCGGACACTCACGTGTATCTGGAAGCCATAGTTGCGCTGCACCGCGAACTCCGTCACATCCGTGCAGGAACGGAGGTCGATTTCTCCGTCAAGGTCATCAGCCTGCAAGCAGAGCCACCCGCTAGGACATCAGTGCGCAGCCAGCTTTGAAAAAGGCCACCTCTGCCTTCATCCCAGGGTTCCCTAAGAGCCAGGCTCAGCTCTTTGGGAACCAGGCTCAGTTCCCCAGCCCAGCATGGGCTGCCAGCAGCATGGATGGAGAGCATCCCACATACCCAGCCACAGGACCAGCCCTTCTCCCCAACTCCCTCCACTGACAGTCCCCCCAGACTTTGCCACCCTGCCTTCATCCTTTTCATCACCCCTTGGCAGAGAGCAGCTTGGCACCTCAGCCATCCCACAGGAGGACATGGTGCTGCTGCTTGTCCCTGGTCACACCAGAGCTGTGCTCCTCTGCTCCTGGCCAGGAAGGAAGGAAGGGCTGGTGAAAGGCCGGCCGTGCTTACCTCCTCTGCGTTCGAGTCCCGGTAATACCTCAGGCTCGAGTCGGTCAGCACGAACCAATGTTTCTTCCACTGCAGGCGCATCGGGCAGGGGGAGGGAAGGGAAAAGACAGGAGGGAAATGGATAGGCAGTTACCAGGGAAAGCGTAGGAACAAGGAAGGACGCTCTGCACTATGACCTCTCGGCCTTCTCTTCCCCCTCCTCCCTCCCAGATACCCCTCGTGACCCTCAGCTGGGAGAGAGGCACTCGATGAACCTCTGTGTCCACACACCGAGCGAGGACCTCCACCAAAGGTTTCCCACTGCCTTTCCCAGCAGGAGAGACCTCAGTAAACAAGGAGGAAGGAAATCAGCTGGCTCACCAGGGCTCTCCAGCAGCAGGGGATAGGGGAAGAGGAAGACTCTCATCTGAGGCTTACCTCTCCAGGCTCGTCCAGGATGGACATCCATCCCTTCTTGAAATTGAGAAGATCCGGCTGGAAAAAAACCAGAGAATTACTGTCTTGGAGTGACCCACAAAAGGGCTTTCCATGCCACTGGTGGAAGGTGAGTCCCCTGTGGCCAAACAAAAATGGGAATAGCCTTTTAGGAAACTCATAGGGCTATGCAACCCTATGGCAAAAGAAAACTGGGCATAGCTCTCAGCAGCAGTCATTCCTGCAAGAGGAAGCAGGAGATAAGGGAAGAGGTTCAAAAAAAGTAAAGGAAAATATGCAGCAAAGAGGTTTCCACAAGGTGCCTCAGAGGTATTTATTCAGAGAGGGGGAGGCAGGGACAAGGAGAGTGGGCAGAAGGGAGTGCTCCACCACCACCAATGGGGCTTGCCTCAGAGATGGAGACAAAGCCACAAAGAACCAGACACGCCTTGTCCCAACCCTAGCTGTCCATGCCCCAGAGCTACGTCCCTCTGGTAACTTCACCACCAATCATTTATTAAAAACATAGTAGCTCAGCTCTCACCAAAAACCTACAGGAGGCAATTCAACAGCTGTGAAAACACGTTGACTTTAAACGATGTGCCCCAGGGTAGAGATGAAGTCAGTGCCTGATCCTCTCCCCTCTCCCTCCAAGGTTCAACCCTTTCTGAGATTCTGAGTTTTTCTCTTACCCAGTTCTGTCTGCTCCCCCCCACTACAGAGTCTGCCCTCTGCCCAGCCACAGTTACAGAAGATAAGAATGAAGAGAATTTCACCCAGATTACCCTGTGCCACAAAGAAGTTTCCACACACTCTCTACCTCCTCCTAACCTCATGTCGCTGCTGCAGCATCCCAACCAGTTTATCTTCTTCCCAAGGTGGAGCACCAGAGAGCTGACTCAGGGGAACCTCTCTCCCTAGCTTTGGCCCCAGCCAAACAGGCTCGAGCTAGTCCCTCCTCCCACCCCTGCCGGCTCCCAGGAAGTTGCACCATCAAAGAATTCAGTCCAACGCCTCTTCTCCCATGGAAGTCAGTTTGCCAACCTGCCCCTTCTCAGGCAGCCGAACCAGGCAGGGACAGAGTTGGAGAAGCCACGGTACCAGAGCTGGACCTCCCAGAGGTCCAGCACCAAACCTGCCAGTCCTGTGCAAGCCACCAGCAGTCCCTACATGTCACAACCACCAGCTGAGACAGAGCTGGAGAGAAGGAGGTGGCTCAGCAGCCGACGGCCACTCTACATCCCCAGAACAAGCCCAGTGGCCAGCCACACTGCCCCACAAGCCCAGCTCCCTGGCTGTACAGCCAGGCCAAGCCTTTCCCTGCTTTCATCTCCCTGAGCTGCTGCTCGTGGGTTACACCCAAGGTTATGGGGCGGCAAGAGCAGAGTATGTGCCGGCCCACCCTGGCGCTCTGGCTGTTGGTTCAAGCAGGAGCAAGGAGTCCTGCCAAGGGGAGGTCACCGCCTGCTGCAGCTTCAGGCCTGGCCAGAAGCATCCGGCAGTCCTGAGCTCCCTGGGAAGGGAGGGAAACCAGAGCGAAAGGACGTGGGGGGCTCCCAAACCTCATCTGCTGCTGAAGTGACAGGCACTGCTGGCAGCCAGGAGACAAGGGGGATTTATGCACCTGCATCAACCCAGATCTATGGTGGCTCCATTGTTGCCCTGAGAAAGCACCCCAAAAATTAATTCTTTCTCTGCAGCAGCAGCTCCACCCTTTTTCCCGTTATTCCTTCCAGTCCGGTGACTTAAGCTCCAGCTCTGAATTCAGAGTGGTGAGAGGGAAGGAAAGGAGACAAAACATCAAAGTACAACCAGCCCCCTCCTGGGACGCACGTGCGCTCAACAGAAGAGAGAGAGATGGACAGGCTCCATGGAGGCAGAAAAACAATACAGGGAGACAGTGGGGCTGTTGTACAGATCAGCTGGGTCTCATCTTATTGAGGATTTACAATCCCAAAGAATTAGGTGCCAAAATAATTAATATTAATGGGATGCATGCCGCTGGAAAAACTGCCATGAAGTCCTGCCAAAACTGCTGCCCCCAGTGCAGTCCTGGGGCCAGAAAATCCCCCTGGAGGGCTTTTCCCAAGCAGGCAAACTGCACAGGGTTTCTGCCTTCCCTACCAGCCTTAGACACAAAGCTGCATCTTCTATAGAATTGTCTTGGAACTATTCTTGTCACAGCGGGGTCAGCACCATAAGTAAAGGCCTCAGTTTATACACAAAGTGCTTAAAGCCACTTTTCTTCCCTTCCCCACAACCAAATCCCATTTCCTCACCCAGCATAAAAGCTGGGATGAGTGTGGAGCTCAAGTAGACCCCTCATCCAGAGGAAACAGCCTAGCAGTGGGAGGAGGAAACATCCAGGAAAGCCGAGCTGCTGGGAGAGATCCGGGTTCCAGAGATGCAATGATGTGGCAGGATGCACCCCCGGCAGAACGCGCAGCCCTGCAGCTCGGGGCTGCGGCGGGCTTGGGAGGTGGTGGCAGTGATTTTGCCCAGTTGCATCCATACCCTTCTAAGTTTTATGTTCAGCCCCACAGCTGGCCAGGGAAAGGCACTGGAGGGGCTCCAGGTAGCTGGGGACATAGGTGATTTCTGGAAAGACTGGCTTGCAACAGCAGGTTAAGGAGCGGCTGCTGCCTGCTCTGGTTGAAGAAGGGCTACAGGGAAGGTGATAACAGTCTGTAAGTATCCGAAGAATGTAAACACCAAAGAAGGAAAAGGGACAGGGTGGGAGCAAAGGAATTGCTCCCGGGTGGTACTGAGGCGCCAGGATGGAGAAGTGGAGGAGAAGAGGCTGCGGGAGGCTGAGAAAGCTCAGTGTCCAAGCAGGATAGTCAGGTGTGTCCTTTCATCACCAGCCTTTGTCATTAACCTGCCTCCCGCTCTTCCCAAAATCTCCTGAGCAATGTAGGCTCTGAGGCACTGCTTCCTCCCACCTTCGGGAGATGGTGCAAGGGGCTCTCAAGCCTCCCGGAAAACACAATGTCTCCTCTCCTCTAAAAAGGGAACCCACTTCATAAGGCGCGGGCCTCAGGCCAAAACACAAAGCAAAACCGCTCCAGCTCAGCTGGGCGAAAGCAAAATCACTCCCAGCCCGAGCACACATGCAGCTCCCGAATCTACACGTGCAGTGAGAAGAGCCAGCGACGACGGGCTCTCCCTTTCCCACCGCCCCCGTGCGAAACGCCGGCGGGCACAGCCCAGCCTGTCACCTCCATTACCCCGCTCGCTCGCGGCCGGCAGCCGCCTGCGCCAAGGAAGGTTCGCCCCAGGGGTGGGATGCTCCCTGCCCCAAACCGCATCTGTTTCCCACAGGGAGCCGGAGCTCCCCACGCCCGGGGGGGCACCAGTTTCGCATCCGACTGCGGTCATAGGTGCGCTGAGCTGGCCTGGCCTCAGCCCGGTCCACGCTCACGCTTATCGGCGTGGGTGGTGCCCACCGGGGCCGAAGCGGCCACGGGGAGCTCTGGGGGGACCCCGGCGGTGATGGGGAAGGGAACCAAGGAAGAACCGCCACAGGGGTTCTCGAGAGCGGGAGCACAGTCCCCCGGGGAGCTGCGGCCCCAGAGAGCCCCGCAGGCGGCGGCTGACAGCTGGGGTCCCCCGCCCCCTCCCAGCCCCGGGCTGTACCCCGGGCTCCGCAGGAGGAGTCCCCGCGATCACGGCCCGCCAAGCCCGAACCCCAAGTCCCGACTCACCGTCATGGCGGGGGCGCCGCGGCCGGCGGGGCCGGGGCCGGGGTCGCGGCGGGGCCGGGCGCTGGCAGCCAGGGCGGCGGGGCGGCTTCAGCGCCCGGGCGGCTGCCACGGCCCCACCATGCCCGCTCCGCCGCCCGCCCGCGATCCCCGCGCGCCTCTTTCTTTTTTCTTTCTTTTCTTTCTTTTTTTTTTTTTTTTTTTAAGAAGAAAAAAAGAAAAGGAAAAGGAAAGGAGGGGGGGAAAAAAGAATACCACCCCAAAAAACTTTTCTTTCCTCCCCCCAGAACTTCCTGGGAGGACCCGGGCAGGCCAATGGCAGCCGCCGCCGCCGCCCCGACCGCCCGCAGCCAATGGAGCCGCCGGGGCGGGCGAGGCCGCCGGTCCGCACGGAAAGGGGCGGTGGCCCCGGGGCGTTGTGGACGGGACGGGATGGGGGCGATGCTGGGGCTGAGCCGTGTCCCTTTCCCGCCTCGCTGGCCCGGGAAAGGTGAAGCCCTGGGAGGGACGGGTTCAGCCGCTGCTGCCCCGGGAAGGGACTGCCGGGAGCCCAGCCCTTACCCAGGCAGGGTTTGCTCCCAGGCTGGGATTTTTCGAAGGCAGGGGTTTCCAGCAGTGCACACAATGGAGTCCTCGCCTTGGAGCCTGGGGCCGCTCGGTTTTATCCGGCGAACTGAACCTCTCTGGGCTCATGGCAGGGGTGGTAGGAGGTCACAGGGTCCCAGTGCCCCTGGAAAGCCATGCCGCTGGGAATTGCTAGAGAGGATCCCAAAGGAAAAGGGGAGAGGGGCTGTGCATCACAATATGCCAGGCTCTACTGTGCAATCACACCAAAGTGATGCTTCTTGCTGCAAGGCAAAGGGAAGATGCCAGAGCTCAGTGCTGAAGAAACCCAACACAGCTGGGGCAATCTGGCCCGGTTGTACAGGGTGAGTTCAGGGCTTTGGGCTCCTCTCTGGCCTGATGCAGGGAAGTGAGGGAGAGGATGTCACCCGTTTCGAGTTTCAGAGGCCTTTGACAGCCTCTTTCCTGGCTGCAGTTTGTCCTTGTACAAAGAACAAAGGCAGGTCCTAGCAGAGGATGACCTGGCTGAGATGACTGATGTGCGCAGAGGGGGACAGAGGCAGGAACTTGTGTGCAGCTGCCAGCTACATGGGCTCCTGGAATACTTCCTGCAGCCCCCCATAGCTCCTGCAATGCCACTTTGCAGGAGTGCCAACACAATACACGGTATCTTCTTTCACACCACTAAAGCCCACTTCATCCCTGTAAAACCCTCGGTGCCATCACAGCACTGGCCAATAATAAAGAAGAGGAAAGCAGCTGTACTGAGACTTTAGTCCCAGGTCTACTGTTTGCCCTTCTCTGGCTTTATAAAAAGGCTCTGTTCCTCAATTTCCCTACCTGAGAAATGGGTGAAGGAAAAAGTGAAGGGGAGTGTTGGTGAGCACAGTGTTCAGGACATCAGGGGAAGGCAGCACCATGCTGGACCTGCTCAGGTCAAGTGCTGGAGACCTAGGTCCTGCCCTCAGTGACCCCCAAAGAAGGGCAGCTGCCCTCCCTCACGATTCCGAGGGCCTGGCCCCTACCTTGTTGCGCTTCTTACTGGCATTCAAATGTGGCTGTGGGCTTCCTGAGGAGCCAGTGCTGCTTTGTGGTGGGAAGGGGCTTCCACCCAGCTGGGGCTGCAGGGGAGAAAGCAGGAGCTGAAGCCATTGGGGTTTAGTCCTTACCTCAGTTTCCTAGATCTGAGCATCCATCTCCTGGCATGAGGCACGGAAGAAAGCATCTTCCCTCCCCCCAGTGCCAGGCAGCCACTACAGTTTCCCTGGAGAAGCAGAGGATCCGAGGGAATCAGGGTGCACATAATTGCAACCCAGTGGACCCACCGAGTTTGTGCTTGCCAGTTTTAGGCCTTGCAGGGTCCCCATCACCTCCGGCTCCTGCCCTACTCACATGGTAAATGAGATGACTCTTCCTCCCCCAGTCAGTTTCCAGTGGCTTCTCAGGGCTGTGTGTATCTCGTGCGTGCTCGGGACCCTTCCAGTCCTCCTCCAGATGCTGTACTGGACTCTCAGGCCTTTTCCAGCTGTCTTCAGGCCGTAGTCCCACATCCAGACATCTAGCAGGGTTTTTCCAGTCCCTTTCCAGCTGGCGCATCACATCTGCATGGCACACGGGCATCTCTTGGCGCTTCCAGTCTTTCTCCCATGCCTGTGCTTGATGGGCATCCCCCCGGCCCCTCCAGTCCTGCTCCAGTGGTCGTGTTGGGCTTGTGGGGCGCAGGGGCTTGCCCCGGCCTTTCCGGTCACTGCTGGTGCCCTTTGCGGGCTGGGAGGAGGTCAGCTTTTCCCGGAGGCTCTGCCAGCTGCATTCCGATGGCTTCCTGGGCCCTGCTAGCTGTGGCGGCTCCCCCGGCTTCACTCGTTGCTTCTCTGCCCCCCGCACCAAGCTGGGAGGGGAGATCTCCTTTTGGCTTTTCCTCGTGCTCTCTGTACGCCTCCCGGGACTGAGGGCCCGTGGTGGTGGTGGCCCTGCCCGGCTCAGCCTGACGTTATCTGAGCCCTTCCCAGCACCTGTGGGGTGCAGGGAATCCCCTCGGCTCTTCTTCTCCAGTGCTTGCCGTATACCCCCTGCTTGCCAGGTGGCTCGGCCCCTGTCAGAGTTTGGGGGGCGGGCAGGCTCCCCTTGGCTTCTCCAGCTTCTCTCAGTACGACAGGGAGGGTTCACGGGCTCCCCTGCTCTCCTCTCCGGCCTGCGGGATGGGCTTGCGGAGCGTGGGCTCCGGCTGCCTCTCTCCAGCAGCCAGCCAGGGCTGGCAGGGCGTGGGGAGTCCCCCCGGGTCCTGATGACCTTCTCAGGGTGCCGAGCTGGGCTGGGGGAACGCCGGGGCTCCTTGGGGTCTCTGCTGCGCTGCTCGAGCTGCCAGGAGAGTCGCTGAGCCTGGGTCACAGGGGAGAGAGAGCAGGGATCCTCTTAAAGAAGCGCCAATGAGCAGGACAAGATGGGATTAGGGCTGGCAGGTGATTTGGTTAAATGGTTCCCCAGAGAGCAGTTGCATTCCTGTGCATGGAGCCAGTCCACACTGTAGAGAAGCCTCTTGCACCCAAAGGGTGAAAGGGCTGCTGCATTTTAAGAGCCAAGGGTCCCAGTCCATGACAGAGGGAGATCTGGGATTAAAGGGAAGAGGGAGAAGGAGAGTGAAAGAGAGAAGCACATGGCAGAAGAAGAGGAAAATGTGACAGGAAAAAGCAACTCAGCTTGCAGAGCTGGATGAGGTCCTGCTGTGCAGCCAAACCTCACCTCCCTGGGCAGGTTGGGGCTGGACCGCCTCCGAGTTAGGTGGCCTTTGCTGGGTGGCACCGGCGTCTTGCCATCGAGCCGCTCCACACGGCCCTCCTCCAGAGCCTGGAAGGCCTCCAGGGTCTCTGATTTCCTGTGGGCACACACAGTTGTTCCAGCTGCCACCCTGCTCAGCTTGGAAGCAGAGCCTCTGCAAACCCTGCTCCACCTTAGCCTGACCCCACCGACCTGCACCTGCCCCAGACACCGTGAGTGCTGTAGCCTCTCCCTGTCCCCACCAACCACCTCTGCTTTCATATCCTGCTGCCTCACCCGTGTCTTCTTCATACTATTCCTCAAGCTTCCCTCCATCTTCACATCCCACCCACTTGCTGATACTTTTACATTCCCTCTTTATGACCCCTCCTGCCCTGTGCTACCAGTACTGGAGTCACTCTCGCGCCTCCAGCTAAAGCCTAAACAGCTACTGGGTACTTCTTGGCATCCCCTATCATTTCCTGAGTGGCTCCTACAGTGAATGTGGAATCCCTGGGGAGCTATTGGTGCTTGGATTGGGGAACACCTCTTTCCTGGCCCTTTTACTGTGGGGAGCCCTGCTTTGCAGCACGTCTTGCAGCTTCCAGGTGGCTGTGAGGATGAGAAAGGTGGGCTGCTCCTTTCCAGCAGTGCAACTTAGCTCCACCTTTCCAACAGCCTCAGCTGCCCGTGTGCTGCAATGGAGGAGGCTCTGAGCCTAGATCCAACCCTTGCTTTGAGGGAAACTTAAGCGCAGCTGAAAGCTGAGCTCTGCCATCTAGCCCTGCCTTCCTCCTGAAGAACGGCAATTCGGGAGGGGGCCCCCCAACAGCATGGAAGGGCAATCCCCTGCCTCTGACCACTGAGGAGTCCCGTTACTTCTCACCTGCGTTCGCATCCAAATATCCTCTCCACCTCCACTCGGCCAGGGCTGAGTGTCCGGGAACCACAGCGGTCAGCAGCGTCCCGCTGCCCGAGGCGCTTGGGCTTGGGCAGGTCTGCCAGCACCGTGTACTCCTGCCTCTCCAGCCCGTGCCCGTGGGACTCCCGGAGCCGTGGGCCAGAGAGGGACCCGCTGCCACCCAGCAGGTCGCTGCGGGCCGGCGGGGAGCCGGCCGGGGCGCGCGGCAGGGTGGATGCCCAGGGAGGGTCTGTTTTTCGGTGCTTTGGCCAGCTCTCCTCGGGCTTCTGGCTGGCAGGACGGCGCTCTGGGACGGGGAGAAGGCCGTTACTGGGGGAGGCGCGAGCGACGCGGGATGCCACCACGTCCACGGCAAAGCAGGTCTTCGGAGGAGAGCTAGAAATGGTCCAGGAGGGCAGAGATAAAACCCAGACTCCCTCGAGGCAGGGTGGGAGCACTGGAACACTTCGAGCCGAGGGCATGCCAAACCATGCAGATAGAGAGCACCCGAGACGCCCACGGTTCACAGTCAGCACACATACAGATGGACTCTCACACGGTGCCCATGGATGTGGTGAACACTTCCTGGGACCAGAATTAGATAAAGAGATGCTAAACCTAAACAGAGATCTGCCTTGAACCTCAGAGACCCTTGGATGGAAAGCAAACCAGAACCAGGATCTCACACAGGAGCAAACCAAGAGTACCTGCTTTCAGTGGACAGGTTTCTTTCCTAAAGTTCTGGGCTTCAGTTCTCACCCAGGATCCAGAGGGAACAGGCTGAGCCCACCGGGGGCTGTCTGCCTGTGGGGCTCGTGACCGCACCTCCTCCTTATGGCCCAAGTAGCTCATCATGTCCCGTTTGCCCGATCCCAAAGTGTTGTCCCACAGCCGGGTCATTTCCCCTTCCTGGGAGACAAGATAGGGCAGATCTCTGCAATGGGGACTAGTAACTTCTGTGGGCTGAAAGGAGGTAAGAGTATATATGAAAAGTTACAGCCTGTTCAGCTCAAAGCTGCTGGTAAAAAGGAACCAGAAAAGGAGCTCTGTATCTGTAAGATGTTGCCAGACCAACGATGGCAAGAAACAACATAGAAAAGTCCACATGGGAGCAAGTCCACACAAGAGCAAATCTCGTGAGCTCTTTAGGGGGAGAGCCTCCGTTGTGGGGACTAAGAGTCTCAGCTGATCCCCCCTTAGAATCACAGAATATCTCAAGTTTTAAGAGACCCATAAGAGTCATCAAATCCACCTCCCTGCACATGATGGGCTCCTTCTTCCATCTGCCCAAGGCAGGAGAGCCAGAGGGGCAAAGTCAACGTGTCTGTGTGCCCAGGAACCTGCTGAATGGGCCCAGCAAAAGCAGCATTGAAGGGCCAAGGGAGCTGGGGAGACCAAAATAACCCAAACCACCAGAGATCCCCATCTCACCCTGGCAAGCGTGGAGTTGGCTTCAGCACAGGCGCTGGGGTCGGTGCCAGTTTCTCTGTGCTCGCCCTCAGCTCCGGGGCTGAGTGGGGGATATCGCCTGCTCTCGTGCCAGCTGTGGGGCAGGGAGAGAGGACAGCTGGTGGTCACCACAGCCCGCAGAGCTCAGGGGTGAGTGACAGCACTGGCAGCCCAAGCCACACTGACTCAGTCTCTACTGGATGGGCAGAGGCTGGCAGATCCTGAGACTACCAGCCTTGCTCTGGAGGGAATGAGGATGAAGAAGACTCTTTCAGGGGCCCCCTGACCTCTCCAGGGTCAGCCCAGAGGAATGGTTAGAGGGCATGGCACGGGGGTTTCTCAGACCTGTTTCCAGGCACCAGTGTGCAGAGCATCAGGAAAAAGGCAGCTGATTTCCCCCTGCTTGGCTTCCCGCTCCCCCTCCTCTGTTCTTCCCCCCGAAGGGGCCTGCTGGAGCAGCAGGGCTCCCGGCTGGTACTCACCGCTCCGTGCCCTCCGCCGGGCCCACACACACGTATACCTCGCACTGCGGGGCTAAAATATGGAGGGAGTCCCAGGACTCTCCTGGGGCTGCGTCGCTGCAGGCATCGCGCCCTGTGACCTCTGTGCCATGATCCTGCGAGGAAGAAGGGGTGCAATGGTGCTGTCAGCGTGCCAAGGATGAGGATGAAGGCTGCCCCTTGGAAATGCCTGCTCCTTCTACCTCCTCCGAGAGCGGCCTGGCCTCCAGGGCTCTTGATATCTCTCCCAGCCCACCGTTGAGATTTTTCTCCTACACCGAGAGGCCAGGGAGGCCCAGCACGCTCCTATTTGATGCTGAATGCTGCGGACATCCCAGAGACTGCATGTGTGCATGAGGGGTCAGGGAATCTGCCCCCCCATGTCGGCACTGATGCTGCTGGTAGCTGCTCTCCCTCACCAGCAGGATAGCTCAGGGAGAGGCAGTGGAGCCGAGAGGAAGGAAGATTTTTGCAGAAAAGGCTGTAGTCCCAGCCTCTGCCTCTCTCTGTCAGGGCTTGCAGGCGTCTCAGCATCCTCCCTGGCCCCCGTTACCTGCGGGGGTATGAGCAGCAGTGGGGGATGCTCCGGGGAGCCGGCTGTCTGCGCCGCCTTCCCTCCAGCGTCTCGCCTGCACCCGGATTCACTCAGAGCTGACAGCTCTGAGCAGATCGAGGGTGAAGGGCTGAGGTAACCTTAGAGGGCCCAAGGCCAGGAGGAGAGGGGGAGAGGGTGAGAGAGAGAGGGAGGCTCATTACTATTTCATCATCCCTGGCCAGTCGCTCCTGGAGGACGTCAAACAACACGAAACCCTCTGTGAACATGAAACCAGCTGCTGCCCAGTCAGAGACAGCCAAGTACCTTGTGTGTCCAGTCCTGTCCCAAAGGATCATGTCAGATCAAGGTATCTGGAGCACAAAACCCCATGAGATTTACCCCTCTCCTGCCTTCTCCACTGGGAACATCTTGCTGAAGCTGCCTCAGGGACAGAACGGAGCCCTGGCCCCAAGCCAACAGCTGAGGCCATAGGGAATCGACCAGGACCATATTTAAGGTGAGGCAAAGCTGTAAATGCCAGCAAGCGTCAAGCAGAGATTAATACAGGGCGGGTCCCTGCTCTGCCAGGCTCCAGTTCCCTCCTTGTAGCTTTGCATCTGTGACACCCCTGCTTTCCCTTCCAGGGAAAGGCTATCAAGCCCCTTGTATCCAGTGTCCAGCACTTCCCTGCTCAGCTTGGTTCCCAGATTTGGAACAGTTAAATGAAGCATTCCTATGCCTGGAAAGGGATGCCTCATAGAGATTTTCCCCACCAAGAAATCTAGAAATCGTGGCTGAGCCTTTGTCTTAGGGATTTCTATCTCTAAAAAGGCAGGTGCAGTCCCAGTAAAGAGGCCCTTAATGAAGTGTCCATAGCCTGCAGGTGGGATGGAGGAGCTCACCTGGACAGCATGCTGGTGAGCCCCTGCGGCTCGGAAACAGTGCTGGCACAGGCTCTTTGCAAATATGTTGGCTTCAAAGTTCATGCAAGGCACGTCATCCACTGAACCAGACATTGTGCATAGCAGGGACGAAGATCTTTGGCTGATGGGCTGCTGGCAGGGGCCAGCCAGGAGAAAAAGGAGGAAGGAACAGCAGCAGAAGAAGCTGTGGAAGCAGGAATGTTATTTCCAGACTGAAGTTTGCTGCTCCCAACTGTCAAGAGTGGAATCAAAGGGAACCCAGGTACAAGGTGATCCATACCATAGAAATACAGGTAATAAAAGAATGTCTCTAGCAGAGACCTCTTTTAGAAGGGGCACTGCTCTCTGAAATGACTGCTGACTCTCCTCTGTTTGGCAGTCCTTGTGAACAGAGGGAATGATGCACATGTCCTGCTATTTTGTTTGATGGAAATGTTCTTTCTCCCTTAAAAACCACAAAAACTAAACCTTTCTTCTTAATTATGTTGGTCATAAAGGGATGGCTCTAAGCAGCTTAGGAAATTTGGAAACCCACTGAGACTCTTGTTAATCCTGCTAAAATTTTCAGACCTGTAGGACAGCGGACTGCAAAACTGAAGGGTAACAAGCATTGTTAGCACGACAGCTGGGATCCACATTTCTCTTCTGTTTTCTTGCAAGCATCCTGCCCACCATCACCTCCTCTGTCCTGCAAGATTTGAGAGTGAGTCCTCAGATTTGAGAATGTGATCTGAGCTGGGAGGGTTCTGCCTAATTTTCCTGGAGGGGGCACCAACAGAAGGACAGGAAATCAGACCAGCATCTGAGAGGTGAACATGCCACTGGTGCCGTAAACATGGACATTTGAGTCAGAGCAGCTGATCAAGGCTACGGCTGCTCCTCAAAACAACAAAGGCCAAACGTCACTGCCAAAACAAAGCTACAATTTTTGTTTGTCAGTGCACCCATTTTTAGTTCAGCAAGTTGCACTAGCTGCCAGCCTTGCAGCATCCTTCCTCACACTGGGGCATGTTTGCTTGACTTGTTCACACAAAATGCTTGAGAGGAGCCTAAGCACTCCCCTGCGAGGGATGCAGCACAAAACACGCCATCATCGCTGCCCGCCACTGCCCATGGACTGCCACCCGTGGCTGGAACCCCTGGTACCCCACGGCCTGATGGGCAAATCATCACTCCCCACATCCCTTGGGGCCTGCTGTCAGGATAACGCTGCGACCCCCAGGGCCTCTGGCATGCATGCAGCCGGTCGTGCTCAGTGCTCCCAGTAGCTCCCAGTATCCCCAGTACCTCGGCTTCCCCACGGCTCCCGGCACGTCGCCGCCCGCCGCGCTCCCCCCTCAATGAAGCTCGCCGTGGGAACGGCGGGGCGCGCGGCCCCGCCCCTTCCCCTCTGATTGGTCGCCGCCGGGCAGCGATTTGAATACCGCCTCCTGATTGGGCGGCGGCGGCGCGCGGCCATGGCGCCCCCGGCGCGGGCTCCCACGTGTCGCGGGCAGCGGGCGAGCGGCGGGGCCGGGCCCGGGCACCGGCAGCGGCACCGGCACCGGCACCGCGCTGAGGCTCGGCCTCTGCCCGCCCCAGGGACCGCCCCACCGCCTGCCCAGGGGCTGCCCGCTGCTCCTCCGGGGCAGCACCCCAAGAGTTAGTTATCCCCAAGCTGAAACAGATGCCAAACGCCACCGTGTCCCAGCACAGCTCCAACAGGGGGTCATGCCCGCCCACAGCACTCAGAGAGATTTGACTAACGTGGGCTTTACCTACCAAGAACAAGCCCTGCCTGCCTGACCCTCGCTATTTCTAGCAGAACGCCCTTAAAATCTGTCCTCCACTGCTCCTTCTACAATTCAAACTCCTTCTCTTCCCGATGCTGGTAACAGTTACAAAAAATTCAATTTCACGTTTTGTTCATTCATTAGGGGCAGTCTGCAATCCACCCCTCAAACCTACCTACCTCACACAACCCATTATTCAGCTCCCTTTTAATCCCTGAAAGTTCTCATCACTCTCCCAGTAATTTTTTTCCTCGAGTTCATTTCTGGAACACAGTGCTGGAAGCAGCGGTGTGACTGTACTGAGTACAGCCTTGAGCTTGATACACGACAAAAGCAATAACTACAGTGCACTGATTATCACACAGCTCATGCACACACTCCCATTCCTCCCTTTTGCTGTGCTCCAATTTCCCCCCAACTGTCTGATCTTTTTGGCTCCCAGTCTGCTTTTGATCCTCTGTAATCCCAATTATATTTTTGTATGTGCACGTGTGCGTAGCTGCAGCCTAGCCAGTGAAAGCCATCAGGCATGGCAGTCCCAGTGTGGCAGTCCATGTCAAAGCCCTGCATGTCTCTGCCAGCCTGGGGCACGTGCACAGCAATGTGCAGGTGCCCGATGTGACCTCTCTGCAAAGCCACACGTGAAACGCCTGTGGAAAAGGGGCTTCACAGGGAGCTGCTGGTCTCTGCTTTTCCTTTACCGAGCAGCAACTGCACTAGCATGTTCATTTTTGCAAGTACCTTATATTTTTCAAGTACCTTACATTTGGAAGCAGCCTCCTCCTGAGCAGCTAAGGGGAGGAAGAAACCCCAAAATGCTCAAACCCATCTTGAAAACAACTGGAAGCAGCAAAGAAGAATTTTAAGTCAGAGTCTGGTATGAACTGTGACATGTCTGGCAAACTCTTCACTCACTGACTTGTGTGCAAAAACTCATATCCTCACTTCAATATATCCAGGGGTAGCCTGACTGTATACTCTGTGCATAACAAAAGCAGCAGACTAGGGCTGAGTCAGTAATTCACATTACAGAATAAAGCTTTAATCAATCAAATGGAGAAATCAATAGTGTAGTGAACAATCCTGATGGTTAATGCTGCATAGGAAATAACAGCTCTGTTCTCAGTTCTCAGTTTTTCCATATTTTTTTTTTTTTAAAACTCATTTTCTAGCAGGAACTGAAAGATTTCAGTGTGGAAGGGTCTGTTGGAGACTTCAGGTGACACTTGAGAAAGGTGTCAAAAATGTTACTAGGCCAGGGAAACAGCAAACTAAAAGTGAGATTCTTCTAGATCACCTGGCAGCAAAATGACAAAACTGAAGCCACTCTTAGCACCTCATCCGGAATACAATGAGGTCATCCAGCTCTGTCCCAGCTACAATGCCAGGCTGCCTACACCTGGGGAAGGGAACTGAGCCACATTCCACACTCCAGCAGATTTCTCAGATAGTCCATTTCTTTTACAGTGGCCATCCCAGCTCCAGAGCAAACTCCTCGGGTGAGGAAGCATACAGGTCACCTTCTGCCCACAGTCACTCCACAAGGCACTACGTCCTGGAAGGAAGGGAAAGCTGCTGCATGATCCAGACCAAGGATATCACCCTGTCCTCCAGCTTTGAGCTGCAGTGCCCTCGGTGTGATACGCCTCTCCAAACAGAACTTCCCTCTCCTTATTGCCTTCATCCCTCTCAAACCCACCAAGAACAGAATGCTCTAGAGCATGTAACTCCCAAACCAGAACAAGAAATAATTTATACTCCACACACAGGACCTCTTGGATACTTTGGCTGAGATCCAGTTCAGCGTAACACTTTTGGTCTTGCCTGGGTTGTGTTTTTGCAGCTTTGAAACACCCAAGAACCCCAGGTGAGACAGGTGGATAGGTAAGCTCACCCATCAAATCCCATGACCTTTCTGGAGTGGTCTTTAAGACAGCATTAAAAGGTGAGGTGAGAAAACCACACACACACACCTTAATAATGTGACTGAGTTTATTCTGTGTTAGTGCTCAAGAACTCAGCCCAGGGTGGGACTCTGAATCCAAGCATACAAGACACCAGTGATAAGGTGCCCACTTCCTCAGCAATTACCTTCTTCAGAAGGGAAAGGGAAGTGCAAGAGGACCCCATTCCTTACCACAACACGTGTGTCGTGCGTTGCCTGGCTCCCTCCAGAAGCCTCCCTCTAGCAGAAATTGTGCTGCTGCTGTCAGTGCTGAGGTCACACCCTCCCCCTTAACACACTGTGGAGAACAGCTCTGTGTGCACACCCTGCAAGGAACGATGCAGAGATACATCAGGCTGGTGCCGTTCACTTTAGCGGATGGTGGCCGTCAGCATTGTTCTGATGTTCCTCCATGCAGCCTCAGGCACTGCTTTACTCTTTTCCCTCCCATTTCTGGCATGAGGAATCTATTTACTTGCCCATTCCTGGGTTGCAAATTTTTCTGGTGTGGGTTTTGGACACACAGGCCTTTTCTTTCTTTGTCATTTCCTTTTCAGTGCACACATGGCATGGGAGGAGGCTTGGCTGACAGAGGCAGAATACTCCAGGACAGAGGCCAGCATACTGCCTGGGCTCACTCTCCTCCTCAGAGGATTCACTCACAGTTTTGCCACGGATGTTCCTAAATCCCAACCATACAATTTTTTTTCTTCCCCTGCTGAGGGCAACCGCAGTAAAAAACATACACTGAGGTCCTAAGAAGAAAGGCAATTAGCTGCTAATAACTGCAGCAACCCTGAGGTAAAGGACAAGGGCAGCCCGTGCCACTCCCACCCGGAGAGGGCCACACACACACAGCAAGGGCATTAGGGCATGTCATACTCCCCTGAGCTATCGCAGTTACGATCGGCATATTCAGCAGACAATGGAATGAGCCATTCCTGCTCTAGCTGGCTCTGCCTTGCCACAGAAATAGCTCCTAGCTATTCCATTTTCCAAGCACCAGTGGATTTCAATATCCTTTAAACACCAGGAATTACCTCCCCCACTCTCCAGTTGGTACTGGCGTTAGCATAGCCCCCACTATGCTTCAAATAAGTCACAGATTTATTTTTTTTCTTAGCAAAATGACTTCAAATTTATTCACAAAGTTACCCAATTTCACCTGGCACAAGTACCAAACAAAAAGTACCCCTGCATTCAGGTGTGGCACTGTGTTGTGTGGTGAAGTAACACAGAAGACAAGATGACACCACGTCTCCATGGAAAAAGGATTTACTGCACAGCAGAAATGCCAGGGCACTGATGCAGGAGTGCAAGCAGAGCTCTCCCAAGTCTCTCAAATTGCCCTGACAACGATGTGCCTGTTGCACTCTGCCCCAGATCCCCTTCTTTGATAAAGCCAAGTATCAGCTCTGAAAGGGGGGGCCAAGGACAGAAGGGTTATGCCAAATAGAGAACACAACCTTCAGCAGAAGTTTTTAAGATTCTGTGGTACCCAGACACTCAGCTGGAGATCACTGCAAAAAGAAATGGGTAGAGTGTCTAGCCACCCTTGCCAGTGCTCAGGAGGCTACAGAAAGGCTGAACTGGCCTGGGTTAATGGCTAGTCAGAATGCCATGTAAGCAAGGTGCTTGCCCTCAATGACAGGGTCCCAAAGAGCAGCAGGCCAGATGTGGAGCACTGTCCCAGGTGGTGGTCTGAACATTAGATTCTCTGTTAATCCTGGTCACGGCCCATTTTGCCAGTCAGCCTCCGACGCTGTGTCTTGGTGGTTCGCCCTGTGCAGGACTTCTGGATTTTCTTACGTGGGCCTTGCCCGCGTTGGGATCTCTTTCTTTTTGTCTTCTTCTGGCTGTGCATGTGCAGCGTGGCAGTAAGAGAAGAGATTCTGTGCAGGGCAGAAAGAGAAAAGTGTTTGGGGACCAAAGCCTGCAGAAGCAAGGCGACACCACCACAATATCTGGAGAGCTCTGTGTGGCCCAGCAGGAATGGATGCCAGACACAGCAAGACCCAGAGGGACTCTAAGCTGCAGGAAACCTGCAACTCTCCATGTGCAGTGACAACAAAAATTAACGTTGTGAGCATTGTGCTGCCCAGAGTTGAAGCAACTCTCCCTCCACACCCTCAAAGCAGCTGTAAAACCTGGCCACTGAAAAATGCGGAGAATGCCTTAGCTTTCAGCTTTAGAAACCTCTGACCTTCAACCCTAGAGACAAGCTCTGCTCACTGCTGAGCGCGCGGCGGTGAAGGAGGGGTGGGAGGTGTGGATGGAGCGCAGCCCGCTCAGCGGGGCGGCGGCAGCGCAGCTCGGCTCAGTGCAGCTCAGCGCAGCGCAGCTCGGCTCAGTGCAGCTCAGCGCAGCGCAGCTCGGCTCGGCGCAGCTCGGCTCAGGGCAGCTCGGCTCAGCGCAGCTCGGCTCAGTGCAGCTCAGCGCAGCGCAGCTCGGCTCAGCGCAGCTCGGCTCAGTGCAGCTCGGCGCGGCGCAGCTCAGGGCAGCTCAGCTCAGCGCAGCTCAGGGCAGCGCAGCTCAGCTCAGCTCAGCGCAGCTCAGCTCAGCGCAGCTCAGCTCAGCGCAGCTCAGGGCAGCTCAGCGCGGCGCAGCTCGGCTCAGCGCGGCGCAGCTCAGCTCAGCGCAGCTCAGCTCAGCTCAGCTCAGCGCAGCGCAGCTTGGCTCGGCGCAGCGCAGCTCAGCTCAGGGCAGCTCGGCGCAGCTCAGCGCAGCTCAGGGCAGCTCAGCGCAGCTCGGCTCGGCGCAGCGCAGCTCAGCGGGCGGGCCGCGCTCCGCCAGCGCCCCCTGCCGGCCCGGCCCGCGCTGCACCGCACCGGGCCGCACCGGGCGTCCCGGAACCCAGCATCGCCATCAACTTCCAGAGGCACGGAGCAATCTGTACGTACTTTTCAGACAGGAAGGGGTTTCTGGACTTCTTAGGCATTGTTCTCACAGGCTTGTTCACCACCTCTTCCCCTTTCTCTTCTTCGGATCCATCCGTTTTTCCCTTAACAAGAAAGCACTTTTGTGATTCTGGTGTTTCCACTGCCTTCTTGGTTTCATCCTGTTTTGTGAAGTAACTAGTCACAGATGAAGATTTCTTAATTCTCCGCACCCCTTACTGTCCAAATGCCAAGGTTTCCTGTCACAGTCCCACAGAAGGGCACAACTAGAGATGTGCTACAGTAATCCACCCCAAGATCCAAAAACTTCAGCATGATCTTAATGGCCATGTGATTGAAGTTTAAACTTGAATGAACCAAAGGTCTTGGCTTTTGCTTAAATTACTACCAAGACATCTCTGAGTGGACTTTCAGATTAGATGACCTTAAAAATATAAGCACAACCAACACCTGAGAGTCTCTAAGAAACAAATACAAGCTCTTAGTTACAATGTATTTTGAGAATAAAAGTGACCATAACCAGAACTGAATGGTTTCCTTATTTGTGGTCCAAGCACGGGATTAGGGAGAGAAAAATGCCTCCTCATGCTAACAGTAATATTTCTGAACAGGACACAGTGAAGAGGTCAAGGACGGACCATTTGGCAAAGTCTGAAATCTTGCTGCTTGTCTTGTATCAGCTTTTAAAGTATTACACTGTTGCAATCAAGTCCAGTAACACTTTTCATTTAACCAGGGTCACTCTGGACCAGCAAAGGGTTCCAGAGAGGTGTGGAGTGAGCCATTCATACAGAACATTTTCTTCTCTTTAGAGGCCCAGTTTAAATTGTGGAAAAATAGAAAAGTTATGAGTTTCCCTCTTCATCCCTGTTCCCAGCCAGCTGCAAGGCCTTGGACATACTCAGGGACCACCAGCCCCACCTCACCAGCCCCAGGAGTGTGTACAGGTGATACAGAGAAGTAGCAAGAGGCTTTACCACGGGGCTGGTCAGTCCCAGCTGGCGTGCCCCCGAGAGGTCCAGGTCGCTGATGGTGGTCACTGTTACGATGTGGTTTGGGTGGTCGATGTTCACAGACTCCGTCCGCGATGTCACCAAGTGCTCCAGCTCATCAGCCTCCTCTGGGAACACAAGAAATCCTACACTACAAAGTGCCCAACTTTTCACAGGATAAATTCACCCATTTCTGATGCACCACGCTGGGCTGGGCTGACGCCCGGCCTTGGCATGCAGGGATAAAGGGCAGAGGGGCTTGGCACTGGAGCCTGGAGGGCAAGCTCCTCCTCCCCACTGAGGGGACCTGGTGACACCTTGGAGATGTCCTCCTGCTCCTTCCTTTCTGTACAACCCCCATGACTGCCGGGACAGAGGGCTGCGGGGTCACTGCTCAGATTGCTGCCCAGCTTGTCTGGGGAACACGACAGGCCCGAGCAGCTGTTGCTGTGGGATAGCGTGTGAGCATCCCTGTCCCAGCCCTCAACACCCACCCAAGGCTGCCGGAGCACGGGCGCCCACCTCCCTCCCCACCGAGCGCCCAGCACGTACCGAGCGCCTCTTCTCTCTCGCTCAGCATCTTCAGATACTCCTGGTGCCGCTGAGGAACACAAACAGGTCATGGGGCGCCTCTGCCCGCCCCTCCGGCCCCGCTCACGGCCCGCCCTGGCGAGGGGGGACACGAGACCCTTCCCTCACCTCCTCTTTAATTTTATTCTGCTCTTTCTTCAGCTTCCGTTTGATCTCCTCCAGCGCCGCCTTCCTCCGCTCCACCTTCCGCTTGTGGAAGCCGGTCAGGTACTCCCTGCCGCCGACAACACAGAACGGCCCGGCTTTCAGCCACCGGGGGCTGCCCTCGGTCCCCGCCCGGGCCCGGGGCCCGCTCGGCTTTCAGCCACCGGGGGCTGCCCTCCCTCCCTCCCTCCCCGCCCGCGCCCGGGGCCCGCCCGGCCTCACCTCCGCTGCTTCTCGTCGAAAGTCACCACCAGCCGCCCCTCGCGGGCAGAACCCTTCTTGTTCTTCTTGCGGCCCATGGCGCTCCCACGCTGCCGCCGCCGCCCGCCCCTTCCGCCGGAACCCGGCAGAGCTGTCCTTCCCCCGGCCCGGGCGGGACGGGCCGCCGCCGCTCGGCCCTCGCAGGCGCCGTGCCCGGCCCCGGAGTCCGGCCTGGCGCGGACGGGGCTTGCTTCAGGCGTGGGAGTCTCCGGCCGCGCTCCTCTTCAGCTTCCTCCCAGCAAAAGATTCTGTGGCGCTGCCTTGTGCGGAGAGCATGGCAGTGTAGCACCCGCTCTCACAGTGTAGCCCTAGACTCGTTCTGATACTCCAGTGTTTTGCATCTACATCTCTTAAATAAATGTCACTCTTCCTAATAGTTAACATCTGCAGTTCTTCAACTGAGCATTCTCCAATAGAGCTCTGAGTTAATTTCAAGCTATTGTCATTTCTTGGTGTTAGCAGAGCATGTGCTGCTTCTTTTACCCGTGGAAGGCAGTTGTGGAGATGGGTCTTGGCTCTGATGCTGTGCCCAAGTCGCAGCACCCAGCTGACAGCCATGATTTCTGTAGTGGTGGAGAGAGGTACTGGCATGAGTTGGTGGGGGGCATCAAGACTGCCATGTTCCGATGGCTTAGAGTGACATTGGCTGAGCTCCTGAACCTTTATTGCTCCCCTGTTCTCACCATAAAAATGGGTGTAATGCCTGTGTGGTGGCCAGCTGCCTTCGGTGGAAGCTTCTGAAGTGTTGTAGGGGCAGCCAAAGCCAGTCCCCCAGCCCAGAGAGCATGACGAGTCCTGACAGGAGTCCTGTCACAGCCTGGCAGTCACTTGTCTACAGCCAGCTTTCCTTTATCAGCTTGCTTGCTGCTTTCGCTCTTTTCCTGGTCTGTCCTTTCACCAGCAGAAATGTGGAAAAACCAGTTCTGTGGTTAGTTGCTGCACTTCCCTCCACGCCCATGGGGCAGGTCTCCTCCTCCTCAGTCCTCACGCACAGTCTGGGTGCACTTCAGCCTCCAGCCTCTTTGCCCCTGCCTGTGCTCAGCCGGCTCAGGTGCACGACAGGCCTCTCCGCCCTTTCCATTTACCCTTAATCTTCCTCTTTTCCCTCTGGCTGCCGGAGCTTGTCTCTCTGGTGGCTCCTTCTCTCCTGGATAACGCAGTGGGTTGGCCTGCAGGTGCATAAGGTGAAGGCAGCTGCCCTCCTGGCCCTGTCCTGTCCTGCCTGGAGGGATACCGTTCCGAGGTGATGGCTGGAGGGAACGAGCGGGACATGAAGGCCCTGAAGGAAGTGTGGAAAAGAGCAGAGAACTCTTTGTGTGCGGATTGCGGGAAGCCAGGTGAGTCCCTAAAGGATGCTGGAGGAAGGGTTGGAAGTAGGGAGCTGGGGCTGATCTCTAGCAGTCGCTTAGTGCTGGCTATCTGCACTGCACAGGAGCCTGGGGTGGAGAGAAAGGGGTCGCATCGCTCTGGGTATTTGTTTCCTCTCCCTTGAGGTGGGTTGGCAAGGGAGGAGGGAGAAGATGCTGCCATAGCACTGGTGGGAAGGACAGGGATGTGGGAGTGCCAGATTAGCAGGGGCTCCATAGCTGCAGCACAGTGGGTTGTAGTCATGTCAGATCTCAAATGCAAATCAAGGTCATGCCCAGTCAGGACCTGACAGGAAAGCTCGCAGTGAAATCCTAACTTCTCCAGAAAGAAGGCATGATTCAGGAGGGCATTGTCTCTGCCATGACTCAGCTCTGAACAGACAACCTGCCACAGTTGCCTAGGAAATTTCATTTACTGAAGGGCTTGCCCTCTCAGAAGGGTACCCAGTTTGAGGTCCTACATGTGCTACTAAAAACACCAATCTTACACCTCCAAAAGGAGTGTACTACCCAAGCCAAATTAAGATTGGGCAAATTAGTACAATTTTGCCCTGTTTAATCATTCCAGGAGAGTTTTAGATTCAAGGTTGTTTTCCACTTTGTGAGCTAAACACTGTTAGGCGTCTGCTGTGATGTGCTAAACAACTCCTGGAGTCTTTTCCCAGAGGTGGTTTCATTTTCCTCTGGATGATCCTTTACACAAAGTGAGTTCACAGAGCACTTTGGGGTTTTTCAAGATACAGGTCATTAAAAATTCAGTCAAAGTGATTTGAACAGAGAATGAGGGACCAATAGCTGTGTTTTCTCCTGACTGGCATCCATGCCTTGGGCATTAATTACTCAGCTCAGATGAAACTGTGGTCATCAGCTCCCTGTTTCTCAGGACTACATTCTCAGGTGAGGCTGAGACATCTCCCAGGGATATTCACCGCTTCTAGTTATATCCTTTTCCATATTCTCAGATCCTGACTGGGCATCCTCTACTTTGGGTGTGTTTATATGCCTCAGCTGTTCAGGAATTCACCGCAACATCCCTAGCATCAGCAAAGTCAAATCCCTGAAGATGGACTACTGGGATGCTGCTCAGGTGCAGGTGAGATCTTTGTCCCCATGGGTAGGGCAGGTGGTTTGGACTAGGCTATACACTCAGTGTCCTGGCAAAATTAGTCCTTTGACCTCACAGAGTTGGAATGTAATCTGGTTTATTCAGTCTCTTTTCTACTCATGAAAATCAGGGATAACTCTCCACAACCCACTGGGACAGGGAGGATACACTTGCCTTGTGTGTCTCCTCATGCCCTGTTACTTTATGGCAAATGCAAAGCTCTTGCAATGTATTTTACCAAGGCTTAGGGTCTTTGTTGCTTCAGATTACTTGTTTTCCACTTGCTAAGACCATTCTGCCTCAATGTCTCCTTTTGATTTCCGCAGTCCAAGGGGAAAATCTTGGGCAATTCCATTATCCAAGAAAAGTTTCCAGATATAATACAATCTCTTGAGAAAAGTGGCACTTATGAGAATTTGACTTCTCCCCATTACAGCCCCCTCAACTCACTAATCTTCAGGGGACTGAAAATATTTTCTGGAGATCCAAAGAAAATAATCCGTGTCTTGTTGCTCTTTGGAAGAGGTTGGAATGTGCTTCCAGATGCCACTGCAGAGGTGTTGTAGAACTCTCCAGGAGATGTGGGGCATGGCAGCAAATCCACTGAATGTGTGCACACCCAGCCTTACGGAAGTGACGTTTATGGCACTCTGTCATGTCTGAGAGTAGATGAGACCTTTGAGACCCACCTTCCTGCAGCCACGCTGCTGGGATGTTGCAATGGAGGGGAAAGAGAATGCTCCATTAGAGTTTGATATGCATTTGACCCTGTAGTGGGTCAGGAAGTAAAAGGTCCAACATGAGTCTGCATCAAAGGCAAGGCACTAACTCTCTGTCTAACTCTGCAGTTTCTGTCCAAGCATGGGAATGCTGTGACTAAAGCCATCTATGAAGCTCACATGCCTATTTACTATTACCAGCCAACCTACAATGACTGCCAGTAAGTTGCTGCATACAGAAGAAAAGGGGGAAGGGCAATTCTCTGTTCCTCTAATTCCTCTAGTTCGTTTCTGAGCTACCTGTCCCCTCTCTCCACAGAGTGCTGAGAGAACAGTGGATACGGGCCAAATATGAACGTAAAGAATTCACTGAGCCGGGAAAACAGCTGCCATATTTTGATGGTAAGAGCAGAACACAGCATCAAAACGTCCTGCATGTTGCCTTTGCTGTACACTTCTGCGCATCATGAGATGTCAGTGTTGCAAATCCCACAAGTACTCCTGAGAACCCAAGTGGTACTTACAGGGCTTCATTTTGGGGTGTCAAATTGTGGACAACATAGACTGGCACTGCCACAGGTAGCTTAAAAGCCTGGTGTTACCAGGTGGCATTTTTCAAAGACATTTGTTGTCTTGTTGGAGACAGACATCTACAATAATGCATATCTGTCCTGCTGCATGCCACACCCTCTAACCAGGGCAGTTGTCCTTGAAATGGCACTGCCAGTCCTGTGACAAAGGGCAATAGAGCCCAAGAGCCTGCAGAGTCAAGTGGGAAGAGTTCTGGTTCTACACCAGAGTCTGCCAGTTCACAGGGACAGCTCTTACACTGTCAGAGGTAGTTGTAGGAGCAGGACTAGGAGTTGGGAAGAATCTGGGAATGTCTTTTGGTGCGCGCTTATCTGCACTGCAAACATGGGAACACACCATCTTTAGTTGTAAGTCAGAGGTGAAATATCTGAAGTGTTTACTCTCAGCAATAGTGCATCATGTTCTTTGTCCCAGAAGGGTGGCTGGGTCCCAGGCTGCATGCAGCTCTCTGGTGCCTACCATGCCTGTGGGGAATGCTATTATAAGTGGCTTTTCTGCTCTAAGGGGTGAAGGAAGGCATCCTTTGGAAGCGTGGTCGAGACAACGGACAGTTCCTACCCCGCAAGTTCCTGTTGTCTGAGAGAGAGGGATGTCTGAAGTATTTCACCAAGCAGGATGTGAGTATGGTGGTCAACTCCCACCTCAGTGTGTGCTCCACCCAGAGCAGCGGGGTCACAGAGATATTCTGACTTCCTACGCGTGTTTCTGGGGTTGCCTTGTTCATCCCAGCTCAGAGATAATAACAAAACATGTCACTAAGGAGAAGGGTCCCCTTCCTACTGTCAGAGTGACTTTTCCTCGTGCTCTCCCTTTGTGCTTCCCTCACTACTGAGAAAAGGACTGATCTTTCACTTCACTCCTATCTATTTGCCTGGATGTGTAATCCTGCACCATTCCTGGAACCAACCTCACCCCATTGTGAGCCAAAGAATTGGCAAATTTTTTCTCTGGTTGATTTTGAGGAGGGCTACTTTCCTGCTCATTCATCTCTCTGAAATGAGTGGGGCGAGAGCTAAAATGCTGTCACAAGGGAGGGAATGGCTCAGGGTAGGGAGAAGCAGGACATGCCATCCAAAGAAACCTGGACAAGCTCCAGAAGTGGGCTGATATGAACCTCAGAAGGTTTAAAAAGGCCAAGTACAAGGTTCTCTACCTGGGTCAGGCCTCTGACCCTGCCTTACCCCACGTAATCAGTAGCTCAGATCTCTTTCCTCTAGGATTGCTCATGCATGGTCAATGCCATTCTGTTTTCAGGCTAAAGAACCCAAAATCAACGTTAAAATAGATGTCATCAATGCTACATTCCAGCCAGAGAAGATTGGGAACCCCAATGGCCTGCAGATCACCTACCTCAAAGACAATAAGACCCGGAATATATTTGTCTACCATGAAAGTGGAAAGGTATCTGGTTTTAGCATCAAACACTGCAAAGCCATTGAGGTGCTTTGAGAAGCTGATGATAATAAATAATATGAAGCATGGGTAGGATGGGGTGTGTGAGTGTGAGCTGCTGTAGGTAATAGGTTGGGGGTTCTGGCTCTGTGTTTGTGTATCTGTGAGAGAGTTTTGCTGCAGGGAGCAGGGCAGGAGCACTGGCTGAGTTGGTTTGTGTGGGAGGAGTTCTACAGAAGATGTGCTGTCTGTGCATGTGGGGAATGGGGCACCGTGCTGTCTGGCTGTGTGCATGTGAGGGAGATGCTGCAGAGGGAGAGCTGACTGTGTTTGTAGTTAACACAGGGCTGGGTGCAGCTGGGTGGATTTAGATGCCCCTCTGTTGCTCTGGCTAAGCTTTCTGTCCTGTCCTGTTCCATCCTCAGGAGGTGGTGGACTGGTTCAACGCCATCCGCTCTGTGCAGTTCCATTACCTGAAGGTAGCATTTCCCATTGCCAGCGATAATGAGGTAAGGCAGCACTGAAGTCTCCCACTGCTTACATGATAAAAGAGCTCATTAGTTACTGTTACAACCCCAGGTGCCGAAGTGGAAATTGCAGGGTAAAGACAGAAGGATGAGAAGGTGTTTTTAAAAGGGCTTGTGATGGTCAGAAAATAGCTGCTCTCTGCTGGGCATTTTGGAGGCAGAAGTGATGCCTAGCTAGGCAGTTTGAGAAATGTAAATTTAGAAGGTGACTGAATTTGGGGGAATAGAAGGGTGGGGGAGGGAAATGAATAGCGAAGAGGCACAGCTAAGTGAATGTTACTCTTGCCATTTTGTCAGATTAAAAATCGTCTCACGAGAAACTTCTTGAAGGAGGGATACATGGAGAAGACTGGTCCCAAGGTGAGCCTGCTGTGGTAGAAAAAACCTTAACAGGGGCCTGCCAGAGCACCACTGGCTTTCCCTATTTCAATGTTTTTCTCCTGCTGTTTCCTCATTCCCCCCTGACTCTTTAGACACCCGTGGGAAGAGTGTGTGTGCACCAAGGGAGGGGAGAATGAAAGGAAGGGGAAGGACACATGTGAAAGTAGATGAAGCCAGAGTCCCTGCTTTCTCCCAGAGCGACAGATCTCTCTGCATGTGTCTGTGTGTGCATGACCTTACAGGTATTTAGTGTCCAGATTTCTCCTGTCTCAACTCTGGGGTCCTTCAGCGAAGTTCAGGAGCTGGGGACAGCAGCTGGGAGTGAATCACCAGATACTGACCCCCACTCTCAGCTCAGAAAGGGCGAGGAGGAGGTTGCTGTTAAGGCAGGGGCTTGCTTCAAGCGGTTGGGATGGGTTTGGGGTACCCATTCGCACTGCTCGCAGCAGAGGGCACTGTCCCCTCACACATGTCACCTCTTCCCTTCACAGCAGAGAGAGGCTTTTAAGAAGCGCTGGTTCACGCTGGATCACCGCAGGCTCATGTACTTCAAGGATCCTTTGGTGAGAGGGAGATGTGACCGCCGGCAGCTGCAGCAGCGGTGCTGAGGGCAGGGTCAAAGTGCACACAGAGTCTGTGCTCTGCAGGAAGGGTGGCTTGCAGGCTTCCCTGTGCTGTGAATGGACTCCAGGTCTTCCCCTTTCCATCCCTTTTAGTTCATCACATGCTTTCTGTGTTTGTTTCACTGCCTGCAAACAATGGGAACAGGGAGAGTAGCAGTGTAAAGGTGGTGATGGGAAGGTGATACAGGGAGATGAGTTTCTCTCTCAGACCTCTTGAGATTTATGCCCTTATTTTTTCCTTTTCACTACTGCCTTTGAGCACAGGCTCGCTGCTCTTCTGAATTCCTTGACTTGCTCCAAAACCTTTTGCTGCACCATCCCCAATCCTCACACACTCTCCTCTTGTCCTTAGGTGCCCTGTAATGATTCTCTTGTTCTTCTGGGATTCCATAAATCATAAATCACTGTCTTTCCCTTCTGATGTGCAGGACGCGTTTGCTAAGGGTGAGGTATTTGTGGGCAGTGGAGAGAATGGATATAGTGTCCAGAAGGGATTGCCTTCAGGGACACAGGGCAACTTCTCTTGGCACTACGGCATCACCATTGTCACCCCTGACCGGGAATACCTCTTCACCTGCGAGACAGAGACTGACCAGCTGGAGTGGATCAGAGCCTTCACTAGTGTCATCAACCAGGCCATGACACCACAGGAATATGCAAGTAAGAGCCTGGATGCTGTTTCCTTCCCCTCCTGCCACTCCCATTCAGGGTATTGCTCTAATGCACCACCTTTTCTTTTCACTACAGTTGAAGCCTACTTCAAGTTTAAATCCTAGGAAGCCATGCAGGAATCTCACTGTGACTGAACTCTACCTGGTCCTATTGGGTGGCTGTCAGGACAGGAGAGGAGATGGACATCAGAGAAACAGTGCTCTTGGAGCACCCTTTGGAGCACTTTTGCCCTCATAGAATATCCACTTTTTTTTGAGGGCCCGATTAAGCTGCTTCTTTTTGAGTGCAAGATTTTGTGCATCTGAATCCTCAGTAGAACCTGTCCCTGTTAAATTGCTGTCATCTGACTGGATGCTGACAGGTCTTGCCTGTCAGTTGGGCCTTGAAAACTTTGGCACTTACTATGTTGGACGTGAGACCCAGCATCACTTGTGCATGAACCCGCAGCCAGCCACCCACCTTACACGAGACGAGAGCTGCCTGGCTGGAGCCAGGCACCACAGCGAGATACAGGGGCTGCTGGACTAAAAGAGCCTGTTCCTTTACAAGAAATATCATACCTGATGGTGACAGAGATGTGAAACATCTAGATATTTGATCAGCTAGTGCAGTGGTTGAGAAAGGTCACTTAAAAGATGTAACCTAACAACCAAATGTGAGGCTTGTTTTCTTCTGCCATGTATGGGCTTGAAAGCTTCTTCAGATGACATTTGTGTGCAGATCTTCCTCCAAATTCTTCAGAGAAGATTAAGAGATCATCTCAAAAATAATGTGGATATACATTTGGGTATGTGGATAATGTGTGTATGCACACACATAACAAAAAGTGATGGAGGCAGAATACTGCCCTAGGGAAGATACTGTGAGGGATATTCATGCCAGCTGCCAAACTTGAGTCTCTATCAGACCAATGGAGAGGGGTTGGGTCTTGCAGAGAGGAGCTGATAATGTGTATAGAGTTCAGAGTCTGATGTCTCTACTAGAGCCTAGGGTTGATGGTGAATATAGTAATACATGGATCTCTGCTCCCTCGTTCCCTGTATGTCAAAGAACTGGCACTTTCATTCTGCCCTGCACATTGCATATGTTTATCTTGTCCATCACACATACATGTCTATATGTTCATGTTCTATTAGTAAGAGTTAGCCTAAAACACTAAATCAACCCGTGATTCATGTCTTAAAGCTCATATCTTAAAGCTCTCTTGGGAGAGCTGTGCTTCACGTGCTGGAAGGGGTAGCTGAGTTCTGCTGCTGACTGTAGAATCTGATGTGTTTGCAGTTTTACGCAGGCAGTGTGAGACAAGGTATCTCATGTGTTAAGGGGAGCTAAATGGAATTGATGAGACAACCAGTATTTTAATTAGCTCCTAAAGAAATAATTTAAAAATACCATTGTAATTTATTTTAACT
The DNA here is from genome assembly GCF_017590055.1 of Onychostruthus taczanowskii. Classification (NCBI taxonomy): domain Eukaryota; kingdom Metazoa; phylum Chordata; class Aves; order Passeriformes; family Passeridae; genus Onychostruthus; species Onychostruthus taczanowskii. The sequence goes on from NW_024502902.1 coordinate 3,245,024, forward strand.
TCCTAAATTAGCTGACATGTTAACTGCTGAGGTATGAGGTTGTTTCTTAGAAAAAAGTACAGACGATCAGACAAAAAGCCATAGCTGTTCATTGTATTTCCTGGGGCATGTGGACTGTGATTATTCCCATCAGAGCTAAATGGGCAGATTCACAGCACCCCTCTGCTCCTCTGGGGACCCCACTCTGTGCCAAGACCACCACAATCTGTTGGGAGCATCGACTTTGTGGACGTAGTAGAAGCATCACTCACCCTGCTACCATGGTGCAATGGAAATATCATCCTAAAAGTATATTTTCACTGCATTTTGCTGATCTCTCCTAGTTTGGAGCATGATTTTCCTGAAAACCACTGGTCATTGCACAGTGTGGGGAATACTGATGGGATGCCTCCTCCTCCTCCCATTTACTGTTGAATTACCACGGCTGGATATGAGCAGAGGCATTTGACTCAGCCACTATGAAGCTCATACACTGATGATGCAAAAGAGTGTGGCTGGAGCGGCCTGAAACCCTAAACTAACAGCAGAGTACGTGTAGTATGGCACATCTGTCTCTGCTCTGCAAATCCTGTCCCACCGTGTCTTCCTGGAGACAGCGAGGCTCAGATGTGGGCGAGGAAAGGGCCGGGTAGCATCGGGCGCGGGTGTCGTGCGATGGTGGCTCGCTAGAAGGCGGTGGTGCCTCTGCAATGCCTTCTGCTCCCTGCTCTGAGGCCAGGCAGCTGCCCGGGGCTTCGAGGGAAGGAGGGGGAAAGCTTAGAGGAGGAGCAGGATGGTCTTTGTGGAGAGGAAGGAAAAACCGAGTCTAAAATATCCAGTCCTTTGAGTCTCTGGGAGCTTGCTGATGACTTGAGGGCAAAGGTGGAAAAGGGCCAGGACAGAAAACATAAGAGGTCCTACCATCTGGTGGGCCTGCTTGTGAACTGGGGACTGCATCCACAACACCCAAACCTCAAAGAGCCCTGAAGTCCTTGGGAGGGAGCAGGGGACAGGTTCTGTCAGTCTGGCTTGGCTGGGGACAGCTGTGTGGTTGCTCCCTGCCTATTGCACTTCCAGGGCTGGCCCATGTTTCCCTTCTAAAGCCACAGCATGATGCTTTCCATCCTCCCTGCCATATTATGGAGTCTTGTCTTTCAGTTGTCTCCTGTGTAAAACGAGGACAACTGTAAAAGGAGAAATGGGAAAAAGAAAGGGAAACAAGAACAAGGAGGAAGACAGAGCAGGATAAAGGAAGATATGGGGGAAGAAAGCATGCCTGCCAGAAAGAGGAGGGAGCCAGTGGGGCTCCTCAGCTAGTGGCTAAAAGCCCAGTATAAATTTGGAACTGTATTCACACCGGTGTGTGAAGCTGTGAGCCAGGCACATTCCTCCATGCAGTGGTAAGGCAGCTCTCAGGGGGTTGGTCAGTGGGGCAGGGCCCACCTCTCCAAAGTCTGTCTGAGCTGAGCTGGCAGACTTGGGAGCAGAAATCTACTTGTTCATCTACTGTTTCTGTGGGCCCAGCAAACTCTGGAGAAGCAACAAGGCTAGCGAAGAAAATAGACATTTCCTCCTGGCTGGCAGAGGTTACTTTGCATGTATTGGTCTTGAAGGAAAAGGCAGTGTCCCTTTCTTGGCTCTTTCATGGTTGAGGAAAACAACTGGACAGAGCTTGTGATGGACAACATCAGCATAATGGACTGGACTGTTGGAGGTGAGGAACAGACTTCTCTGGAGCACCCTGTCTGTGTCTGATGAACTCTCCCCATTCTTCCCTTGGCTGTTTTGCTGTTAAGGATAGACGTGTCCCTTACAGTGAGGGCAGAAGGCAGGAGGAAGGAACAGGTCCCTGAGAGCTTGATTTGCTCTTGCTTAGCTTACCCAAAGATGCCTTACAACACTTCTCTCATCAGTCCAAGTCCTAGAGAGGATCCCAAGGGTGGCAGTTTCTTGGAGGAAAGCAATGGTGGGGGTGATGACAGCAATGTCCTGGGTGGGGACAGCCTGGTCACAGGGCCGCTGGGTGCAGTGCTGCTGGTCATGTGCCTCACTGGGATGGTGGGGAACATCTACACAGTGGCAGTGGCCTCTGGCAGGGTGGCAGGCTGCTCAGCAGGCTCCTTGGGGGTCTACATGATCAACCTTGCCCTGGCTGACCTCCTGTACCTTTCCACCATCCCCTTTGTGGTTTGCACCTACTTTGCCCACGACTGGTTCTTTGGGGATGTGGGTTGCAGGCTTTTGCTCAGCCTGGACCTCCTCACCATGCATGCCAGCATCTTCCTCCTGACAGCCATGAGCCTGGAGAGGTACTGGGCGGTGGTCAAGCCTCTGCGGGCCCGGCGGGCCAGCAACGCCTACCGCAGACTGGCCAGCGCCATCCTCTGGCTCCTCTCGCTCCTGCTCACGGCCCCCATGATGGTGATGACTCAGCTGCGGGAGGGGGACGGCCCCCAAAAGCGCATCTGCGTCCCCACCTGGACGCCGTCGGCTTTCCGGCTCTACCTGACGGTGCTGTTCACCACCAGCGTCCTGGCACCCGGAGCCGTGCTGGGCATCGTCTACACCCGCCTGGCTCGGGTGTACCAGTCCTCAGCCTGGCGCCTGGGGCTGCCGGCGGCCGGCCGGGCTCCTGCGCGGCGCCTCCTCTCCAGGATCTCTGCCATCGTGGTGGCCTACTGGGCCTGCTTCCTCCCCTTCTGGGCCTGGCAACTGGCCGGGCTGTACCAGGGAGAGGGGCTGGGCATCGGCCCCACTGCCCAGGCCTACCTTAACTTCGGTGTCACCTGCCTGGCCTATGGCAACAGCTGTGTCAACCCCTTCCTCTACACCCTGCTTGCCAGTGGCTACCGCCGGCGCCGTGGCCGCACTGGGACGGGCGAGGCGCGGCCTGCGGCACCCTCTCAGCAGGCTGCGGGAAGGCACAGCAGCCCCCTGGCTTTCAGGGAGTTCTCGGGGTCTGTGAGGGAAAGAGAGCAGTGAGCAAGCTGGGGACATCCGACCTTCAGCTGGGGTCATGTTGAGAAATAAAAGTGTGTCACCTTCCATGCCAGCATGCAGTGTTTTCCATCAATGCTGTTGCAGTGCTTTCCCCTTTGCATGGCTGCTCATCCTGCTCAGCTGGGCGGGCAGAGTGCTTGTCTCAGGGATCCTGACTCCGTCCTTAGATCCTTCAGCTCTCACACACCAGCCTCCACCTTGCACAAGGCTGGGGAGTGGGTGGAAGGGAGCAGTCAGCTTCGATATGTCTAAATTATACATCTGGGGAACCTTTGCCACCCCTCATCTCCTTGCTAGCAACGGGCCAAGCCATAACAAAGTCAGGACAACAGTGAGTCATAGGTTTCACAAGAACAGTGAGTCACTGCAAGAAACAGCCACGCTAGCAGGAGACCTCACTAAGGTTCCTACTCCTGTGGTAAAGCTACCACTGAGCTCTCTTCAAGAAACCATCACAGAAAAATCTTAGAAGAATCTATAGAAATATTGCTAAGTGCAATTAAGAGGCATTGTGAGATTCCCTAGCCCAGTCCAGTACATTTGCTCAGCTTTCAAGATCAGCCAGCAGAGGAAGCTGCAAGGAGAGAGCTCTCCTCTGTGTCCATCATGACAGTTCATGGCATCCTCACCAGCACCACGGCTCTGCTGTGGTTGAGGGAAATACCCAGTTCTCTGGCCCACCAAATGTACCTCAGTCTGCCAGACTGTGTCAACACCACTGTGCAAACTGAGCCAGGCCTCTTGCCTTGAGACTATCTAGCCTAGCAGGATTCATTTCCATACTGCTGAACCTCTCTTCTCCAGGAAGGAAGGCTTAATCCTTACCAGGCCATGGGGAGAGTCCCCAAGCTATGCGGTTCCCTGCCATGCCAGTGTGCAGGGTGGCAATGCTAGATGTCATGTTTACAATTGTAGATGTAGCCCTAAAAAGAGTGTGATGTGATCATCCAAAGCAGATGGGCTTTGGGTACCACAGGACTTCAAGAGAGATCCAGCTTCAGAGCCTCAAGTTGTTTGTATGCCCCAAGTGCCCCTGCCTTTCTGCTAAGCTCTTATCTTATCCCTCCTCCTCACAATCTTATCCCTCCTCAGACTCACAATTCCTAGCAGCCCAGCCTCTCTGCATGGGTACCCAGGACACAGGACCTGGCACAGCCTCATGAATTATGAAATAAGAGTGACAGGTACAGCTGCTGCAGGGGAAAGTCCCTGTTCTCCAGCTGCTCTGGAGACTGCTTAATGTGAGGAATTAGCCCAGCCAGGCCTGCAGGGAATGCTGTAGTACATCAAATTGTTAGTGCTTTGTGTTGCTTGTGGCCAAGCCTTTCATCCCAGACCGACCTGGTGACTGCTGTGCACTGTGGATGGGGCAGGGCCCACCTTTCCTCCACCCAGCAGGCACAGCATGCTCAGCAGCAGCACCAGGGCAGCATCAGACTGAGAGAGACCCCGAGGCAGCTCTGCAGCAACATCAAACATGCCTGACTGCCCAAACTCCTCACAGTCCAGCCTCAGTTTAGACTGAGAAGTGCTCGGGTTCATGTGGACCAAGTAAAAGGGGAACAAAAGCATAGAGCACACATCCTTAGCATCCCACACTCCAGCTGGACATTGCTGCCTCCCTCAGCTGTGGATGGAACAGGCAAAGCACAAGGGGCAGAATAAAACCAGACACCTCCACATTACTGCCTTCCTGTGCCACAGCACAACACTTTGTGCTCCTGCACTTACTGAAGAAAGGATTTGGATGAGGAACTCCACATGCTCTGCCACACCCAGCAAGGCAGCTTTTCTACTGTCTCCATGCAGCAGCAAGAGGTCCCAAGCACACATAGGAGTAGGAACAGCCTCTACAGAAGGCTGCAGCCAAAACTAGCACAGTGGAGGACTTTCCCCTCACCCCATGCCCCACTAGGCTCAGCTAACACAGCCACTCAATGCTGTCTGATGTCAGCCAGGAGTGCTTAGTTTAGGTAGAGTTAATTTATTCAGGCAGTGTAAGGTGTCAGCCTAGACCTCAACAGCTTGTGACCTCGTTTAAAGGATGCTTTTACTCTCCCCTGAGTGACAATTAGCCCCAATGCCTCTTGCCACAACTCTCCTTGGACATTTAACCTTCTGTGTTCCCAGGCTTTTAACGTTCATCCTCTTCTCCATCCATGACTTCCAAGGACCAAGGCTGGGAGAATTGCATCCACTTATGGTACTCAAGCAACTCTGGCTACCTCTCCCCACCCACTCCCAGTAAGATGCCCAAGCCATGAGGACTCGCAATTAACAGATTAGATTTTGAGACTTAGTACACCAAAGCTCATATTTATTGATTGTTTTTTCTGTATCTTTGAGATGGAGGTGTCAGAGGAAGTTATTCCCAGCTGAGGGACTGGAGTGTGAAGTCCCCTTGTGTATCAAAGTAGTCAAAGACAGAGAGGTTAAGCCGGTTAGGGAACGTGAACTGGTGGCCTGGCAGGTGGACTGTCACATCATTTTGGTTGACGCTAAAAGTGATCTGCAAGGCAAATGGAAAAGTTAGAGAAAGTTTCCTTGAGCCTCTGCAGCACTGCTGTGCCACCCTCTGCTTCACAGGGTGAACAAGCTCAGTAGAATAACCTGCTCATCAACAGCAGGAATGTTATTCTGGTCTCCCAAGAGATGCCCATTTTCTGCTCTGTTCAGTAGCAACATCTTTGAGCCAGATGGAGCTTAAACATTTGATCCCCACCCTCCATCAGAGCTCAGAGCCCTGAGTGGTGGCACTGGCCAAGCAGGAGAAGCCAGCCACCTCCTGTACAGATAGCCCTTGCAGCTGGGTGTCCTGTGCCAAACACCCTCCCTTCACCAGAGCATGTACAGAGAGTGTGTATATATATAAATATGCATGCCTCACCTCTGCTGTGCCCCCCTTCTGGAAAGGAAAGACAGCCTCCCTGTGCTCTGCACCCCACTCTTCCACCTTCTTGGAGTTGCACACAATGGTGTTCACATCGCCATGAGCATCAAAACGGGGATTGAAGTGAAGTCCGAGGAGGGTAGCATCCTTGCCCAGATTCATCACAAAGCTGCAGAGAAAAAAAAAGCAGGCATCAATACAGCTAAAAAAAAAGAAAAAGTCAATACTATGGTAGCATGTTTCTCATTACCATGAGCACCCCTGGGTCTGTTTCCTCAAGCCCAGCTGAGGGTAACCTAAGAGAAACCCTTTGCTAAATTATACAGCTTCCCTTAAAAGGTGGTGTTGTGGCAGTAAGGGGCACTTTTCTGGAGTGACAGGCTCCAGAGTGCCATCCCGGGGAGAGACATCACTTCCTCAAAGCTTTTAACAAGAGAATGGTTCATAGACAGTGCCCTGAACAGAGTTATCATACACCCAAACCAATTCCCAAGGAGTCAGTTGGTTTCCATAGATTTCCTTTCAGTCTTGAACAGTTAGCTAGTGCTGCATCCTGCCTGACAGCCACTGCCTTCTCCCCATCCTGCAGGCAGCTGAAATAATTACCATGTCATTAGCTATCCCAAAGTATCTGCAACAGCAGTGGGAGGAAGTTTCCTAGCCTAGTGTCCACCTTGCCTTCAGGCCTCTCACCCAGATGAGAAGAGGCATATTAGTTGGCAAGAGAAAGCCTGGGAGGCTTCACTCAGACAGTATCAAACTTCAAAGGCACTGGGAAGAGCTGGGACATGTTTCCTGGAACACCGCTAGTTCTGGTACAGCAGCTACGGGCCCCACCTTGCCTGCAAAGGGCCCCCCCTGCCCAAGGGCTGGGGGCTGCTGCAGAGGCTTCGCTGGGAAACCCAGCCACCCCAATCCCTGCACATTTAGGGGTACATTTTCACTTCAGCCCACCTGCCTGCTCTCCACCTTTCTTCCTTCTTTCCCTACCATCATGTGAGAGCACCAAATCCACTGGGGCACCATAAGTGTCCCTACTCCTGGCCACCTTCGTGCAGGGGAGAGGATGTGGTGGAGCAGATGGTCTCAAACCAAATTTCAGTATAGACACAGCTTCCATTTCCTTTACCCTGCACTAGAAGGATGTGGTTTCTGCCAGCGTGTGCAGTTGGAACTTCGCATCTGCTTTGGCTTAGCCCCTTGGCAGTACTGTGTCTGCAATGTGCATTAGGTGTTGACTCACTGGAAGCACTGCTGCTGTTAACCCCTTCTCCTCTTCTACCAAGAGACAGAGTCCTTTTGCCACCACTTTTTGCAGACCCCTCAGAGCGGTGCCCTGGCCGTGCCTGGGCAGCACAGCACAACTCACCTCTTGGCATTTGGTGCAATTTTCCCCTTGACAGTGAGGCGCTGGCCAGGCTTGAGACCCAAGTTGGTGCACACTGGTCCCTGGGGAACGTGGAAGCAGAGACATTAGCTCAGTACCTGCTGGATCACTTGTTCTGACTTGGCAGCTTGCCCTGCTGCCTTACAAGACATGCTTTGCTTTGGACCCATGGAGAAACAGGGAAGCTCCCTTGCCTTAGGGCATTGCACCAAGGACATCCCAGAGAAGTTACCCCAATCACATGGTACATTTGATTAGAGCTTGATTTCCTAATCTTTCTCCTGCTGCTCTCATCAACATATCTTTATTTCACAGCAGTGAAGTGTAAGTATCTGCACACTCCAATCACACCCACCCCATCCCAAACACACCCATGTGCCTGGCAGGGCTTGTGTCATCCCACACAAATCTGTCTGGGATGGATGGCAGGGATGGAGACTCCACTCCCTTCCCCAGCTCATGTTTGAACTTCAAGCCTTGCCCAGGTCCAAGGGCTCAGACACCTTGCTTCCCATCTCCCAACAGCTTCAGCTTTTTTTAATGTAGGCTCAGTATTTGCAAGAACGTTCTTCTGCTCCACAGAGACACCTGCCCCCCACCTTCTCTCTAGGAGGACCAAAGCATCCTGGCAAACCCATATTTACTCATTTCTCATCACAGCAGAGCCAAGACCTCAAGAACACTGAAAATCTTTTCCTATCCCACCTTAAAAAATAACCTGCTTAATCACCCTAAGCCTAATGAAAGGCAAATCAAAGAAGTGCAATCACTCTTCCAACACAAGCAGATCCCTAGCAGAACAGATAGGAAAGGGATCTTGGACAGCCAACCCCCCTACTAAAGCAGGTTCATGTAGAGCAGGTTGCAATGTCATGTCCAGGTGGCTTTTGAATACCTCCTGAACAACAGACTCCACAACCTCTCTGGGCAGCCTGTTCCAGTGCTCTGTCACCCTCACAGTGAGGAAGTTTTTCCTCATATTCAACTATAACTCCCTTTGTTTCAGTTTGTGCCTCATGCCCCTTCCCCTGTTGCTGGGCAACTCTGTCAAGAGCCTGGCCCCATACTCTTGATACCTGCCCTTAAGATAACCTCTCTAACTTCTTAGAGGTATTTGAAGGTAGTCCTTGACATTCACAGAACACTTCTGTAAGGCACATTCCTTCCAAGAAAGAGAAGAATAACAACACAGTGACTCATGAAAACTTCAGCAGAAAGCAAGCAGCAAGGCTGCCCAGAGAAGATGCTCAGACAGCAATAAATGTTATTGCAGCAGCTTCTCCAGAGCAGAGCGGCAGTAAAACAGGTTATCCCAGCTTAGGACTCAACCCAGTGAGGATCCCCACACGTATGGCCCCGAAGGGATCCTACAGGAACAAAAACCCACTGCTGCCAGAGCACAAAATAGCAGGCAGCCCTCTGTAGTGGATGTAGCAGGGATCATCCCTCCCCAGTAGCAGGCACCCAGCTCTAACAGGCCCTCTGACACTGGGGCCGATGTGCAGGCTCCCTCCCACCCAGCCAACACAGTCCCACCTGCAGCAAAGCTGCCCCGTCCCCTTCTCTACTCACGCAAGACATGGTGCTGCTCCGCAGGGTAGCGCGCCGCTTCTCCAACGAACAGGGGTCCCAGGCAAGCAGCTCCTAGAGCCCCACCCTTGCCTTTAAATAGATGGAGAGCTGAGCTGTCCCAGCCCTTCTCCATCCCATGCACCAATGGGAAGGGTAGCAGGGATTGGTTTTGGGAGGTGGGAGGGTGTATTAGACAGAGCTGCCTCCTCCCACACTCACCCAGCCTCCTCTCCAGGATGCTGAGCACGACCGTTCCAAGCAGGCTGCGGGCCGCTCCAGGAGGAGATTCAGCTGTGTGTGGCCATGAATCCAATGGAAAATAGTTTTACGATGAATGTTTTATTATCCAAGGCCTTTATGCCACATGGAAAATGGTCATATGGATCGAGACTCGGCGGGAAGGGTCTGTAGTGAGGGTGGGGCTCTTCAGCTCTAGTTAAATCCGGAGTTAAATGTCACTGAGCACACATAGTGCCTCAGAAACTCTTTGTAGACCAGGTGAAACCCCAGTAACAGAGGACTGAAGCTGCATCCGGTGTCACCCAGCTGCACTATGAATCCTTTCTGACCCCAGAGAGTGCCCAGCTGCCCACCCAGCCTTTACCACCCACTTTTGTAGGTATGGGAACCAAAGGAGGGAAAACAGCCCTTTTTCTACAGACCCCACAGGCACCTTCAAAACTGGACAGTTCATTTTGGCTGCAGGGCAGAGTAAGCCAGGAGGAAGACACCTTGGAAGGTTGGGAAGAAATTATCTGGGAAAGTGGAGAGCCTGGCTTTTGATTCTACCCTGAACACAGCTAGGGGCCTGAGGAAGAAGGGGATGGGGGCAAAATGCTTCTATCACAATAAACCTTAGGATCTATATGTCTTTTATCTGCCTCTGTGTTCTCTTTGTGGCAAGTATGATTCACTGGGTGAAAGGATTCCTTTGGAAAAAGTTACCCAATTACTACATGGCTCAACTGTAATTACACTGAAAGAAGAGGGAAAAATTCAGGCAGTGTGCCAAGCCTGTGGCTTAGAGCTCTCCTTGTCTTGCATATTTGTCTCTAAATCACAAGACGCTCTGTGATTTCCTTAAGAGGCCCAGAAGTGAAACTCTCTGAAACAATTTTTTCTTCCATGACTGTGAGGCCCATCAGTTCCCTCTCTGCTGAGGATGTGAGAGTCCCCAGCCCTGTTACCCCCTCTAGTATGACCCCTGAGGATGGCACTGCTGAGTATTTCCAGGTGATGCCATCAATGCCAGCAGAGGTAGCAGGGAGACCCTCTTGCCTGCCTGCTGGAGAGGGCAGAAACAGGCTCCAGACTTTGGCCAGGTTGCTGATCACTCCATGACACAAGGGGGCTAGAGTAGAGGCCAAAGTTGTCTCCTCTGCTCTGACTTGCCTGTTCCCCTTTCTCCTTCTGATCACTTGCCCCAGGGGTCAGTCCTGAGCCTGATCAAGGGATCATGTTGTGCAGGATGAGAAATGCTCCATACGAGGAGGAGAAAAAGTAGAGTCAGCCTCCCTCTACTTGGGATGTGTGTGTTATTAAATCAATTCCTTTCAAATCCAAGGTTTTGTGAGACTAAACCCCAGGCATCTCTCCAAGTACTTGAGCTGCTGCTGGAGCCATGGTCTAGGGGGCTGGACTGGCAGGGACTGTTGGATGGAGAAGGGAAGTGTGTAAATATTTGCTCTCTTGGAGATGGAGGTGGAGGGGGCCTTTTAAAAGCTATGGGGTAAGTTCTGTGTTTTCTGCAGCATTTCTGGCACTGTGACCAAGCCTTAGCAGCCACCAAGTCCTTGAGTTATGTCTGTCCAGGGACCTTCCTCCAAATGCTTCTGGGGAGATTAGAGACCAGCTAATGGCTAAGAGATGATAATGAAGGAGGGGCTACCATTCCAGAGAAGGTGCTTTAAGAGCTATTCACATCAAGGAAATTCAGGTTTCAGGCTTGAGTCTACCTCAGGCAGCCTGTATTTGTCTGCTAGAAGTCCAGGTGTCTCCACTGGCTTTCATGAAACCTTGAATTAAATGGCATTAGCACAACAGGCTAATACCACAGGCAAGGGGGCCATGGGGTGCCCCATTGCCTGCAGGCCATGGGCCACCACCATCAGGACAATGTCACGTTGGCCTTCCTGTTGGAGACATCATGATGAGATGACAAACTCTAAAGCTCCAGCATTAGTACCCTCACAAGGGATGGCTGAACTGAGGGGAGGAAAGGTCCCTGCTCACCCTGGTGTCACAGCAGGCAGGGATGGTGTCCCCAGGTGTACCAACACCTACTCCACCACACTGGAGACACAGAGATGCTTGCCTGTGATTTTCAGGAGCAATGTGGTGTAGGAAGAGCCACTGTGGGTTGAGAAAGGTAGAGCCAGACTGGCTAGAGCTGGCAGTCTTCACCGCCTGTCACCTCCTTCCTTATCAGTGTGCAGTGGGCCAGCCAGGGCATGTGCCAGCAGTTTAGCAGCCCATTTGATCTGCAAAGGATGTAGATGAGGAAGATGAGGACAGATCACAACAGGCTTCAGTGTCATGAGCTTGTGTGGGAGCTCTATACTGGGACAGGGCTCTTCTCCTCCACCATTCCTGCTTCTCCTCACCAGAAGAGCTCTCCTGCATAACATTTTAAATCCTAGCTTTGTATTAGAGGCAGAGTCACTGATCTGCTTTGTAACTGGGGGAGGAAAGGTCTTCTTTTCTCAGTCCAAAGGGAATTGAATGGATGTGATGCTCTTGCTTCAAACAGCGCTCTTGTCCATGCCAAACTCTTGGCCAGAGGGAGCCGTGTGTGGAGAGAGGAGTAATGACTGTGGGATATGACTTCAGCAGTGCCTCTCCTCTGGTTATGAGAGTGAGGCAGGTGGTGTTTGCATCTGCACCTGCTTTCTGCAAACTGGGGTTGTGTCCTGGACAGGACGGAGCCAGGAAAAGCGGGTGTAGAAGAGCCAGCTGCCATGATGGGGACAGACCAAATTCACAGAAAATTCACACAGGTATTCAAACCCAGGCATCACAGCAAAAACCCACCAAGCATGTACTGTGCTAGGTCTAGGCACCCCACTCAGGTCCTGACCGTGGGCACCTCCAGTGTGGCCTGTGCTTCAGTCAGCTGCGTCCTGGGAGCAACTGGCTAACCTCTCGCTAGCCTTTCCTTGCACAATCTGCTCACTCTCCTTGGAAAGTGCAAATTGCCCTTGTGAGCAATCCCAGACAGTCTTCGAGCTTTTAATGCCTTTGGGGCCTGAACCCATCCCCCAGTGCTGGCTGTGACCCAACATTCCCATACCAGGGGCCACACATCCCTGTCTGTCCCTAGGGCTGCTCATGGTGCTCCTTGTGGCTCTTCTGTCAGGGCCTCAGCCTTCTTCCTACACTCTCCCTGGCACTCAAAGATCCCAGGCTGATCTCTCTGTGCTGAGATGGCATGTTTTCTTGAGATCACAGCCTCCCTCATGGACATCCTCATGCCTCCCAACCTCCAAGCTGCAATACACCTTAGGTTGAAGAGGGAAACGTGATTGCTAAAAGAGAGTTTCATCACTGTGAGCAGCTTTGATTTTGAGCATGCCTTCTGGTCTGGCTGATAGCACTGGTGTGGCTCAGCATAGCCAGACTGGTCCTGCGGTCTGAGGGCTGGAGTCCAGCTAGTGCAAGCTGTAGGGTTCAGTTGGAACACTGGGCTGAGCCGAGGGGTGGCTCTAAACAAGGCGGTTTGGCAGCTGCCAAAGGAGAAGTCCAGTCAGGCAAGTGTCTGAAGCAAAAGAGGGAAGATCTACCCCAGATCTTCTTGTGAGGGATGCAGCAATAGATGGGGCATCCTGAGTGATGGCCTGAGAGGAGTGGGAAAGGGCCTGCCTGAGAAGCCTGTGGACCAAAGCCCGCTTGTACACTCTGTTCTTCAGCTGGCAAAAGCCTGTTTTGGCTGCAGTTACTCTGGCAGGGATTTGCCACACCTTTCCACTGGGAGAGAGCTTTTGTACCTGTTCAGCCACTTTGTGTTATGTGGCCTGTGGTATTTTAAACTAGGAATTAGGTGTACTAAATGCAGATTTATTATGTTGTGGACACAGAGCCTCACATCAGGAATGAGCCACAGCAGGATCTCCCAAGCTTTGACTGCTGAAACATTTCCAACCACATCCAATTTCCTGGATTAGGAGCCGTCTGTGAGGCTCCAACTCCTGCTGACTCCAGAATCTCTGCTTTCATTGAATCAGTATGGTAATATGTTCCCAAGTGGTGAAGATAATCCTGCAAATGTTATCAAAGCGTACCTGGACAAGTGATTTATCCGGGTGAGCCTGATGTTACAGCTTGGGGAAGCAGGAATGACTCCTTGCACTAATGATGCTGGGATGTTAGTCACACCTCTAAGTGCATCCCGAGAGGTTCCCAAATCCATGCTCCCAACCTCCTCCCCTGCACCTCTGGCTGCTCACTCTGGGCTCCATCTTGCCTTTTGGGGTGCAAAGTCTGCAGTCTTTGCAGCGCTTGGTGGGGAAGGGAGTGTTCCTGGTGTGCCAGTGAGATGGTATCCCTGTGGCTGTGGGATGGACACATCACCCTGGCCAGGGAGGCAGGGAGGGAGCTCGGTGCTGGGTCATGGCCATGGGCAACATAGACCAGCCTGTGTCAGCCCACAGAGGTAGTTGGCCCGAGCTGTTCAAGTGCTCTGCTGGCATGTGAGATCAGTGAGGGGACATCCACTGGTGAGGGCTAACTCCTCTGTCTGCTGGGGTGACAGGCAGCAAGATTCCTCACCTGACCATGCTGGAAATACCGACAGCACAGCAAAAGAGCCTTTGGTTACCTTGAGTGAAGGATGCTGACTTCGAGGCTGGAGCACGGGGTGTTAGCAGATCTTTAATCGGGAAGGCTCCAGGCCATCTGCTCTTCAGTTTAAGACGCTTGGCCCAGGGCAGCACAGCAAAGGCAAGTCAAGGAGGAACGCTTCAGGAAAGCACGTTCTTGGTTTTGACACAGAGAGGTTGCTCACAATGACATAGCCTGGACCAGGGCGTTGCTGCATGTAGAGTATTTCCAAAAGCTACAAACACAGGTTAAACAAAGCGTGGCAATTGCTGCTGAGCTGGAGGGGAACAGCAAACTGGGGAGAGCTGGACAGCGAATGGAGCAAGTCTTAAGTTCTGCTGTGAACAAAGTACAATTAGGGACCTCATACAAGTCTGACTTTGAAGCCGATAATATTTTTCTTATTTAAAAAAAGTGCAAAATCAACTTCTGACTGGTGGCATGAATTTCCAATTTTCTTCAAATAAATCAAAGAAACAGAAGGAAAGGTAAAGGTAGAAGTGAAAATGAGTTGGGGTGCAGCATGTATTGTTCAGGTTGTGCAGGCACTGAAGGCAAGGCTTCAAACCTAACCTCTAAGAAATGACAAATTTTGAAAGCAGGGCCGCAAGCTCAGCAAATGCTGACTATAGAGGGGAAAACATTGCCACTGCTTGTCTGGATGTTGGCTAATGACTTCCAGAGGGCCTGCAACACGAGCCCCACACCACTGCTGCAGGACTGAAAGGTATAATTGTGCTAAAATATGACGCCAAGAATTATTCCTTGCTGCTCATTAGTGCTGGAAGTTCAAGGGCAAGGGAATGTAGCTCCATGCCTGATGGTCAGATGTTTCGTCACAGGTGTGCCCGAGCAGGAGAGCTGCTGGCTATTGCCCAACTGTGGCCACCGGCTCTGCGCTGCTGCAATACCCAAATTGGTGTCCTTGAGGTGGCCTTAGAAACCTGCCATTTATTGAGCCTATTTCAAGCCTAGAAACAACCTGCTGAGGCATATTCGCTGTCTCATTTTTTGTCTTTTGTTAAAGTGACTTTTGAGATGCGCCAGGCAGAGTTTGTTTGCTGTACTTAATATGCAAATTGTAAGTGGATGCTGTGTTTGAACATGTTGCAGCAACCCAGGTGCTGGTTTCAGATCTTCCAACAAACAGTGCTCAGGAGAAGTATGTTCATGGAACACAGGCACGTCCTCCTCCAACACCCTTGAGACCGAAACTCAGCTGCATGCCATTTTTCAGCAAGCAATGTGTGTAAAAACCAGTGTGTAATGATAATCCTGAAGAAAAGGGTTGCCATGTGCAGGCTTTGCTGCCAGGAATGACAAGAAGCCTGAAAACACCTGTTTGGTATTTTTTTGTGTGTATGGGAAATGGTACCTGGGGTGTGGGCTGTGATGTTAGTCTCCACACATGTCAGAAACAGCAGAAGAGATGCTCAGGAGGTGAGACCAGCAGGGAGCCTGAGCACATCAGGTTTTACCGCCTGAGACAAACCCTGCTTGGGCCATTTCATCTACTTTGGCAAATGCATTCATCTGCAGCCAGCCCACGAGTTGGCATTAGGGGCACATCTCGTGCTTGGAGAGCCTCCAAAGCACGTGGGACCACAAGGCATCAACACAGCTGAACAGAAGCCAAGGCAGGCAAAAGACCAACTTGGCCTTTCCAAAGGGGAATGGGGCCCCACCAGACAGCAAGGGCTGGAGAGAACAGAATTGTGTTGGGCAGATATGCAGCTGCTCTCCCTGGGGGTCCTGTGGGTGGCACAGCTCATCATTCCCCAACATGGATGCATCCTTCTGGCAGGGACAGAGCTGGTGCAGCCTGGGACTCTCCTCCATGGCTTGACTGGGGACCCTGAGTCCCCCAAAACACCCGTGGGGGTTTCAGTAACATGTGCCATCCTTCACTTGGTGCCCCAAACATTTCGGTGTCAGTGAGTTCTGTTAGGCAGCTGCTGCCTGCCACCCTAGAGCCAGCTGGAACAATTACCCTGGTAAGCTGTCTGTTATCTGCCAGGATCAGCTGCTGAAATGGGAGGGTGTTTCAGCAGGGCTTGGCACCCTCATTTCCCTGAGGCTTACACTATTGGCGGGGAGAAAGTGCAGGGCACTTTCTGATGCTATCACAGTTTGGAGGCTGTGGAAAGCACTGGGATGTGTCATTCTCTGCCATGCTGCTGGTTCCCACTCCCTTGCAAGGGGGCCCAGACACCCTTGTGGCTGGTGGGCACACACACATCACTGCTGTCATGAGGCTGTGTTGCTCTTTTGGGAGCTTTTGCAAATGGATCCTTCCAAAGAAGCCCTTTGCAGAGCCATCTCTGCTGCTACCACCAAGAACATCCACCCCCCGTCATGTCCCACACAAGAGCCTGCTCTCCCTCACCTCTGGCTTCTCCAGCTTCCTTTGCACCCTGGGCAGAGAGCAGGTGCTGAAGCAGCCCACCAACACCCAAGCTGGGCTTTGCCAGCCTGCAGCACCTGGGAAGAACTGACCTTTGGTGCTCAGCCCAGTCCAAGTGTCAACTGTCCACACCTCTTGCAAAAGATAGGATCCACAGTGGGCATCTCCTTGGTTCCCTCCTGCAGATCCTGAGCTGGGGCTGGTTCACAGCAGCAGCTGGTGGGGTGGTAATGCAGGTTATTTTGTCAGGAGCACGAGCTCTCACGGTCCCAGCACTGGCAGCACAGACATACTCTCCCTCTCTTCTGCCCTGTGTTCTTGGGCAGAAGCTCCTTGGGCTCCTCAGCCTTTCCCAAACAAAGATCAGGTCATTTTTCCAGAAGAAGGCCAAGGACCAGCTCATGTCCCAGCAGAAGTGGGTGACTTGTGAAAAGGGCAGAAAGCATGTTGACGCACTTCGTGCCAAAATGAACAACATGGCTTTGTTCTACAGGATTGTAGTCTTGCTCTTGTGATGGACATGGAGGCCAAGCACTGACAGACTCCTGACTTTTGCTGGGGGGATAAATCTTGACATGCCAGCCAACTGCTCGACCATGTGTTAGGTGGGGGGCTTTTCTGTGGGACAGTTTTGAGGATTTTATGAAGCGTATTTAGCCCGTGGGCTGTTGGTTGAGAGATGTTTTGGTAGAGAGAAGGATCACAGATTGAGCAAGGGGCTGATGAGATGTAATATCAGCTTCTGATTCACCTTGTCACAGTGGGAACCTGGGGGAAGAGGGACGGACGTTCACTTGCAGCATCCACACGCCGGTGCTTTGGTGGCAAGTGCTGCTCGCATGAGCATGAAGCCTGCTCTTCTCACCCAGCACAGAAGGTGAGGGAGGGTCCAGCAGCCAGCCAGGTGTTTTTGGATATACCCTCCCTTCCCCATAGGCAGCTAGTCTGTGAGGCATGTCTACGCTCCCTGTTCAGCCCACAGCAGGTTCACCATGAAGCCAAGGGCCCCTGCACCATCCAGAAGGTTCCCTGTACAGGGTGGATTATCTTCAAAAATCATGGATACCAGAGGTACTGGCCTCCAGGCCCTCAGGCATTTGCTCCAGAACAGGAAACAGCTGGGATTCATTATTTCCATTCCTAACAAAGCAAACAGGGGAAAACCAGGGGGGTTCTCCTGGTCTCTGTACTGGCTATTTTTAGTCAGGCAGGTTAAATTTGTAATATAATCCACCTCCTCCCATTTAAAGGGAAGATGGGAGATGAGAGAAGTTCCCAGGTCAAACCCATGATAAGAAGGTAACCTTATAGGAAAAGCTCTGTCTCTACAAGGTCTGCTGTTGTGTAACCTTGCGCTGAGTGGGACAGGACCTTTGCAGGACCTAGCCCAAAGCCAAGCTCTGGGCAAGGCATCCCCCATACCAGGCAGGGTGAGCATCCTGGACTTGTTTCATTGGCTCTGCTGGGAGCAGAGAGAGATTGCTGCTGGCAGGAGCAATGCAAGGGCCACTGCTGGGTGCAGATGTTGGGTTGGAGCACTGTGAACTTGGTGCTGGGCAGCCCCAAAAGAAGGCAACTTCTTTAGAGCACAGTTTTGGCACCATGAAGTGCCTGCCAGCCCAGGGGCATATGGAGAGGTCCAGAAATGGGGGCCAGCCACACCCCTTGGTGACTGCCAATCTGCTCTCTGTTCAGGATAAGAGCTGTCAGGGAGGAAAGTCTCCCTGGGCTAGCAGGCATGAGCCGTGACTTTCTTGGAGAGAAATAAGCAGGGGGCAAAAGCCCCAGCCTCCCAAAATGCACCCCTTCTTAACAATAGTACTGTCAGCAAGGACTTGTGCTGTGTGACAGAGCTCCCCATGGCTCTTGGGGACTTATCTACCCCTAACAAGATGCAGGGAGACATGCCATTCTGACAGTCCTTCCATGGAAAACAAAGGCATTTGTCTCTCTTTGTGGTGTCCCATTTATTTGGGGGAAAGGGAAGGAGAAACAGCAGAGAGCAGAACAGGGATTTGCCCCACGTGGTGCTTTATTCATCTGCCCTGGGGGTGCAAGCTCAGCTTTGTGGGCAGGGGATGTTTTACCTGCTGAGCAAGTCCATGAGGACCTGTGCCCATGAGCAGAGATGAGTGGTGGAGGGGGAGCAGTGGCTGGGAGAAGGACCCATCAGGTCTGGTGGGGCTGGCTGCTGAGGGACAGCCCTACGAGTAGACAGAACCGCTTCTCCAGCCATGAAGGCTTGGGTCTGAAGAGGGTAGTCAAAAATACAATCAGCCTGTCAAAATCAGCCAGGGCACTCAGTCTTCCCAAGCTGGAAACCCACCCACTCGGCACTGGTTCCCACCCCACATTCCCTGGAGCCTGGTCCCCTCTCAGAAAGACCCAGCCAGTCTCTTTGCTTGGGTGCCAGAGAGGAAGCAGGGCTCTGTTTCCCCCTCTCCTCCTGCAGTGCTGGAGGCTGTGGGATGACTGCCTGCCATGCTCAGCTCTCCCTGCCGGTGTGAGAGGGTACCCATGAACTTGCTCGACAGGTAAAACCTTCCCTCCCTGGGAAGTCTCTCCCTGCATTTTATGACTGCTTACCTCTGAGCCAAGGATGCCTTTTTGGCAGCTCCAGGAGAGGGCCCGGCTGGGTGCGGAGTGCTGTTTTTCTCTGGGATTTTATTACTTGCTTTGTTTCTCAGGGTGTCTCAGCTGGCCTCCCTTCAAGCTCACCATTGCTTCATCACTATCCACTCTTTTCCTTCCACCAGCCCTGCACAGACCCCACACACAGCAGAGAAACCACAGGCAGCACCTGGCCCTTTCCAGAAAGCTCTATGGTGAAAAGAGACACAGCTGAGTCTTGCTACAAGCTCTGTGTAGACTGAATCATCCTTGTGATGTGTCTCATGGGCTGGGAAGGAGGTAGGGTTCATGCAGAACCTCTGCTGTATTCTCATCTCCTTCTTATCCCTTGCTCTGCTTGGAGCAGCCCTGACAGAGAAAACCCAACCCCTCATATCCATTCCTGGGAATCACAGGGCTGATGAGGTTTGGCAGGGTCAGCTGCAGAGATGCTGGGCTCAACCTCTTAAAAGCATGCAATGTGAGTGAAGAGCATGACTGACCACAGCTGGTCAGCTCACCAAAGGCAGCAGCAGTCTCAAGGACTGACCCTGGATGCCAACCAGCTCCTCATCAAGTTGCCATTTCCCCTTTGTGAAACTTGCTTTCCCACTGCAGAAAGGTTAGGCTGTGCCTAGCACATGGCTGCATCTTATCTCACTTGGGAGACTGATGGTTTTACCCCTCAGAGTGAAACTGAGGTGCTGGGCTCTGCACTACCATCCCATACAGAAGTGGGAATATGCTTGGCCATGCTGTGAGCTGACCATCCCTCTTTAGGCAGGAGGGTAACTGTTGGCTCAGAGTGATACTCTCATGGGGAGACTTCCTGAGAAAGGCAGGCTCTTGGCAAATAATGTGTCATGAGCACTCTCCAGGCAGGGGGTGAGAACTGCTGGAGATGGGATGGACTAGTTTGCTGGGCACGTGCTCTCCCTTTTTCAGGGCAGACTCACACATAGTTCAGAAAAGTTTGCATGCTTTGGGTTTTTTTGGCCTGGCACAGGTCACCAAAGATAGAATGACACCCCTATATGTTTGCAGGGCCCAAGGATGGGTGGCTCAGCCCAGCCGTGCAGAGCCCCAGAACTGTGCCAGGGTGTGGGTACCTGCAGTGGGCAGGGAAGGGTGAATCCCAGGAGAAGCCAGAAAGCAGAAATGTATTATGTTTCACAGCTGAGCTCATACATCTTTTTTAGCTTCCTGTAGTATTTCTAAAGACAGTATACCCTTTGGTCCCTCCAAGAGGTTGAAACATGAAATGCACTGCTTTTGTTTCCTACTTTCCTTTTTAATGCAATGCTGTTCAGTCTTCTGGTTTGTGTGTGCATGGTTCCAGAAACAGCATGATGTCTGCTAAAGAGAATCATCCAGCACTGTCATACCGTGGATCAGATCTCAGCAGCACCAGCAGTGCTGGTGGGAATGCAGGTTTAAGCACGTAGCACAGGAGAGAGTCAGAGCTGGCCTGGTCAGGGGGAGAGAGGATGGCCAGTGAGCAAGCAGTGTTTTGGGATGACAACAGAGATCCTGAGACTTCTCAAGGCAGCTCCTCCCTGGGGGATTACCATACATCTCTGGGTCCCTCCCATAACCCACCAAAACAATTTTGCCTGTGTGTTTTGCAGAGGGCTGGCACACCAGCTGTTATCACAGACAATCTGGGTGCTGGATGAAAGCCTGCCTCTCACCCACACCGTGCACAGGTGGCTCCCCTGGCTCCCACTGCTGGTGGCATCTCAACACCACCCTGACTGCTGGGGGACCAAGTCCCTGTCCTCCTCTGTCTGCAGCCAGGACAAGCACCGACAGGCCCCAGCTCCCCAGCAAGCCTTTGCCCAGCTGGCAGGTTTCAGCTCTGCCTGAGGAAGCCCAGTGAGCTCCCTCTCTGCATTGCACCAGGGTGCCAAGCCCAGCTTCGCTGCTGTCTGTGCCCGTGGGACTTGTGACCACAGGCCTGGCTCTCCCAGGGCTGGGATAGCTGGGCATGCTGTGGTGGCAGCCTCAGTGGTGTGGCAGCTGCCCTGCTCTGGCTGTCTGTGGCCTCCTCCTGTTGAAACATCACTCCTTGAGGGCAAACCTGCCGGGCACCAGTGAATGAGTTGGGATGAAGGTGAAGGCTGCCATTATTACATCATCAAGTTTGCATCCATGCAGCTTCCCAGCATCCTGCAACCACAGTCCCAGGTGCTCTCCTTCCCCCTGCCTGGTCAGCCCTGTGTAGCTGCAGAGGAGAAGGGGCACTGTTCCATGCAACCTGGCTGCTCACCCACTGGATCAATAACTGCCCTCCATGTGAGCCTAGAAATTGACACTGCACATAAGGGGCACTGTTCCATGCAGTGGAACTGGATGCTCACCCACTGGATCAATAACTGCCCTCCATGTGAGCCTAGAAATTGACACTGCACATGTGTTTGGGATTGCTGTACCCCTCAGAAGGGATTGCAGGTGCCTGTGGATGTCTCCCCCATCACAGAGATTTAAGTATCTGGAAGTGCTGCTAAGAGGTTTACAGCAGTGCCTGAACATATTGCATCCTTTTTCATTTTGACTTGGAAAGGCAAAACCAATGTGCTGCAGTTCTGAAAAGTAGATGAGACTCTTGTAGTGATGCAGCTGTTGGAGCAACAAGTAAAGCAGCAAACAGAGTATCTGGTGTTCATCAGGAGTGGATGAAGAATACTGCATAAGTCAGCTTTTGAAAGGAGGATAATGTGCAAACTGGAAAGCATACATCTATAGTAATTAAACTATGGAGCACTGGTGGAGGGCATGGTCCCCTGGAAGTATGACAGAAAATGCCCGTCACAGAAGGAGCTGATTAAGCATGCACAAAAGAGAGCTGTGACTTGGATGCAGACTGCAGGGCTGCTGGCCACATTGTGTGCCATTTGCTCTCCAGGACACAGCCTTTTTCATGCCAGCAACCAAGCTCTCCTGAGCAGAGACGCTTGCGTGACCAAGCCGCTGCCGACCGGAGCTGTGGGCTGAAGTAAGAATGAGCTGTGATGAGAAACAGCTCTGGAGCAGGGAGCTGCAGCTGCAGGGTGGCTGGCTGCACCCAGGGAGCCAGCAGCAGTTAGGGCCCTGCAGTGTCAACAATGTCTAGTAAAAGAAGCTGACACCCAAAGTACAGCCAAAATTGTCCGTGGGTATAAATCCAGCTTTTCAGCTCACGGGAAGGGGTCTTGTTGAACAACTCAGAGGAATGCAAGATTTGAATGTGCAAAGGAACAGGATTTCACACTCTTTCCCCAAGCAGCTGCCATTTATCAACCCATATTTCTGTGAGCTCGCTCCTATCGGCTGGGACGACATCCCACACCTTCCCATTCTGCTCTCCAACCTTCAGCTGTTCACCCCTGCTGGCAAGCCTCTTGTCTTGTCGTGAAAGCATTCCTGTTGCTGAGCATCAGACTGATGTGAAAATAACTGCGCTTTTTGCAGCACCAGCTTGCGTTGGGTTTACAGATCTATGGAGAAACGCTGATGTGGAACCTCCCACTCCTTTCCTCCTACTGAGACAGACAGACAGTAGGCTCAGGCAACAGTGAAAGTGAGGTCTTGCTGGAGAGCAATTTCAGCTGCACTTCTTTCTGATCAGTTGAATTTTGTCTCTTACCATGCCCACACCGAGGCCTCTAGGTATCACCCAGCTGTGTGCTAAAGGACAGGGTAACAGCTGGTCTTGGCAGGTTGGATGGTGACCGGGATGCACAACTCACACTGTTATACAAGGAACAGCCAGGCAGTGGAGGCCCTAGTAGTGGTAACAGAAAGGTAAAAGGAAAGAGAAGATGTCATGGGAATATTATGAAATGGAAGAAAAATCTGGTGTCAATTAACTCCAGCCAGCACAATGGGAACACAATACAGGAGCCTCCTAACACAATACAGGAGCCTCCTACTTCTAGATTTATTTCCAGACTAAAGAACAATAGTCCAGGGGATGGGAGGGTGAGATCCCTGGACTGATGCCTTACCAGGGTTGTCTAACTGACTTATTGCACCTGGTATAGCATCCAAGTTCAAGAGACAAGGAGCTTATAAGGATGATCCTTTACAGGTATCTTGCCCCTCTGCATTGCAGAACAATTCCAGGAAAAAGGAGGAATTATGGGTGTCAGACAGGATGCCTCCATGTTCTGAGCTTGGGGGCTTGCTGCCAGAAGAAGTCCCAGGGTAATTCATGTACTCCTTTTCCAGGTAGATGTATCGCTTTCTAAGTCACTACAGGAATCAGACGGGTTTTCCTGATGCTGTTTGTGTCCCATTGCTGGACATGCTGTCCTGGAAAACTTGTAACACACCCAAAGGAGTAGTGACAGAGATTTGAGTTGCATCAGCAAGCAGTACTATGGGGTCTGCCTCAGATCCTGCTACTTAAAGGGTTTGCCAGGCAGGACCGTGTGCTACCTGCCACCCCAGTCCCTGGGGTGACCTGAGGATCAGATATGCTCTTCTAGAAGGACTGAACAGTAGCAGTAGAACTACTGCTGTCACTGCTACTGGGTCATCAGCAAGTGACAAGTGACCCAGAGGAAGACTACTTCTGTGGGAAGCTCAACTGAGTATCCTTAATACCAGGCTGCCCCAACACATAACTGACAAGAAAGCAGCTCAAGAACCTGAGCCAACAGGCAGATTTCCAGCAACATGGGCTCAAGGGCATTCAGAGATGCTTATGGCCAAACAAGAGTCAGACACAGCGTGGGATTGCTCAATGACATGGGTCCTTTCAGCCCTGAAATTGTTGTGGGAAGGCAGCTAATGAGACTGTGATGAATTGCAAGGCAGTGAGCATCATGAAACAACCTAAACACAGCCTACACTCCCCACTGGAGGAGTATGGCCACCCCATCTCCTGAGCTGTGTCAGTGTCCAGGTAACCAAGACTGTGGCAGGCACATGGTTCTCTAGTTGTACTCAGGTGCTGAGCAGTGGCATATTGCCACTCTTCACACGTCTACCCCCAGCCTTGGCAAGTGCACAAGCAGGGACTGGCACTGCTCTGTGCCATTCACACTGCCTGAACCCAGTGGAGTAAAAAGCCTCCAAACACTAGGCCAGAGAAGGACACCAAGTCAGGAACACCTCTGTTTCCTGAAGAAAGCCTTGCCAGGGCCACAATCATGTTATCCCAGCAGGTGGGAAATCTCTAATCTACAGCTCACAAAGACTCAGTTTCCTCTGGCTTCTATGCTGCAGGGATAAACTATCTTACTTGCACATAGGCAGCTGTAGTATGACAGTGGAGTGTACCTGGAGGAAACAGAAACACAGACCTGAGTTGTTTCATCTTGCTTGAAACAGGTCAAGTATGGAAGCAATTCCTGCCCTAAATTTTACCCAGGTACCACTTTCTGTCCAGCTTCTGTGGAAGCCAGGCTAGAGGTTCAGCAAGGGCAGAAAGGCTGGCACAAGGCTTTTGAGTGACCTGATGGACACCCATTAAAAGGACAGGTTTCTTTCACCCATAATGTGTAAAGAGAGCATCTCAGTGCTCAGCAATATCCTATACAGACTGGAAACTGCTAGAGCTGCACAGCCAGCAGGCTAAATCACAGGGCAGAACAACCTGGATCGTCACAGGCAGCTGCCCTGTGATCTGGGAATGTTTCTGGCATCACGTCTCCCTTGTCTCCATGCTTACAGAGCTGACAGTGCTTTGCTGCAGGGGTGTATTGGTGGAATCCGTAAGGGTTTTTAATTTCCCTCAGCAAGTTCACCATCTCCCAGGGAGTATAAGGAACACCAGAGCAGCTTGTCTGCCAGGGGCACTTCCAATACATTATCCACAGACAATTCCCAGACAGAGTCCAACAACAGCAGCAGTTCCTAGATGTGCATAGCCGTGTCATTCTCCTGGGCTGCTTGGTGCGTTTTCTGGGATCAGAGTTCATAGAGCAAATGAGGCAGCAGTAAGGAAGGAAAAAAAATTGATAATGATTGAGAGATAGCAAAGGGGAACCTGAAAACCCATGTTATGGTGGGGATGGGACAATGCCCTGAGTAAAGAGTGAGGAGAGGGAAGCTGTGCTGCAGAGGAGGGACTTCTACCCACACTGCTGCTGGAGGAAGAGTAAATGCTGGTTAGTTCACCAGGGCAGGCAGTAACAGGCTGCTTGCTGCTCCTCACCTTCTCCTCCTCCCTGCTCCAGCTGCTGCAGGACAGGGTGGCGCCAGAGCTGCCTGCCTTGGCAGAGGGGGACTCTCACATCAGGTTGGGCAAGTATTGAGCGAGTTCCTAGGATCATGATCCTTTTTTGGCTCTGGAGGCACTTTCCCATGCAAAAAAACCTCCTCTGTCCTGCCAGTCTCAACACCTTCCAAACTGTCCCAGTTCTATTACCATGTCATGTGGCTGAACATTAACAGCTTCCCAGCCAGGATGATCTCCAGCTCCTCATGTTAAAGGCATCTGCTCACCAATTAATATCTTTGGACCCATTTGTTGTCTTCCTGAAGTGTCAGTCATTTGAACAACTTGACAATTTTCCATGATGAAATGGCTGGCTTTCTTGATGAGAGGAAAAGCAGTGGACTGTGGTAGTGTGGTTTTTTGTTTTATTAGTACGCTTACTGTTTGATTTGTAATTTTGTAGTTTCCTTATGCTGTCCTTTTTGACCCTGCCCCTTCCCCAGAACTTTCCTCTCTCCTCCTTTCATTAAATGCCTGTTTCTCCCCAAACCTGCCTTCCCTCGAGAAACATCCTTGTCAGTTTTGTATTTCTCCAAACTCTATTTGTTCACTGAAACTCTTTTCCTCCCTTGAAATTCTTTATTGGTTTCTACATTGTATTCCCAGCCTTGTTTTTCACTCCCAATTCTCCTGATTAGTTAAAGATTGTATCCTCCCTTGAGACCTGCCCCTGTTTATAAGCTACTGTCTGCCCCCAGTTCGGGGCCCTGGGACGCTGAGAGGGGAAGTTTTATCATGGAATAAAGGTACCCCAGTTCCACCCCAGGACCCGTGGTGCTGCTCTTTTGTTTCCGTGCCGAACTCCCACTGGTAACTGGGATTTTGCCGAACTCGGAAGGGGGGCTGTCACACTCCTGTCTGTCACCATCTAGCCGGGACAAACAACAGGGGACATATACCCTGACTTCAGTAAGGCCTTTGGCACTGCCTCACTCAGAATTCCCCTAGAGAAAATAATGGAAGTATGGGCTGGCTGAGGTAACAGTGAAGTGGACAGGAAACTGTGTGAACATCTGGGCCTAAGGAAAGCTGATCAGTGGCATAAAGTCTAGCTGGAGGCTTGTAATTAGGAGTGTCCCCCAGGGGTCAATACTGTTGTATTTATTCTGTTTAGCATCTTCATTAATGAACTGTATGATGAGGTAGAGCGTACCCTCAGCAAGTTTGATGGTGACACAAAACTGGGAGGAGCAGCTGACACACCAGAGGGTTGTGGTCCCATCCAGAGTGACCTTGATAGGCTGGGAAAATGGGCTGGCAGGAACCTCGAAAAATTCAATGAGGAGAAGTGCAAAATCCTTCACCTGTGAAACAATAACCCCAGGGACCAGTAAATACTGGGGACCACCCATCTGGAAAGCAGCATGACAGAAAAGGGCCTGGGGTCCTAGTACAAGAGTCAGAGACATATTGGAGGGAGTCCAGAGAAGGGGCACGAAGATGACTAAGGCAATAAAGCCTTGCCCAGAGCAGGCAATTCTCAGCAAGTTGCAGCTGACATCATCCAGCCAGTGGTTGCCACAGTAACTGCACTTATGGATGAAGGACAGGAGTTTTCTGGTCTAATGGAACAACTGCCACCTGTCTGGGTGTTGTTTCTGTTGCACAGCAGGAGAGGGCAATGAGGTTTCTGAGGATGAGAAAATAAATACCTTTACTCACACTACACCAAGTGGGGCTTCCCATCCTCTGTTCCACCCTCCTGTGTGCTGCCACAGCTCTACTCTTCACAGCCCTGTCCTCCCTGGCAACTACACTGCTTCCCTAAACACTCAACCCAAGAAGAAAAGCTGTGTTAGACAAGAAGAAATCAGCTGACTTAGGCAAGAACCATTGCTTTTTTCAGTTTAAACAGCAGATGTTATATGCAGCCCTACCAGATCTATCCCAGAGGGAGCCAAAGCCTGAACCCCATGAGGATCACAGACCCCTTACTGTCAGCAGCTGAAGGATGTCTGACAGGCTTGGGTAGGGAGCTCTTCACCCCCAGGGGTGCTGTCAGTCTAGTTTCCTAACAAGATCTGCCCACATGCACATCCATGACATGCAGGAGTGCTACTAGTAGGGGGAAGCCACACAAAACCAAAGCCTGGCAGAGCTGATGGACCCCTACAGTGCTGCTCCATCCCCGTTCAGAGCAGGAGCAGCTGCACTGAGGTATACAGGGCAGAAGTCACTCCTGCCTAATGTCCTCACCTACATGATGAACCAAGGGAAGGACAGATAAACCCTTCTGCTCCAAGTCCACCTCTGCTTCATAGCAAAGCCCTCATGGAGAGACACAGCAGATGAAAAGAAGCTACATGGTCACAAGAGATAGGGATGAGCCATCACCTCTGCTGAGCTCTGTCTTCAGCAGCAGTCACATGAAAAAAACCTACTCTGCAGGCTCACCATTTGGAATCCAAAGGACAAACTCCAAAGTACCTTTGGAGAGGCCCCAAACACAGGCTGGAGCACTCTGACCAGCCACTGAATTTCCTGTTTTGTTTCCCGTGTGCCAGCCTGGGAGACTGCAGCCTGCAGCATCCCATCTGCTGTCTGGGAGAACTGGAAAGAGCAGAGCAGACAAGCGTTCACCCTCAAAGCACCCTAGAAGAAAAGGGGGCATGTCCTGGAGATGTTCTCACTGTGCACAGTCTCCTCTGTAGACCCACATGTAACCAACTCAGCCTGGGAAATCTGCAGCCATACTGAGCACTTCCGGCTGTGGCCCCAAAGTCACAAAAAATTTCAGCCTGATTCAAGAACTGAGAGCTCTGAAAAATAAAAACCAGGGTCTGGGTATCTCTAGATTGGCACGCCAAGTTAGCAGACACATTAGGTCTCAATTTGCTCTACTTAATGATGCAAGTGTTGATGAAGTACTCTTTAAGGGACTACCAGTCCTCTGATGGCCTAATTGGACATGGGACAGACAAAAGAGAGAAATGGGCATATACAAAGGGGACTGATTAAAATGACAGGCAATCTTCAGAAAGCTCTTTGGATGTTCTTTTCTTTTGGAAGGCTCTTTCCTAGGTTATTT
This sequence comes from Onychostruthus taczanowskii, assembly GCF_017590055.1. NCBI lineage: Eukaryota > Metazoa > Chordata > Aves > Passeriformes > Passeridae > Onychostruthus > Onychostruthus taczanowskii. The sequence continues at coordinate 3,272,914 of NW_024502902.1, forward strand.
TGGACAGAAAAAAAAAAACAACAAAGAAGGCACTTGGCACCTGGAGCTATCCTAGGGACAATAAGTTGCATCCAATCCTCCCGTGTGAGCTGACACCTTACACAGAGCACAGTTATTGAATGCCCAGTGCTGATCTCTCCAGCAGGAGATGGGATGCTTGCTTGCCATCAAGAGCAGTTAAAGGGGTCTGACAGACAAAGGGCAGGATTGGTTCCTGCATGGGGAATGGAGGCAAAGTACATTTGAGTCACTTCCAACTTTTCTTACCCAATCCATTTTCGCCCTCTGGGCTGGGAGTACGGACAAACCCAGGACATGGCAACTATAGTTCAGTTAAGGTCACCCCAGGGGAACGGTGACAGCCGTCTCCCTGTCACTTAAAGCACAGCACAGTCAAGAAGGGTCACAGCAAAGCCTTGCCTGGGCAGTTCTCCCTGCAAACCCTATGCACATAACAGAGGTGGCACTCACCCCTTCCCCAGCAGGGCCACACACATCACTGGGCTCCACCTGGCTAGCAGAGGGCAGCCTTCAGGTGCAGCACAAGAGGTCACTGTTCCCCAGCAATGAATCCCTGTGCTGTGAAATGCAAAGGCAGCTGGCAAGGCTGCATCTCTCCCTGCTCCAGGTGAGCTGGCTGGACCCTGCATCTCCACCACAGCCACACCGCCACCTCCACTGGTGCTGAGGCACCAGTGCTCCAGCAAAGGGCAGCTCCAAGACACTAGCCACCAGACTACCCAGCTGTCTTGTCTACCCAGCAGCACCCCCTTGAGTGAGGAAAGGTCCTGCCATGTCCTCACCTGTAAGGGCTCAAAGATACCTAGGCAGTTCCATCTTGACGGGACCATGAGTGCAAAGAAAAGAGGTAATTTCCAGCCTATGCTCACACTTTATTATATACAGAGACACAGTGACTGTAAGAACATCAACATGGGACATGGACAGTAGGGGATGCCCAAAGGCACTCCCTTCTGTCCCCTTGGTGCAACCAGTCAGCATAATTTATACAAATAATACAATATTTGAACAATAAATAAGTTTGATAAATTAGATCAAGAAAATAAAAAAAAAACCATAGAAAGACAAAGCAGCAAGGAATGATTTTGAAGACTGTGACACATTCACAGCAGTGACAACACCATTACCACCTCACCTGCACACTGGCAGCTGGAGCACAGACCCCCATCAGCACTTTTCTCTCACTGTACTATGACAAAATCCAACTGAGAAGGGGCAACCAGGGAGAGTCATACAGTTCACCAGTGCTGGGTTGCCATGGTCTCAGAGCCCTCTGTCCTTCAAAAGCCCCTTCAGAAAGGGTGCTTGAAAACAAGGTACAACTGCAGACCCACTGTGCAGTCACAGCTTGTCTGTTTGGCACAGGAAAAAACCCTCAAACCGGCCTCTTCTGTCCTTCAGATGGACACTGGCACAGTTATTAACTGGGGCAGGGGGGTAGTGGGGGAAACATCTCTAAGGAACAGGGGAGAGAAGAGATGAGGCAATGCTCTCTTTCACTTGTGGGAGGCAGAGATGCTCTCATTCATGATTCCAGAGGTCTGGCCATACTCCTTCCACATGTCCTGGCACTGATAGACACCGGGGGTGGGGGGTGACAATGCCAGCCAATCTCCTGGCAAGGAGGGGGTTACCACAAGGACTGCAGGGATGCTGCTCAGAAGTAAAGAGTTACAAGTCAAAGGACACCAGTAAAAGGCCGCCACTGGTTATCCAAGGGAAAAATAACACTAAAGCAGCCAGTCCTGAGCCCCTGGAGAGGCCACACAGACACTGATTTGACCCCCCTGGCAGCCTCAAGGCCTTCAGCTCTCTCCCAAAGATGCTGGCAGCTGGCAGTGAGGGAGACAAGGACTCTGTCCATCATAGATAGCTCTCAACAGAAAGGAGACAACTTGAAACCTGTCCCCTCCTGCCAATCCCCTTCCCATTTTGCCCCAAAGAAGGATGTTGGCATGTGAAGAAACCAGGAATTGAGGGAATAGGGCAGTGAGAGAGAAATGGGAACAGATGGAGATCTGGGATGGGGAACCTGACCCCTCTGCCCCCACATGTACAAACTGTTACTCATCCAGGCCTGGTATCAAGTCTGCAATACTGTCCACATAGTAATTGGGCACCAGATCCTTGGCGGCGGCGCTGTCGCTGGCCATGTAGGCCTGCGCCTCTTCCAGGCGGGACACGCCTGTCAGGGTGAGAATGGTGGCAAGGCCGCAGTTCTTGCCGAAGAGGATGTCTGTCTCCAGACGGTCTCCCACCATGAGGGTGCGGGATGGGTCGACGCCGAAACGCTCCACGATGCAATCAAACATGTACGTGTTGGGCTTCCCCACCACCAGCGCCTTGCGGCCCGAAGCCGTTTCCACTGCGGCCGTGAGGCTGCCAGTCCCTGCAGGGAGGGAAGGAGGAGGAACAGAGCTAGCGGCGGGAAGCTCAGCCCCCGGCTCCCGCCACAGCACACGCGGGATGCCGGCAGCCCCGCTGCGGGAGCAGGCAGGGACGCGCCAGGACATCCCTGCTCGTCCCGCCGCTCAGGGAACCGCCTCGCCTCGCCTCGGACAGCGAACCCCACGCGAGGCCCCCCGCGCCACCGGCCCCTTCCCCCCGGGGCGGCGCGGGACGGGGCGCGGGCTCACCGGGGGTGCGCTGGCCGTCGCTGAGCGGGTGCCAGGGGTCGGGGTCGGTGGCCACCAGCAGGCACTGCGGGTCGCGCAGGTAGCCGCAGGCCTGCGCCAGCTTGGCGAAGGTGAACTGGTCGTCGTAGCCCACCAGGACGGCGCGCACCGGCTCGCCGGGTGCCGGCTCGCCCTCGCCCGCCAGCCGCAGCCCGGCGTCGCGCACCTCGCCGCGCAGCCCCTCGCCGCCCAGCACGAAGACGCGGCCGGCCCCGCTGCCGTTCCCGCCGCCGCCGAGGAGGCGCTGGCGGAGGAAGAGCGCGGAGCAGAGCGCCGAGCTGAAGACGTGCTCGGCGCGCACGCCGCGGAAGCCGAGACGGCTGAAACGCCGCTCCAGCTCGGCCACCGAGCGGCGGCTGTTATTGCTGACGAAAAGGGCGGCCTTGCCGCTGCGCCGCAGCCGCTCCAGCAGCTCGGGGGCGCCGGGCACGGCGCGCTCGCCCGCCCACAGGACGCCGTCGCAGTCGAAGAGCAGCCCCTGCGCCGGGCCCAGCACCTCCCGCAGCCCCGCGCCGCTCAGCCGCCGGCAGCTCGCCATGCTGCCGCCGCCGCCGCTGAACCTCCTTTTCTACACGCCAAACAACCCCAGCTCCCTCAGCCTAATAGAACATGCACTCCAAACATATGCATCTATAGATATATATATATATCTATATATATCTATATATCAATATTTATACATATCCATCTGTGTGATCCTGGGCCAATGCATTTTAAGGCAAAACGGGGCTGGGATCATGGCTGAGCATCCGCGAATGGCCCCATGGGGCCAAGCTGCCCGTGCTGGCCTGAAAGCTGCAAGCAGTGTCTGGGCCTGCAGTGGGGGATCCGGGCAGGGATCCGGGCAGGGATCTGGTGGCTGGACTCTGGCAGAGATGTGGTAGTGTGGGGAGGTGGAGACCGAGACAGGAGAGCGAGAGAAGGCAGGCAAAGCATGCCAGGTGGTGTGAGCCAAGGGAACAAGGTGGAGCACCGAGAGGTGCTATTCCTCAGGCCACCCTGGCACTTCCACAGCGTCTGCTGGGTCCCAGAGAGGGGCCAGATCCCATCTCCCCAACCTGTGATTCTTCCACGCCTCTCACCCTGTTCAGTTCTCTGTGGGCTGTCCTTCTGGGGCCGATGTGGCCGGGGGACTTCCTCCTGCAGGCAGCGGCTGCCCCTCCTCCGTGGTTCCCGGCACACAGTCCGCGGCAGCCGCTGCCGTGTCAGCCTCGCCGGTGGAAGCCTTGGGGGACGGCGGGGTGTGTCGGCTGTGGCGGGGTGCTGGCTGCGGAGGGAGCGGCGGCGGGACGGAGGGGGCTCGGCTGGGCGCTGTCCGTCGTGGCAGGGCTTTGGGGCTGGCTGCCCGGGCAGGAGCTGTGCTCCGGGGCTGCGCCGCAGGCGGCCGTGGCGCTGCGGGTCGGGCCGGAGCTGGGCGTTTGCCTGGAAAGAAAGCGGAGGTGGGCAGGGATCCTGTCCACCGGGCTCTCTGCAAAGGGCAGAGCGGGCTGCAGTGCCATGGGTCAGGCAGGGGGTCTGCAGGCAGGCCGTCAGACAAACTGCCTCTTGCCCAGCTCCTGTCCTGAAGGCACAAACACACACCAGCGTTTCTGGGGGCTTTTCCCTCTTCCCCTCACAAAGGGCCATGAGCTTTGACACCTCTTTACCGGAGGTGTTCAGCCCAACACTTCGTCCATCCCATGGTCCCATCTTGGCTGGATCCTGGCCATGCTGCCCTGGCCAGAGGCCTTTCCCCTCATTTGGCAACAAGGACATCCCCGGTGCCCACTTGTGTGGGGAACAGCAGGATGATGACTTAACCACAGGAGGTGGCATCGAGGGGTGGTGTAATTTCCCAAGCATCTGGGGCACCCCAACCTTTGCGGGTGGCGTTGTCAGTCGTCACTGGAGCTGGTGGCCCTGCAGCTTCAGGAGATGGCCTGGGCAGTCCTGGGGATGCCGGCTGGGACCTGGCCTCGGGGTCCCTGGAGGTGCTGTGCAAGAGAACAAGGCAAGTCAGGCTTTGGTTGGGCATGGAGGTCCCGGCTGTGAGGCACCTTGCAGCCACCTGTGAGGGTATGGCCCTGGTGTGGGGTGGGATTGGAGGGAGGACGTGGGAAGAGCTGGGACAGCCAGAGCCTCTAGCTCCCATCAGACTTACGCCTCTCCTTCCAAAAGGGTGGGGGTGCTGGCTGGAGGGGTCGCAGGAGTTGGCTCTTCCTCTGGGGCAGCCTTGGAAAGTCCCGTGTTTGTGGGTGGCATGAACATGCCCGAGACATTGAAGTCTACCTCTGGGTGAAGAGAAAGGAGGAGATCCTGTGAGGAAGCACTTGCCACCCAGAGTAATGACCTCACAGCGGGGAGCCAGAGCAGCCTCCCACTTCTCTCCTGGAGATGGAGAAATGTTCCCTTCCCTTCCACTCCCTGTCACTCTCTGCTGTGCCCCACCAAGTGATGCCCTGGCCCTACCTCCGGGGAAGAGAGTGTCCACGTTCTGGATGAGGGCTTCCACCACAGCCTGGATGGAGGAGACCGAGGCCAAGTCCAGTTGCATGGGGTCTCTGAGAGACAGGGGTGGGGGAGGCATCAGAAAAAGGGTTTGGAGGTATTAACCCCAAATGGGTTTTTGTGTTCATTCCACGGGGTCAGGGTCTGCCGGGAAGGCAGCCCAGCCAAGGGCCATGACAACATGGGTGATGGGCTTTTTCCCTGTCCTGGGAACCCTGGTTTGGTGTTGGAGACCTGTGGTGTTGAAAGCCACCCATGTCATGAGTGCTTTGGGTCTAAGCCCCCTTCTCTGCTACTTTGCAGAGTGGCTAAGAGGACATGTGCTTGGTGAGGGGACATCCAACCGGGGGAGCATGGGAACAAGGAACAGGACTTGAGGATGGAAGACGTGTAAGTGCTTTAGACCAGCCTGAAGGCTGCTGGATCAGCCTTTGCCATGGCATTTCCTTCAGGGCACCCCAGCTGGGGCTAGGGAGCTGCCTCCCACCACTTCAAACCGGGCCTTACCCTGTGCTCTGCTGTGACCACAGCAGGTTTGGGCCCAGCACAATGGCAATGTTGCTGGGAGTCATTTTATTCACCTCCTGGTGTTCAGCCAGCTTGGCTAAAAACTTGATCAGATACCTGTGGGGTGAAAGGAGAGCAGGGGTTTAGCAGGTCGGGATTTGAGGAGGGAATGGCTACCGCTGGTGATTGCCTGGGGCTGAAGAAGCCTGTTCCGACAAAGCACCTGAGATTGTTGTAGCTGTCCTGGGGCAGGCGGCTGCAGGTGTCTCGCAGGCTCTGCAGGCGGCTGTCCGTGTCCTTTAAGCTGTAAGAGAGAAGGAGCAGCAGAGAGCTCGGCCTGTTCCCTGTGGCACAGGGGGACACAGTGGACAAGGAGGAAGGCCACTGTTGGCTGCCCCATGCAGGCCATAGCCCTGGAGGTGGAGATGTCCTGCTTTGCTGGGCAGTGAAGGCAGGCATCCACAGAGGCTCTGTGTCTGACTCTCCCCAAGTGAGAACAGAGCACCCCTGCTCCAAGTGCCCGGAAGGATGGAAGGGGTTGACTGGGGGTTTTTTGAGACCTGCCAGGGGTTTCCACCCCAGTGCCTGGACCCACCTGGCCGCTTTGACCCATTCATCATAGAGTTCGAAGGTCATCAAAGGCTGGGGCAGCTCCCGCAGGTAGGATTTCAGTGCACCTGGGAGGAGAGGTGGAGCTGGTGGCAACTGAGGGATAGCAGGGACTGCCCAATCATGTCCCCCCACCCTGCCTTGCTGGCACTCACCAGCCACAGCATGGGGGTCTGAGTAAAACTCCTCCAGGGCATTGGAGCCACTGGCCAAGCTGCTCTTCAGCTTCCTCAGCACTGAGGCACCCGCTGCCAGCCTGAAGAGTCCCTGGGGATGGGATGAAGAGGGAAGGGATGGATTTTGAGTTTGGGAGGAGTGCATCTGCGGGAAGAAAGGTGATGAGGGGGTCTGGAGCACTCCCTACCTCCTCCTTCATGCCGGAAGCCAACAGCATCATGACACAGGCTTCGATGGGAAGCGCAATCTCCCGGCCCAAGCTCTTGAGGTGTGTCTCTAGGGACACACCATAGTACCCTGCCACTGGGGTGTCTGTTGTGAAGGAAGGTTCTGGAAGAGGAAGGAAGATGTCAAGAGGGATGGTGGACACTGGCACCATCCAGCATTTGGCCATGGCAACATCCTGCTCCAAGCCAAACTTGGCTGGCTACAGGCAGAGGCAGGACAGGCAGCATCCCCAGCCCGTGTCAAGCTGTGGCCCCCAGCCTACCAGCCCAACATGGTAGGCAGCAGCAGGTGTAGGGAGGGAAAATGAGCCTTTTCCAGCTTTGCTGGCCACACTTATATCCCCCAGGCTCAGCTGCAGCCCTTGCCAGGCTGCATGGAGAGCCAGAGAGTACCTGTCTGTCTGTGGCTTTCCCTCAGCTCTGCTAGAGCTGAGTCCAGAGATTCCAGTGACTGCCGGTGGTACTGGGCTTGGATTTCCAATAGCTGCCAGGCAGGGGACAGGCAAACAGCATTTAGTTGGCACCAGCCCCTCTTGGAGAGGTGCCCATTCCCAGGACATTGCACCCACATGAAGACAGGGCAAAGAGGGAGCTGCAAGGGGAGCCCACCTGGGGTCCATGAGACTATGTCTGTAGTGAGGGGTAGAGGGCAAATTGGAGAGGGATATCACCAGGACAAGCTGCTTGTTTGCACTTGGTGCTAGTGGTGGCATTAACCCACAGTGGCTGGGGCAAGGCCAGCTGTAGGCATCTGCTGATGCCTTGACCTGTCCCCTGCCCTGCTTGGGGGCACTTGGTGTGGAGGGGGGCAAGGCTGGGCTCAGACGTTGCAGTTGATGTTCACACAGTGGGGAAAAGTGAGACAGAGGACTTACTTTGATGAAGTAGCTGGCATAGATGTCCTCTTTGGTGGAGAAGTGGTAGAGGTCAGCCATGTACTCATCCTGGGAAGGGAGACACAAAGAAGAGCGATCTTCCATCCCCACTCTGGCACCCAAGGAAGAGGAGACACCTTCATTAAGCCCTTTCACCTGGTCTGTGAGTGGTCTAGACAGGGTCTCTGGGTGCAGTGGGGCTTTCTCCTTGCTTCCATTAGTTGTGTTTGGGTAGTGGCAGCAGCCTGCCCCATGATCAAAGTTCTGGCACAAGTGGCTCAGGAACAAGAGGTCTCTGCACCTTCAGCTCCACTGAGCTCACGAGCTCTGCCAGATGAGGTGCTGGGCTTTTCAGAGACACAGGGCAGAAGTGGAGGAAGCTGATGGGAAACCTCCCTGCCACGCATGGCAGATCCTAGCTCAGCTGTTTTCCAGCCTGAGGGGACCCCATATGCTCCCTGATTTGGACCCTGGACCCTCTTCTCTGCAGCAACTTGCACTTTGAATTCCTTTACTCTTTTTCTTCCCTGGGTTTGGGCCATCTCCCTATTTCTGCTTGAAGGGCCCATTTGCTTTCAGAGGGCAGGACACGCTGGCTGGCTGGAGTCCATCTCAGCGTGGGGTCACCTCGGACAAGACTGGTGGAGGGGAGCAGGTCTGCAGCCCTAGAGCTGATCCATAGGGGAGAGCAAGTGACCATCTCACCTTGCACTGCTCCACCTTCCTCTTCACCTCCTCCTCTTCTTCCTTCAAGATTTCCAGCTTGTTGGCAGCAGAAGATGCCCCTGGGCCAGCACCAGCCCCAGTGCTGTTACTGGAGCTCTTGGCAGCTTGGTTCAGCCTTTGGGGTGGGAAAGGAGAGGTGCATTTATGGTCTCAGTGCCCGGAATGTTGTGTAAAACAGGTGTGCAGACTTTCAGAGAAATCTGGCATGGCAAGGGCTACCCCTGGCAAGAGTTGGAACGAGGCGATCTCAGTGTACCAAGCAGCACTAGGGCACTTTGCTGCCTTTACCAGCAGAGCTGCCCTTCTCTCTGGTGCCGTGGAATCAGCATCTGAGCCCAGAGCAGGATGCACCCACAGAGAGGAGCTAGCTGGGTGCTCCTGAAGAGCTATTGGAAATTGACTCTCCAGGGCAATTATCCTCCTCCCTCCCACAACCTGTCTGGGGGCTGTGCTCTGTATGCCCTGGGCCCCCAGGGCTGCAGGGTGCCCCATACCGGCTCTTGATTGTGTTCCAGTCAGAAATCAACTTCTGGAGAGTCTTCTTGCGCTTCAGGATGGTGGGGAGCTCCTCCTGGGGGAGAGAGGGCAGGAGTGAGCGGGGGATGCATGGGGACACAGGAAGGAGTGGTGAGACTGGAGAGTGGAGCCAGTAGAGCAGCCAGGACTACCTCACTGAGCTTGTTGAGCGGCTGCAGGACATTGTGCTCCAGGGCAATCTCAAACTCAGCCACGATTTTGGCCAGTGAGCTCTGAATACAACAACCCATCTCCAGGGCTTTCCTGTGTGGGACAGAGATGAAATGAGTGAGAGGGGCTGGAGCCATGCCCCTGTCTGACCCAACATCCCCACTGTACCTGTACCCACGTGGGACTCTGAGCCAGCCCCTGGCCCTACTCCTACTCCTACTTCAGCCTCAGCAATTGGAGGCTGAAGGTGCTGGCTGTCCCTTCTCCCAGTGCAACACCACTGTTTGCTCTGGGGACATGGTTTGAGCCATGGCAGTCCCTGAGCCAAGACAGTGTCACTACCAGGATCTGGCACCTTTTAGGGTCACCCTGGCACATTCTCCTACCAGTACTTACCCAAGGCTGGACTCTGTGTCCAGTTCCTTGAAGCTCTCAGCCATCGCCATGGACAGAGCCATCAAGGGCAGCTTCTTCTGCACAGAGCCAATGATTTGGGAGAAAAGTGGTGACACTATTGTGCCTGGCCACACTGTGGTGCTCCTCACCACAGGGCACCATGGGTGCCAGAGTTCATGGGGGTTTGGGAAGGAACACAGACAGCAAGGGCTTTGGAGGGTTATTCAATGCAAAGCTACTGTCTCTCAGGAGTGTCCCAAATTCGTGATGGTTGAGAGGGTGGCCCTGCTCTGTTCATCCCAGGCACATGCTGAAGGCCACTGCTGACAATAGGATCTGGGCTTGGCACAGCTTTGGGCCACCCTTCAGCAAAGCTGGCAAAGCAGGGGGCTGGCGTCCCTGTTTTTGGCAAGGGACAAGCTGGGGTGAGCACAGGCTGCAGTGGGAAGATTTTTCTCACCACTCGCTTGTCCATCTCGGAGCCACACTGTCCCTGCAGGCAGGCTTGGAGCCTCTTGGACACACTGTGAGCTGCTCGCTTGGCCGGCTCAATCCTCTGCTCAATCTGTGGGCAGAAAAATGGGACTGGGGAAGCCATTTTGTCAACCACGGGCACCTCGAGGCCATCTCCCCAGTACCCAGCTCTGGGAGAGGATGGCTGGCTGGGTTGGTTTTGCACGGGCTGGTTTTTGGTAGCAGTGGGGACCACGGAGGTGGCTTCTGTGAGAAGCTGCCAGAAGCTTCCACCATGTCCAGCAGAGCCAGTCCCTGATGGCTCTGAGGATGGACATGCTGCTGACTAAGCCTGGGCCAGTTAGAGATAGTGGTGATGCCTCTGTGAAAACATATTTAAGAAGAAAATCAAAGCAAAGCGGGGACACATTTTTTTTCCTAGCCAGAGAAGAGAAGGAGGTGAGAACATGTGAGGGAAACAACAAGGAGACACCAAGGTCAGTGGAGAAGGAGGGGAGGAGTTGCTCCAGGCACTGGAGCTGAGATTCCTCTGCACACCGTGGTGAGACCATGGTGAAGCAGCTGTGCCCCTGCAGCCCATGGGGATCCACAGGGGACAGAGATCCACCCACAGCCCCTGGGGGAGGTGCTGATGCTGGAGCGGGAGGAGGCTGTGATCCAGTGGGAGACCCAGTGGAGAGAGGGTCTCTGCTTCCAGGCTGGAGCAGCTGTCCTTGGAGGACTGCACACCGTGGAAGAGTAACCCATGCTGCAGCAGTTTTGGGAAGACTTCTGCTCATGAGATTTGGAGCCAGGCTGGAGGAGTTCACAGAGAACTCAGGCCTCCCGTGGGAGGGACCCCATGGTGCAGCAGAGCAGCGGAAGGACTCCTCTCCCTCAGCAGCAGAAGACGATCTCGGATGTTCAATTGACAAAACACCCCACGCCCTGTTCCCTGCACTGTCAGTGGGAAGGAGGGAAGGGTTGGAGGAAGAAAAGGTTTTTAAGGGCTTATTTTACTTCTCATTGTCCTCCTCTGATTTTGTTGGCAATAAATTCACTTTGTACCTCTAAGTCGAGCCTGTTTTGCCCTTGGAGTGTTTTCTCCTGGTCCTTAACTCATTAAGCCTTCATTAAATTTTTCTCTCCTCTGCCCAGCTGTGGCAGGGGAGGATGAGTGAGCAACTTTCATGGGTGCATGGCATTCGACCTGGGCAGGTGTCATGTCAAACCACGACACCTGCCCAGCATCCTGCCACAGCCTGGAGCACATGGTCCAGTGAAAAAGGAGCACAGCTCCTGGTGAGGATTCATCCCTCTGTGAGCAGCTAGGAAAGCCCTTCCTGGTAGCAGGAGTCTGCCAATCCCTTAACACCATGGTCCTGAAATCAGCCTCTGGCGGGCGGGCAGATCCCAGCCCCATGACTGGACGTGCTGGCAGGGCGAATGGCAGGCAGGAGCAGGGCAGGCTCCCACGCCCAGGCACAAGCAGACACAGGCCTGCCGGCCCAGCCCACACCTCACCTGCAGCAAATCTTCTGACAGGAGCTCAGTTGCTTCTTGGGCTCTGCAGAGGAAGGAGAAGGAACCATAAGCGAACGGGGATGACCTCCACCCAGCTTCTTTGGGAAGGCAGGTCCTTATGCATCCTACCCGCCTCTCTTTGGGCTCCCGGGAGCAGGAGACACAGGCTATAGCCTGGATCATCAGATACAGGGCTGTGGGTAGAATGAGCCTGGGAGGACAAGAACAGCAGGAGCAGGGCAAGGGAGCCAATTTTGCTGGCTGGTGGACACCCCATCAGACAGGGTTTCCAGTTCAGTGCACCTCACTCAAAAAGTCCAGATGTGACCTGTGTTGGAGTCAGAGTGCTCAGCAGGGCCACAACAGGAGCAGGAAGTTTACTCCCCCTGACTGCCCCATCTCTCCCTTGAAGCTGAATCCAGGGCAGTGATGCTGCAGTCTGGCACGTGTCCTTGCAGGCCAGGGTAGTCAGCAGCTGTGGGGCCACTGGTACGGGAGCAAGGGTGTCCTTGTTGTCCAACTGGGGTCCAAGACCAACACCAGCCCCACCAGAAATGCCTACACAAACCCAGCATTTCGTGGTTCTGCTCAAAATCAAATTCAAAACCCACCAGCCATCATGACCCTAAAACCTCCCTGATACCTCCAGAAATGCCTACACAAATCCATCTTTTTGTGCTTCTGCTCAAAACCAAATTCAAAACTCACCAGCCACCACGACCCTAAAACCTTGCTGATGCCTCCTGTAGAGGAAGCCTTGCTTCACAGCCTGCTATGTCCCAGGAACCCCATTTGATTTCCATCTGCTGCTGCTTTTCCCCCAGTTCACATTTCTCTCTTTTCACTGCCTGCCAAAGCCAGTGTGGGACAAGGATGTGGAGCTGCAGGAAACATGGGTGGTTTGGTTGAAGGCAAGAAAGATCATGTGAGGTCATGGTCCATAGAGGAGAGGCTCTACAGCAGGTGAAGAGCTCGCTCTTGGACTTCACAAGGTGCTTGAGGCTTGCCTGCCTGACATTAAGCAAAAGGGAGGCAGGCACATCTGTCATGGAGATGAGAAATCTTGAGGGAAGAGGGATGGGAAGGGGCATCATGCTCCCTTCCAGGGAGTGCAAGGAGAGCAAGAGGATGTATAGGAGTTGCTTCCTTGTGGTTGATTTGCTGGGCTGGCTGAAAGACCCCAGTGGTTCAGGGGACACGCTTAGTCCCACTTAGCCACGCAGTGCTGGGAACCTGCAGAGGTGGCAGTAGGAAAGGGAGTGAGGGGGCTGGGCAGGGAGGGCCCAGCCCTGTAATTTCAGTTCTGGGTTTTGCAAGGGGAGAGCTTTGGAAAGCCAAAGAGAAAAAGAAGGAAATGGCAGAGGTAGAACAGGGACAGAGGGTTTTGTGTGAAGCTGTAAGTCCATCTGAGGACCCCTGGTTCTCTCCTCAAAGGGCACGCTGGGCTGCTGACGCTGCTGGGCTGGCTAGAGCTATGCAGGGCATTTGGTTCCTGTGGGGCACCCCAGACTCAGCAGGGAGGGCAGCTCCCAGCCTGATCCCCCTCCTGGTCATTGCATAGCCAGGGGCATGTGCTGGAAGATGCCCCCCCCTTTGCCCCACCGCCCCACATCCTGACAAAGGCAAGCTTGGGAAAGTCCTGCTTCCTAGTGAACGCAGGAATGTGGGCCCTGGGAGAGATAGCTGGGCTGGAGGATCATTTACTGCTGAGTAGCACCAATGCAGCCTTCCCAAAGCCACTCAGCTTATGCTGAAGATGCTCTAAAGCCTAAAGGTTCTCTCCTGCTTTCCCGTTTTCCCAGGTCACCAGCCCCAGCACAAGCCCTCCAGGACCCGCATCCGCTCCCTCCGGTACCGGCAGTGCAGAAGTCCTTACCTAATGGTGGCGTTGGGATGGGACAGCTGCTGGCGCATTCGATTAAACTGTCTTTTCATCATCTTGATAGTCAGGAGGAGACCACAAAAGCTGCTCTGCTTGGCTGTACCTGCTCAGCTCCCCTCGGTAATGCTTGGCATCGGATGCCTGCAGCCCCTCTTCTCGCCGGAGCCACTTTGCTTTTCCCAGAGGACCTCTCCCTCCTTACTCCTCTTCTTCCCTCCCTCGTTCCCTCTTTTTCAGTTTCCCCCGCTGGTCCCCTCCCTAGTCCCTCCCTAGGGATGCCCTGCCTGCTTTCTTTTCCCCTCCCTTGAGCTCCGTTCTCTCGCTCCCTCTCCTTTTCTGAGCTTCCTTCCTCCTCCGTCCGCCCCTCCGCCACAGATCAGGTAAGAACAGTTCAGAGCTCCTGCTCTGTTCTGTGTTCCTGTCACCAGCCCACAAGTAAAAATAACTTCAGCCCAGCCTTAAAGGGGAAATTTTATTACAGCATACACATAACAAGGCAGGACAAGCACATGCCGCTGCCGAGCCCGGGTGAAGGGCCCACGCTCTTTCTTGCTCTGTCTCAGCTGGGGTGGCTCCCCTTCCTTCCTTCCTTCCCGTGCCCACCACCAGCTGCGCCGCGGGGCAGCCCGTGCCGGTGCCAGCTGCCTGTGCAGCTCATACGGGCTGATGTACACCCTGCCCCACCTGGTCACCCAGCTCTGCCCGCGCTCCTCAGGCACCGCTCCATGCTCACGGGCGCAGCTCCACCCTCTTCCCCCGCGACATACCGCCTTGTGACAAAAGCAGCCAAGCACAAGCAGCAAAGCCACCCCTGCACCCCTCGGGCTGCTTTCCCTCCCTGCCGTCGCTGAGGCTCCCCGGAGCCACCACAAAGCTGTGGCCGAGGCTGCTGCCTTGTGCCTTCGGGAGGTCCCTCCCCCCAGAGGAGCTCCTCCGAGCAGGGCCAGCAGCGCCCGCAGTTGCACGGGGACCGCAAACTCCCGGTTCTCAGGCTCAGCTGTTGCCTGCTCTCTGCAGAGCTGCACCAGAGCTCATATCCTTTTTTTTTTTTTTTATTTCTCTTTTTTTTTTTTTCTCTCTTTTTGTCGAAAAACATCCACTTTGCACCACCACGGCTTTTGGTGTTGACTCTATGAGATGTGTATCTCATCTTATTTCTGGCTACCTGCAGACAGGACTTTTCACCTGCACTAAGAGAGGGCAGAGGTTGCTGTTGGCTGGGTTACGTGGCTGGCAAAGGAAGCTGCAAACCAAGTCAAAATGAGAAGCGGTCAGCTCATGGGCAGAAGAGGCAAGCAGCAAAGGAAAATGAGGCAGAAGGGCCACTCCATCTGTGCCCTGAAGCTGGAGGAGCAAAAATTTGAGGGCTGCTAGGTTGTGCTTCTTGGCAAGGGTCAAGTCTGCAGTTACTGCAAAGCAGTGCTGGCAGTTGTTTTCAAGTGGTTATGGGGTGACAGAGCACCTCTGTCTCCCTGCCCAAAACACCAGGCTGTTCTCAAGCTGTGGCAGAGCACATCTGATCCCCCACCATCAACCCCGGGTGCTCCTAACAGGCACTTGCTTCAAGCCCCTGTTGCAAAGATGCAGCAAAGGCCCCCCAGATCCTCACTGGCTGCATCAAGGGGTGGCTAGGCTGTTCCTTGTATGCAGTATCATAACTGCTCCCAGCCCTGGGCTGCTGCTTGCCAGAGGAGATCCCCCTTTGTACTCCTGAAATAAAACTGCCTCATGGAGGTGCTTTCACGTGCTACTGCCAGCAGTGAAGCTGCAGTCATGTGGGGCATGGGAGAGAGCTCAAGCACTTTTTCCCGTGGGCTGTCAGGCACAGATTCCTGCCCACTGCCTCTCCATGGGGTAGGAGGGAAGTGGGCAGCACCCAATTCACAGCCTGGAAGTGACTGCTCTCAAAAAAGGAATTGAGAACTGCCAGGGGAATTCCACCATCCCTGCTCCCGGGAGCAGGGAAATCACTGTGGCAAGGGCCCGAGTGACTGAGGGATGAACTACAGGACTGAAGGGGCAGGATCTGAGCTGGGCAGGGTGCAGAGAAGCTCCTCAGGAGTCCAGGAAGGTAAGGGGAAAAATGCATTCCTTGGGTCAAAAGACAGAGGAGCAAGATCCGGAAAGAACTCTTTATTTCCCATAAATACAGCAGATTCTTCGCGCCGGGCGTCTCGTTTTAAATGTTTGTTTGTTTTCTTCCATTTACAGAATTTTGCACTGAAAATATATACAAGTCTATTCAAGAACCAAACAAGATCTGCAAAGAAAAAACCCATACAAAACCCTGAAGAGATGGGAAAGGGAAGTAAGACAGCAGAATCCCAGCATAAAGACCTTGCTTCCCCCTCCCCTTTACTGCCCGCTGTGCCCAGCTCTGAGACACATCACCTTTGCTGCCCTGAGCCAGGAGTGCGAGGCACCCTGCTCGTCTCCATCTCACGCATGCTTCCTTCTACCTCTGGCAAGCCAGTGCAGAGCACAGCTTGCCTCTGATTTTATGAATCAGGCCCTCTCCAAACCAGCTCAAGGATGGGAAGCAGCTTCCATGGTTTAAGTCCCATGGGATTGGGGATTGCTTGGGATGTGCTACCCTCGGTCTCCTCTGTGCCTGCAGATCCCAGCTCTCGTGTCACAGTGATCAGGCGGCTGGGGTGAGCCCCCTCCCTGCCACAGGGAGCCAGGCCTGCCCTCAGCTGCAGCAAAGGTGCACAAGGCACAGCTGAACCCCCTGCGCCCCAGTGCAGAGCTTTGTGATGAGCTGGGCTCCCATCTCCCCCAACTCCCAGCCCATCACTCAGCCCTCTGCAAGAGGACACTGAAGAGCTGAGAAAACCCCCCTGCCCCACCGAGCTCTCCAGCCCAGCCTGGGAAAGGAAGTCTCACTGCTGCTTCCTCTCCCCGTCTGCCAGGAGGCTGCAGGCAGACTGAACCGCCATAGCACACCCTTCTCTGGCCACTGATCCCAAAGCCTCCTATGATAGATAAAGCCTGTGGGAATGGTGTAGGCTTCCCTGCTGCAGGGGTTCAGAATGCCAGCTGAAGGGGCTGGGAAGGCACAGAGCAAGCCCTTCCCAGCCCAAGGCCCCACCTCCCACCAACAGCTCTGTAAGCAGCTAGGACAGAGATATGTGATGATCACTTGCCCTGACCACCCCCCCACCTCCCCCAAACCAAAGACAGCTGTCTGCTCTCTAGTGCTGGAGAGATACCTAGGCTCTGCTCAGCCCTGTTCCTCATCAGCTCCAGTGTGATCCCACCAGATGGAATCACTGGGGCCCAGCTCTAAGGAGGGGACAAGGGGGACAAGAGAGAGCACCATAGAGCACAAAGTAGCTGAAGGGCTGAGAAGTGTGGAGGGGGCAGACAAGGAAAAGGATCTTCCTTTGCTAGGCTTTGCCCTGGGCTGAGGTTGTTAAAGCTCCCCGTCCTTGTTCCCCTATGCACCTAAAGCGGGAAAGCAGGGTTAGAAGAGAAGCTGGACAGACTGGGGAGGGAGCGTCATCTTCAGAAGAGCAGGGAAGGCAACTGTTCACACACATGAAGCTTTCCACTCCACTTCTAGTCCTGTGAGATTAACATCTCCTGGCATCTCTGCTCTCCTCCTTGAGGCATGCTCCCTCCGGCCCTTGCCCGGCCATCTGGAGAATAGAGTGTGAGCTCCAGCTCCCACCCACCCTCCCATTTCCTCTGGCTGCTCCAGCCCCACAGGGTTGGCTTCCCAAGGAATCTGCAGTGTAGTGTCTGCAACATGAGGCCCTAGAGGTTTCCCCAGGATTCTGGTGGGGGAAACTGGTCCACGTCCCCAATTTCATTGTAGGTTTGCTCTCCCATGGTGAAAGTCAGTTTGTACCGTAGCCTCACTTTCTCCTGCAGATGGGAGAAAAAAGGATAAGCAGTCAGAAGAAGGGGAAGAAAGGCATGAGGCACAAACCATTCACATCTCAGATACTGCTGAGTAGAGGGAGTGGGGACAGGGTAGTGAGGCTTTGCCTAAGCACGAAGACCAGCCTCTGTTCGTGCCCCAGGGACAATGCTGTTACCTTCTGTGGGTTAGCGAGCAGCAGGACTTGGGTGATGGCACTGGGGTGGATGATGGGATTGAACGCCGGCAGCTCCGTGCCTGAGGGAGGCTGTAGCTTCACCTTCATTATCTAGGGAGAGAATGAGAGAAGAGAGTGACCACATTCCTGAGAGTGACTTGGCAGCCAGCAGCCCTGCTCCTGCACTTGGGAAGCTTCCGCTGCCTAGTCAAAGAGAAAAACTGTGCTAATCTGAAGGTAACAGAATTTGCTCCCATGCCCACAGAGCTCTCTCCATCCACCCTGCTTTTCCTGCAGAAGTAGAATCATGCCTTGGCCCAGTTTGGGACCTTGGCCCCAGCAGCTGTCTTACCTTGGGGACGGCAGACTGAAAGACAATATTGCGGATGGGCTGCGGGGCCGTGCTGAGCATAGAAATCACCACCACAAGCACATCAGGCCTCTCAGGAAGGGCATCCTTAGCAAAGTGGAAGAGGACACGGAAGCCATGCTGATCATACACTGTCACGGGGAGAATGCTGCCTGTGGGAAAGGTACGGACATGCAGCAGTCAGCCAGGAGGGAATTGGCCTGACAGCACCTTTCCCCATCACCCTAACTTCATACAAGTGACAGAGACACCATTCCTCTTCAGATTCCACAAAATCCAGCAAACAAGAAGTTTCTTCACGTTCTTCCCTTCCATGTGTGCAGGGTTTAACCCCCCCATGCCTGCCTCCCCCCCTCTTTTTCCCCAGCTCACTGGGTTTGATTGACTCCAGAGGCACAGTGATGTTGGCCAGCGAGATCTCCTGGGGCAGCGCAGTGGCAGGAGGCCGTGGTGGCACTGCAGTACTTCCTGCTGGTGTGGTGGTGGCTTTTGGAAGTGTGGCAGGGGCAGGCAGCTCTGAGGTCAGAGGCAGCGTGGGGTTAGAGGAAATACTCTGGAGCACAGGTGGAGCACTGGGATTGTGGGCTGTGGTGCCAGAGCTGCTCCTGTTCTGCAGATCCCTCAGGGTGAGCCGAGGGGGTGGTTGCTGCTTCTCCCTGCAGGGGGGAGAGAGAGCAAGGAGTGGAACAGGGCACTGAAATGATGTCCAGCACGCCAGAAATGGAAACAATGGGAAGAGATGCGAGACTGCACTACCAAGGGCTTACCATCGCACTTGTTGAGATTCTGGAGGCAAAGACTGCTGCAGCAGTGTCTTGCCCAGGAGGTCCAGGTCATCCAGGGCACTGCTGCTAGGAGATGGTTTTGGGGAGGATGCACCAGCATCTGCTTTGACTGGTGGTGTTGCCATGATAGGGGTGATACTGAGCTCATTGCTGTCAGATGACTGTGAAAAGAGCACACAGGAAAGCCCCAAAGCAGGGCTGCCTATCAGCACCATCAGATGTGGCACGTTCCCCTACCTACATTTGTTGCTTTTACCACCCTCCCCACCCTCTGCCTAGCTCCCAGCGCATTACCTGGAAGCTGTTCCAGCCACTGCTGTCACTGGCCTGGACGGGATGTGGTGCTGGGTCATTCAGGCCTGCCAGGAGTATAAGCAAACATGAAGCTTACCTACCAAATCAGCAAGACCATTAAATATGGCCTGAGTAAGACACAGAAGCAGCAGGGCAGAACTGCCAATGTGGTCTCCATCTCTGGCCCCCATCCTTGCATGGGGGAGAGCCAGGAGGGTGACAGTGGCTTTTTTCTGTTCAGATAGCTTCATTTGTAGTTCAGTTCTCACTGCCATCGGCAGAAAAATGACTGCTACTGAGCTGACCAATCTGACTGACCATGTTGTCTGCTTGATGTTGTTGTACTCCATGGCACTTAGGAAACAGATACTTTGTTGTGCAAAGCAGGACTCTAGAGTCTTCTAGCATTGGCACCTCACATGATTTCATGTGAACAGTTCTGGATGTCCCATGCATCTGTTGTCATGACTTCATGTCAGTTCATGAATTCAACAGCAAGCAGAAAACATGAGGAGCTGGGGGTGACCCACCCTTGTGATCCCATCTGGGCATGGCCATTGCATCACTCTTGATTTACCTGCCAGGTCAGTTTAACCAGAGCAAATCAGTGGGCTCATCTCTACAGGCTCTCTCTGACTAGCCAGGAAAACACCATGGGACTGAAGTTCAGAATCACAGCAGAGTCCCTCCTCTCCCTCACACTAAATGAAGGAACCTCTTTGTCTTTCATTATTCACTTCTACCAGAGCTCTCTCTTACTCATGTTCCTGCCAAAGAAGAACTATTCAGAGTCAAAGAATGAAGAGCTTTTGCTCTGGATTTCTCACCTAAAGACATGAGTTCATCATCCAGCAAGGAGACAGAGCCAGCTTGGTCAGGCACAGGGACTGCTGAGCCACCTGAAAGGGTGGGCAAGGCTGGGTAGGAAGGGCATGTTGCTGGAAGCTCCAGGCCAGACAGATCTAGAAGTGCTGAGGTGCTGCCTGCAAAAAGAAAAGAATCTGAAACGTTATCCAGTCCTTATGCAATGTGGTGAGGCCTGGCTCCCATCCTTCCTCACAACCCCCTGCTCTCCCTTCCAGTTCCCCTTCTTTATGCACCAGTCACATCCACAAGCCATTTCCTTATCTCACCAGCCCCACTCTAAGCTCCTGCAGGTTTCCCCTTTCCACTTCTCTCAGTCCTCTCTTACGCTGCAGGAAACCAGCAACAGGGTTCCTTCTGCTTGACCTTCCTGCCCCCATTCTTTAAGTTTTCTCACCTCGAAGGGGGCTGGCCACCGTCTCCCCATTGATCTCTTCTCCCCGTACAAGCTGCTTGTAGAGATTGATCACCTGGGTCAGATTGTCATTGGCTTGCAGAATCTCCGCTGAAAATAAGTGTCAAATAGGGTATAAAAGTTACTCTCTTCACTAACTCTGTCTGTTTCCCCCAAGCAAGGCCCAAGTTGCTGCAAACAAAACCACTGCAGAGAGCGTTTTCACCATTGTTGCTGCAGACTGCACCAGGGTACACTGACACCTCCAGGGCAGTCTCAGCAGCAATGAGAAAGGTCAGATATGTTTACCTAGAGCTTCATCATTGTCCTCTGTGTCACTGGCGAGCCGGAAAAGCATGGGCCTCATGCGCTCACAGCGCTGATACAGCTCCTGGGGGAGCAGAGAAACAGTGATGAGGCGAGCATCCTGAGCAGCAGGACGCTCAGCTGGGTGTGCAAAATAGGCAGGAGGATGAGGGGATAAGGGTCACCCATTTCTGCTAAGCCCAAGGAGGATTCTGGGCTTGTCTTTCCTCACCTTCATTAGGTCCTCGTTGCTTTCCGTTGTCTCCCCCTTGCTGTAGTTTGTCACCATCTCTGTCAGCAGCTTCACGTTGTTGTTCACCTCCTCAATGGCATTCACCCTCTTGGAGATCTTCTCCATGCGCTTTTGGTCCTGGAGGGGAAGCACATGGGGAAGGATGTCCTCACTTGGAGAGGAGGAAAGCCAGGCCAGCCAACCACCCTGGACTAAAACCCAGCAACACTGCCCTCAAAACAGCTCCCACTCCAGTGGAAAACTCCAGGTCATCTCTGGGCAGGAACATGCCAGACAGGGATAGAATTGCTGTAGATCTAGTGCTGCAGCAAGCTCTGTCTGTCTGCATGAGGTCACAAAGCCAGTCTTTCTTTGGTGCCAGCCATCACCACCCAGACCATGACCCCCCAGCTCCCTTCTTCCCCAGTCACACCTCCTGAACCATCTCCTTGATGAGCTTGTTGGCAGCCCGGAGATCCTCAGGATGGGAACTTTTCAGGAGGCGAGCCAGCGTCTGCAAAAGAGAAGGTACTTCTGAGCCCAAGCTGAGGGATGGCAGCCGGAGTCACTCTTGCAACAGAGCCAACAGTTGCCCCCATCCCAAACCTGTATCTGGCAGCGGCAGTGGACAACTACAACCACTTAGAAAACCCAGCCACAGGAGCCTGTGGGCTATCAAAGTCTAGGGAGAGAAGTACAACTGGCCTTCCTTTTCCTGTTGTAGTTCTGGTTATGCAAGCTAGCTCTTTCCTGAAGATCCCCTGCATTCAAAACCTGCTCTGGCCTGCCCATTACCCACCACGGAGAGTCTGGAGTGCAGCAGCACTGAGACAGGAACAGAGCCTGGTTTATGCACCAGTCTTGAAAGAATGCAAGAACTGCAATGTACTCCTACTCAGAGTAGGAGTACCTCATTTGCAGACTCTGACCCATGGAGTCAAACTATATCCCTTGCAGCAAACTGGCATCACACTCCTGCTGCAGAACTAGACCCAGAGGAGCCCAATACTTGGTTAAACGTATCAGCACTGATACTGCAGAGGTTTGCCTGAGTGGTGACACAATTCTCATGGAAAGACAACACAGGATGGGTCCAGGTGGCTATAAGTGGTTAGGCAATAAGCAGATTGCAGTGCTGGGGGTGGGGAAGAGATAACAGCAGCAGCATCTGGGGCTGGGATTTAATCCTCATGGCCAGATAACTCCGAAGTCTAGAGAGCTCACAGCAGCAAACCTCCCCAAACCTGCTTGGGCCAATGTCAGCGCCTCACCCTTTGCACCATCCTGCAGCTAAGTGCTCCAAAGGTCAAACAGACCCACATGCTCCACTCCTCTGCATGTTGCCTTTGTCATGATTTTGGAACAGGCCCTCAGCATTCCTGTGATGCATTTTATGAAGGACAGCATTTGCAGCAGGGACCTTGACTCTCCCACATCAGGGGGACATAAGGTACCGCAGCAGGAAGATGATGCCTACTGTCCCTCTCCTTGCACAGAGCCCTTACCTTGGATTTTTCTTCATCATCAAAGATGATGTTCTTGGGCCGAGGAGGAGGCGGTGGGAAAGGAGCGTCATCAGGAAGTTTGGGGTCACACTTCACAATCCCTGCAGTAGAAGGACAGATCAGGAGGACTCAACCATGGAAGGATGGCACTGCCACCCAGGTCTTTTTTCCCTAATGGCCCACCAAATCCAGCTGGGACTGAGGGTGTGTGGGTTAGCTCCTGCTACACAAGATCCTGGATTGTGTTTCCATTCCCCATAAATATCCTCTCTTAGAAAATTCCAGCATATACTGTGCCAAAGTACTCGCAGCCCTTCAGCCCCAGACCTTTCCAGTGCCCCATCTCCCATGTGAGCAAGCAGATGTGCCCTCCAACCCAGCAACTCTCCCTCTGCTCAGCCAGGAGCCCCAAGGCACCTGCTCTGACTCCTGACCCTGGTGCTGAGTCAGACTGATGGACGCCCTGGGTCTGGGCAGAGGGAAGAGAGAGCTTGTTTCAGATTTTTCCCAGGTGAAAAATGAAGGAGTGCAAAACCTGCAGTGCCCCTTGCAGACCACTGCCTCTCACCTTGTTTCTTCAACATCTGGTAGGCTTCAGATATCTTCACCTCATGAGGCAGCCCTAAAGTCCAGCTGTACATCAGCTCCAGGATCTTTGACTTCACTTTTTCTGATGTCCGGCTGCCAAGATACTAGAGGAAGAGAAAAGAAGAGTGTGAGGCTGAGGCTGATCTGAGCCGTTGCAAGTCTGGCCTGTTCCTCTCCTCGCCCTCCCAGGAGAAGTGAGACCGTTCCTAATGGCACAAGGAGGAAAGAGGAAGCAAGCAGGAAAGCTCATGAGGGCCTTGCAACACATCCTATGCTGTGCCTGGTTTCCATCACAGGAAAAACAAGAGGTGTGAGAAATGCTGCAGCAGCAGCTCCTCAGCGACACACAGGGACAGGTGGGAAGGCTCAGGCAGGTCTCCTGTCACCTTGAGGAGGGAAGGGTCCTGTGAAAAGAAGCTGCTCGGCCAGGCAGCCCTTTAGGAATGAGGGCACGGCAGGGCTGGGAGAGGGATGTGGGTAATGGTCTCTGAGGCAGGGCCCCGAGCAAGGTGAGCTCCAGCTGACCAGCACCCAGCAGGTGCCATGCAATCATCTTTCAGCCTTTTCACAGGGGCCTGATGGGAGCACTGGTGGTAGAAACAGCGCACGTGCCACCAGGAACAAGTGGCTTAAGGCAGAGGACACACTCTAGGGTGCCAAGTGAGAGAACTTTAGGATGCTGCTGTCACTGTCAGGGCTATTCATCATCACAGATCACGAGCTGTGACTGGTAGACAAAGGTCTTCCTTAGTCATATTTAGCCTGTGTTCCCTTAACTCTACACTTGCTGGTGTTCACTGCCTAGACTGAAACAGGGGAGCCTGCACAGCTTGTTCTGCTGCAGGAACAGCAGCATCAGCAGACGAGCAGGTACTGACTTGGTCCTTCAGATGGACTCGCCAGAATTCCACTGACCAAGCCTGGGCTTGCCCTCCAAGAGTGTCTCAATGAGGCTGGGACACCCCAGAGAGACATGGTCCTGTCAAAGCTGGGGGAGGTTCCTGAGCACATGCAGCCCAGACAGAGCCCAACAGGGATGCGGGGAAGGTGACTCCAGGCACGCACATGAGCTCAGTAGTCTCACAAGTGCTGGCTGCACCATGTCCAGTTGGCCCTCAGCTTCCTACAACAAGAATCAGCCTGGAACAGTGGGGTGAAAACTCACTTCCCACTAGAAAACACACTGGGAAAAAAGGGCTAGATTTCCTACTAACACTGCCCTATTTCGCCCACATCCTAGTGGGTGTCTGAGCCTTTTTCTCAGCCACCACTTTTTCCCAAAGCCCTCCTGCCACCAGGTACCAGTCCCTTCCAGCACGATGCTGTGAGACCCACCTTAGGGGACACCACCTTGATGAGCTCATTGAGGAAGCGGAACTTGCCCACCTCATCGTGGAAGCGTTTGCCACAGCTCTTCATGCAGGACTCCAGCACCTGGGGAGAGGGGCCAGGTGAGTCCCAGCATGGGGCCAGCAGCAGGATCAGGAGCCAGCTCCTTCCTGCTTCCCCCCCACCACTACAGAGCCTGTGGCTACTGTCACAGCAGCACAAAGGGACATCCCCTGTTCCCTCACAGGTGTCACACGCCCTCCCACAGGGAAGAAAGATTCCCGTCTTTGGGGCCGGTTTTTGCAGAGAATGGCTGAACACCCCATCCAAAAGGTTGACCCTTAGAGAGGGCACAAACACCAGGTTTCAAAGCATGGATCCACTGCATGATTAAGAATCATTGAATCCTTTAGGTTGGAAAATACCATCAAGATCATACAGTCCAACCATTAACACAGCACTGCCAAGGCCAGCACAACAAAAGCCAAAAAGCTTCCTATTTAACTTCAACAGGCTATGATCCTTCCAGGAACAAAACCTTTCCAAGTAACCTCTCCGGACTTGTGGAACCACCTTCAGTCCCTCTCCCACCCAAGGGCCCAGGTGCTCCAGGGCTTTCTCAGAGGGAATTCAAAGCTTCCCGTGCTTCTCCAGTGAAGCTGGAGCATCTCCACGCCCTGCCCCTCCGTCTAGTTCTACCAGCCTGCAGGTGCCCTTACCGTGAGGGCCTGGATAGCTTCCCATTCCTGTGGAGACTGGATCTTGTGGGCAAGAAGCCGGGTGGCAAGTGGAGGACTGGAAGGAGCGAGGGGAAAAGAAAAGCTCGCCGGTTATTGACAAAATGTCTGGTACCTGCATTTCTGTCTGGGAATCCAGAGTTGAAAAGCATGTTGCAAGTTGAAGATGCTGATAAGGCACTAAGACACCTCAAAATCCGGAGGGAACCTTCCGCTATTGGACCCCCCACCTACCCCCACCTTCAGGGCCTCCATGCCTATTCAGCTCTGGGGACATTCCCACTGGATTTTGCTGGGTAGGAAATCATAACCAGGCCTGTGACCTGGAGAGGCCTGGGGAAAGGACAAAGCACTTACCCCTCTAGCTCCTTATTGAGCTGCTCACAGAACGCATTGATACCATCCCAGTCCAGGTCCTTGTTCAGGGGGTTTGTGGCTTTGTCTGCGGGCAGGAGGAGGGGACGGTGAGAAAAAAACCCAACAGGCTCCCACTCTGCGGAGGGACATCACTGATCCCACTCCCTCCCTGCCAACTCCAGCGGGTACAGCAGCAGAGGATGGTGTGGGAGGAGAAACACACTCGTGTCCACTCGCCCCTTCCCACGGCAGCCCTGTGCACAAACTCTCGCCCCCTCCTCCCGGCTGAGCCACCGTATCCCTGCCTCCGGCTGGGCCCTGGGATCTCGCCCGCCGCCCCCAGGTGTGCCCGCAGCCGCGGCCACCAAGCACGACCCCCAGCCCCTCTCCCTCACACCCCTGCGCCCTCCATCGCCCGCGCCCTCCCCGCCCCACTGGGAGGGGAGCGGTGGTGGCAGCCGCACTCACTGATGCGCGCCTCCAGCGTCTCGGGCTCCATGTCGGCGGCCCGCGGCTCCTCAGCGGGGCAGCGCCGCTCCGCCGCCGCCCTCCCGCCGGGCCCGGCGCGGCCGCGCCATGGAGAGCCCCGATCCCTCTGGCCACAGAGAGCCGGAAGTCGGCCGTGCAGAGCGCCGCTCCGCTGCCAGCGCGCCCCCTGCTGGCCGCACGCCCGCTCCACCATCAGCCCACCGCGCAGGGGCAGGGAAAAGCGCGGGAGGCGGGAGGCGGGAGGAAGCGGGAGAGGGCGGAAGGCCCGCCCGGAGAAGGACACAGAGGGCAAGCGAGCGCGGGGCGGGGCGCAGCGCCGGAAAGCAGCGGCCGCGCGGAAACCGGGCGAGCCGGCCCCTCCCGGAAGAAGCGCTGTTACTGGCAGGTGAAGCCATTTCCGGTGCGGAGAACGGGCACTTCCGGCGGGCGGTAGCGGCGTGTCCTTTAAAAGGACACGGGCCCGCCGGGCGCGGCGCCTGCGCAGTGCGCGCCCGCCCGGGCCCCGGACTCGAGCCGCGTCTGGTGTCGGCCAGTGATAAATATAAAATGAAATATAAATATGAATGGCAGCAAGTGCGGCCCCCTGCACTGTACTTTAAATAGCAGCTGATCTTCGGGCAGCGCCCGGCCCGGCCCTTCTGCCTGGCCCAGCGGCGTGTGGGGCGGGCGGGGGTGGCTGGGGATGCTCCAGAAGTCCCTGGAGTGTTCCAGGAAAACACTCTCCGTCTGTCCCTGCTTTCCGTGTGGCTCTGGTGATCCAGCCAGCCAGCTGTGGCACCCAGCAGCGCCTGCTCCCTCTGTGCTCCAGGGGTCCCGGCGGCAGCAGCAGCAGCACTCGCTGCTTTTGCAGTTCGCTTCCCTGCTTTCCCGATCCCGAGCGGCCTGGGGGAGCTTTGGGAGCGCCTGTGAGGGGGCCTGCCCCGTGAGGCTGGCGGGGTGCGGGGCCGGGGCGGGCCGCAGCCTCGGCGGTACGAGCACAGCGCAGCCCGGCCTGGGTTACTCATTTACAGCGCCGATCCCCCGGCTGACGGGGGAACTGCCCTGTTGTCACACCTAATGGCTTTTCCTGATGGATAGCCATTGTTTTGGTAAGGGCTTTTTGGTCATTAAAAAGCACTTTTTGGCGCCTGAATGTAGTTCTTTTTTTAACTGTTACTGCCTTGCATCACAAAGCCCTTTTAAAGTGCTTTTCATAGAAAATTGCAACATCCTTCCCCTTGCTGTGTTCAGGCACGTTTTACGCAGATTATTTTAATCTTATGAGTCAGCCCTGCCTGTCACTATTCCTTTGATTTTTCTGAGAATCCTGAAGTCATCTCTAGGAGCCCTCCAGGTCATGTCCGATCTGCATAGAAGGCACGCACCGCTCCATCCCCCACAGCATGCCTCTGAATGAGGTTTCGCAGGCTGGTGTTTTACACAGCCCCCTTTTACTCAGGTTTCGGTCCGTCTGAGTCTCAAGCGTGTTTGTTTTCCTGTCTTAGGCAACACCCAGTGGTTAGCAAGTCCAGGATGAATGGAAGGCTGCACCTCTTTTCGGCTGGTTGCAAACAATGGCGAGTGAACCCGTGCATAACAGTCCTGTCAGCGGCGACCTTGCTTTTATTTCGCACAGATTTACGAGTCTCTTTCCCCTTTGGTACATCTGCTTTCCACATAGCAGGGACCCAAAGTGCAGCCGATGGAAAAAGAGATCGGAATGTGAATCTTTGCTGCCTGTAAGAGCGGCTAGATGATGTGTGAGGAACAACCTTTCTCCCCTCGATTTATTTTTACCGACAGCTGGAATTTTAAGCTAGGTTGGGACGGAGTGAGGCGCTCCAAGTTGTAATTAACACTGCTCCCGATGGAAAGTACTGGAGCTATAATTAGCTCGTAGCCAGTTGCGGAGGAAAGTGATAGCGTGCAAGCCAGAGGCCTGGATGAGCACAGCTCCTGGGGTCGGAGTATGACCTGTGTTGGGCACAGGGGCGCGGTCCCAGCTTCGGCACAGGGGCGCAGTCCCAGGTTTGGCACAGGGGCACAGTTCCATGGCACAGGGGTGGAGTCCCAGGTTTGGCACAGGGACACAGTTCCATGTCACAGGGGTGGAGTCCCAGGTTTGGCACAGGGGCACAGTTCCATGGCACAGGGGTGGAGTCCCAGGTTTGGCACAGGGGCACAGTTCCATGGCACAGGGGTGCAGTCCCAGGTTTGGCATAGGGGCACAGTTCCATGGCACAGGGGTGCATTCCCAGGTTTGGCATAGGGGTGCCAGGTTCGGCACAGGGGCACAGTCCCGGGCTGGGCTCAGGGGCGCAGTCCGAGGTTCGGCACAGGGGCACATTCCCAGGTTCATCACAGGGGCACATTCCCAGGTTCATCACAGAGGCACATTCCCAGGTTCGGCACAGGGGTGCAGTCGCCGGGTGCCAGGCTCCGCAGCACCGCCCGCAGAGGGCACCAGCCGGCAGGGAGGGGAGCATCTGCCTGAGCAGCCCGGGCTCAGCGAACGCTCCTGCTGCTTGTGCGCACGAGGTGAATCCCAAACAGGCCAAGTCCTTCTCCATCGGGAAGGAAAGGCCTCACAGGAGAGGCCGGTCTGCCTGGGAGAGGGGTTTTCCACCTGCCAGGTCGTCTTCTCTGCTGGCCAGAACCACCCTGTCACCCTGTCTCTGTCCCAGTGTTTGTTTGGTTTCTCTGCCGTGTTTGTGTGAACCCTGCAATGTTTTTCAGATGTGCTTGTGTGCCCTTCCTCCTGGGTCATCAGCTCTGGCCCAGGACGTGAGCTCTCCTTTCCCCATCATATTCCTCTTTCTTTGGCAAGGTGTTCTGCCAGAGACCTTTCACTTCATTAAGTTTGGTACTGTGGGCTTTGTTACTTTTTTTTTTTTTTTTTTTTTTTTTTTTTTTTTTTGTTTTTTTTTTTTTTGTGTGTGTGTGTGTGTTTGTTTGTTTGTTTTCCTGCTCTGGCTGACTCCAGCAGCAGGTTTCTGGGGGGCTGGCTCAGTTTTCACTCCGCTACTTTCTCTCCAACAAGCAGGCAGCACCTCTCCTGACATCACCTGGGACCATGCACCTCTTGACACAGTCCTCTGGATTTGCAGTCCTGCCATTCCCTGACCTTGGCTGATCTCCTTCCTTTTGCAATACTTTCAAGCACCTTTCCCAGCAGAGGGTTGCAATTAGAGAGGCAAGTATAGAGTTGCATACTTCTCTAGAGGAAGAGCAGGTTTGAGCTCCTTTAATCTAATAGGAAATGTCTCCTTCCCTTTCATATGCAGCACTTTCTTGTATGCAATCATCTACCAGGATTGCTCCCTTCCATTTCTTTCAGCAGTTTCCCTTTCAGCTGTAGGAAGACCTGTCCCCCGTGATCAAAGGCATCCTTCTGCAGCTACAGGAGCAGAATGAGGAAACAGGATGCTGCATAAGGGATCAGAAAACCTGCTGGCTAGATCTCTGCAATTAAGCATGTCTTGAAGCAAGACTCAGGGAAATACTCAGCTAATCTTGCTGCCTCAGTTTCCCTGGTTCTTAGCATGGGGGTATAATTTCGTTTTCTTCCTTTGGGGAATTGCCTTGACCTCTGTACACCAATTTTCCTTTCTGCATTGGTTCTGTCATTAGAGCAACTGGCTCAGCGAGACCAGTGAGAGAAGCAAATACCAGAGTTAGGGGTGAGCTGTGCAACTCCCTGTTTCCTTATGTTCAAGCCTTGCTTCCCAGCTCAAGGGATGTCTTGATTCCTTGGCTGAGCAGGCAGCAGTTCCCTTCTGTTCAGTGTGGGGTGTGAAAGTATCTTCTTACACCCTGGGGAAGGCTCAAGTGGGTTTTGCTGATGCTGATAGCTTCTTTCCAACAAGTATGGGGTATTTGGGGTGTGTTCTGAGAATATGGAAATGCTCTTGCTGCTGAGGAACTGTATCTGCAGCAGGCAAAGATGAAATAAAACTGATGGGACGGAAGCCCTCGTTGTAGCTGTGGCTTGGGGGCTGGTAGGTTTTGTAGCTGGAAGCTGAACAAGGAGAGGATGACCTGCCAGGTTAGTGCGAGCTGCTTGGATTTATGGGGCTGAAGTGAGCACGGAGGGCCTTGAGCCCGCAAGGGGGAGCCTCGATGGAGTCATTCACAGCGCTGCTGATGAGATCAGCTCCAGACTGGAACAGATCCATGACCAGTGCTGTGCACTCGGTGCTCGGGAGTCGGCAGAGGCACTGGAAAACGTGAACAGATTCACCCATTCTTGCTTTACCCCTTGCTTGCAGAGTTGCAGCTGGCAGATGGAAGGGGCATGATTAGAGAGCGCAAGTACTGGGGGGAGAAAAGTAGTTCAAGAGCCTGGATTTTTGCTGAGATACACTTTGGCTCTAAAGAACAGCAGGAGGGAGATGGAGAAAAACCCTATTGCAAAGACATTTTTCACGGGCACCCAAGCGTGATCTGAGCAGAAATTGGCAACGTGGAGCTAGGCATCCTGAAGCAAATTGAGGAGCCCAGCTGCAGCAAATCCCCAAGCCTGGGTGATGAACACATCCCCGCATTGCGGCGACAACGAAGCGTGGCTCAGTGAAGCGTTTGCTGAGGATGTTTAATGTAGCAGCCGCCCGGGAGCTCAGAGATGCACTCGTGTGCAATGCCTCTTTTCCAGCGTGGCTCAGGGAGGAGGCATTCCCGCTGCAGAGTGCCCCAGTGCCGACTGCACGTGTACTCGGCTGTGCAGCTGGCTCAAGTGTGGCATGATGAGCTTGAATAGATGGGTTTTGGCCCAGGCTTGAAAATCTCCCATTGCCAGCAATCTCGTTTTGGCTGCAGCTGCCTCAGGTTCCCTAGGAAACTCCAGTGCTGGCTAAAGTCCGGGCTGTGAAACAGTGGGAGGAGGCAGTCCGGCGGCGCCCTCCCTCCAGCCTGGCTGCTCAGTCTCTGCCACCTGGCACTGCAGCCAGTTTCTGTCCTGCTGCTGGTGATGCTGAGGAGCAGCAGAGCAGAGCGATCCCAGTGCTGGGGCATGGTGGACGTGGAGCTAGGGATGAAAAGAAAGCTGTGACCCAAGAGGAGGGGGAGGGAGACGCTGAGTCTGCATATGCAGATTACCCAAGGGTGGACCTGGCTTTTTGTAGGCTCCTTTCTAGTCCCTCTGGCTTCATCTGTTTTAGTAAGTGCAACAGGAGCAGTGCTGGGCCTGAGCATTGCCTCAGGATGATGGCTTATGCAGTGCAGTTGTTAGCAGTCCCCCTGCCTTGGTTTTGAGCAGTGCCACAGTGCCCAGGCATGGTTGGGGGACAGGGTGGGCTGGGGACTGTTCCTAACAGAGCCTTGTTGCCATGCTTTTAAACCCATGGATGGAAGCTGTGTTCTGCTCCTTGGCTTTTGGGACCAAGGGTGAAACAGCTACACCCTGTAAGCCCAGGTCTTTCAGAAGGCAGGTTTTTGAAGTCCAGTCACTTGCAGCCTGTATATTTATCCTCTAATTTTCCAGCGTTTTCCTTATTGAAGATTGGGGAATGTCATGCAACAGGTCGTGGGTGAGTGTGTGGGATGTAGGTATGTGTGCCAGACTGAAACTGGGAAATGCTCTGTCTGCTGGGTATGGCTGAACTGTGGGTTGTGACTCAGTGTCCAATACTCCATGCTATGCATCGTTGGCTGCATTTGACCTTCTGTCATGTGGGGTGGGTGAGATATTAGGAGAAAATGTTGCCCAAGCAAATGAGGTCAGTGTGGGGACCTGCTCCTGGATGCAGGGATCAGACAGGCCTGGGCGTACAAACATGTGGAATTTGCCCCTCTGGCTCTCCTGCCTGAGGCTGGCAGGACAAGGAGCCCATGGAGCACATGCTTCTGCAAGAACTTCCCATGCACACACACCTGTGTTCTATTTTCCCTGCCACCCCAAGCCACGCAGGCTTGGGAGCTCAGTCAGGGGGCAGAACGGGGGCAGAGCTCATGTATCCCCCATTTAATGTGCTGCTGACAGATACATCCCCCAGCCAGAAGAAGGAGCAGGTGCATTTGACCTGCCTCTGCCTTGTCTCCACTTGGAGGGGCTTTATTCAAGCAACTCACTGTTCCCCTCAGCTCAGCAGGCTTTTCAAAGGCAGTGTCCACGTTCTGGATCTCGCTGCAGCCATGTTGCACTTTTGCTGTCCCTGATGTGCAGCCCAAGCCCCCTCGTCTTGGAGGGGGGGAGATGCTCCTAGCAGAGGCTGCTCCTCTTTCCACAGAGGCTGCTCCTACTCAAACAGGGCAGCTTTGCATCTGGAGTAGCCTGGTTCCCAGCAGCAGTGCTCCGGATGAATTTCAGGAGGGTGCTGGGATTTGATAGGGTTAAAAGCTGTGGTGTCATGGCATGGTTCAAGAGTGGGCTATGAGACTTCTTCCCACTGACTGCTGTGTTTCTCCTGCTGGTGTCCAGAGCTAGTTCGAGGCACTCTTCAGTTCATCCTGAGCCAGATCTCAGGGAAGCTGTGTCTCTGACAGAGATGTTCAGGAAAGATTCCCACCCCTTTCCTAATGAGGCTGAGTGAATAATAGAGATGTTCCTTAGGGATGGTGTTGTAAGCAGTGCTACGTGCACGTTCAGGACGAGAAAGCAGGTCTCCACTAGCTTTTCCCTACTGTGTGGATGTGTGTCCCATCTTGACAGAAGAGATAAGATATCTGCCTGCAGATGGGAACTTGCCTGGCAGTGCAGCCACCTGTCCTCACATTGTGCTTATCAGATCTCCCAGCTTGGGAAGTCTGTTTGAGTCTGTTTGTTGGCAACGTGTTTGAGGCTATTCAGCCTGGGATATGATAAGATTAGTCTGGGGTGAGTCGAGTTGAAGGCATTTAGTTTCAAATACTCTTTTCCCCTCTCTGGATCAAGCATCCTCCATCCAGGAATCTGACTGCCATTAAAGCCTGGTGTTTGTTTTGCTGCTGGGGGCTCTCCAGGAGTGGAGCAGCACAAAGAAACTTGGGGGCAGCTAGAGAGACACAGCCAGGTTCTGGCCCCTGCTTGTTGCCAGTGGTGAGGGAAAAACGGACAGCAGGAAAAGGCACAAACTGGAAGGAAGGGAAAGAGAGCCAGAGAGAACAAAGAGCTTGGCATGACTGCCAGGAATGCAAAATAAACATCCACTGTGCTCAAGTGAGGGCTTATGTACTACTGGCTACAGGGGTCAGAAACAAGAGTAGAGGCTCATGGGTGCAGTCCAGAGAAGGGACAGGATGCCTGTATGGGACAGGGTGTCCCTTAGTGCCCAGCATAGTGCTGGAAAGGGAGACTAGGTGTCCTGTCAATGCAAAGCAGTCACTGCCCTGCTCCCTGGAGTATCCTGTGGAGATGAAATATCTCAGGGTAGTGCTGTGGCCCAGCTCCTTCCCTGTGTCTCACTCTGAAGGTCCATAGGTATTTCTGGTGCCCTTCTGGAAAGTGGAGAAGAGGAATTTGGAGAGTCATTTCTGTGGGCCTGATCTTTTCTTAGTTCTCCTTCAGATGCCTGCAGTTCCCTCTTTAGATGCCCATTTCCTGCACTGAGTCAGTCATTTGGGGATTTGGACTCCTTTTTTTTTGGCAGCTTTTCTTTCCCATGTTCATCTGGTTTGGTTTTTACTGTTTCATTTTGCAGTGCCATCAAAGGGAGTTTGTTCAAGCTGATTTTGCAGCAATAGATAGTTTTGACTTGACAACCCCTTCCTTTGCAGACCTCAGTCATGGCCTTAGATCCAGGGTGGGTTGCCCCTTCAGATGCTCTCAAAGCTGATGTGTGGTAAGGTGGCTTGCTGCTTCCCAGTGGAGATGAAGGATACTTGGCTTTAGTGACGTGAGCATGGGAGAACAGACTTTTTTTTGCTCCCCTTCTTTCCAACCTATGAGCTGTTAATTCTTGTGGCTTTTCAAAACTTGCTATTTCTCCCTTAGCATTTCTTTCTCTATTTTTTCTTTCCAGTGGATGAGCCACCATTGGCGTTGTGCCTCGTGCGTGTGACTCAGATGGATTCTGCTTGTCTGAAAGATTCCTGCAAGTCCTCAAGAGTTGTCCAACCTGCCTGGGCTCAGCGCAGGAAGCCGTGAGAAACACTCTGAAAGCGAGTCCTGCAGCCTCGTTGTCCCTGCGCGGGATGGAGACTTGGCAGTCACTCTCACTTCATGGGCTTGCTGTGCTGTGGGGTTGAATCCAGGATTGCTGCTCTGTGGAGGGAGGTCCCCAAGGACCTTTTGTATAATGGTGCAATGCTGCATTGCTTTTTTGCTTATTCTAGTTCCAGCCAGCTGGTCTCATGCTGTCTCTGTTGTGGGAAATGGTCCCCTTGAAGTCAGTGAAGTTGGGCTTGGGGCATCTTGGAAGTCCCATGGCTTCCACTGCAGGAAGACTTCTGTTCTTTGAATGCCTCTGGTTTTCAGACTTAATTGGACCCACCCAAGGGCTGATTTTTTCCAGAGGCACTGAATGCCTCAGTACCTCCTGCTGATAGTAGATGGTGTGATGAGAGACCAGCATCTTTGATACTCAAGCAGTATCAGCTAGGGGAGCACAGCTTCCTTTTAGCTTTTTGCACAGGTCTGCAAAACAGTTTGATTTTATTTGATTTGATTTTGTGGCCGTGAAAACTTGAAGATGAGAATCCAAACAGGAGGAGTTGATTTTGGATGTGAACTTGGGTGTCTGTGCCTCAATTTCCTCTTGTGAGGGAGCTGCCATCTTCTTTGCTCAATGATAGGATAAAACTGTTGTAGATGATAATCTTTTGGTGGAAGATGCAAGTGGACCATAAGACCTCATGAAGCTGATTCTTTGTGAGTGCTCTTTGGAAGATCTTTGTCCCATTAAGCTAATAATATCTCATCCAGAAGATGTGGGTAAAGCTGCATGATCCCAAAAGTCCCAGAGAGAGAGAGAGGAGCTGTGAGCTTTCTATACATCTTCTCTTTTCCAGTAGGGAAGCTTTCGACACAAGTGAATTACTATCTCCAGGCATGTTTGTGAAAGCCTTTCCCACAACCAGCATTCCTGACATGCACCTATGGGTGAAAGAATTGGAGAGACTGAGTCTGGAAATGGAACTGGGTGACATGTCATCAGTCCTCTGACCTCCCTTCTCCACCCTCTGCCTTTGTGTTCATTCTCCTGCCAGAATCTGGACATTCTCATGTCCAGAAGACATGAGTCATCTGGCTGCTTGGGTTGATAAAAACAACCCCTTATCAACCAACTTCCTTGCAAATGAACCACCTTTCTCCCCTTCCCTGTGCACGGCTCAGACCACATGGAAATGTTTCTACAGACTTCAGAGCTGCCTGAGACAGACATTCCGTTCAAAGGTACAAGGACATAACTTGGAAACCATCCATCAGAGCACATTTGAGGTCCCCATGGAGATGGGAGATGCCAGCTGCTGTGGCACCACCGCCCTTCTGACAGAGGAGGGAGAGAGATGGAGTTTGAGGCTGTACTTGTTCCCTGTGCTCTTGATCTGCTCCACTGCTTGACGCAGATTCCCTTTCTCACTGCTGCCCCTAGCCCTGAAGAAAGATGTGGGGTTTCCCCCACATTTTAGTTCTTCAGCTATCTTTGTCCTTCTTTCTTTTCCCCCACATCCTAAGGAAGAGAGATTGCACCCTACAGCTGAGGAGGGGTGATGTTCGTGGAGAGCCTACTGGATGCTGATGGCCTCTAATGTCTTGCCCTCTGGTTTAGATCATGGTGCTACTTCTGTAGTTTCCACAGGTGCTCTGGATGGTGCACTGTGAGGGAGCTGGGGCAGGAGGGGTGGCAGGAGATTAACCTCTAGTCCTTTGTTCCCTCCCATTTTACTTGATCTGAATGTGGAGACCAGAGCTTTCTCTAGAGGAGCTATCCCACTCTGGGTAACGTCTTAGGCAGGAGCTTGGTGCTCCCAGGCACTTTTTTCTTGTGCTCATCCTTGCTTTGGCTTCTCCTGCATCTCCTGGACAATTCTCTCCTGTAAACACCCTTCAAATCCACAGACCTGCTTACCCAGTTTCTTGCTTACCTCAGTGTTTGGCTGAGGTAAGTACACTTTGTTCTTTCGGTCCTCCTCCGTTAGGAAGCTGTCTGACTTTCAGAGCTCAAGGATCACTTGGGTGTAGGTTGCAGCACTCTTTGCTAAGAGACCAACCAACACCTCTTGACTGAAGGGGAAGCCAGTCCTATTCAGGAATTTCTGTACTCCCAGGTGGAGGACTGAGCATCTCCATTAGTAGGTGGTGGAAGCTTCTGCTCGGTTGCATCCTGAGCCCTGGCCTCTGAAAATCAACCCCACAGCACTCTAAGGCAGGGGTCATTCCCCCCTGGGCTTAATGAAGAGAGGAAATCAAAGCAGAAACAGGCCTTAATCACAACTGCCATGAGGAACTGCAACCAGGGCCCAGATGAGGTCAGAGAACACAGTTTAAATCAGGTCACTGCTTGAGATTTATTGTGTGGAGTTTTTCTTTTTTCTTTACTCCCGCACTGAAATCTTTCCCCAGAGGCTATTCAAGGAAATAAATAGCCAGTGGAAAGGGACAATAGCTTGCTGTGGAGTACAAATTATATGAAGCAGTAGGAAATAATAGCAGAGTAAGCAGCTGCTACTCCGAGAAAGAATGCATGGTTGATCTCTCCAGCTCCCTTTGCCTTGAGCGGACACTGATGCCTGGTCCAAGGCACAGGCTCCCTCGGTGCCTGGAGTGCAATACTGGGCAGGTACCTTATCCACGCTGCAGTGCCATTCTCCAGTGCCACTTCTTTGGTGCCTAGTTAGCACCAAGCCTTTCATGAGGGTGCTAAAGGGATCTCTCCCCTCTTCTTGCAGAGCTTGGGTTGATGTGGAGGCAGTGGCACGTGCATCCATGCACCCAGCATGGCTGCCTTGCCTTCCTCTATCTTCCTGATGCCTTCTGGACTGAGCATTATCTCTGGTGGTGACCTATGTCAGTCCTGCAGGGGACTGTTCATAGCTCACCTTGTCTACAGAGAATGTGTTGGCTGTCCTCTCCTCTGAGCCCCTTGCAGGCCTTCCTCAGAGAACTGTTGAGAGAGATGGTGGGGACGATTTTGGCAAGCTGGTATGAATTCTGGGGGCTGTCTCTGCCACAAAAGGCCCTGAGAATCCTCTAACTGCTGAGTCTACCTTGGCTGGGAAGTGGGGAAGTCTGTGGTTTTCCTCAGGGCTTCACACCTTAGCTGGCTTATCTCCTGCCCAAATAAGAAAACAAAATAAATACTGCTGCCAGCAAGGATCCTGCTGAGGATCTTGGCAGCCTGCTGGGGAGGGTGGCATTCAGTCTGTTCTCAACAGCTGTGTGGGTGCCCTGTGGTTGAGGTGGCAGCTCTAGGCCATGGTACATCAGGTGCTGCTGTCTGGAAGCACCCCAAGGGTCCTGAGATCCCATTGGTACTCCTGGTGGCCTGAGATAACCTCAGGACTAGCAGGAAGGCTAGGAAAGATTGTTGACCCCAAAATCTACCATGTGGGACCTCTGCAATAGAGCTCCTTCATTTTATGGGGTGAAAGTTCTCTGCAGGAGACCTGCCCTGCCATCCTTCTGGCTGAAAGCCAGCGTGCTTGCATTAGCCTCTTCCCTTCTTAAAATATGTTTGGTGTTATTTTGTTTTCTCCATAGAAAATTGCAGGCCTGCCTGCTCCCTGTTGGAAGCTCACCCTGCCCTTGGGTCACCTGTGGCACCCACCCTCACACCCAATGACTACTTGTTGGGTCTTTGCTGTCCCTCTGGGAATGCAGCAAATGTTCCTCTGGTCACAGTGATGTGAACATGGGTGTCCCATATCAGTACAAGCCAACTGCCCTCTGGCCTGGGTAAAAATCTAGGGGGCCCTGGAGGGGTACTCCCAATCAGGTATCCTGTTATAGGATCATCTCTCTGGGGAGTGAAGGGTTCCTGGATCCTTTGCACCAGTGGCTGCCAGCTTCCACAGCTATTGTTTATGTTTTCCTTACTGCACAGATCCTCCACCTCTTTTGCAGATGCTCTTTAGCCGGATTTCCTCTTTCTTTGGGATTTACATTCCCATGCTATCATTGTTTCCCCAGGCTTTCTGCTTTGCAGTGTCAGCAGGGAAGTGTCAACCTGCCCCTGTCACCCTCCTTTCATCATCCAAATCGCCACCTCCAAAATTCTCCAACTGCAGTGGAGAATTTTGCCTCTTCTGGGGTCCCTAAAGTCTCATTCCCTTCTGATGTGGGGAGCACCTACCCCTGCATGAGGGAGACCATGGCTGGAGCACAGGGCTGGTGTCTGACCATATGGAGGCTCAGCTCTGCAGACGAAGGAAATCGCCAGTGCTGGCAGAGTTGCTGCCTGGCTTCCCACTATTGTTCCCAGTGGCAAATAAAAGGGGGGTGAACGCCCCTGCTGAGCATTGTAGGAGGGGGTAAATGTTATCTTGATAAAATCTCACGGCCCCTCTCTGAGCAGCTCGTGCCTCTTTCCTGCTCGCCTCCCTCTCTGTATATTCTCGCATCCCTGGTACTTGTGGCTCTGCACTCTGCACGGGGAGTTTTACTCATCCCTCAGACAGAATCACAGAATGGGTCAGGCTGGAAGGGCCCACAGGGGGTCATCTCCTCCTTGCCCAACCTCCCTGCTCTAGCAGGATCATCCCAGAGCACATTGCACAGGATTGCATACTGATGGTTCTGGAATATCTCCAGTGAGGGAGACTCCACAACCTCTCTGGGCAGTCTGTTCCAGTGTGCAGTCACTTGCACTTCTTCATGTTCAGGTGGGACTTCCTGTGTATCAGTTTCTGCCTGTTGCCTCTTGTCCTATTGCATGGCACCACTGGGAAGAGTCTGGCTCTATCATTCTGACACCCTCCCTTCAGATGCTGACAGACATTGGTGAGGTCCCCCCTCAGTTGTCTCTTCTCAAGGCTGAACAGGCCCAGCTCCTTCAGCCTTTCCTCATAAGAGAGATTCCCCAGTCCCTTCATCATCTCCAGCCTTCTGCTGGACCCACTCCAGGAGCTCCATGGCTGCCTTGTACTGCTGAGGAGCCCAGAATTGGACACAGTGAGAGGCACACACTGCCCTCCCTCTCAGGCAGCTGTAAGGAAAGGGTTAGTAATTTGCAGCACATGCCTTCAACAAGGGCTTGGTGGTGAACTTGTTGCGGAAAAAAAGTCACGAGTGCCTATGCACAACCCATGAAGGAAGCAGGTTTTCAGTTTTGGTTCAGTTCAACTGAACCAAAACTTTTCAGGTCAAAGTTCAACTGTGGTGTGTCGGATAAGAAGTGAACTACTGTGCAAGTGCTAGAAGTGGGGTCACAAACAGGACACGTGTTTTTCGAGGTACTTGTCTCACACAACCCCCAGAACAGACCCCCGGTGACCACTGAATGAAGATCTGAGTATGCGCGATGGCAGAACCATGTCTACTCTTGCCTCACATGCTAATGTGGAACTGAAAGTCACTTCTACCTCTGCTCTTTACCCAAATAAGGGACTGCATAACAATTATTCAGGAAATAAAGTGAACTGGATGAGACCCCACCATCCAGAAGCCCAAGGCACAGAAGGACCAACGGGAGGCTGCTAGATCCATGGAGGTGACTACCTTCTACTTGCTCTATCTTGCTGCTTCTCCCCTTCTCTCTTTCTCTCTCCCTTTCTCTTTTCCAGTTGAGATTAATTCTGCAAAATAAAGTCGGCATCATTGAACTGGCATTTAGGCTCCTTTCCACTTTAATTTGGGCAGGGGAATTCAACAGTGAATCATAAAATTTGAATGGGCATCACCATTTTCTGACCCAAAGTGCCGTTCAACAGTTCCGAACTTTTACTGTTCTTCCCGCCTGGTGGGAGATTGACCCTTTGAGGGAGGTTGAATCTCTCAGGAGATTGACCAAGCCTTTACTGTTACTTTTACTGTCCCTCTGTGGGTGACAGCTCTCTCCTGCCTGGTGTGCCCAGGTTGTCTCCCTCTGAAGGAGACCGAAGGAAAAATGATTATCAAGGGTGACCAGTGTAAAGCTGAAGTTTTACTCTCTCCTGGAGAAGTTTGGCAGTTGCCTCTCTCCTCCAGGGTTGGAATGGGCATAAACTGATTGTGATAATGTACAGGCAATAGCTGACCACATTACTAGTTTGCAGGTTGAATGAAAAATGGGATGAGGAAAAGGTAAGTTGCCCATGAAAGGTAAGAAGGTAAGTTATTTCTGCAGTTTTGGGAGGTTGTTTATCTTGTGTGCAAAAATCAAAAGCTTTCTGCCACCTGAAAAGGGTTGCAGATGTAAAATTTATGAGTTTGAAGTCAGAAAAATGAGGTTCTTAGAACAGCATTGTCTTTTGAGAAAGGGATACAGGAGAAATTGTAAAAACTAGTAGCTATTCTTTTAAATAAAAATGAGCCATTAGAAAAACTACTGTCTGCAGCTGAAATATGAGAAAAACAAATGCAGGAAAATCCAGGTAAATTACTTGATAAAATCCCACATGAATCATCCTCTAATTCAGTCCAGCACATCTATAGGGTGGTATATTGTGAGGGTCCTGAAACATGCGATGGGAACATTTGGTACAGTGATGATGATTTAGAGGCAGGCTCTCACCCCACCCCAAAAGCAGTAAAAGTTCAGCCTTTAATTGAAACTGAAACTGTGGATGGGGGGGTGGAGAAACCCGCACTATTGCTCCCTGCTGAGTAAGATAGATTGCTGGAAGAACATTCTAGATGTTCAGGGGAATACAAAAT
Source organism: Onychostruthus taczanowskii (assembly GCF_017590055.1). Lineage (NCBI taxonomy): Eukaryota > Metazoa > Chordata > Aves > Passeriformes > Passeridae > Onychostruthus > Onychostruthus taczanowskii. Next base: position 3,313,139 of record NW_024502902.1, read on the forward strand.
GGAACACAAGTTTCCCTTTTGGGCAGAGATCAGATCTTGCTGAGTGAGGAAGAGGCAGAAAGATTCTGGTGACATAAGTATTTTTAACTACTAGCCCAGGTAACTAACTACTCATTGAGTACCTGAGCTGCCTGCTGGGCTGGGGGCATAGACCCACAGGACACAGGAAAGCCTGCTGCTCTTTAAAACCACAGGATTCTCAGATCTGGCAGCCTCTGTGCAAAACTTAGCATGTATTTAAGCAAGGTATGAAAGATATCAATGAAGGTGAGTCCTGAGGGTAGCTCCTGTCAGTCCAGCCCTATTAACTCCTTCCCTTCCTGGCCTTCCAGATAGGCTGAAAATGTTTGTATCAAATGCCCAAGATCACATACAAATGGATGGCACCATGAATATTACTGCAGCAGTGGCACAACCACCTATAGACCAAGTTCACATACCTACCTGGTGTGAATTCGCCCCGGAAATAGGGAATTATGGGTGCCATATGGGATGGGTTGGAGCAACCTCTGGGAAGCCACCTGAACCCCCTGGTGAGTCTGTCAAATTTATACCAGTACAGCAAAGCCAAAATCTAAACCAAGACTTGATTCAATTAACAATACCTGCTGTTGCAGTTATTGATAGGGTGGTGACAGAACTAAAGTTTTCTGTGTTACCCTTGGGAAGTGAAAGATAGTTCTGGAAAAATACATCAAATTATTGTCACATGAATAATGCCCTGCCTTTAACCCACTGTGCACTGGTTAGACAAAACTGAGCAATTCTGTTTTATGGTTTTTCCAGCTTATAGAAAACATACTAGAAACTGCACCTAGAGCTGAGGGTTCTCCTATTCCAACTTGAGGTATCCACGGGGGTTTTTAGCTTTTCTGCATACTGTGTTTTGGGGGTTTAAATTTGTGTATGTATCTCTAGGTTTTGTTTCCAAATTTAACCAAGTAATGAAGGTTAACAAGTATGGCATTTATAAACTGTGTTGGAAAGATATGCCTTGGTTTAATATGTTTATACTTAATGAAAATAAGCAATTACTGCTTGTTTGCTTTTGCCTAAGTCTGTAGAAGACCCCCTCCTCATGGGTATATTTACTAAGCCTGGAATACCCAGGATACAGTTCAGAGAGCAAATCCTTACTCCCCAGATAAAAAGCGAGTTACTGTGCAATTTAGCCAGCCGTTCAGTTTTGCTCCAATATTTGAGAAGGGGACCCTGGGCTCTGTATAATCTATCCCTGGGATGGCTGCAGGGCAGCAGTGTGATGTGAAGGTGTGTACAGGTGTGCTGTGGACACAGCAGTGTGGTGTCCCAATGCCAGAAAACACCTTCCCCAGCACTGATTCCTGCTGGTTCCATGCTCAGCCCATGAAGGTTTCACAATAGTTTCAGCATCCTCCACAGCAAACAAATTTCCCAAGCCTGCTGGACTTTATGACCCCTTGCTTGTGGGAAACATCTCCAGGGAAGGAGTGCTTATCAGACTTCTCCTTTCTTCATGATGTTTCAGGGAAGAGTAGAAGCTGCCTACCAGCTGTCTGTGCAGCAGCAGGAGCACTCAGGTGCTCTCTGTAGGGCTTGGGAGGGGGACTGAGGGATGAATGGTTTCCTGAGCCTTCACGTCCTCCTCTGTCTCCCTTTTCCACTTGACTTTTGGAGTCTGAAAAATCAGGAGCACTGTTTACTGACTTACACCTTAGCTCTTACCTGGGAAGAAGGCAGCAGGGGTGATACTCTCCTGTGAGGACAACATTCCTAATCTAAAGGTTAGGCAGGATGGGACTATTGAACCTGAAGTGGCCTGGTGTGTGGCTCCTCAGGCTAAAAGGTTTGGGTCTAGATGGGGCTTGGACTGGAGGCTGCAGAGAGCTGCCACATAGGGATACTGCAGTCCACACAGCTGAATCTGGAGCCACAAGAAGGGAAGGAGCTTGGATGCCACTGTGTCACTCCTGCAAAGTTCACTCCATAACTCATACCATCTAGAGGGAATGTGTTGGTTGTCCTCTCCTCCAAGCCCCTTTGACCCCTTCCTTGGAACACTGTGGGGAAGGATGGTGGAGACCATTTTTGCCTGCTGGTATGGATTTTGGAGCTGCCCTTGCCACAAAAGGAAGGAGCTGGGATGTTCTTTTGGGTGAGCTGTTACACACAGGAAAGAATTCAACATGCTGGTCATGCTTCCTTGACCAGCTGGGAAGATGTTTGCCCTATCTCATGTCTACAGCAGCACCCCTAAGGGCTGTGTTTCGTAGTTCTTCCACTGGGAGCCCACCAAGGAGGCTGGAACTTGCTTTTATTTCCTGGAATCCCTAGTAAGAAGTGCACATATGGAAGTTTTTTCCTAGGATCAAAGTCTTCTGGCTTAATAGCAGCTGTTGGAGCTTTGCAGAGGCAGGAGTCATGTTAATGTGTAAGCCACAGGGAAGTTTAGAGCTGTAAGGTCCTATGTGCAAAGCATTTCTGAGCTAAACTGCTGGTGTCTCCCCACCTGGTTGCTCTGCCCTCTGAGGAAAATGACTGTGAGGGCTGCTGCTCCTGTCCTCTGTCACCCAGGGTCCTCAGCTCACCTAGGCTGGATGAGACTGGCAAGTCATAGCCACTCTCACCACTTGCATTTCTTGGAGAGCATCAGCTTTCCACCAAACCCTGGACAGCATCCCTCTGCTTTAACCCTCTTTCTGTCTCTGCTGTCCTGCTTTCTCTTCCTTCTGCTGAGGACAAGCCAGTTTTCTCTTCCTCTCTCTCTGATGTCTCTTCTCTCTTGCGGGTTTCACTCAGCCCACTCTTCTCTCACTGAATGAGAAGTTCACACAAGACTTGCAGCGTGGAGGGTTTTGTCATGAGAGGAGTACCGGCTGAGAACAATATATGTTCTCCTGGCTGGGATGCCCCCAAGCAGCACCCTCTGAATTGCAGTGGCAAGTCAGGAGGAATGGCTGAAGGAGCCCCACAGACTATTTTTCTCTGCCTTAGGGAAATATTGAAATCTTAAACCTGAATATGAAGCCTGGGAACACCCTGAAGGTGAAGGGCAAAATATCTGCTGATACTGTTGGGTAAGTACAAAGAAACCACCTTGGCGTGCCAGGGTTGAAGGTGGGCTATGGAGGAAGGTGGTTTTCCAAGGTCGCCAGATACAAAATAGCACATTGTTATGCTGCCTGTAACACTGATGGAGGAACTGGGTGCAGAGATGTGTGTTGGATCTCAAGTCTTCCAAGACCCTCTCCTGTCCATGCATATGACTTTGCTCATGCTCATTTATAGCTTCAGCATCAATCTTGGCTGCAGCTCAAGAGATCTGGCATTTCACTTCAATCCCCGCTTCAATGAGTCTGTCATCGTCTGTAACTCCAAGTGCTCCGATTCCTGGCAGACGGAGCATCGTGACCGCCACCTCCCTTTCTTCAGGGGCTGCACTGTCAAGGTGAGGGTGCCAGCATGGCCTTATGGGGTGTGTGTGGTGTGGGGGGGTATGGGGTGTGAGGGGAAGCCCCTGGTTAGCAGATTCCCATACCATAGTTTTCCCGGTCCCACCCAACACCTCCTGCTCCCTCACCATGGCCTCTCTTCTGGGTTTTTGGTCCTGATTGCCATTTCCACTCCTCTTTCAAAACTGCAATGCTGTTTCTGGGAATTTTAAATGAGTTATGTCTGTCTCATGCTTTGTAAGTACTTCCTGGCCCCTCTATCTGCCCAGCAGGTGAGTGTACCTGGGGCATGTATGGAAGTAAAGGCAGTCTCCAAGAAGCAGGGTTTTGCTGCTGTTAACCTTCTTTCTCTCCCTCCTTCCTATGTAAACACAGGCTTTAAGGCAACCCCGAGTTTGGAGCAATGTCCAAAAGCCTCTCCCTGAACTCTTCTGTCCTAATTACTCCTGGATCCATGCTGCCAATTTGTCCTTTCTCTCTTCCTGCCAGGGATGCTGTCCTAGTTGCTGCCTCACCTTATCTGATGTCCCAAATCACTAAGAGAGCTGCATTTAGGAGTAGTCCAGTTGCTATAGCTGTGGAGAGGAAGCTTGTTTCCTCAGACAGAATTGGCTCTTGGGGAAGGGGTAGTGAGGTGACAGCTTTGGGGAACATTGCCTTTAGTTTTCAATTACCAGTGATGCATTCTTGTCCTGTCTGCTTGAGCATGTTTATCAGCAAAGCTCCTTTCTCTGAGTCCTGGTGAGCTGCTGAGGGCATTGGGGGGTCAGGTTTATTCTGCCCTGTTCAGAGGAGAATGGTGATGTACACATTCCATATGCTCTGTGAATACATGTAAAGACATACCTGGGTTTAGCTGCTCTGAGTTTACAGTCTGAGTAGCTGAAACAGCCTTAGGAGAGATCCTATTCCCAGTCATAGTCTGTATTCCTGCTTAGACCCTTGATATCAACTGCTCACTTCCTGAATCACCCTCACCTCAACCCGCAGCACCTTGCTTAAGGTTGTAGAGGACAGGTCTGACCCTCTTATGTAACAGTCAGGCCTTTTGCCTAAATGCTGAGCTCTAAATACTCTCCTTGCCCCCAATTCCTGCCCTTCTTTATCTTTTTTCTCCCAGTTCTTCATTGAGATGCTGTCAGACAAATTCCGTGTGAAACTGCCGGATGGTCACGAAGTGTGCTTCCCCAACCGGCATGGCTACCGCAATATCAACTACGTAAGCATCATGGGAGGCCTCAAGATCATCTCCTTCAAGCTGAGCTGATGGGCACTGCTTCCTAGCTCTAATAAAAACCCAAGCCAGTGGAAGACTGCTTGTTCCAGCTGCTTTGTCTTCTGTGAGAGCTGTGTATCCCTGTCCAAGCCCCTGACAAAGCCCAAGGTTCTCCCACCAATAGGAAAGAAGGCATTGTTGGACAATGCCAGGTACCCTCCAGGTCAGAACAGGCTGTGGGGTTGAAGGGGTTGCAGGTAGGCCAAAGCAGGCTGTAGGTGGGGTCCAGGATGAGGACACTCTATGATTGCTGGGGAAATGGTTGTGTAATCTTTTCACAAAGCTCCATCACTTCCTGCAGCCCAGCTTTCCAGAAGGGGAGATGGTGAAATGGGCAGGAAGGCATAAATGTAAATGAAGGGCATTTGATGTGGCATTAGGTGCTACAAAAGTGCATCATTAAAAGGTGGCATGGGTGACAGCACAGGTGTGCCCCCAGCCAGCATTCCTGCCATAGATAAGGGATTGTCTCCAACTTTCCCTTCCAGCTCACCTCACTTATCTGCTGGCACATTCCAGTCAGGTTAGCCATTACTCTGACATTTCCACTGATGATCCTACTCATCGAAAATGAGGCAGTGGGATTTGGGCTGAGTTATGTGCCTCAGTACCTCCTTGCACAGGACTACAGGCAAACAGTCCCAATTATGACATGCTGTTGCACTAATTGAAAAATATCTCGCCAGCCCAAAAGTGAGACTGATGTGTGACAGCAAACATTGGGACACTTCAGGCTGGGTGGGAGGATGGCAGAGTAGAAGAGTATCTTACAGAGAGCCTGGTCCAAGGCAAGGTGTCAGTGTCTTTGCCCTCCCTCTCCACTTCCTCACTGCCTCAGATGGAGGGATTGGTGGCTGGGGCTCCAACAGCCATAGCAAGGAAGACAATCAGGTCACAGCAGCCAAGGGGACGCACCAGAGAAGTTAGTATCAAAACTGTTTTAATGAGGACAATAATAAGTGCATGGGATACAGAAGAGAGGCAGAAAGGATAATTCCACAGATATGGGTCTTTGGTCTTGTGTTATGGTCCGGGAAGCAGGGGGCAGAGGAGAGCTCATCCTGAGAGCCCAGGTCCCCACCCTGGAAGGTGCAAGGGAGAATAAGGCTGATCCTGCTGGCTGCCAGTGGCCAGACCTGGGGACTTCCTGAAGCTGGTGCCTGCCCTGGTTTGCTGCTGCTGGCTGGCATGGGGCAGCCCCTTGGGGAGGCTGGGGAACATGGGCTTGCCCTTAACCTTGGTGGTCTGGCTGCAAGTGGCACTTCCACGTGCAGCACGTGTGCACCCTGCAGCTCTTTATCCCGCTCTGAAGAGCTTCCTGGCAGAAGCAGCTGCGTGGCGGGTGAGCTGCGTGGGAGCAGAGTCCTGCAGCCATGGCCCAGCATCTGGCACATGCCCTCCTGTCCCAGAGAACAAGGGGGGTCCTGTGAGGGTCCCTCCGCTGACCTCAGCCCCCGAGCACGCCGGCTCCACGCCACGGCACAAAGGCGCTTCTATGAGGGCTGGTTTGCGCACGGGCCAGCGTGGGGGACAGCTCATTCCAGGGCGGCTGTGTCACCAGGGCCACTCGGCAAGGGACATCAGCCATTACCCTCGGGAAGGGGTGTGCTGCAAAGAGGGGTGTGTGTGTGGGGAATGGGCAGGGAGACAAGGATGGAGACACAAACTGTGCCACCACCACGAGGATGGTGGCACAAACTGAGTGGCTGCAGAGGAATCTCCTTGTTCTGAGGAAGGGGGAAAAGAAAGGAATCAGTGACAATATCTTTTAGGGCCTGTACTGCAGAATTTGGTGACCTGACAACCTGCCTTTGCCACCAGTCAGCCAAGAAGTTTCTCCCCTCTCAATTGCTGAGGGGAGTGGGGGTCAGGAAGGAAGCTGTCCTAAGCGGTGCCCAGCAGCAGGAGGCAAGTGAAAACATTCCTGATTATTTCTGTGCTTGCTGTCACCTCCTGAACACTGAGCATGCAGCTTTTTGGGGAGGGCAGGGGAAAAGAGAAAGCTCAGCTCTGTGGGGTTTGCCTGCCCTTGGGATCCCAGCTGACATTCCCCTGTTGATAGATGTGCTATTCTGAAGGGTCTTGCACCAGCTGGAGCTGGGGAAACCCCATCCCCTAAGTGCCAGAGCTATCAGTGGGAATATCTCTGGGGAGGCATGCATGCCATTGCAGAGGATGGTTGTGGACATCAGTGGAAGGATGGAGTATTTCCCCAGACATGCTGGTGGAGCTAGGCTAAAGGTTGAGAGAGAGGGTTCTGGGGAGAATGGGATGGGCTAGGAAGGATTGGGGGTTCCTTTGGCACATGGGAATGTTCCTTTGATGTCTAATGGCCGTGAGGCTGGAGAAGGGGTGCTATGCCTGGCTCTGTGGAGCGCACTGGCCCTCTGCAGCAGCCTGGCCCAGCCCCAGGGAGCCCTCCAGGACATGGGCTCTCCTCCTTCCCTCCCCGGCCTGCCCAGTGCCCCCACTTGGCAAGGAGGTCACCCACTGGGTCTGGTGGTGACACTGGCACCAGCGGGCGGGGCACAGGGAGGAGGGCAAAGACCGTGGCACCAGTGTCTCTGGTGGGGCCTGTGATGGGCAGGATGGCTGTTCACACCTTGACTTCATCGTCCTCTTCCTCCTCCTCATCGGCATACTCGAAGGAATTGCTGCGGCCCCCTCGGGCACCGCTGTAGCTTTCCTGCAGGCTGGAGAGCTTGGTCTCCTCCTCCTCCTCTCCTTGGCTCCAGCTGGCCTCGGGGGACCGGCTCTCCCTTGTCACTTGTGACCCCCACAAGCTGCTGCTGGGGCTCTCCCACGGGGTCTGTGTCCGGGCCTGCCGGGGACCCTCACCCTTCTCCGAGCTCCGCGGGGTGCTGGTCCCACCATAGTGGCGGGCCAGGACCTGGGTCGCTCGGTCGAATTCTCCAGCCTCAATGGTGCAGTCGTTCCAGTGGCCTTGCCACGGGGACCCTCTGGACACCGCCCCTGGCCCCGAAGCCCAGACAGAGTTCGCTCCAGCGCCTTCAATGGCACATGCCTCTCCGTTGGCATGGACCGACAGGCCCGGCAGTGAGCTGGCCCCTGACACGTTGCTCTGCCTGGAGTGGTCCCAGAAGCTGGATGCTGCCTTCTCCTCTTCCTGGGATGCACGCACTGCTGCAGGGACCCTGTCCTTGGTTCCCTCTTCACACAGGAGGTGTGGGCCATCCTCCCCCACCTCGCTGCCATTGGTTTCAGAGAAGCTCATCACCTGGAGGAGCTCGCTCATCAGGGAGGGCCCCAGGTCTAGGCGGAAGGACAGCAGGGAGTCGGAGCGATCCAGCTCATCTTCCCCAGGACAGGTGCTCTCTTGGGCCTTTTCCAAGCGAGGGACACGAGGGATGGTGCAAAATCCAGACTCCAGCCCTGTGAGGCAGAAGGTATGGCTGGTGAGGGAACAAGCCTGACTTACTTCTGCAGGGGAAAAGGGACACTGCTGACAAAGTGGCTCAAGTCATGCTCCTGTCAGTGGCACTGGCCTCTAAAGGACAGGTCAGTGTCTCTGTGGACATCCCCAAAGCCCAGTGTTAAAGCAGAGGGTCTCCAGGTGGGCTCTGGGCTCGGTAAGATGGCAGTGGGTGCTGAGCCAGGCAGGTGAGACCAGGAGATGGCAGCATTGCCTCAGCCTGCCTTTCCCTCGGAGCCCGGCCAGCTCCCCCGGCTGCTGCAGGCACCCCAGATACAACCCCCACCCTGAGACCTCCTGCTCCAGACCTCCCTCCCTGGGGAAAAGCTGAGCACAGCCCAGTGCTGTGAGGCTGGAGAGGAGCCACACAGATGTCCTGTCCCGTCCTTCCCACAACCCTTCCCCAAAGGGCACTCTGGCTGGCAGGGAGGGATGTGGACACGATGGAGAAGGGTGGATGGAATCCCTAAGGAGCAGCACATGGAGATGTAGAGGTTGGCACAGCTAAGGGCAGGGTTAGACCACCTGTGTGGGGGTGGGGAAGGCCATGCTGTGGGTCTCCTTGACCTCACAACCTTGGAGTGGGAATTGCTCCACTGTCCCAGCACCTTTTTGGCTTCCTCAGGGAAGCTGCTCAAGTGAAAGCTGTAGGGCTGAGGGCAGATGGGGGGTGCTCCCTTACAGCTACTGCACAGAGGCTGCCAGCTGCCTGGGGCTACAGGAGAGGGGCAGAAACAGAGAAACCATCCCTGCCCCACTTTGAGGGACACCCTGCGAGGAGAACTTCCAAGGGCAGGAGCAAGGACCAAGGTTCAGAGCCAGGTTAGGTTTATCTGCTTGGAGGGATTGTCAAGACCGGGCAGTCTTAAATATCCCACCTCTCCTTCAAACCCTAAGTATCTCACTGGGGAGGAAACTGAGGCATGGAGCAATGGAGAAGGGCTGCAGAGGATACTCAGTGCCCGGGCACCCGCCTCTGCCTCGCGCTTCACTCACCGTAGGCCTGGTGTGTTTTGGAGAAGCTGTTGGAGGCACTTTTGAAGGAGAACTTGCTGGTCAGGCCCCGGCCGCCGCTGTCCCCATCATACATGGCCTCATTGAGCTGCGGCAGCGAGACGGCGTTCTTGATGATGGGCGAGACGGCGGGGGGCGCGGGCGAGGCCCCCACCTGGCCCCCGCTGCCCCGTCTCTTCAGCGGGCTCCGGCGGACGTGCCGCAGCGTCCGGGCGAAGAAGTTGTTGGGTTTGGCCGCGTCGGCCCCGCCGTGGTTGCTAAGGAAAGAGGTGTCCCCGAAGACGTCCCCGCCGCGCCCCACGTGCATGGTGTGCCGGAAGTCGCCCAGCGGCGGGCTGATCATGTCCGGCGTCAGCTCCGACTTCAGCCGCCGCTTGCCGTGGGAGCCTGACACCCAGCTCAGCACCGGCAGCTTCCCCAGGCTCATGTTGCACCCTTCACCCTGCCTTTGAAAAAGCTCCAAAAATCAGCCCTCACCAGGCTTCCGGCACTGGGGGGGTCTGTCACATCCCCAGCCTCCCCACTGCTTCTGCTCCGATGCTCTTGGGGTGACAGCGCATGTCGCTTCGGCTTTCGGCAGTTTCCCGCTTCCCTGCACTACGTCGCGCTCATGAAATCACCCCCAGAGCGTACGTCCTCAGTGGTGAGGACAGTGGTGGCACGCAGATGTCCCCAGGGGGTGTCTGGGTCACCCCCGTTCTGCAGAGGTCACCGGAAGCTGTGTCTGGTCGTGGACTTAGAGGTTAATCCACTGTCTTCTTCTGCTGCTGGGTGAGTGGGAGCCAGTCACGGATGGGGCAGCAGGCAACAAAGAGAGCTTCAGGTGGACTGGTAGGGCAAGAGCATCGGTCCCCTTGTTGGCCACCTAAACAAGGCAAGAGGAACAGTAAAGCCCTTGGACAGGATTTCCCCAATCCCATTGACTGTATCCACAGAGCTGCCTGAGGAGGTTGAAGGCGGTGCATAAGGCAGTGGCGAGCTTGCTACTGGCTGACACTTTATCTGGCCCTTCTCTCAGGGAGGAAGAAAAAGGCTTTCCTCCAAAAACATGTGTCTCCCTCACCTTGCTGACCTGCCTCAATAGGCGTTAGTTTCCCGCCTGCAAAGCAGCTTTGCCAGACCCACGCCACAACACAGGCTGAGGATTTCCCTCCGAGGCAGAACCTCCTCCCAGAGCAATGCCCTGCTTGGCTGCCCCAGCTCCTGGGGCGAGAAACCTCTCCCTCCTTTTTGCTATTCAGATGAACCCTTGAGGAGAGGGTGAGGCCTGGGGCCCATGTGCTTCTCAGGGAGGAGTGGTGGGAAGCAAAAATGCAATATTTGTATATTGCTTTGTTTGTCCTTCACTGGCTGGGTCCCGTGTGCTGGGCAGACACGTTGAAGAAGCATGGGAGTTGGCAGTGTGGGGAGGGCAGCTGCTCTGGAGACGGGAAACTGAGGCACAGCGAGGGAGGTGATTGCCTGAGGCTGGAGGAGAAGGTGGGGTGGGTCCCTGCACTCAGGCAGGGACTCCCAGAAGCACTGAGGGGCAGGCAGGAAGCAGCAGCTGGATGCACGGCAGGGTGATGACCTCCCAGTCAGCGGGGAGGACTCTCAGATCAGCAGATCCCCTGCTGGTGTGCATAGCAAGTTGGAGAGGGTGGGTTGGGGCAAGGAGAGGATTCAAGGTGCCTCTCAGAGTGTCCATGGCCTGGGCAGCCAGCTGGGGACGTACCCTTCCCTGGGCTCAGTTCTGTGGCATCAGGACAGAGCTGAGTCCTGCAGCAGGGCTGGCTCTGGAGGACAGCATGCCAAGAGGTGACGCAGGAGCCTCACATCTCCATGTGCTGGGACCCCCACTGCTGCATGGCTTCCCCTGCCTTCCCAATGCTTCTCCTGCTTCTCCATGCATCGCCTTGGAGCAGCCAGGCAGTGCCAGGATGGCAAAGGCTCTGGAGAAGGGGAGTCCTGGACATGAAATTGCTTTCCTGGCTGGCTAGATGCATTTTTGCTTTGCCCTGGCCGTGTTTGCTCACCCGGGGCCTCTCTTATCTGCCAGGGGTTAATGACTGGGGAAGGGAAAACAAACCTCCCCCAGCAGCGCCCAGCACCATTGGCTGCCTCCCCAGGGTGGCAGTGGCCTCCTGGGGTGGCAGTGGCTGATGGCAGCAGGGATAGAATGGTGGCAGGTTGGGTTCCTGCTGGCCCCCAGCTCATGCAGCTCATGTCTTCCTCCTGCCCACAGAGGCCAGGCAGGGCTGCCTTGCAGCCAGGACAAACCAGGCATGTGGCAGATTTGGGGTGAGGGGATAACTGGGGAGCTATTTCCTTTCCGTGGCAGAAGCCCACCCATAGCCATTGGGTCAGGGCTCTCCTGGAGTGCAAAGGAAACTACTGGGTTGGTCCCTGCAGCACAACCGGGCTCTTGGGACCACAGGGAGAGAGATGCAACTGCATTTCTGAGCTGTCCCCAGGTATTCCAAGGAAAGCACATGACTCTGGGAGAGGGGATTAGCTGAGCTACAGCACTCAAGTTTTCCCTTTCCTCTGCACATTGGAGCCCCTGAGAAACCCAGAGTGGGGACTGTTCCCTTTAGCATGCACTGCACCAGCCAGGGCACTCTTACCCCCACCCCAGATCCCCCCACAACACAGCTGTCCACAGCCACCCCTATGGGGGACACCACACCTTGGGATGGGGGGGGAGGCAAGGAAAAGGGGGAATGTGGGAGGAGAGCATCCCCTTGTTCCCCATCTGGACAACTATTGAGTGAGGGAGTGGGGTGGAGGAAAGTGTTTCTCCTTCCTTGTCTCTTGGTCACCACAGGGAAGCAAGCCAGCAACTCCTGGCCCCTGGCTCTCCTGGCCTGCTGGCAGGCAGCAAGCGCTGGGAAGAGGAGGGAGGGAGAGAGTGAGGGAGGGAGTGAAGCAGCTGGTGCCCAACCCTACCTGGATGGCAGGTTCCTGGCAGGCCTGTTGGGCTTTTCCTCCTTCCAATCTCCCCCTTTCTCTTTCCTTCTGCCCCTGGTGTGGCTCCCTGCCTCCTCTGAGCCCTCCCCGTTACCCGAACAGACTTCTCCAGGCCAGGGAAACTCGTGATTCTGCGGGCAAAGGGTGACCTGTGTGCTGTCCTTTCCTCCACTGGGCAAAGGGACCCCTCTGCCTGGCCACCTCTCTGTCCGGGTGCCACCGCTTCCATCTGGCAGCCCTTGGTGCTCACCAGCTCCTGGCACAGCAAGCCCACAGCCCACCACGACCTCCCCTTCCCTGGCATACCCTCTCTGGCTCCCTTCTTGCCTCCTCTGGGAAGCCCCCTGCCTTCCAAGACCCACTGCCAGCACCTCCTCCTCCTCCTCCCAGCCTGGCCTCCCCCGTTTCCCCCAGAGTTCAGCTGGTTACCACTGGTTTTCCACTAGCTGGGAATGGCCAGAGCTTTCTGCTTGCTGGGAAGAGCGGAAACCAGAAAGGGGGGGAAAATAATCCAGATGTCTAGTTGGAAGGAGCTGCTGAAAGCAGCCTCTTCCCTCCCCCAAAGGGGACATACTGCAAAAGAGAGGGAGAAATTTGGGGTGGTCTCAACAGCAGGAAGAGCGGGTGGAAATGGCTGTGGGTGGCCAGGAAGGCTTTCCCAGCCTTCCTGAGTGATGAGAAACCTCCCTTTCCCCGAAGGAAGGGAGGCAGAGTTCCCCTGTTGGGTGACTGCTTTGGCATGAGGAAAGGCAGCAGGGACAGGCTTTTGGGGAAGGGGGAAAGGGGCTTGGCTGGCTGGGCTGGGGCTCTTTCAGTCTCCGTGGAGCAGCGCCGGGCAGTAGGCAGACGCCTAAATCTGACTCCTGTGCTGCTGGCTGCTATATATACACAGTGATATCTCTGTATAACAAGGATATTTTTCCAAGCAGACATTCTGGGACATAGAGGGAGCCCGGAGCTACGGAGGTGGGCAGTTTCCAGCCATCCCTTCCCTGCCCACTTGTGAAAAAGGGCTCCCTTTCTTCCTCCACACCCCTAAAATCGAGGTGCCGAGAGCCTGTGGGGCTTTGAGGGGTATCCGGAGCAAGGTCTGGGAGACAGGCGTCCTGCCTTCCCCCATCCGTGGGACCCTCTTCCCACTCCCTTTCCTTCCCGCCCCTGCTCCCGTCCCGTGTCCCCTCTCCTCACTCCCAGTTTCCTGTTGCATTCCTGCTTTCTGCTCCCTTTATTTTTACCATCCTTCCCGTCTCTATCGCCTTGCCACCCCTCCCGCTTCTCCCCTCTCCAAACACCCTCTCCAAACACCCCCTCCACCCTGTTCCTTCTTGTCCCAACACCCCCCTGCCCCCAGCTCTACAAACTGATGAATCAAAACTTTCAGGATTTACCTCTTTCCAACCAGGGTTATTATTTTTTTCCCCGTCCTCCAGACGAAAAGTTGCGAGACACTCTCCGCAGGCCCCTGTAACTTGTTCCAAGGATTACCGGTGCTGTGTTCCGGAGTGGAGTGGGGGAGAAAGGGGGGGGCCTTGCCCCCTCCTTTTCCCACGGCTGTCCCCCCAAGGCTGGCTCTCCCAGGCTGACGCCCTGATGCCACGGGAGAGAGGGAGCGAAGCTGGCGGGGAGGGGACGTGGGAAGGAGGAGGGCGGGCTGCAGCACTGCCGAGCCAATCCTCGACTCGGCAAGGAGACCAGAGAAAATGAGATTTATTCCAACTATCCAGGACAGAAAACTTCAGGAACTTCTCTGCCGCTCCCCTCCTCCTCCCCGCTTCCCCGGTGCCATTTCCCGTCTGCCGGCATTGGCTGCCTCCCGCTCCCGGGTGCCGGCTCCGGTGGGTTTGGGGGAAGGGGAAGGCCCGGTTGCTGTCTAAGCCGGTTGGAGGAGCCCGGCTGCAGGGCAAAGGAAAGGGGCTTGAACCCTGTGTGTGTGTGTGTGTGTGTGTGTGTGTGTGTGTGTGTGACCCCTCCGGTACCACACAGGGTCCCCGCTCCCATACTGGTTAGGAAGTTCCCAGGGGAGTAGCACTGCCAGCCAGGACTGGGGTCTGCGGGTGGGTGGTCGCGGCAGGAGCTGTGGTAGCGCTGGGTTGGGCGAGAGCAGGATGACAGCCTCGCCAAAGCCACGTGGGCCACGCTGGTGTTTGCTACAGGGTCAGGACAAGCGCCATACCAGCGACAGTGTGTCAGACCGGGCTGAGGGGGTGGCAGCGGATAAATGCAAGGAGGTGCTCTTTGGTGGCACCAGGGAGAGCTTCTGCCCACATGTGGGACGCCACAGCGCTCTGGCATCGTGTGTTATCCCTTGATGGTCGCAGGGCAGAAGACCCTATCAGTGCCAATGAGGGGCAACCTGCTGGTGGATGTAGCATCGTCAGTGCCATCGGTGACCCTCATGGCCTTCAGGCTTGGCTTGGTGGCTCTGCCGGGGACCACTTGGCCACACACAAGCACCTATTCAGGGCCCTGTTGAGGAGAAGGGAGGTGTCTCTGCTGGTGAAGGCGAGACAAGACTTGTTGGGGTTAAGTAGGGCTTGGCTGAAGGGATGACAAGATGTCTGCAGAGATGTCAAAATGGAGCCTGGCCGCTCACTGCGCTCGGGTGGCTCGTGCTGGGGTGCCCAGGCAGGAGCACCTTATTGCTCAGAGGTTTGCTAAGCAGCAGCAGTAGGGTTTGGCACTGTTCTCTGGCTTCTCTTCTGCAAAATGGAAGTAGGAGTTTCTGCCTTCTGTGGAAGTTTCCTCCATTAGGAATTAAGACCGTATGTGCATGTTGGTGGTACTTTAAGTGGGTCTATGTCTTGGAGGAAGATGGAAGCCTAGCTCTGACAGGAGATGAGCTCTGCCATCAGTGAGGAAAGGAGGAGAAATCGTGACATGCATCCTCCTGGCTTGCCAGGAGTATGGTAGGTATTCCTTCCCCTAGGTCCTGCTCAGTGGAAGCTAATGGGGGTGGTGGGAGAGGCAGGAAAAGATGCTTTCTTTGGGTCTCCTCCCTCTGCATGGCCTGCCAGGGCATTTCCCCCCACCCTGCCTGAGGGGCTCTCCCTCACCCCCATCCCTGCGCCCTGCAGCAGAGGCTGTGTCAGGAAGCAGAGCCTGGGCGATGGCAGCCACCTCTACAGGGGAATGCAGAACAAATCTTTTCCAGATGGGACAGGGGCCACATTCCGCTTCTTGCAGGGCGGCCGGCTCTCCACTGCCTCCTTCTCACTCCTGCTCCAAGCATCTCTGTGCTCCGGGCCAGGATGGGCTTCACTTCCAGGAAAGTATCTGGAAATGCCTTCTCTTCAGCATCCTTCCCCAAACCTGTGATGTTGTAGCCATGCCAGCCAAGCTCTGTTTTGTACTTCTAGGTCTAGCACTGAAGTGCTTTGGTGACCTCAGGTATGTGCCAGCTCTGGGTCTCAGTACTCATCCTGGCCTCTTGCTGCTCGGTTACACCCCCTTCTTTCATATACAACACCCTGGAAAGTCAACCCATGCAATCCTGCTTCTCAGCCTATTTATCCACCTCAGCTGATAAATGAGAGGTGGCTGTGAGGCTGGACAGTGCTGCAGTCACTGCACCATCCTGGGCAGGAGCTTATGCCTGGACCCCTCCCAGCCCAGCTACCTCATTTACCTTCAGTCACCCCAACCTTTCATCCCATCTGTAACCCTCAGCCCCAGGCAGCAGTACCAGTCTCACCATTACAGAGAGACCGGCTACTGGGCTTATCATGGAGCAGACAAGTGGCCCAGCAGCTTTCCCAGGTGAGGATTTGCTTTGACTACCACAACATCAAAGACAGGGCTGTGCAAATTGTATCCCCCTCATCTTCCCAGCACTCATCCCTCCAACACAGGGTTGAGGTCTTATGGGTGACTGAATGTGATGGGCAGGGAGAGAGGAGTGGACGGATGTGGGGGGGCTGAAGTCTCTGCCCCACACTTCCTGGTGCTCAGTCCTTCGTCCTGTCTCACTTTGCAGTGCCTTCCGCTCGCAGACTCAATGCCTGAAGGAGGCTGATATGGGACTCCCTTCCAGTAAAGAAAAATCCCTCTACTCCCTTTCCCCAGTGCCCAGAAGCAAAGGGAAGGTGATGAGGGCATCCCGGCTTGTGATAGGGTGCTCACCGACGGGTTTATATTCCCTGCCATTTCAGCTTGCTGCCTTCCCACCTGCCCTCCTTCCCAGGGAAATTTCTAGGGATGGACCTCCAAGAGCACAACAGTGCTGGAAACTTCCTGAAGAGAGAGGGCAGGCAGGGGACTCAGTGGGAAGGGGGTGCCTTGCTCAGTGCACAAGAAGCAGATATCCTGTTGCTGCCCAGGGTCTCTGGCTCATATTTCCTCATTAACTGAAAGTGCTGCTCGTTTGCAGGTGACTTCCAGATGTTTCCATTCTTCTTTCTGTGAAGAGGGGCTGTGAGGGCACATACCACATGGGTATGGGGATTACTGCCAGCAGCGGGGTGGGGGATAGAACCCTGCCACGATGGGGATGGGGGTGCAGAGAGCTCCCTTGCCCCACCAGGCATGGCCTCATCCAGCTCCCCCTCACCCTGGTGCTGTCAGGTCCTTCCTCCCTGCTCCCAGCCCATGGCCCTCGGTGCTGCCTCCAGTCCGTGTCTCACTGCCCTGGGGATGAGCTGAAGGCAAAGCCGGTTTTAGGGTGAGCAAGCCAGAGTGGTGGCAGGAGGTGACACCCTGGGGCAAGGGATAGGTGTAAGCACTCAGCGTCTTGCCAAGAGCATCCCTGGTCTGATGCCAGCTCTGGCTTTGTAGGCACTGGGTCCCTCATGCCCTATAGTTTCTCCACTGGGGCGAAATCTCTGGCTGAATCCCCAGATGTGCTCAGCCAGGCTCAACCCATTTTTGTGCCTGTTCTGCGAGTCCCCCACACTGCCTGCTGCCTTTGAGATAACCAGGGAAAGGGGCTGGAGCGGTCTGGTTCCCCGAATCCTTGTGTTGCACTGGGGAAGGAAAGCGGGGAGATTGTGGTGAGCGCCACCAGGCAGGCAGCAGCATTGGGTTAGACCCACTCATGCTAGAAGTGGGGTGGATAACCCCGTCAACACCCACTTCTAACTTTCCCCACCAACTCCTCCTCTCCCCTGGAGCAGTGGGAGGCTGAAGGAATGGGACTGATCACGAAGGAATGGGACTGACCATGTCCTGCTTGTGGCATTTGCAAAGGGGGGAGTGTGTGCTTTTCCCCTGGGAGCAGGGCTGGGAACTCAAAGCCTCGGGGTTTGCCAAAGCCCAGGAGGAGGTACGGATGAGTTCCCAGGCTTGCTGGCGGGCTGCCTCCCTCCCTCTGCCCATCTCCTCCTATCCCAAATATTTTCATCTTTCCTCCTCCCCCCACACTCCCCTGCTTCCTCCTGGTATGCTATTCCTGTTGGCCAGGGATGTGGGGTGCTGGAGGGCTGGTGTGGGTGTTGTGGGGTGTGGTTGGGTGTGAGGATGGAGGGACAGACCCCAGGACAGACTTGATCTATGCTTTCCCTCCAAGTTTTACATGGGCACAGAGGAGAGGGAAGGGGGGTTTGGGACATAGCTGGGAGGGGGAGGGAGGATGTTGCATAAACCAGAAGTAATCCAGGAACAGCTGCCTGTGGCCTGGAAACACTTTTGTGATTCCACGTACTAGGAAAGGAGATGTAAATATAAAGATATATATTTATGTATGTAGACTACATCTCCCCAGAACAACCCCACCCTTGATTCTCCAGTTCTTTTTCACAGACCTTGTAAATGTCAGAGCAGGAGGGACTGGGGGGAGGGCTTAGGTATAAATTTGGTGCGTGGAGAAGCAGCTCTCTCTGTGCAGGGGGGTCCGTGAGTCTCTTTGCCCTTCCTCAAATGTGTTCCCTTGGCAGGACAAGGAGGGGGAGCACATCTACAGGAGTTTAAAGCCCATGTAGGCTGGAGGCAGCTGGGATGGAGGTTTTTAGGGTGGGGAGAGAAAGGAGGAGATGGTGAGGGTAAGGAGGGATGCAGAAGGGAAGGAGGGGATGGGGGTGAGTGGGAAACCCCGGGCCTTTGTGAGGAAAGAGCCTTTTGGAAATGAATTGCATGAGGAGGTGCAGAAAGGTGTTTTGGGGAAAGGAGGTGCTGGGGGATTTCAAGGGAAGGGAGAAGGTCCCCAGAACTGGCGTGGCATGGGAGAGGGGACCATCAAGGAATGGGAGATGCATCCATAGAGCAGAGGGGGAGTGGCATGCAGGGGTGAGGAAGGGTACAATGTACAGAGAGAGGATATGGGGATATAGGGAATGGGGATTAAGAGATAAGTTGTCCATGTTGGGAGTGGGAGATCATGCTTGGGGAACCCGTTCTGGTCAAAGGGAAGAGGTGAAAGCCAGGGGAGTGGTTGGACACAAGGCCTGGACAACTCTTTTATCCTAATGATTTTGCCTGTCCATCCAGCCCATGTATTTTTGGCCCACGGAAGGAAGGGGGTGGGGATGCAGGAGCAGCTAAAAATAGGGGTGTCCCTGCCCATTCCCCCAAGGCGTCTGCCTGCCTGTGGGGTTGCTGCAAGGATCTGGAGGAGGGGAGCAGACCCAGCCTCCTCCCCATGGCGTCTGGCTCTGCTTTTGTTTGTCTCACAGCCCTACAGGGACAGGAAGAGGCTTCGGGGCTGGGGAACAATGGCTCATTCTCCGGGAGTCTGTGCCTGTGGAGGAGCGATAGGGGACACGGGATGGTGGCCAGAGGCACAACCTCCTAGCGCCACTGCTGCAGGGCTTCAGCCCCCAGGAGATGATGGGCTCCACTGCTGGGATGCAGGGGGACCTTCCCCAGCCCACCCCTCTTCCCCAGGTCCCTGTGCCCAGATGCAGAGGAGATGAGCGGCTGACTCACACTGGGTGCACTTATAGAGGAGGCCAGGGAGGCAATGCTGCCAACCTGAAAAGTGCTGGGAACACATTTCCAACCAGCACTGGGGAATGCACTGGCAGCCTCTCTCCAGCCTCTGAAACCTGGAGTGTGGCTGCAGCTTGCAACCCCCAGTGGGAATGTCTCCAGGTGGGGCTGGTAGGGATTTATCTGGGAGCTGTACCGTGCCTCTGTCCCAGCTGTCACTGTGCTCCCCCAGGCACTGCCAGTATTGGTGGAAGCTCCCTCCATGCTCTATGCTCCCTGCTGTCTGGGAGATTGCCAGGGGGCATGGATATGTGTGCATGGTGGGGGGTGATAAATCCTTTTATCCTACCTCTTTCTTCTCCAGACCCTCCTTTTGAGGCAGTGTCTCTCCCGGATGTTAGATCTAACAGCATGGTGCTGGAAACTCCTCAGGGAGAGTCTCTCCCCACACTTCTTCAGGCTGGCTAGGGATATGAGGAGGTGGTGTTAGCACCTGAGGTAGGGGAGAGGTTAGGACATATTTTGCAAAGATTGAGCAGGAAAGGGACAGAAGAACCTCCCTGATTCCAGCCCCCTTTTTTTTCAAGGTCTTGTGTAGTTGGGGCTGAATGCTTGCCAGGGCTCCTCTTGTTTACTCAGCCGGGGAGCTGACACATCCAAGGTCTCTGCTGCCTCCACTTTCCCACATGCTGCTGGCCGGCACATTCCAGGGCAGAGTGGAGATCAGTGCAGAGGCATACCAGAGGTTTCCATCCGGGATGCCATCCCTCCTCCCTGCTCTCCCCAGGCATCCGGCACCTCTTGCCAGGTTGTGAAGAGCGGGCATCACGTGTGCTCAGCATCCCGGGCCTTTAGAAGCCAGGGCTTGCACAGAGCCCAAGCGTGGATGGGGACCCCAGAGACAGGGATATGCCTCTTAACCTGAATTAAACGGAATGCCTTCAGCAAGGCTCTGTCCTTCCTCCTGGTTCCCTCTGCAGGTCTCAGTCCTGCTCCCTGTCATGACCCATGGGAGATGTGTGGAGGAGTCAGGGATGCCTGTCTCAGCTTAGTCCTCCCTAGAGGGGCCTGGGGGAAAGGGCTAACACCCACCCAGGCAATTTTAGGACGGGCACCTATTCCTGCAGCTGGGTTTAGCTTGCTGAGGGTTAACGACACTGGGCTCTGCAGCTGCACCCTTCTGCAGGCACGGGCTCTGCTCCGTCCTGGGCAGCAGCCCAGACCTGGTGTGGCTGCCTTTGGTTTTGGGACAGAAGGCCACAAAGCTTTTAAAAATAAACGCCAGGAGATAAAGAAGGGTTTGGAGAGCTGGCTGCAGGGCGGGGGCAGGAGCATGGCCCTCGCCCTGTCATTTAGGCTGGACGCCTGTGTCCCAGCGCTGCTCCCACCTCCACCGGGGCTGCTGGCATCTTTGCCTCCTCCGACCTGGGGCTGCTGCAGCCAAAGGACCGCCGTGACCTTTCCTTTTCCCCCACACGCTGGCCCATAGAGGCCCCTTTACGCCCAGCCCCAGCGTCTGGAAGAAGGGGCCTCGTCTCCCTCCTCGGCTGCCAGAGGAAATGCGGAGCCTGGAGGTCAGGGGCCAGCCGGCAGCTCCTCCCGAGGGGGGCAAGCAGCCCAGCGCTGGGGCTTGCATCATGCCGGCGCCCGCCGCAGAGCAGGGGAGGGGGGCAGAGCCCTGGAAGGGGGAGGGAGAGGGCCAGGCTCTTCCTGTTTATGTGACTACCAGACCCCCAAGAAAGGGAAAGGACTTGGAAAGCTCATTGCTCTTGGGCGGGCTCCAGCAGCGACTGTCTATGACTCTTAGCCCAGGGATTGCATCTATGTGGCAGGGTGTGACTTCTTTGCAGGGGAAACGGGCATCCAGCTCCAGGGAGGGCTAGGATTGCATTCTGGGGCCTTGTGAAGCTCTGTTCTAAGGGAGAGAATGTGGTTAGCTTCCTGGGAAGTGAGGGACAGCTCCTGCCACATGCCAGGCTTTGATTCCTCCCATGGTTGTCTCTGGCTGACGCTGGTCTCCGTGGGATGGTCTAAAGGGCAAAGACCCACTCAGGCCAAGACAAGGAGGTAGCTGGGTATTTTGGCTTTGGGACAGAGGAATGGGGAGCACTGGGAACGCCAGGCACGGAGGAGTGTTTAGGGGAGGGTGCCTGTTCAGCCATGATGGCTCCAGAATAGATCCCATACAGCCACCAGAAGGGCTGGAGACCTCCCATGTTATCTAGGGTCACATCCTGCGGGGCATGTGGTGTGGCTGTGCTGGTATGTGGAGGAGGAAATGAGGTCCAAGATGCCGTGCTCTTTTCTTCACCTCTGGCACCATACTGCTCTGGCTTAGGTCACATCTGCACTGAATTTGTCATAGCTCAGCTTTGGTTTGTAGTCCTTGGCTCACGCTGAGCGTGGGTGGAGGAGTGCTCTGTGCCACCTCTGGTGGATGCCCTGGAGGACACACCATTAGGCAGCATTAACAGGAGCAGATGGGAGTTACAGCCCCTTTGCAGTCCCGCAAGTGAGCCCAGGCCTGGCTCAGTGCAGCAGCTGTAGGATACAAATAGCTGAATGCAGTGTAGGTCACAGAATCACTGAATAATAAAAGTGTCTGTGTTGGAAGGGACCTTAAAGTTCATCCAATTCCAACCCCCTTGCCAAGGGCAGGGGCACCTTCCACTAGAGCAGGCTGCCCAGAGCCCCATCCAACCTGGCCTTGAACACTTCCAGGGTTGGAGCATCCATCCTGTTTCTCTGGGCAGCCTGTTCTCACCACCCTCACAGCTAAGAATTTCTTCCTGTATCTAATCTATACCTGCTCTCTGTCATTTTAAAGCCATTCCATGAACGGTCTTGGGAAGGGCCCCACAGCCAGAAGCAAGGAGCCCTGGCAAGTCTGTGGGGCAGGAACAGGCACAGCCCTTGGCTCCCCATATCCTTCCCTTTGCAAGGGCTCCAGTTTAAGACCAGGCTGATCCAAAGCATTTTGGCTTTGCCCAGGCACCTCCTTCCCCACGAAGTTGGCTGGTGGGGTGGTGACACCCTATGGCTCTGGAGCAGTGTTACAAGTGATGGTAGCACTTGGCTGTTCTCTGCCCTCTCTACAGAGACTTTATCCTTCTCAGCATGTACTCAGCTCTTCTCCCTCTTCATGTCCCGGACAGGTTTGCTCTCCAGCCCAGAGGAAAAGATCCTGATGCAGTCCTGACCTGTCCCTTTCCCTGATATGGCACATGTTCAGTATGAGTGTTGTGGGATGGTATCACCTCTCCTGCCTCTCCTCCATCAGGATCTGGCCAATCTCAGCCTGACAGTGACTCAGGGACTCTGGCAGCTGAACACCCTGGGGCGTGTTTATGTACCAGCAGAGGAGAGAAGCCATACAGGACTTGGATCATCTCAGAGAAGAGGAAGGGAAGATGGAAGTGGTTTTCTATCTATGCTTCTTCCTTTTCTCCTGTTGAAGCATTTAGAGTGTTTCTGAACCGGGGTGAGCAGCGCTCCCAGCTAAGCAGCTGATGTCTTGGTGACAATTTGTTCTTCTGAATTCAAACTGCTTACAGACATCATCATCTCTATGATGACATCTGAGCCGGTTCTTCTCACTGTCTCAGTGTCTTTGCCTTCAGCTGCCCTGTGAAGACAAGCCAGGGTTTGCCTCTTGGTGCTTCTTTGCTCCCATCCTGAGCTAATGTTCCTGGGAGATGGTGGAAACACACTTGGTCTGGGCAGCTGGCCTTGTGGAGGGGGTCACTGGTGATCCTGCAGTGCAGTGGAGTCTTCTTGGAGAGGTGATGTGTACTGTCTGGGGAAACCTGTCCTTCCCACAAGGATGGAGCTCTGCTGGGGGTGGAGTAGGAGTGTTTTGTTTGCTCAGGCTAGGTGGGTGTCCACATAGGTGATGGAGGGGTTGGGAGGCCAGGATGGAAAGGGCTTCTAGGTGACTGTTTGAGGAGGTCTAGAGGAGGATATAGGGGAGATAGAGAGGAGAACTGGCACACATGGGCGTGCAGAGCAATGGCTGGCTGTTACAAAACTATCTAGACACACTGATTTCTGTTCTGCAGTCTCACCATCCCTCTCTGACTTCTAACCCAGACTGATGATCCTGCCTCATTGAACCCATTTAACCCATTGCTGCAGGTCAGCTACTTGTTTTATCTAGCCAGCCTGGATCTGGAGCAGTCCTCATTCACCACGACAGATCTATATGCCAGAAAGCAGAATGGGACTCAGGGAAGGACAGATTTCCCCTTTCTACCCCTTTCCTGCTACCAAGGCACCAAGGCTGGGATTAGTGAGAATACCTGAGTGATACTGAAATCAGCATGATTGAGACATGCTCGGGGTGTCAGGAGCACTTGTGGGGTCCACAACCAAGTAAGAGTCTCAATTCAGCTTGCAGGATGCTAACTGGAGACATTGCCATTCCCAAGCTTTTTTTTTTTTTTTTTTTTTTTTTTTTTTTTTTTTTTCTTTTTTTTTTCCCCAGGATAATCCTGAGGTCCTATTGTGATTAATGCTTTGAATGTTGGTTTACATGCAAATCTGTCCCAAAGTTATGTCCTAAGAGGTGGAAAACACTACTTCATAGTTGTGTTCAACGTCCCAGTTTCAAAGGGGTGCAGCACCCAGCAGCTGGGTGAGGTTCATGTGGTCACATTGACCTCTGGTGGCTGCAGCCTTGGCGTGCAAGGAGGCACTAAGGCAAACGGGCTGGGTTTGGTGAGCAGCTGCTTGCTGCAGTTGAAATGCCGTCGGGTTTGTTCCTTCTCTAGGCTCCATTCCCCACCGCCTCTCCTCTTAGACAGTAATTTGTTTTCCTCTCGAAGCGGGTAACCACTCTTTGTGAGTACACCCTCAGTCCATGTAGTTCTTCTCCCTAAGAAACAAATCCTGCTTGCACACAGCCCAGTAAACATCAAAGAGCTGAATTCACTCCCAGTTTCTAGACGCAGTGGGTCATACCTGGGGAGAGCAGATGCTCCCCTGTATTCACTGCAACCTCTGTGCTGTCGCTCTTCAGACCCTTCTTATGCAGCCGAGGGCAGACCTTAATGGTCCTCTTGCAAAGGGTGACCAACCAGACTGGATTCACAATGACCAGTGAGACAGACTCTTGATTGCCTTATATTCTGGAAAGCAAGGGGAAAAAAGCTGGGACTAATCCCACTGGGATAATGGTTTAAGAATAAAGCGACTGCTGAGTTGGAACCCCTTTGCCAGGGGCAGCTGGGCAGCCTTGGAGCGAGACAGCTCATCCCAGTGACTCTAATCCCGTCATTCTGCTCTAATTCAGGTCTTCCCTGTGACCCTGCACACCTCTGGTGCCCTAAGGAGGACACAGATTTCTTGCCACTATTTTACCATAAGGCTCCTACATGCTTTTGGCTCCTGTAGCTCCAGGCGATGGGCGTGTGTGTGTGGTGAGGGGGAGGAATGCTGAAGGAAATATTTGCTTGTTTTGCTATCTCCACACAGATACACGCATTTCCTTCCTGCTGTAAAGGCCGCTCGGTTTTTGAGGGGGGACCTCATTCCTCCTCCCTTCTGCTGGCGCTACTGTGAGGGGAATAAACCACTGTCAGTGCTGCAGCGCTCTTACATCTGCTGTTAAAAGTGTTGGGCAAAAGAGCAGGTAGTCAAAGTCCTTGCAAAGGCTGTTAATATAAACACTGGGTTTGAAGAGTGTCATTAAGAAAAGCTTTTTTTCTGTGTGTGTTAACTAATCCAGCGTGAAGCAGCCTATGAGCCAATTAGAGCAGGTTGGAGTCGATAATTCTGTTTCACAGAGAATTCTGTTTCACAAGTCCTTTTGTGTTTTTGGCATTTGTCTTGTTTCACACAGGAACAGAAACTGCAGAGAATTTTTTCATGACAGCAAATCATGTTGGGACAGCTATTACAGGGTGGAAGTTTTTATTATTAGGGGAATTATTTCAAACTCACTTCCTCAACCTGACTTGGGAGATCACCCTGAAGACCTTAGTAAATCTCCCTCCGAAAATTTCAATGGAAACTGTAAGTCTCTGCAAATCACCAGGCTGCAAGAAGAACAGCTTATTTTGATTGAGGAAGGAAAAAATAAAAAGAAGGACCAAGTAAGAAATATATTGCTGAAGATGTTCTGAACTGGCTCACATTCTGGACACTGTGTGGGTAGGCAGTTTCAGCTTTGTAAATTTACTGTGCTTCCCAAAACACATGGCAAGACTTTACAGAGCACCCAGCTCACCATCTGTAACCACAGCTTCAGCTTTGTACCAATGGCCTTTTAGCCACACAATCAGGAATTTATTGCATTCCTGCCCTGCTGCAGACCTTCCTAAAGCTATTTCCAGGCAGGAGCAGACAATGCAGTGCTGAGGCATGGCCAGCCCAGCTCTCCACAGCACGGGCTCAGTGGCCTCGGCGGGATCCCTCTGACCTCTTAGTGGCACCGGTCACCCCACAGTGCAAGGTTCTGCAGAAAACCCAGCAGCTGCCACCCTCTGTGGCCATGTGTGCTAAGCCCACCTTCTGGTGGTGGAAATGACACGTGGCTCACCATTTGCTAGTTTCTTACAGATTTCCTCTGTGAGCCCATGTGGCTTGGAAAGTATTACCAGTGCAACTATTTTGGTTAGGATTTGAAAAAAAAACAAAACAACAAACCAAACCAACAATATAAGAACAAAAAAACCCCCACCCAAACACCCCAGTGTCATTCCTAGTGTGAACTCAAGTGTGGCAGCACAAAAGCTAGTGCTACTGGTAAAGTTGTTTTGGAAATGTAATAAATATCTGGCTCTGATCACATACAATCTGGTGGGACTGTGTATCTCCAGTAAACTGGGGTTGGCTTGTACAACTGAAGCTTCCCTCCAAAGCATGAGCTTTGCATCCTTGTGCCCCAACACCCTGGCCCAAAAACAAGTGTGGAATGTATTGTTCCTCTCAGGAGCTGTCAGGATCAGATCCCCAGCCCAGAGCCAGGGGTGGTCTTCTTGCTTGTGGAGTACCTGCCAAGCTCAGATACTCTCCATGAAGAATAGGTAATGGAACTTGTAAAAAAATTAAGGAAATTAGTCACTTAGTCAGTCTAAGGACCTGCCCTTACTGCAGTACCAGTCAATTATTGAATTATTTATTTTTTCCTGGGCTTGGATGTCTGAGACTCTTCCGTGGGCAATCTAGGGTGAAGATATTTCTTTAGCTGTTCTTGATGTGGGACCTGCTCTGTCTGATGTCTGAGTGCTCTGAGTCACAAAGCAGTGCAGCCACTGCCCGTGGGGTCAGGGTGGGTGGAGGAAGAGGATTTCTTTGTCATCAGCCTTGAGTTGGTCTGTGTGAATGAGAGAAACCAACTCTTGCTTTGGGACTTTTATCAGGATTGTGGAGATCTTATCTTCTATCACCACATAATACCCAGCTCAGGAAGTCTTTTCACTAGAGAGGGGGAGAGAGAGACCTGAGTTGTTTTTGAGAGAATATCTAGCAGGCAAAAATTGACATGGCCTGAGTCAGAATGGGTTTCCAGCAGACAGCCTTGCTTGTACTTGCTTTTCATCACTCAGCTGGATGCCTCTGGCTGGAGGTAAGGGCTGGAGCCAGGAGCTGTGCCCTGCTGCTGGCAGTCCTGGGTCACCATGCACCCTCTGTGTGGGAGCTGTGCAGTGCTGGGCTTACAGGAGAGGGGAGGGGGCTGTTGGGACCCCTCCCGGCGTGGGTGAGTCAACAACAAATTCATGTGCTCAGAATGTCAACCAGTGCCTGTTGGGATGGATTTCATCCAAGGGCAGTTTGCTGAAAGCCCCACGTGCATGCGTGTGCCCGGCGTTTGCTCAATATCTGTGTATATTTTGCAACAAAAAGGCTGTGTGCTCTGTGCATCACACAGATGCACTCTCAGTTCCCAGGTGGTGGTTGTGCTTGATCTTGAAAGGAGCTATGCAGCATGGGGAAAGGGTCTCGTGAAAGCCTTCCTTCCCTCAAATCACCATACTGAAACTAGTGCAGGAGCCCTGCCATTGGCCCTGGAGGAGACACAAATGAAGATGTTCAGTTTGGGTGCAGCAGAAATTCTTTAGGAAAGGGTGGCCCAGTTCATACATCTGCTTCTTCACTTATGTGAATGAGGAGAGAAAGATTTCCTTGGAAAGGTGGGGTCTAGAAGCTGCAGAGGTGAGGTGCTAAATGCACCTCCCTTTTCCGAGTGTGTTGGCAGGTGCGGGAGCAGTGCAGGCCTCCTTCATGTTGTGTTCAGAGCCCTGGAGGGATGCACAGCAGTACTCTGACTGGGCTGACTCCAAAGTTTGGGAGAACCAGGGAACTCCCATTTCTTATGAGCTTGATAATGCATTGGGAATTTCTTGTACAGAGCCTGCACTGCGTAGCCTGGCTATTGAGGTCTGACACAGCTGAGAATGAAGAAATGAGAGTGAAATAGGGTTGCTAGAGAAAATGAAGAACAACTTAGCCTTGAGGGGGAAGGGTTGATATTGGTGTCCAGTTCCATCTCTCCCAGAGCCCTCTTTGTCCAGTGGCATGCATAGATTTGGGCAACTAACTACGTTGCAGGTGTGCAGGGTACTCTGTGCAAACTCTTTGGGATGCTGTGTGGACACACAGATCCACTCCTGGGATTGCTGTGGCTGCTTGGACCAGAGGAGGCTTCCCAGCATCCACTCCTGGCCTGTGCCAGGCCCAGGTTGCAAGCCCCTGCATGCCCTGGAGTACATCTCCATCACACTGCCCTGGGGTGTCTCCACACCCAGTTCCACCCACGGACACAGCTGAGGACTGGGGCCAAAACCTAGCCTAGGGATCTCTTCTTGGCCTGGATCAGGCATCTTTCCAACACTCTCAACTTTTTCCCCTTACTTGGATCCCCCCTCCATCCAGAACCAGACCTACAGCTTGGGTGGCCTGGCTACAATTTCTGCAGCCCTGGAACCAAGGGAAGCCTCTCCTTATGAATCTCATCTTTGTGGAAGAGCGCGGGAGGGCCGTGCCTTGCCGAGGAGACCCCCATCCTGCCCGGGCAGGGTCCTGGATAAGGCGGGCACCCCCTTCCCCCGCCGGTCTGTCGGGTG
This sequence comes from Onychostruthus taczanowskii, assembly GCF_017590055.1. Lineage (NCBI taxonomy): Eukaryota > Metazoa > Chordata > Aves > Passeriformes > Passeridae > Onychostruthus > Onychostruthus taczanowskii. The sequence goes on from NW_024502902.1 coordinate 3,341,165, forward strand.
CGTTTCGGAAGAGAAGCGGCTGGCGAGCCACATCCTTCCGGGGAGCAGCTCCGTCCCGGGGCTGGGGACCGAGGTGAGTTAGGAGGACAGGACACACGCGGAGAAAAACGCCTCCCGGCTCGCCCAGGTGAGGAGCAGCCGGAGGATCTCAGAAACCGGGAGTGGCCGAGGGGGATCCGCCCCCGCCCCGCCGGTGAGTGCCCCCGCGACCCCCGGAGGTGGGCAGAGCTAAGCTCTCCATAGCCCGAGGGGGTGCCGGCTTCTTTCCAGCCGGCTGGACGAGGGAGGGAAGGAGAGAGAGGGAGGGAGGCAGGGAAAGAGGGTGGGGAGGGCGCTTCAGACACACCTGCCGGGGCGGCGGAGCGGAGCGGAGCGGGGAGCAGCCGCCCGGAGCGGGGATGGCAGGTAAGGGCCGAGCCCCGGCCGGGAACGGGGTCCCGGGAGCGGCGGAGCCCCGCCGGGCCCCCGGCGCCGCGGAGGCGGCGGCTGCTCGCCGGCATCGCCCCGGGCCGTGAGTTTCGCACCGGCTCGGGAGTGGTGGTGGTGGTGGTCGTGGTGGGGGATGCCTGCGCTCCTTATCCTCTTCGGCAGCCCCCTCCTCAGGAATGGCCTGCGGCTCGGCTTTTCTCGAAGGGCGCCTTCAGACCGGCGAAAGGGAAGCGCTCCCTGCGCCGCCGCGGGAGGGGGGTACCCGGGCGGGAGCGGGGCTGCGGCTCTGGAACCTTCTGCCCACCCCTCCCCTCCCTTTCCACCTCTGCCGAGAAGCTGGTCGCGGCTTGTACGGCCGGCTTGAGTTTCTTGGAGGAAGAGTTTGACTTAAAGGGACAAATCTGCTGTGGAGTTTGAAACAGCTCAACTTCTGTGACCTGCTGCTGTCTCCTCCTCCAGCACGCTTGCGTTTATGTGACAAGAGTCTCAATGAGAGTTCAGCTTCTGCAAGAAACACTGGTTTTATTCAACACAGAACAATCCATATCTGTATTTGTATTTAGGCTCCTAAACTCTTTGGTGCAGAAAATGAGACACTTGGGAATCTTTTGTGGTGTCAACAGTTCTCTGTTCCTGCTGTCTTCCATCCATCAGACCCCAAGCCTCCTGTGCTTGTATCTGGAGGATTCACTTCTGCACAGACAGCTCTCCTAGCCATCCTCCTTGCTGTGCTGGCTATCAGTCTGAAATAGCATGCTATAATTTGCACCACAAGTAAACAAAAAACCCAAAACCAGCAAACAGAACTCCACCCTCAAATTTCCAAAGAAAAGGAAAAAGACTTAAGACGTTTCCTTCCCCCATGGAATGTGAACCTCTGCCCTGCCTCTGGGGATGTTTGTGTGCCTTGGCTGCCAAAGCTGGACTTAATGCCAGCACCGAAGCAGCAGGTAACCGTGCACATGTTGGAGGAGAAATGGCTTCTAAGTCTCAGGAGATCTTTGCTGTGCTTTGCTTTGACAGCTAAAAGGATTTGTGCTGGCCTGAGAAGCAGATTTCATTTCTCAAGTGAAAACAGATAACTCTGTTTGGGTTGATCCACAGCTGGAAAGAGAGCACATTGCACATACCTGCTCCGTCACAGCTTGTAGGACTTAATGGAGCAGGTTCACCATGGCTCTGAGAGGTTTGGGCCCCTTCACTTGAGGGGTTCTCTCCTGCTTTATTTGGTTGGCAGAGTGCTTGCCTTGTTGCTACATATTTTCAGGGCTCCATACAGCTGTGTGGAAGATACACCAAAGATATGCTCATGTGATTCCCTGCTGATGCCAGTACCTGTAGCCAAGCTTCTCTGTGGAATGGTGCCCTTGAGAACTTGTTTGGTCGCCAGTGCTTGGTGCACAGTGCCAGGGATTCATTGGCTGGGTACTTTCCAGCCCCAAGGATGAGAAAGCATGTCCCAGGCTGCAAAAAATCTTGGTCCTGAGAGTTTCCCATTCTCAGGAATGGGACAAAAGGGAAGGTGTGGCTAGGGGGATTTAAGAACATTTGAGAGAGATAAGGATATCTTCTCTAGACTTCCTACTTTATAGGCTTCTAACTCCCTTATGCACCACTTGCCTTCTACATATCTAAGGCTCTAGGTGGACACACAAGATGCTGCTGAACCCATTTTTATGTAAAATATTTTCTAATGTATCTGAGTCTCATTTGCAAGATTGGACAAGTGGAACATTTGTAGGATCATACCTTGACTCATGTTGTCCCATGCCTACTTATGCCTTCTCCCTGTGCTTCTCCATCATTCCTCATCATTTTCTCCTTTTCTTTTATCCTTCCAGCCGTGGAGAATGTGCCTCTCCAAGCAAGCAGCCTCTCAGAGCAGGAGGAGGAGGAAGAAGACACCATCTGGGAGAAGATCGAGAGTGCCCGACACCAGCTGACCCGCTCCCTGAACCCGGCCAAGCTCACCCCGTACCTGCGCCAGTGCCGCGTCATAGACGAGCAGGATGAGGAGGAGGTGCTGAACTCCTGCCGATTCCCTTGCAAGAGCAACCAGACAGGTGGGAGAAGACACCAGCTTGCACTTGGATGGGCCTGGCTTGGGGGGAATAACATGATTTTGACACACAGGGGATGCTGCACACACTGCGCTGCTCCCTCAGCTTTGCTGTTCTCTGAGGTGCTCTGTACCCAGGGCCTTGGCCTGCAGGCACACAGAAGAGGGCAGTGCTCTCACCTCATTCTCTCTCCTCTAGCCATTCCCATTTCTGTGGATGGAAGTAGATCTGATGGAGATGCTATTTTCATATCATGAAGTGGGGCTACACAGTGTTCTCTCTGTTTTGCAGGGAATTCATCCTAGCTCTTTATCTGTTCTTCCAGGTTACCTGATGGACATCCTTCGGCGCCGTGGAAAGCGAGGCTACGAAGCCTTCCTGGAATCCTTGGAGTTTTACTACCCAGAGCACTACACACGGCTCACGGGGAGGGAACCGGCCCAGCGCTGCTCTATGATCCTGGGTAGGAGCAGGTGCTCTGTTCTCCCTTCAGCTGCTGCTTGCATGGGAAGGACCAGAAAATTTTGTGCAAGTTCATGTGTCTGCTTAATAACTGGGTTTGTGCTGGCAGGGTGTGAGGAATCCTGACAGTTCTGTACTCTGGAGCTGGCAGGGAGGGGGCCACCTATACAGGTGTGAAAGACTGTGGTGCCGTAAGCCTGGGACAACAAGGGCTGCAAACCCTCAGGAGAACTTGTCACCTCTTGGTGGAAAGCAGAGCATTGGGCAAATCTGTTTCTTGGGGTTACCCCTGTTTCAGCAGCCAGGAACAGGTTCTCCTTTGTCTCTCCCCAGATGAGGAAGGCCCTGAGGGACTAACTCAGTTCCTGATGATGGAGGTGAAGAAGGTGAGGGCTCAACGGAAAGAGCACCTGCTGAAGGAACACCAGCTCCAGGTGAAAAACCAGGCGCTGGAGCAAGAGCAGGTCCGGCTGGAGCAGCAGCTGAAGGAGCTCCTGAAGGTGCAGGAGCGTTGCCAGCGGCTGAGAGAGGAGTGGGACTCCAACAGCGTGGAGCTGCTGAGGCTGAAGGACGAGAACTACATGATGGCCATGCGCTACGCGCAGCTCTGCGAGGAGAAGAACGTGGCTGTGCTGCGGAGCAGGGACCTGCAGCTGCTGGTAGGGTCCTGGGGAGCACAAGGGTGGGCAGCAGGATGTGCTGGGGGTCTGACGGCCGAGAAGGATGCACATGGATGTCCACACCTGGTGGCTTGTGAACGTGAAGGAGCTGATGGCACACAGGATGCGTGATGGGGATCCTGCCCTGCTCTTGGTGGAAGTGTGTCCTGCAGAGAGGCTGAGGCATGGGCACAGTGCAGGAGGCTCGCCACTGCCCGGGGGCAGCTGGAGATGCATCATCAGCTCCTGCCAGCTGGTGTAGTTGGAGATATATCTGGTTGGAGCCAGAAGCGGGGCTGCTGCCTTCCCTGGCATCCCTCGATGCTCAGCCTGGCTGCTGGCACCACAAGATGTCGTGTGTGCTCCTGCCTGTGCTGCCTGCCCTGCTCTCTGGGCAGCACAGGCAGGCAGCAGACAGCTCCCCTTTGTCAAGCTGTGTGTTTGTATTTACTTTTTCCCCTTCAAGGGTTTGTGTTTTCCTCTCCCTAGGGAGGCCAGTGGCTGTGCAGCCACTCACACTGTGTGTGTGTGTGCTGCCTGGAGCTGCCCAGCCTGCCTTGCTGAGCTTAGGAGCCTTTTGGCCCAGACTCCATTCTCCTTGCCACTCCCCACCGCCTCCTCATGTCTCTCATGACGTTTGTAAGACTCATGCCCTGCATAGCTGCAGGAATTCGTGACACTGCACTGCAGCTGCCAGGCTCTCACCTCCTGCAAACATGCACCCATTTCCTGCCTGGGCAAGGACAGCCCTGCCTCGAACCTATTAATAACCCATATGTTTAAGTGCTCTGCTGCCTCCTGGCATTCCCCCTACCAGTCTGGGCCTGGACCTCTCACACAGTCTTGTGATTGCCTTTCATACCTCATTCTGTTCCTGCCAGTGGCAGGAACCTCCCCTACCTTTTTTCCGGTATTCCTGCCAATAGCAGCTCCCCTGGGCCTCTTTGGAATAGGGAGGTGAATCACTTGAAGGCAACTGTGGGCTGAAGAAATCCCCATGGAAGCAGCGTCTCAGCTTGCCTTCCCCTCCTGACTCTTGGGTCCAGAAGTGTCTGGTCCCCAAAAGTCATTGTAGGTCTTTTGGGCAGATTCACAGAAGTAATTCGTCCCTCCTTGAATCCCTCCTAGGCAATTTTGGCAGCTTCTTGGTGGCTTTGATAAGCTTTTCCTGTCCCATTTCCTCTCAAAGCCTTACTTACCTGTGGAATTGGTTCTCTGATCAATCTCAGCAGTCATTACAGGTCTGGGAGGATCTTTCTTATCCTTAAAAGTTGCTGACCTCTGCTGTTTCCTGTGACGTGTTGATGGAGGAATGTGGGACCAGGCCAGGGAATGATGATGGGACAGGCCTGCCCCCGTAGTACTCTGCAGCCTCCAGCAGCTTGAACCTCAAACACCTCCCAAGCCAGAGGTGGCCTCCCACACTGAGTAGCCTCCAGTGGATTTTTCTGTTGTGAATTTGTTTCTCAGCTGCTCTAGGAATCTTTGAGATACTCACAGCTGCTGGCCCTGGCAGTGCACCAGAGGTCCCACATCCACCCACGGTCAAGGCTAGCTGCACTGTGGATGCCCCAGGGTAGCAAGAAAGTTCTTGCACCAAGAGATGATCCTGAATGTGCTTATGCAAGTGCGTCTTCCTCCTTTCCCTGAGGGAGAAGCTTTTGTGTGCAGCTGTGCTGCTAACCTCGGCCCAGCAGTAGGATACTCCTTCACATGGTTGCCTGTGGTTGCCTCGCGTGCCTTACTCGCCTCCAGACCTGTTTTCTTCTCAGCACCTTCTCTGCTTCGCTCTCCTAGTAAGGCAGAGGTGCAGGGCCACGTGTGTCAGACTGTTTCTTCCCTGGGTTGCAGGTGGACCAGCTGAAATGCAAAGTCTCCAGCCTGGAGGAGGAGTGCAGCCTGCTGCGGAGACAGGCGTCGGCACCGCCCCAGCGAGAGGCGGAGGAGCGCGGCCACCCTGACGCCGTGTCTGAGCTGTGGGCTGAGAACCAGCGGCTCACAGCATCACTGCAGGAGCTGCAGGGCATGTTGCAGGTACCTGCTGGGGCAGGGCAGGTCCAGGTCACCTCCTTTCCTGGGCCACCTCCAGTGTTGTTTACATAGCCACTGGAAAGATGGGGAAATTGTTGGTTTGGGCTGGCCTGTCCCATCCTCCGAGCATATTGCTTGGCTGTGGTGGCTGCCATTGCATTTGGGTAGTGACAGGTGCTTTTTTCCAGCTCTGTAATTCTTAATTGGGCTCACAAGTATGACTTTGTGCCTTGGAGTGCACAGCAGACTGATGCTGCGTGATGATGGCAGTTGTGCCAATCTGCCAGCCACTGCCCTGCCTCTCGCCCCCTTGGTGCTTGTGGTGCAGTGACAGTGCACTCTTGCCTCTTAGAAACCCGGTGAGGGCCCAGTGCCAGGCTCTGAGCAGATCCTCCTGGACATCCTGGAGCATGACTGGAAGGAAGCCCAAGACGACCGGCAGGATCTCTGTCAGAAACTCAACTCCCTGCAGAGTGAGCTGCAGTGGGCCGAAGAGCTGAGGGATAAGGTAGAGCATTCATCACCACCTCTGTCCCTGCACACCGAACAGGGCCTGGAAGAGAGGGGAGGGATGCTGTAAAGCAATTGCTTTCAGGAAGGCTAATGCTGGTTGCTTGCTGTTACCAGTACCTCCAGGAGGTGGAAGATCTGCAGCTGAAATACCGAACGCTGCAGAAGGACTGTGATCTCTACAAGCATCGTATGAACACAGTGCTGCTGCAGCTGGAGGAGATCGAAAAAGAGCGGGACCAGGTAAATGGCTTTTGACTGCCCAGCAAGAACAGGCCTCTGGATAGCTCTCCTTCCCCAGTGGATCTTGTGCAGCCATGCCCAGGGTGGGAGGTGTGGATCAGCAATGCAGCTCTGTGTCTTTTCTCGCTGTCTGGCTCCTTGCAGGCCATCCAGAGCCGTGATGGGGTGCAGCTGCAATACTCCCAGAGCCTGATTGAGAAGGACCAGTACCGCAAACGAGTGCGGGCCCTGGAGGAGGAGCGGGATGAGCTCCTAAGCAAGCTGAGCCAGGCAGAAGGGCTGAAGAGCACGCTGGAGGCACAGCTGCAGCGGTGCCGAGGCAGCCGCAGCCTCAGCAAGGTGAGGGTGGCTCGAGGAAGGGGGAAGAGGGAAGGCAGAGGGGTCAGGACTGATTTCTGGGGGATGCAAATGGGGTGATGGAGTCCTTTCTCTCCCAGATGTGCAGCTCTTCCTACTCCCTCTGCTCCAACCTCAGCAGCACCTGGAGCCTCATAGACAACCCTGCAAATGGACTCATGGATACCCTGGGGACTTCTGTTACCCCATTCCCAGGGGATTCAGCCATTCAAAGCATGGTGAGTGCTTGACCATGTGAGGCTGGCCCTGAGCTGACACTGCTCAGGAAGGGCACACAGGCATTGGAGCGGCTTCATTGTGAGGCTGTGCCTTGGTGTGGGGTGGTGTGTAAGGTGTAGCAGATCTCAGATGCAAAGCTCTCAGTCTCTAACAAACTGGCCAATGCTTCCCTAAAGTGTGTGAAAACCCTTCATTCCATTTGACACCCTATAAACCAACAGCCTCATGTAAGATGCTGTCCTCCCTAAAATGCTGTTTAATCTACACATACTGGAGGAGAAATGAACCCTATAGCAGCACTGTGTTGTTTTTAAGGGAGTCAGGTTCTTTCCTTTGACTCCTTGAACTGCCATGCCAGAGCACCCTGAAATGGGCAGTCCCACAGGTTATTCATACATCTGGGTGTGTGGTGGATAAAACAGAAATATAAGGACAAGGGTTGGATAGTCTGTCCATCTGCTAGTGCTCCCACAGCTTGTGCTTTGCAAAAAGGTGGGGATGCAGTGTCATGGATCTCTAGCTGAGCTATCTGCTTGGGAAAACAAGGTACCCCTGGCAGTTTGAAGGGATGAGGATTATCCTAAAGAGGGTTGTGCTGTTTGCTCCCTTGGCCTGAAGGGGAGGGGAGAAGTGGTGCTGGGTATTGGTGTTAGCAAGCATGTCTCTCACTCTGCCCAAGGATGAGACTCCCGACAGTGAGAAGGATATCAACCGCCTTTCCACCTTCCCCTTCCCTCCTTGCATCGGCTCCATCCTCCGTCGGCAGCGGGAAGAGAGGTGCATGCCCCACAAAAGGTGATTGCTGCTTGAGGGCTGCTTGTCTCCTCTGTGGGGGTTGTGGGATTCAGGAAGAGATGCCTGGCGGGATTAGGAGAGAACCTGGAGTGGAAACTGAGTGGAAAGGCTGTCTGGAAGTTGTCTGGAAGGCTCTAGGGGTGCTTGGACTGGTGGGGAAGTCTGTGGAACTGAGATAGAGCATGGAATGCAAACAGGCTTTGGAAAAGCTGCTACCTTACAGATCCATTTTGTGTCTTCTTTTTAGCTTGTCCTGTGGCTCCTTTAGCAGCATTGAAGATGGAACAGGTACAAGGCTTTCCTCAATGGGCTTAGCTAAAAAGGAGTGGGTGCTGTGGGGAGAGGGGTTGGACAAGTGACCCTCCTTCACACCTGTGGTTTATGTAGCTCATTGCAAGGGCTCTGAACCTCTAGCATGGGCCCTCATATCCCCTGTGCCTTGTGAGGCACAGCAGCTGGAAAAGCTGGCTTTTCCTCTGCAGAGCAGGTAGCTATTTGCATCAGCTCTGTTTGGCTCATGGAGAGCTGTTGAGGGGAGTCGGTAATAGAAGAGGGAAATACTTTTGGTAATAGAAGAGGGAAATACTTTTGCCCTGGGGTGTTACTGGATACTCCCTTTATCTGTTACTTCCTGTGTGATGGGTTTTAAGTCTCCTGGAGTGAAGAGGAGCATCCTGCATCCTGGTGCTTGCAGGTCCTGTGGTAGGTGCTGGTGGCTGATCTGTGGGCACATCCAGGTGGCCCTGGCTGCTGCTGCCTTCTGACCAACATGCTGATGAAGGGAATGAAGATTTGCTGGTTCTCAGGAAACATGGGAAACCCTTTTCTTGAGGGTGACCATTCAAAGCCTCCCTGCAGCCTCAGTCTCCCAGTCAGATGCTAGAAAGTGGTCAGGAGAGGATGGCAGACCCTTGCCACCCCTAGAACACGAGCTCCCTGCGGCATTAGTACAGGTAAAGCGCTCCCTCTCGCTTTTGCTCTTTCCTAGGCAGCAGTTTTCCTGGAACCTTGCTGGAGGCCTTCTCTTCTTCCAGCAGCACCTACGCCAGGGTGAAGTCGGAGATCTGCTTGTCCACGCTTTCCAGCCACAAGGAGGTCACCAGGAGGTGACTGCTGCTCTCTGAGCTGGGCTCTCTGTGGTGGTGCTTGAGGGGGCATTTTGTGGTGCCAGGGACCATGCCTGGGAGACCCTTCTTTTCTGCCCCTCCCTTGCAGTTGCAGGCCTTTTCTTGCTAGTGGGAGAGGAGAGCAATGAAGATCCTATAGTCCCTGCTTCCTAGTAGGACTTCAATTTTTGCACTGTCCTATAGGTTATGGCAGGGGTGGAGATGTTGCTCTGGGCTGGACATGCATCTGTCTAGGTAGGGAAGGACTGTGGGAGCCCAGCTTGGCTTTGGTGGTGGGGCTGGTGGGATAGAAGGGGCTGTGGGGCTTTGTCAGCTCTGTGTCAACCCTGTTGAGTCACGAGCTCTGTGCTGCAGTAAACACCCTGTAGCTGGACACAAGGCACAGGGGACTGGCTCTTAGAAAAGGCAGTAAACCTCGGTTGCCAGACTTGGCATTTCTCCTTACCAGGTCACTGGTGGTGCAGCTCACTAGTGTGGGTCATCCCAGCCACCCCTCACCCCAGGAGAAGAGGCTTGGAGCAGACATCTCCATCCTTGGAGGGAACAGGACAGGAATTTATGTCCAGTGGGTCAAGCCGGGCTCACGGGTTGAAAAAGCAGGACTCAGGGAAGGGTGCCGGCTCATTGAGGTGAGTCTGGGAATGGGCTCCTTTTGTGGGTTTGCAAAGCACCTGAGATGATGCAAGGAGTGCAGAGTGATCCCCAGTGCAAGATGACCTCTCCCCAGCTTGAAGTCCACCTCCACTTCTCTTATTTTCCAGGGCTGCTCCCTGTCTAGAGCTTTACACAGCACAAACACCCACCCGGGTCTCACAGTACTTGAGTGTACCTGTGCATGTGAAAATGCCAAGACCTTCTGAAACCCTTCCTTGAGCTGTGGGAAGGGAGAAACAAAAATGAGTCACACAATTAAGATGCCAGTACAGCTTTGTGTCCCTCACCTTTGTGTCTGTCACCTTGTGGCTTTTCAGAGCAGTTTGCTTCCTGCATCCTGCACATGCCCATTGCAAACCAATCAATTCTGGAGCAAGATTTCTCAGGCCTTTGTGACCCTCCTGAGTATAGAGAATAATTGCTCTGAAGAAGGCTCCTGGGAGGAGGGGAAGGGCATTTGTTTGGCCAAGAATGAAACCACTTGAAATACAGCTGCACCACTTGAATTAATATCCCACCTGTAAGTGAAAACAAACCAGTGCTCCTGCTCCCACACACGTTCATGCACACACACATTTCCTTTCATGACAGCCCACCATCCAGACTGGGTGATGGCTGGCAGCAGGTATTTCAGAGGCAGAGGAGGGAGCCAGAGCAGACTGAGGATGCCTTGTCCTCAGATACAGTTTTTCCCAGACCTGCCTCACTCTGTAAAACCTTTTGTGTAACCCTGATGGGTGAGGGAGCCTGGGGGGTGCGTGCTCTTCCGGCCCTTAGGTCTAATGGCATCGGGTCCTTGCTAGCTGAGGGTGCCATCGCTGAAGGAAGAGGTGCTTTCCCTGGAGAACTGCACACGGGAGGTTGCCTACCTGAGCCTGCTGCACTGGGATGAGCCATCTAGTCTCATCTTTCAGCTTGACCTAGAAGGTAAGGTGCTGGCAGCTAGGTTGCCTTTCAACCTGAGCTCTCTGCCTCCTTTCTAGACCCTCCACCCAAACCTGGAGATTAATCTCAGTTATTCTCTCTCCTCTCCTGTTTGGTCCTAGGCCACCATGTCAGACACAGGGGTTGGCCATAGCTCCAGTAGCTTTCCCTCTCTGGTGTGACTTGTGCATCCTCTGAGTTACGGGACAGAGGTACAGACCTTCTGTCTGTTTGCCTCCTCTGCACCCCAGCCCCAATCCAGAGCATCACAACTGTGCTGGGGACTTGGCTTTCTTACTGGTGACTGTTGTCTACTGCGTCCCCGCCTGTGGTGACCTGTGTTTTATGCTCCAGGATACCGGCCTCTGCGGGCAGCCCTGGAGGAAGGGAAGAAATTTTCTGGAGACTCGTTCTACGTCCGCAGCAACGTGTTGCTCCTGGAGCCGTCAGACCCGTACGCGCTGTGCGTGAAGAGCCGGGAGATCCTGCACGTCACGGACACCATGCACAGGGGCCGCCTGGAGTGGTACTGCTCTCGCGTCGACCCCTTGACCCTGCGGGACCTGGACAAGGGCACGGTGCCCAACTACAGCAGGTGAGCAGCAAGAGGAGGGAGGCAGGGGCTACCTGTCCCCTTTGCCTGTGCTGGCCATGCCCTCGCTGTCCTGGGGCTGCAGACTGACCTCTTGGTGGTGTGGGATGGGTGAGTCTTGTTTGGGGATCGGTGTGGAAGTGTTTGGGAGCCTTTGAGGAGGTTGAGTGAGGGCTTTGATATGCCTATGCTTCAACAGGTCTGTGGGATTGGTGAAGAGGATCCCAGCAGGCTGTGGTCCCTGGGGCTTCTGGAGTTGCTTGAGTGCAAGCTCTCTGTCTTTTCAGGGCTCATCAGCTTTTGAAGATCCAGGAGAAGCGCCAGGTGCTTGGGCAGCAGAGAGGCCACAGAAATACCGTAAGTCAAAGAAGAGGGTGATGAGAGCCGTGGTGTGTGCCCGTGGCCATCTCACCATCTCAGAGACATCTGCCCCACTCTCTTGGTAAACCAGCTTGTACAGAGGTGGCAGATGGGTTAGCAAACAAAGCTTTTAGGCCAGGCAGTGTTACTGCTCTGTGGCTGCTTTTCTACCACTTCCCCACTTCCCAGACTGAACCTAATGAATGGCAGTCCTAATCCCTTGCTTTTTGTAAGGGTGCTCCATCCTTTTTGCCAGAGGATGTTCTGCAGCCAGTTCTTCATGTGTGTGGAAAGGGCAGTGCTCTCAGCCTAATTGCCCTCACTTTCTCCTCAGCTAAAGAAACGGGCCTTGGGCCAACTGCGCTTGGTGAAATCCAAGCCACAGAGGAGCCCAGAACAACCTCCCCAGCAGCTGTGGCTGGACCCCTGCTCAGGTGAGCTGTTAGCCCTGTGCCTGCCCTGTCACCCTTGGAGACCCAGTTGTCCTCTGGTCTTCCAACCTTTTCTGGGGAATAAACTGCTGTGTAACTCAAGGGAGTCCCAGAAAACGGGCAGGGGGTTTACATCCAGGGTATCTGTCCTTGAGTGAGTGTTGTAGCCAGGGTAGGGTCTCTCCTGGGACATAAGATGGTTTGGTAGGTGCCTCCATGATTCAGGATGAGGAGGTGGTACAGAACAATGGGATGGTCCGTAGGCTGTCCTGGTCTCCTGTGTTCTCACCTTTGGCTTTCTCTTCTTCAATGCTGTCTTCCAGACCCAGACACGAACCTGAAGCCTTACAGCCTGGTGCGTCCTGTGGTGGTCAAGACACCCCGTCCTGTGGTGCTGTTGCCAAGCTGCATTGCACCACGGCTCATCAGGAACCTGCTGGACCTGCCCACCTCTCGCCTGGATTTCCACGTGTGCCCAGCAGGTAGGCAGGCAGCAATATGTGGCTGCTCAGTCAGTTTCAGTGAAGAGCTGCTCCTTACTTGGAAGGTTGAGTTATGGTCTCATGGAAAGCCCATGAGATCTCTCTTCAGACCGTAAGTGTGGGAATCTCTCGGTCTTCCCACGTCATACTTGTCACTTTTTTGGGCTGAGTGTCTGCAAGATATTCCCTGCTGGTTTTAACTGTGTCCTATCCCTTTGGCCCACAGGGAAGCCAGCCCTCCCTTCTGGTCACCTGAGGCATGGGGATCTTCTCTCTCCCCTTGAGTGGGTGGTGGTGTAGCATTGCCTTGCTCTGGGTGGCTCTTCCCAGAGATGAAAACCCTGGCTGATGTGGGACCTGCAGGTTGACTTCATGCCAGCTCTTCCTGCCCAAAAACGGCAGGATCCAACCTTAGAGCTGTTATCCCCCTCTTTCTGCCAGGAGATGTGAGGCTGACACACAGCTAAAGAGGCTGCTGGGGAAAGGGCATTTCTCCTATAGGGAATGTTCAGAGAGGACACCTTCCTCTTTCCTCCTTCCTCCTCATGTCTCCAGTGCTCTCTTTTTCCGGTGTTTAGAGTTCTCCCTTTGCCAACTGTGGGACTGAAAAATGAGTTGGTTTATTTGTTTGCGGGGTAATGATGGAGGTAGTGAAAAATCTGTGGTTTGCTGAAGGATGGCTCTGAAAGTTTTGGCTGCTGGGCTTCTCAGCTGCGTGACTTGGCCATATATCCTGTCCTGCTGAGCCCTCTGCAGGGTCCCCCTCACACTGCACGGGGGACCTGCTTCCAAGCTTTTCCTGCCATTGGGAATATACACTGAGGGCAAAAACTCCATTGTCCCCTGCTAGTTTTGCTGGCTGTGAGAGAAGGAAAATAATCCATGAGCCCCAAGCCATTTCTCTTTTTTTTGCTGCTGGTATTTATTTCCATCTTCCAGGAGAGTCTGCTGCCTGCAAAGGAAAAATGGCTTTGCAGGATCCAGGTCTGCCTGGGAAGGACTGTGTCACCAGGCAGAGGATGCCCAGCCAGCCTGGAACCTGGGATAACTGGAACATGCTCTGGACCCAGTTCCAAACATGCCTTCTGCTAAAAATATTACTTTATTTCCATCTTAGGGACAAGCAGCTCCTAAAAGCCTTTTTATGATGCCTCCTCATGTTTCCATAGCAGTGTAGGCAGATGCCTGGAGCAGCATGATGGGCAGGTAAAGCCTGGCTCCTGCCTGAGCCACACTGGGATGCAGAGCCTGTGGCCCCCAAGCCAGGTCTGGGTGTGTATGTTGTGTCAGCCTCCTTTGGGATTGACCAGGGGCACCTGGCTGTCCTTGCTTTGACCATTGTTTTGACCATGCTGCATCCAGCTCGTCCCCCAGTTCTCTGTCCCAGCATCACCTCTCTGCTGCTTTCCTGGTGCTGGCTGCTGCGTGCTGTCCTGCCTCTGAGCAGGCTGCCAGCAGCAAAAGGAGGTGCAGCTCATCCCCATTTTCCTCCCCCTCTCCCAGCATACACCCACTCCTCTTGCTTCCCCAGCCATGGTGCTCACTTACAGGAGAAGTCTGTAAGCCTGTGTAGTGCTCAAACCCTGCAGAAAACCTATCTGGCAAGATAAAGTGGTTATTTTCCTGCCATGCTCTGTTAGGGAAGGGTTGGGACAGTGTGGAAGTGGGTGGATAATGTCTGTGAGCCAGCTTAGGCTGCTGTGGTACAACACAAGGTGCTGCTCTTGCTGTGCAAGGTGTCTTCAGCTGTGATATCTCGCTTGTTGCCTACCAGAAAGCTGCAGGATATCCATGCCCAAAGTGTGATGCTGTATAATTAGTCTTGCTCTCCAGAATCCATAAACACTGAACTTGATAAGCACCAGTGCAGCAGCCAGCGTGTGGGATCTGAGGTAGAAAGTCTGTGCAAGAGGGAGAGGGGGCTGACATCTCTCTCTTCCTGTTTCTTGGCTTGCAGAGAAGCTGACAGGAGGGGATCCCAGCGCAACCCACGCTCAGGAGCACCCTGTGTCTAGAACTGCCCCCCAGGACCAGAGGGAGAGTGGACGAATCCACATGATCCGGGAGGCAATGGAGAAGGTGCTGAGGCTTTTGGTGTGGGGAGAAAGGGCCAGGATGGGGCAGCTCATTCAGACTGGAGGAGAGGAGGGGGCAGCTGAGTGGGGGAAGAGGGAGAGTGGTGTGGTGATAGAAAAGGAGCTGCTTGCTTGGGGGTTGTGTAATTTGGAGGGTGTTTCAGGTCGAGATGCTGTGGAGTTGTGGAGCAGCAGATAAGGACATTTCCCTGAGTCTCTGATGAGCTCAGATGAAATAAATGGGAAATGGGGATTTGTGGGAGAGGCAGTGGGACATGCCATACTCAGAAGTGACCTCCCTGCTCTCACATTCCTCATGTTCACCAAGGTGGCAGCAGCTCTGCTCAGGGCAGAAATGTGAGGCTGTGGGTGACAGCGATGACAAAGAGGATGTGAAGATGAGCTGTGGCTGAGAGAGGGGTCCAGTGAGCTCTTGGGTTGGATTGGCAGTGATGGAGTGGGTGACCCTGCTCTTTAATTCTCCCCTTTTCTATTGGCACTGTCCATAAATCTCACTTTTAATGGAATTAGTATTGGAAAAGCAATGATATTGCACAGTATGGGGTTTGATTTAATGTAACTGTCAGGGGCTGGGGTTATTTTTTCTCCATTTAAATCAGTAAATCTATTCAATTTCCTTTCCAGAATAAACACTGCCTGCTAGAGCTGGGAGTTGAGGGTGTGAGGGATCTAATTAAAAGTGAAATATACCCCATCGTTATCCATGTTGAGGTCACTGAGAAGAACGTTAGAGGACTCAGGTGAGGAAAAAGCGTGGCATGGATGGAGCATGTAACGGGAGGAGAGAGAAGCCTGGTCTCTGTTCAGAGACAGAACGGGATCAGGCGAGAGCACTGGGTGTGTGCGCTGGGCTTGGCGCTGCGAGGGGAGTAATTCCTTTCTGTACGTGGTGGTTTTGTCCCCCCATCTTGTTATACCCAGGGTGACATTTGTCCCTGTGTTTTCCATAGGACCTTGCTGGGGAAGGCGGGCCAGCGGGACTCGGAGGTGCTGAAGGTGTGCCGTGCTGTGGAGCGGGCTCTCCACACCCTGCCATGCTCCTGGGCCCCAGTGGAGCCCCACGCCTGGAGCCATGCCGAGGAGCTGCCCAAGGTGGTTCGTGGATGCATCTTCCAGGAGCAAACCCGCCCGCTGTGGATTGAGGAGGGCGATGACTGAGTGGGGGGGTGGCAGAGTGGCTGCTGCCACCTACTGTCCCCAAGAGCTGCTCTCAGAGGTCCCTACCTTCCCAAGCCCCTCCAGGTAGTGTGTTCTTCCTCCCTGAGGGGATGCTGGCAGCTAAGGCCCCCCAGGGTAGCATTTCTCATCCCCTTGAGGGCCGCCAAGAGCCAGGAAGTAACAGATAACAGTGCCTCCCCTGTCTGAGCTTTCTGTATTTCCTTGGAAAGACATCTTCCATCATGGTGGAAACCACCCCTGTGGGCTGTTCCCTGTCACCTTGGGCTGCCCTTGTACGTGGTCAGATTGACAGACAGGGAACGTAGGGGAGCTGTGTGGGATCAGGCTGCGTAGGAACATTTCTCACACAGATTTCAAGCTCTTGAGCTCTTCTCCTGTCACACCATCTCCCCTGCCCGGTGGCACCGTGTGCTCCGGGTCCTCTCTTCTCATCTACCTCGCCTCTGGCCCCATGGCACAGGGAGCATGGCTCATACACCCGTGACCCACTGAGGCTGGAGTGACACTAAGGTTACAACAAACCCTCGTTTTATAGGAGCTGTACTCTTTATTGCTTGTAAATTATTAATGGAGCCTTTCACTGGCAAACTGCCTGTAAAGGAGAATTAAATACCATTCATAATGGGAATGGGTGGCAGGCTGCGGGCTTGTGTGTTACTGGGGAGGTGTGGGTGATGCACGATGGGATATTTTTCTCCTCCTTCGGGTAAGACCCAACTGCCCAGCCCTCCAGGGGAAGGAGGGAGCACTGCCATTGCTCTTGTAGGGCAGCAAGAAGTGTGGGGAGAGGACAGGCTAAGTGTGCCACAGACTAAGTCTCCTCCCTTTTCTATTTGGCCCCTGGTTTTCAGTCTCTTGCTCTCCCCAGCACTGGTGTTGGTCAGGGTGCCTTAGGAAAGTCAGGGAAAAACTCACTTGAGTTTTGAATTGTGTCTGGCTGGGGTCCCTAGAGCTTTGCATCCCTCCATGCCCTGGTTGGCATGATGTGACAAGCCAGCTACCTCACCCTCCTGGGGGACAACAAGGAGACTGAGCCCAGCCATGCTGCTAGGAGAAAGGGGGACGGTGCCCCTGCAAGGTGGGCTCCTCACCCTGACATGGGGCCAAGAGTGGGTTCAGACTCTGGCAGGGGGAAGATGGAGGCTTTGGGTAGCCACAGCAGTGCTCACTTAGGCTGCATGGTCCTGAATCCTGTTATGCAGCCACCACTAGCAGATGCCATAGGAAAGGGGTGCCAGGATACCCACGCTGTGGAGAGGTGGTGGTTGTGGTGGTAGGTGGTCTTTCCTGAGGCATGCCAGAGGAAAATGAAGTCTGTGGCTCTGGGAGGCTTGGGGCTCTTGGGGCATGAGGTCAGGCAGAGCCTGCTGACGCTGGGGTCAGTGGGAGAAGATGGGCAACCAGCACCAGAGTCAGGTTCTCTGTGTCCCCCTTGCCCCTGTGGTTTGGCACTGCTGGTGTCATGCACTTGTGAAGCTCTGAGCAAAGATTAACTTGCAGATCTTCATGAGTCCCCTGTGAGGTGTTATTTCAGGCTCTAAACCAGTTGCCTGTGTCTTTTATGAGGACGAGAGTGAAAGGGGGAGGAAAGAAAATGAAGATTTTAACTTGCAGTCACTAAAATGTAGAGCAAAGTTCTCACTCTGCCCTGGAGCCATGCAGCTCTTCTCTCAGGGAAGGGGGAGCTGGCACACACAGGGCTCCAGATGAAAGCTCCCAAGTGGCATCCACTCCAGGGGATGCAGCCTGAGCATCCGAGCACAGCCAGTCCCCTGGGAGGGTGCTTGCCCTGCAGGCAAACAAAGTGTGATTCTTGTTGAGCTGATGAGAAGACAAGTCCCAAAACAAGTTCCCATTCACCCTGTCATGGATTTGGAGATTGGAATTTGCATCTTTGCTGCGGAAAAGCAGCATTTGAGTATTCAGGGAAAACACTATGTGTGAGACACTGTGACTCAGGGCTTCAAACTTCCTCGTGTCCCTGCTGGCACTGGGAACCAGCCCCAGCCCTATGGCCTGGGCTGAGGGGGGTTAAAAGCAGCCCCTCCACCTTGGATAGTCAGGCTGTGCTCCCAGCTTAGCCCTTGCTGCCCTCCCAAAGAATCACATCCCCCAGCACTTCCCAGCAACCACAGGGAAAGGGAGGCAAAGGGAGGCTGCTTAGAGGCAGGCTGGCACTGCCCAGCTGGCCAGGCAGCAGCAGCACTGCCTCCCCTGCTCCCAGGCTTCTTCCAGGTCAGGCTCTCCATCCAGCTTCTCTCCCTGAGGCTTTCAAAGTCCAGCTTTAACCTGTTATGGACATGGGTGAGAAGTGGAGCAGAGGGCTCCAAGACAAACATAAATGACCCTCTCTGCCCTGCATACCCCAGCCCACCTTTTTTTTTACCTCCTAGGGGGTAGCTGCTGCTTGGAGGAATGAGTCACAGGTTAGGTAACAGGCACAATGCAATTAGCAGCCCTGGGCACCAATTACCAGCTGTAACAGCCTTGTGCAAACCCCTGTAAAGAGTCACTGAGAGCAGGATTTCTCTCTCCAGGAGGGGGTTGTTGAGGTGGCACATGTGTCACCTTGGGAAGTCCACAGTGGACCCCTGCCCCAGCAGAATTTCCTGGCACCATGGTGTGTATGAGGTAGCTTTGAATTGTATTTGTAATGTCTTCTGGAGCCATCAGTACGGGGCCCTGCCTGTGCCCCACCTGTGCCTCCCAAATGATCTCCTAAGCCAGAGCTGGGAGGTGCTGCAGGATGCCTTGGAGCTATAGAAGCTTCCTTTACAGGTGCCTGAGGCTGCTGGCATGTGGCTGGAGCACTCAAGGAGGTTAATTTCTGGTTCAGGAGCATTGGCCAGCCATGTGAGCAATCCCAGTCACACCAGGTTCACATCCCTGCAGTAATGTAAGGCCTGAAGGTGAATGACTCCCCCCGTGCCCCAAATCAGTGTAAGAAAGCATTCAGTATTCAAAAGAATCTAAAAATAAAACCTGCAGGGACTCTCCAAAGGGGTATGGGAGAAGCTCTGGAGATGTTCTTTCTTCAGGGAAAGGCAGGAGTCTTTGAGACTTGGAGAAGTACAGGGGAGGAGGAAAGAGAAGTGGATTCAGTGGTTTCTTCCTCACAAAAGTAAAAAGTTGTAGCCAGGGACATGGGCAGAACAAAAGTGTGTCTGAGATGTGGAGAAACTGAGCACATGGGTTTAGCCCCACAGGAAGGTCTTCCCTGTGTGCCTGGGAAGTGCCTGTGGCTGGACACACGCTGGGATTGTGGAACAGAGGGACCCTGGCAGGCTGCCCTGCCTCTCTTCTAAGGTCCCATGATCTGACATGTGCATGGAGGGGGGTGTCCTTTTCCACATGGAGCCATTCCACACCCCCGCCAATTTTCCAGGGCCCCAACTTATTACTTTTTATTTTTATTTTTTTGGTATGCTGAGATGGGATGCCCACAGCTTGTAGCTCCCCGAGGAGGCGCTCTGATTTTGGCAGCTTATGTAGAGCACTACCATCCTGCTGTCCCCAGGCTTGCTGCACAGGGAAGCTGAGATGGGGGCATGGATATCATTCCCCCCTCCTGGGCTGGTTGTCCCTCTGGATGTCTCTGGCTACTCTATAAAGTAGCCTGCAGGTAGTGGGAAGGGGACTGCATGGTCACCTACCCCGTGTCTAACTGAATCAGCAAAAGCATGCAGCAATCTGTGGTGCTGACCCCAAAATTTCCCTTCCATGGTGGTCTCTGTCCTTGTCTCTATCCTCTGATATCCCTAACCCTTGCTGGCACCCAGAAGGCTGGAAGTAAAGGTGGCTCAGGGGAGACCAGTGGTGAAGGTGGGGGGTGAGAAAGGAGCTGGGGGTGCCACTGTGCTGCTGTGCCTGCAGGTCTCTGAGGCTGTCCACAGAGAGAGGACATTCCCTTTCCTTTCCCAGGGAAAGGGAAGCGACATCTTGGAGAGCACGAAAGCCACAAGGGACAAACAGATGAGCTTAGCCCTGCTGCAGGGGGCAAGGCCCTGGGTGGGATATAAACTCAGCAGTGACACTGCACCCCCACCCTGTGCTCCCCCAGAAGTGTTCAAGGCCAGGTTTGATGGGGCTCTAAAACAACCTGGTCTAGTGGAAGGTGTCCCTGCCCGTGGCCATGGGCTTGGAACTGGATGACCTTTAAGGTTCCTTCCAACCCAAGTCATTCTGTGATTCTACAGCTGGAAGGGAGGCAGTACACCCTTCCTCATGCTTTTGCTTGCTGCTGCACCTCTTCCTGTGAGTGTCACTGGTTCTGCAGCCACCTGGGCAGTAGAATGTCCTTGGATATCCTGGTGGGGGTTGCAGGGCTGGAGACAGAGGAAAAGGGACCTTCTGGAGCAGAGTCATGGTTTAGGGAGATGGATATCAGAAGTGGGGGTCACACCCCAGCTTGAGACTCGGGTGTGGCAGCAGGAGGGACAGCAGGGAACACATGATCCTGCTTTGGGGCAAACTGGGACTAAAAGGCAGGGGCAGCAACCCAGACCTGTATCCATAGGAAAAGTTTGGGGCTGAGGGAGTTCGGGGGGTAAATCGTTCTTCGCAAGAACCACAGAGGACCCCGCACCTTAACTCCACCAGAGCCCACATCAGTGTCACCGTCCCCTCCTCTCTCAAGAGCAGCGGCATGAGCAGGGCTGTCACAGAGAAGCGGGGACATCAGTCAAGCAACAGGTTTGTCCTCCCAGTTTGTCACCTTGCGGGTCTCCCAGCGCGGGGATTCCCTGGTGAGCCAAACCCGCTGTCAGACGCAGGCATCCCCCTTCTCCATCCTGCCTCCCGGGGCTGGCGCCCCGCCCCGTGCCCGGAGGCGGGACCGGGGCTGGCGGGGCCGGGGCTGCCCGGAGCCGGGGCTGCCAGGACCGGGGCTGGCAGGAGCGGGGCTGGCAGGAGCGGGGCTGCGGGAGGGAGCAGGTGCCGGGCAGCCCGGCCGCATGCTGCCCGAGCCGCTGGCTCACCTCTGTGCGCAGGTGGCTTCTGATGCCTTCGCTCAGGACTTCCCACTCGTGGCTCTGATGTCCTTTGCCGCCCCCTCGACACCCAGCCTGGGATGCTGGCTTTCCTCCTGGCAGGCTGTGCCAGCCACGTGCCGTCGCCTCGGAGTGTTTTCCAGTCGTGTGTCCCTGCCTCGCTGGGTCTTTGAGCTCTCCGTAGTCTGAAAATCCCCCCTGCTTCAGCGGGATCCTTCAGCTCTGCCGAGTCTTTGGCTTCCTGGTCTTTGGCCACCCTGTTCCTTGGCCACATCTGTTCAGACCTTGCTCTTGACTAAGCTTGTCCCCTTGGAAGCTTCGAGAAGAGCAGTCAGCATCACGCAGAGGTGCGGGCAGAGCTTGTCCTGGCTCAGTAGGATACGGGCTGCAGCAGGAGCGGTTTGGGAGCCATGGGCCGTCGGCTCATCCGTGGTGTCTCTGGGGCCGCAGTCTTCCTTGCCAGCGTGGCTCTCCTCTCCATGCGGCACCGTGGGGCTCGGGAAGCAGCTCAGTACCCAGGGATCGGGGAGGGGATGCTGGAGAAGCCAGAGCAACAGAGCGAAGGGAGCCCAGAGGGAGCTGCTGGCAGGGGGAAGAAGGACCTCAGACTCCATGCGCCGCGGGTGTACAGGACTGAGGGAAGCCTGACGCTTGGGGACATTTTCATAGCTGTGAAGACAACCAAGAGGTTTCACCAGAGCAGGATGGAGCTGCTCCTGGACACGTGGATATCCCAGGCCAGCGAACAGGTGAGTGTGTGGATTCTGACTGGAGAGAAGGTGTTAGTAATGGGGTAGGCATGGGGTGTCTGGGCAAGAGGATAAAAACTAGGGGAAGGGGAGGCTGGGCACTGTAGTGCCCCTCAGTACTTTGTCTCATTTTCTCTATTTCACACTTCACATTCAAAGGGAGATGCTATTCAGCAAAATGTTTCATCGGTAGCTGCTTCCTGGGAAAGGCTGGTGAAGATGCCATACCAGACTGAGTGCACAGACCATCCTGTGTCTGTATGAAATGGTGGCTTTCCATTTCTCCTAGTGCCATGAGTTTGTTGGGTTTGGAACTGACAGGCTCCCCTGGCCCTTTGTCAGGATGCCTACACTGTGCCTGGGCACCCATTGCCCTGGAGAGGTGCAGTGCAGTGGGCAAAAGAACAAGGCAGGCAGGCTCCTGGAGGACCTCCTGTAGTTAGCCCTGCTCACCCCCAGCGTATCAGCACAGTCCATACTTCTTGGGCAGATGCTTTCATGTGCATGATCTTGAAGTAATGCGGGTGTATTTTTGACTTTTTATTTTTTCCTTTTTTTAAACTGGGGACCCAATGTTTCCATCCTTTGCTAAAACAGTTTGGATAGTTTCCTTCCTGCTGGAGAAACTGATGTGGGGCACCACATTAGTGGTGCTGTGCAGGCTGGATTACTGGTGGGCAGCAGTACTCCCCAGAGCCCCGGTGCTTTTTCCTCCCTCGCAGAGCTGCTCCTCAAGAAAGAAGAAATCCTGTGGCTGCCCTGAAGGGTGGTTTTTTTTGCCTCTGCCTGTGTGTGATGGGTGCCTGTGAGGCAAATTCAGGCCCCAGTGAGGAAGGGGGACGGGGGCGGAGGTGCTGGGTAGGAGAGCGCCTGAAGCACTGCGGGGTTTTCTGGGTAAGGGTGGTTTTCCACTTCATGGTGCTGCAACTGTCTGGTCTGCTGCGGTCGTCACAGGAAGCCATGTCCTATTTTGAGCACGCTTCCTCTCCTGGCTGCGTGTCCCTCTCAGCGTCTGAGATGCCCTGCTTCCTCCTGCAGATGTGCTTCTCCTCTCCAACCAGCTCCAGCCCAGCAGCTCCTTGGAGAAACCAAACCCAACCAGTGGCTGCACTGGCATTAGGATATTGCTCACGGGGGGCCTTCCCAGAGGGTTTTTAAGGGGGAATTCACCTGTCCCTCCTTTGTTTGACAAATCAGTGCCTGGCCATTCTGCTGATGACAGGAATTAGGTACTAGCTCCCCAGACTCATCTGATCCCCTCTGGAATGCAAGTGATGTCCAAACCTTGGAAGAGGTGCTGAATTTTCCATGCTGCTGCCAGCCTCCAGAATTCTACACAGACTGAGCAGAAAAATAGGAAGGAAGGGGTATAATGGGAGTGTCACTCATTTTTAAACAGAGTTTTTTCAGTGTTGTCAATTTTTGTTGCAAGCTCGATATTTTCCTTCCCCCTCCTAAATTTTCTGTGTTTTTCTTCTTCTTTTTTACGAAATGGCTTTGAGGGAAGGGGAGTGGGAGCAGAAAGAGAGGTAAAGAGAAGTACATGAAAGTCAAAAACTTTTTTTTAATATATTCCTGCTTAAGGGTTTTTTTTAAAGTTTACAGGAAAGGGTTAGTTTTGAAAATTTGACAATATAGAAAACCTCTCTTAGCAAAAAAAGAGACAACTTTCAATTTGCAAAGGACATTCAGTTGTTGTGGGGACAGGAATAGTGCACCAGACCTCCTATTACTGAGTCCTTATGGACAGACAGGCTTTAGGAATCAGTCCTGGAGAAATGTAGGTCTCAGAAGTCCTGATGTGCAGAGGCTGCCTTCTCCTAGGGCTGGTCCAGCATATTACTGTCTCACTTGCCCTTAATCATGGCCAGAGACCAATTCAGTGAGTGTTTCTCCACCAGCAGCCAGCAGGGAAATTTTACCAGCTGGCTGTGTTGCTGATGCCTAGCTTGGCTTCAGAGCTGGATACCTGCATGCTTTCCTCCTGGAGGAAGCAACCCAGACCTCCCAGGTCAGGTTTAGGTGACTGTAACAGGAGGCAGGAACAGCTGCGGTTTTGATGGCAAGGACAGACTGTATGGGAGCTGAATTAAAAATCCTCTGTGTTGGACTCTGTTGGGGTAGAAAATACCTCTGTTTAATCTGAAAATGCTCTGTTTAATCTGAAGAAATGCAGTTGGTGAGAGATGGGGAAGTGTGAGATGGGCACTCTTTGCTGGACCATGCTCTGCCTCATGAGAACTGATCCATGACAAACTTCCCACTGGAGATTGATGTGAAAGCCATTTTTGTGAAAGGCCTTTTCCTCAGCAGAAGCTTAATCTAAATACAAGTGTGGGTTCTGATGATTATTTAGCTGGGCAGAATCTTGGAGTGACTTACACTCCTGGCCCCAGTAGTTTTCATGGAGATAAGTCCAGCTTTCTGGTGTGGTTTGGTAACGTGAACTATTTTTAGCACTTCCCCTCCTTTTAGAAGCCCACACATCCAGCCAATTGGAAGGAAACCTTTGAATGGCCCATCCTGAATTGGCTTTCAGATTTTGAGTGATGTGAACGCACCTCAGATTTTCAATCTGTTGTCTGTGCAGGACACAACAGTAATCCTCTGATGAGTTTGCATTTTGGAGAGGGTTTCTTCATAGGGAAATATACCCTGGGAGCTTAGGCGATGAACATGGCCCTGGATTGTCAGGTTCCACATCTTTATTCCCTTTTCCTAGTTTTTTATGGCTAGGCTATTTCCCCAATTTGGGGTGAGGAGGTCTCAAAGTCCAGTGTTTATCCATTGCCTGGGCTCTTCTGTTCATGAAGAGGTGCCAGGAAAAAGCTGTTTGACACAGTGGCTCCATATCACTGCTCACCCTGCTGTCCAGCAGACATCCTTTCCTACACAGACGTCTTCTCCACTCCAGAATGGAGGGATACTTGCTGTGCTTCATCTCTGGCAGCAACTGCTGTGCCAGGTTTCCCACCCTCAGGTATGTGAGGGATGGTGAGATGAGGATGGAGGCAGCTGCATGTGCTGTTGTGATCTTTTGCACTTCTTGAGCACAGCCAGATGTGCCATGGAGATCGGAGTTTGAAAGTGCGAGAAAAATTGGACTTGCCTGGTCCCCACACTCATATTTTCCTTTTCCCAGTTATTTTGGACAGTCTGGTGTTGCCTGTGGTGACAGTGTACTTTCATCCTTGGGTTCCACAGGAACATGTTGGATGTCTGCAGAAAAAACCCTAACATTTCTCATATTGCATCAAGAGAAAATTGGGAACCTCAGAATATTTTTACAAGTATAAACTTTGGAAAAGATGCATCTTGCTATTTTAAGTCAATCAAATGTGATGTTTGTTAGACACGTGATATCAAGTTGGTTTTATATCTGTAAGCAAGTAATTTCCAGCAACAATATTTCTTGGGATTTTTTTTTTAAATGTCAGAAAGTTTCAACGGCTTCAGATTTTGCTTTTCTTAAGATGAAAATATTTGCCATAGTGGAAATTTCTGACTCTGACATGCTGGCAAGGGAAATCCCGTGCTGCTGACAATCCGTGCCTTGCCTGAAGGTTGTGATATGGTCCCCTGACCCAGAGCAGTTCCTTTACCTGGGATTTGGCTAATTGCTGCTTGTCACATGATCCCCTTGGAAGTGGTTTTAACTGGGAGACTTCACTGGTGGGGTGGGGTAGGAATGTGTGCCTGCTCCATTGCTGCATCTCAGCTCTGCGAGGGTAATTCACTGAGTGCTGTAGCTCATCCATCTGAGATCAGGAAACCATCCTGCTGTCTCTGGTTCAGCCAGGTATCTCTGAGGGTCCTTCACTGCCTTATTTTCACGTACAGGACATTTCTCCTGCTGTGTCCTCTAGATAGGGGTATATCTCCCAAATGCTGGGTGGGGGGAGATGTAGAGACTCGTGTCTACCTGCCAGAGTCTTTGGGAGCAGTGATGGCTCCTGGAGCTGTTGTCTGCCTGCCTTGTTCCCTTTGTGCCTGCGCAGGTGCTGTGTTTAACCAGCCTGTGGGCAGCTGGTGGGGAGACTGTTTATGGCTCGCGACTCCTTTTTCATTTCATGAAAGCTCATTTTCTGCCTGAGGAAAGCTTTTCTCCACCAGCTCTGATCCTCGCCTGGCTCTGAAGAGGGGGAGATGTGCCACATAATGGCAGCAAGGGGGATTAGAGAAGCCTGGGAGTGGAAGAGGAGGAGGAGGAGGGGGCAGAAAGTGGCAGGGGGCTGTGCACACTTCACACACAAGCAGATGTTCTTTTACCCCAAACGTCATTTAACCACAATGCTTTAATTTTTCTACCACTGACACCTAATCCAGGGTTACCTCGCCCCCTCGCTCAGTGTCATGGGTCCCCTGTTCCCAAGGCAGTGGCATGGGGGTGAAAATAAAGCCACACAAGTACTGATGGTTGTGCCCTGCAGGAAGGGGGAGCACAGCCGTCCTTCTGTTCATCTGCTGCCTGGGAGTGGGCACAGCAGCAGAGGATGGAGTGGGGTAACCATGTCAAGTGTGTCTGGCTGTGGGAGGAAGAAGTGGGCAACCAGGAAAATCACCAGCTCCATCCCTGAGAGTAATCTCTTTTCATTGTTTCCCCAGACCTACATCTTCACTGATGAAGAAGATGGTGCCTTGAAAAAGAGAATGGGTAATGACCTATCCTATGACACCACCTTCAGCCCCTGAACTGTCCTGGCCTTGAGAGGGGGTCTGGTGTGAGGGCTGGCTGTCCTGCACCAGCACTCCCCATTGAAACACATCCTTTGCTGTGTCCTGTGATAGTGATGATTTGGTGTGGTTGGCTTACCCCAGGGCATGCAGCCGACTGGAGGCAGGGTGCTGTCTGCTTTAAAGCATCCATGGGTAGAAGCAGCACATGACAGAGCCCCACAATCTCTGCATCATGGTTGGCAGTGGGCAGGGTGGACATGTGGGTGGCAGGCGTCCTAGTCTTGGCCAAGTTGCTTGGCTCTGTCCATGTTTCATTTCCTGGTAAGGGGAGGAGTGGAACCCGTGTCTCCATGGGCTTGGATGCCTTCTGGGGAGCCATGAGGAGACTGTCTGTGAACAAACCCCTTCCCTCCTGCCCAGATGTCCTCCCTGTGACCGTGCAAAGTGCGCTGGCTCTGAGCTTTCCCTCCTCTGGCAGGTGGCCATGTGATCTTCACCAACTGCTCTGCCGAGCACAGCCACCTGGCCCTGTCCTGCAAGATGGCTGCAGAGTTCGACGCCTTCCTGGCCAGCGGCCTGAGGTGAGGCAGGGCTGCCGTGGGGGGACCCCCGAGAGCAAGAGGCACCCTCCTTACTGCAAGCTTCTTGTGTCTTCCTGTCTGCCCCAGCTGGTTTTGCCACTTGGATGATGACAACTACCTGAACCCTCGGGCGCTCCTGAAGCTCTTGTCCTCCTACGCAGAGACGTGGGATGTTTACCTGGGCAAACCCAGCCTGAACCGACCCATCTGGGCCTCCGAAACGCTGCCAAACAACCAGACGGTACAGCCTGTGGCAGTGGTGGTGGGGTGGGGGCAATGGGTTGTTTTGGTGCTCTGGCTCACATTTGACTGGTTTAACCCCAGCCATCAGCCAAGCCCCATGCAGCTGCTCACTTACTCTCCCACCAGAGGGAGTGGGGAGAGAATTGAAAGGGCAAAAGGTAGAAAGCTCGTGGGTTGAGATAAAGACAGGGAAAGCAAAAGCCATGTACGCAAGCAAAGTAAAACAAGGAATTAAATCACTGCTTCCCACGGGCAGGCAGGTGTTCAGCCACCTCCAGGAGAGCAGGGCCCCATCACGTGTAATGGTGACTTCGGAAGACAAACACCATCACTCGAAATGTCCCACCCCTTCCTCCTTCTTCCCACACTTTATATACTAAGCATGGTGTCATATGGTCTGGAAAATCCCTTTGGTTGGTTGGGGTCACCAGTCCTGGCAGTGTTTCCTCACAATCTCCCTTGCACCCCCAGTTTCCTCACAAATGTGGCAGTAGGAAAGCAAAAAAGGCCTTGGCTGTTGTGTAAACCCTGCTTAGCAATAACAAAAATATCTCTGTATTGTCAAGTTGTATTCAGCACAAATCCAAAACACAACCCACACCAGCCACGGTGAAAAAACTTAACTCTACTCCAGCCAAAACCAGCACTGTATTGCAAGGAGAGACAGGTCCCAAGAGGAATGGCAACAGCTGAAAACTTGCCATCTTGTCTAAACATGGCTGTAGGTGTTGACTAAATTTGATCATCCAAGGGGCAGAGTCCCACGTTGCTGCTCTCCTTTGGGTACATGTCTGACAGGACAAAAGCCTGCCCTAGGCACCCCACCTGTTGCTGCCAGCAGGAGCAACTGGCTGTTCCAGTTATGAGGAAGTGAAAATCCATGCTGTACTGCTAGCAAGTCCTTCCTCTGGGCAGCAGTCACGGGGCTGTGTTTGTCCTGCCATCAAAGCTGGGTTTCCAGCATTCCCAGCTCTTGGAGTATGGTATTGTCTGAGCCTCTGCCATTGATTTTCTCTGGTTCTCTCCAGAAATCTGTGCACTTCTGGTTTGCCACAGGAGGGGCTGGCTTCTGCATCAGCCGCAAGCTGGCAAGGAAGATGGTGCCCTGGGCCAGGTGAGCTGGGGAGTGTGGGAGCCTTTGGGGATGAGAACATGGCTGCACATTAATTCCTGGCTGTGTCAGACCTGGATTTGTGCATGTGGTGTTTGCAGAGGTGCAGAGTGCCACGTGCTGCATGTCTGCAAGATGTGAGACTGCAGGAAGGATGTAGTGGGTGGGTCTGCCAACTGTTTGAAAACTGGCAAGAGCAGGCACCATCAGTAAACATGGTCACAGGATGATGCACTCCTCTCTCCCCTCTCCTTAAGGCTCTGGTTACGCCCCTCACTCCTTCCCATCCCTTTCAGCTTCGTCTGACTATCTGTCTGACTATCTCAGCTTTCCATCTGCCTATCTCATCTCCCTTTCATCTGCCTCTTTCCAGCTTTCCGTACCTCCCTCCTGAGCTAATTTTCTGTTCCCTCACCCCAAGCCCTCTTTGGTTTCTCAGGTGTCCACTGTCATTCCTCAGCTTGATGCTTGGAAAACAGAGGAAGGTCCCAAGGTCGTGTTATCCCAGCCTAGAACAAGATGATGCCCTAGGTTATACCACAGGCACGTACACTGGTGGGCATTGGCTGTGCCTTAACCAGCCTTACCCAGATCTGAGCATTCCCAGAAGGACAGATCTGATCCACACCAGGTGGCTGCTTTAGTGAAATGCCATTATAAGTGTTTTATGGTAGACCCAGTCAAGAGGATGATCTGTGATCTGGGGTAAAGTCAAAGTGGCACAGATGGACTATGCCTAACCTGACATAAAGTCTGCCACTACTGTTTTTAAAGTGCTTAAAACACATTTCAGTTTTCTGGGGGTTGTTGAAGTGGACAGCACTTCATACTGTGTAAATAATTCCAATTCCAGAAGCCTTAAAATTGGATTTAGACTGTCATCAGAAGGTGGCCAAGTATGTGGTGTTACATTGCAGTAGATGGCTTATCCAAGCTGCATGTCCTGTTTTTACTTCTCCCTGGACCTGGCCATGTGCTCCCACTGTTTCTCTTGTGATGGCTTGTCTGACTCCCCAGGGGTGTCCCCAGACCCCCCAGGCCCCTCAGTGCACTTCACCAAACATGTGGAGAAGTGACTCAGAGATGTCTGTCAGCTCTCTGCATCAACTTCCCAAGGACCTGGATTATGTATCAGGGTCAGCATGGCTGGGAATGGTGAAAGAGCAAGCCCGTTCCTGAGTACGTGCAGGCAGAACTCAGGGGTTTCTTGCCTAGTTACAGAATTTACTCTGGTTTTCAGTAATCTCCTGCCCAAGTGAATGCCTACATCTGCCCCTACCCTTTTCCTAACCCATGGAGCCCTACTCTCTTCCAGTGGCAGGAACTTCCTGAGCACTTCCGAACTCATCCGCCTGCCGGATGACTGCACCGTGGGTTACATCATCGAGTGCAAAGTCGGTAGGCAGCTGATTCCCAATGCACTCTTCCACTCCCACCTGGAGAACCTGCAGCTCATCCCCACCTCTCAGCTCCTGCAGCAGGTGAGGAGGGGAGAGGAAGCAAGAGGGAGGTGTGTGAGGAAGGAGGAGTGGAAGGAGGCTTGCAGGCACGTTGTTCCACTGATGGCAGTGATGTGCATTGAAACAACCATCTGCTCTTCTGGGGAGGCTTTCCTGACAAATGCATCTTTGAAATAAGGAGCAGATGTTGCCTGCAGCGCAGTTGCCAGTAACAGTGCCCTGGGATCATTGGTGGGGAGCACACGTAGGGGGAGTGATGGGAGGATTGAGGGCATCCCTGAGAGAATGTGGCACAAGGACAAGCAGAAATGATGATTGATTGGGAAAGGACCTTTGACATGGCACTCTCTCTGCCTTGCAAAGGACTAGGAGGGTGGACCATCATGGGAAGGAAGACAGGAGAGATGTGGAAGGCAGAGGCTAAGCCAGCAGAGAAAGAGCTAGAATTGGAGTTTTTGTCAGCCACAGCAAATTCCTTGCTCCTGAACTCATCTCATTCTCCCTACTCCATTCTCACCACTGCTTTGTAGGTCACCCTCAGCTATGGTGTGTTTGAGAACAATCTCAATGTCATTGAGCTCAGCGGTCCCTTCTCGCCCCAGGAGGATCCCTCAAGGTATGGGGCATGAGTGCTCTGGGTGTTGCTGCTGTGTGAGCCCTCAGCAGCAGGCTGGGAGGGGGAGGCAGCCCAATGGGGTGCAGGAGGGTTAGAGGGAGGGTCAGGAACCTTATAGTCACATGGCTTATTAGGTGAGGGGCACCCCAGCATTAAGCTATTTGTGAACGCTTATAAATGTTGCAAACTTTTTTGGGTGAGTGGGAAGAAATGAAGCATTCAAAACATTTTATTTGGACAATGCCGAAGCCAAAAGTATTGCTGTTTATTTCCCATTTTGAGGCTGAGCAAGCTAACCTTTTACCTCAGGGACAGGAACAGAAATGTTCTTTTAAACTCAGGAAAGGAAATTCTGCTTGTTTTTTCATTTTATGCTTTGCTGAGAAAACTGAAGGGAAAAAAGAAAAAGGTTCACTTCAGGCTGACTGCAAACAAAACTGTTCTTTGATTTACCTTCTCCTATTTGAGTGAACAAACCTAAAGTTGTTATTTGCAGAGCATGAGTAGGAAGATCCTGGCTGGAGATAGGAGGGGTGGGAAGCAGCAAGGTGATGAAAAGAGCATCAGCAGAACCATGTAGCAGGGGCTGGTGCAGTGCCCATCTCCCTGCTCGTGATCAGGGTGAGCTGTGGGCTTGGGCTCCATGGGCCAGAGTTGGATTTGGGTATCAGAGGAGGCTTTGCTGAGAAAAGACAACCATTCCTGAGCTCTGTGGTGCAGGGTGGGTCCCTGATGTGGAATGGGGCATGAGGGAGAGGTCTTCCGTCTTTTCGCTGTGTGCTGCTGTAAAAACTGTCCTCTGACCTTACTTTGCTTTCTCCCCAGCAGGTTTCGATCCCTCCACTGCCACCTCTATCCCAACACCTCCTGGTGCCTGCAGGCTGTTGGCTGGTGATGCCTGAGCATCAGCTGCAGCAGATCCAGGTGACACCTGTTCACCTGTAGGGAGTGGGACACTGAAGAAGCTAGGTGCTCCCAATTTCACCTTCACTCTGGTGGTCTTGGTGCTCTATGATGGCTTTCTTGGTCCTCACTCAATACTGGTCTGGTCAGAGAGAGAGACAAGGTCTGATCCAAAGATGGATAAGATGGGCTGGACACATGAATGAGCTTCTCATCTGAGCTGGGATATGTGCAAGGGATGGGAGTAGTATCCTTCTGAGCAGATCAAGGATTGGATAGTGACTGCTGGGCATCTGGGTAGAGATGAGGACTTGCTGCTGCTGCTCTGTGCCCTGGCTGCATCTTGCTGGACTAGAAGGGCTCTGTGTGTGCATAACTGGTGTCCAGCTGCTGGTGGACGGCAGCATGTCATGGCTCCAGGCTCTCTGAGCAGGGCCTCTTCCTCCATATCGGTGCTTTCTGTACTGCCCACACTCCCCAGCCACAGACATGCTGAGTCTCTGCATAGTCAAAGTCTATAGAAATGGAAAATGTGACCATTTTTGGGCTGAATGAATCCTGGAAAAGCATAGTCCTTGCTCAACAGAGGAGAGATGGGCAGTAAGTACAAAGAATCAGGAATCCCCTGCTCTGCTGGGACACACGAGAGGGCATGGACTAAGGGAGCCAGGGGGAAACTGAGTGAGATGGGGATGGTTCCCGCATTGAATGTTGAAGGTTTGATCTTGTATGGTGCTGCATTATTCCTCTCCTTTTACCTTCTTGATGTGGGGTCAGGATAATCTCTTGCTCTAATTACTGACCTGTCGTCTGAGATTAGAGTCCAGCTCCTATCTGTGAGAAGAGACATAAAGGATTAGAGCTGGCTGAAAGAGAGGAGGAAGGAAGAGATGGAGAAGGAGTGCTCAGGAGTGGATTAGAGGTTACAGCTTTGTAATCTTTTCTGTCCCCAACCAAAAAAATTAAGTCATGAAGGAATGGAAACAGCAAGGCAAAGAGCTTTTTATCTCTGTGGGGCTTCCCTCCAGATGCCAATAGGAGCTTTCTGCCTTCCTGCTCTCCCTGCTGAGCATAACAGGGGGAAGGAGTGGACCCAAATAGGTTACAGGCTTTCTGGCATGTTTGTGAAGGGTCCTTTTCTCAATACAGTGCCCGGTGTGAAAACTGGGCAATGGTCCTTGCTGGGGAATGAACTTGGGCATCATTTTGTCCTTGTACACACAGTTAAGTGGCTGGGGGAGGGTTTTGCAGAGAAACCTGGAAGGCAGAGAGGCTGTTTTAAATGGCAGGTGGTGCCACAAACAGGTATTTTTCTTTAAAGAGTATTTCAAAACAGACTGCTTGGATCTGTGAGAGATCCTGTAATCTCCAGATGAAAGGACAAATGCCCTTTCTCTAAAGAGCTGCTCAGCTTTGATGCTGCTGATGTGACTAAGCCTGCTGCTGGTGGGCTGCAAGAGCCAAAGGCAACTGTCACTATGGCTTTGCCGTTTTGAAAACTGGCCACTCTGTCACCTCCTTCCACCCCCAAGCACCAGCATATCCTACACAGTGCACACAAAGTTTAAAGGAAAGGCGTCAGAAAGACCTTCCACCTCTGAGAAGGGGGATCTAGAAAGGAACGAGCACTTTAATTTCTGAAAAAAACAGAAGGCAGGAGCCTGCAGAGCTGTTTTCCAACCTGGCTGTTCTTACTGGTATTTAGTCAGCTTGTGTAGCAGCACACAGTCTTGCTTTCTTCTGTTGCACCTTTGAAGTAGAAGTTCATCCTGAGCAGGCACAGGAGCAAGCTGAGGCCAGTGACCATTCCTTGAGTTGTGGAAAGCCCTTGGCTATGCCAGCCAGGAATCCACGTGGCACAAAACAGGGACACAGCTATTGGAAGAGGGATGCAGCACCCAGAAGTCCTGCCCCACAGGACTAGTGGTTTGGGCATGACCAGAAGATGAAATACGGTTTTGTGAGAAGAAATGAGTCTTCAAGAGAAAACTACACTACTTGGATATATCATTTTTCCCCATTCAGATTTTCAGCTGATGTTAATAGAGACTTTGAGTTAAAAAGCTGGTCCTGGCTGTAGATGTCCTGGTGGCAATCAGAGCAAAATGCGATTCATGTGAGGAAACTGGTAGAGCAGCCTCACTTCCCTGGGATAAAAGCAAAGCAGAGAAACCAAAAGCTTGCTTTGGATCCTGGCTTCAGTGGTCTGAATTGACCTGGTGCCTTTTGCATGGCTGAAGATCAGATGTTTAATGGGTTGAATCCTTGAGTGGCTGCATGGGGACCCGTTTAAGACTGGGTTTCGTTGCTGGAGCAGTTAAGTGCCACTTTTGTGGAAAATGTCTTGTCTCATAAGGAAACAGAACAGATGAGAAGATGTCTGGGGCAGGGCATCTCTTGGGCCGTAGAGAAATGAATGACAGAAAAGTCCTGCTATGCCTGTGACGACAATACACTGGAAAGAAAATAGCTTCTGAGTTGACAAAAGAAACCAGGTTTTCTCTAAGAACAGAGAGACAGCTTAATGGGATGCTCACCGCATGAAATCTGATCAACGTTAAAACATGAGTTAAAATTAGTTTCAGGAATGGTTCCTGTCCCTGGGGCTTGCTGTCAGATATTGTGGTTTTACAGTCTCATTTTCCTAGTTTATTAAAATGTTTAGCTGCTTGGGAAAATAAGAAACAATCTCAAGTGAAACTTTTCAGGGGGCTGTCTTCTTTTATTCTCTTTCTCTTGATGTAACAAAGATTTTGGAAAGATTCTGCTGGGTCTATTAAATTTGTATTTTTTTCTTTTTTAAAAAATTTTTAATATCTCTACCTCATACTTCATTTTCTTATTGCAGGAAAAAAAAACCACCAAACCCTCTCCCAAGAACGAAAAGGAATGGAGTCATGGTCTTTATATTTTACTGGGAATAATGGGGTCAAAGTCAAGGGTGTTGGCATGACCCTACTGTTGTACAACATTAAGTGTAGTTCAAGGTTTCAAGTACAGACACCTCTGCCTGCCCAAAACCATAGCAACCAACACTATTAATGATGTTTAAACTGTATACTGAAAATACAGAAAAAGGAGAAGGAGGGAAAAAAAATATAAAGCAGTTACAGTATTTGAAATGTAAAATATTAAGTAAGGCTTTCATGTTAACAATATCTTTTCTTCACTTTCCCCTTAGCGTGAAGAATTTTTATAAGAAAAGCCCTATTTGACAGTGCAAAAAAATGCTAATGACTATCCTTTCTTTAGGGGAAAAGAAGTTAGTTGAAATAGGTGGGAAAATGCAGTTGTTGCTAAAGACTTGAAGGGGAGAGAGAAGAATAGCAACACTAGACAATGGTTCTGTCTCTGGTGCCAACTCCTCTTAACCGCTCTGCTGCCAAAGAAAAACGGATTCCTGAGCCACTGTGGGATTTGCCCAACTTGTACCCAAACTGCAGCCTTCAGCTCTCTCCCCAGGCTTCTTGCTGAGGAAGCAGCCTTCAAAAGGAGAGCAGTTTATCAGACAGAAGTCAAAGGATGAGAAATAGAAATAGGAAGAAAAGAGGTTGGAAGGAAAGAAACCATCGAGCGAGGCCTTGGAGGAGCATGGAAGTTTTAAAAGTGCATTGCAAGTGCTGTTTGGGGGCTGCCCAGCAAGAGCAGGAAAGGGAGTGTTGCCTGGCCCCCCAGGTCTGGATTTTTTTGTGATCAGGGCAGCTGCAGGTCACCAATGCCACTGAGGATGCCAGCCTGTGAGACAAGAGTCCACCTTGGAAGAGGTGAGATCAGTTTGGTTGGCCCTGAACCTTTTTTTAATAACACTCCAGATAAGTCAGTGGCTTTTCATCAGTGTTGGAGTCACTTGCTTACAACAGATTTAGCTTCTTAATTTACTTCTTCTGCTCTTGCTTACAATGCAGACTTTTTAGATAGTCTAGAGTGGAATCAGCAACTCTTTTAATTAATTTGTTAAATTTCTTTTGATTTTCTTCTATCTCTGAAAAACCTGACTTGACAGCTGGCTCTGCACACTTCTGGGATGGATGCAGAGCTGAAGGATGGTGGGTGACTACTCCATTCAGTAAGTGCATGGTCACAGGGAGGCATGGGCCATCCTTACATTTTTCCTTGAGGAACCTGCTAGCAGTTGGTGCCTGAGATGGCATCTCGGACTAACTGGAACTGTCTCCTCTGCCGAATGGTGCTCATCACGTGGCTCCACTGAAGAGGATGCAAGGGTTGCCATAGATGTAAGCAAGGCCAGGAAGAAGAGCAGCATCATAAATGTTAAAGTAGCTGTGCCTGTTCTCACCAGCTGGTGCAGGATTTTTTCCTGTAGACGTTCTACCTATATACCTGGGAGGTTAAAGGAGTGCAGAACTGAGCTGTTGTTGCTCAGATGGCATTGCCTCTTAAGGCTGTTCCTTGACAGCCTGAGATTTTTTTCTCTTCCTGTTTGATCCAGCTTGGATTCCAAGAAAGCTGGGAACTTATCTCTCTCCCTATTTGAACTGTAAGTGATTAATTAGAGACCCCAAGAATGGGCTCCTTGCCTATCTCTTCTGTTTAAATTGCCTTCCAGGATTTTGCAAGGCTAAGGAGCCTCTTCGGATTTTACAGCTGACTGTGCCTCGGTTAAGCCTCTCTTGGTTTTGTTGGGAGCTGCATCTGATCCATAGTGAACTTTAAGAACAAATTAAACAGGATTTGCTGGCCCTGACCCTTCTGCCACTGCTTGAAAACAAGACAATGTTGATTTTAGCAGTGTAGGAAGAAGTGTGATGAAACAGGGCACTTGGATGGGGAGAGATGCTGCTATTCTGAAACCTTGCTTTCCCCATCCCACCCCCAGAAGTGGGGCACAGAGAGAACACACAGCTGGTGCCTTTGGCCACGTTGTATCAGATGGAGGATAAGCCACGAAATATCCAGCAATTGCACTGGCAAAGGATCCAGCAGCCCTGGTTCTGAGCCAAGGCAAGCCTGTACTTCGTACTGGACAGGGTGCTTACTCTGAATTACTTACAGGCAGGGACAGGGTGAGGAAGGAGAAGTGGGCTTCCAGGATCGATGAGGCAGTATTGTTATGTCTGAGCAGGGAGAAGAGGATGATTTTTGGGCCAGGGAGGGGCAGAGTTCAGGAGCAGAGTTTCCTTTCCACCCAGAAATACCATGAAGATCTGAAAGATTTTTGGCATAAGCACATGTGAAGGGAGAGGTGAGGGATGAAGCAAGTGGTTTGGATAAGAGAAAGAACCATAGGAAAAAAAATCTATACCCTCTTCATGGCTGTGCTGGCAAATAATGAATGGTGGCCTGATGACCAGTACCTTGGGGCTTAGGGGTTAAAAAAAAAGAGGGGAAAGCCAGAAGGAAAAAGGTAAGGACTGTCTTCCCCTCTGCACACACTCGTTGCTGGCTGGTGGTTTCTCACTCGTGGCTCTCCCAGTAGCCTAGGAGGAGGAGATATGGGGCTGGCAAAGCTTTTACTATGTTCTACATCTG
The DNA here is from genome assembly GCF_017590055.1 of Onychostruthus taczanowskii. Lineage (NCBI taxonomy): Eukaryota > Metazoa > Chordata > Aves > Passeriformes > Passeridae > Onychostruthus > Onychostruthus taczanowskii. The sequence continues at coordinate 3,377,593 of NW_024502902.1, forward strand.
CTTGAGCATACCCCACGTAACTCAGCTTCCACGAACACTGGGAGGAGTAGCAGGCTGGGGCAATGAGCAGGATGGATGTGCTGACAAGAGTCTGCCCCTTCCACACTGCCCCACCTTTCCCACATCACCATCAGTTTTGGCTGGAGTGAGGCTGACTGTAGAAGCTGGCCAAGCTCTCTGCTTGCCACGTTTTTTTTTCTGCAGAGGAGAAACTCCTCTCTGAGCTCTCTGACAGGCTTGTTTCCCATGGTGTGGGGTGCAGACAGAGTCTTGGTGCAGCTGGTAGGGAGAGCAGCTCCCCCCCCCCCCCCCCTCTTTCTCCCTGGCATTCAGCTGTATTGGACGGTGTCTGTTTTTAGCAAAAGTCGCAGATTCAACAGCTGAGCTGATTTTCCAAAGGGACATACAAAACAAACAGCCTGCCATCTGCTCTATTGTCCTGGAATAGCGGCTTGGAGAGTGGGGGAGAGGGAAGGAGGGGAATGAGAGGAATGAGAAGGGGACTGGGGGGAAGAGGGTGGGAAGAGTGGGAGCAGAAGAGAGGAAAAGGCAGAAAGGGGAGGCAGAGAGGGGAGGCTGAAGGAAGAGAGAGAAAAGAGCACAAACAAAAAGGAAAGCTGTGTGAAAGTGGGGATTTGTTGAAGGAGAGGACCAGAGGCAGGCATAGAGGCAAACAGGGCTTGCTTGGGATCACCCTGGCTGGATTCCTCAGCCACAGAGGCAGGCAATATGAGCACCCTAGTCCTTGCTGAGCCAGAGTCTGACTGCAAAAGAAATAAAATGGACATGGTGGCCTGGATAATCACTCCTCTTCCACCCACTCAGCCCTGCCTGCTGCACACCCCCACCTCTGCGCTGACTTTTATTGAGTGCCGCAGGGCAGGGATTGAACTCCAGGTTTGGCAGCAGAGTAAATAACAGCAACATTGGTCTCTCTGGCCCGGGAGGGAGGAGGGCTGGTTTTAATCAAAGGTAAATAACAGTCAGTATTGTCTGAACCTTAATCCAATTTCCTAGAACTGGAGAATAATGTTCCAACTTAAACGTGTGGCACTGGCCACCAGAGAGGGATGGCTACTCAGCCAGCAAGCTACTGGGCACAGGACAGCCGAGGAGGGCAGAGCTGGGGGAGATGCCACAAGGCAGGTAATTTATCCTAGCTAACCTGGGACTGTGCTGTTTTGATTCTTCCTGGTTTATTTTCCTGGCTTCAGTCGTCCTAAAAGATTGGGCTGGCATGCTGACAGGGAGCACATCTTTGTGTAATGTGGACCCAGTTGATTAAAAGCTCCCTGATTTGCTTGGTTCACAGGAGAGTTGGGACCAAGCTGATGCCCTGCATCTGCATCCCTGGAGGTCATTTTGCCTCTTACAGTGACCTGGGGAAAAGTGCTTATGGAATTGTGATAACTGATACATGGACATGGCATGAATCATGTTTATGCCATATCAAGTTCCTGCTACATGTGACATATAAGCAAGAATTCAGTGTTGGAAAGATGTGTTTGTGTTGTTGTTAGACTGGTAGCACAACGACCTGTGTGACTGGAAACTGCACTTTGACTTGGTCTCATATTAGAATCGCAGAGAGTTAGAGAGATGCTGTTACTCAGCTGTCAGGAGGTTATCTAATCCTGCAGCAGGGCCAGCCACCTTATACCCCTTCCATCAGATGTTTGTCCAACTGGCTCTTAAAACACATTGTTCTGTCCAGACTATCAGTGCTGGAACCGACAGCCCAGTTTCTGCCAGTAAAGCACTGATACCTGGTTGATCTGGAAAAGACGGGTTTGTTCTGCAGCGCTGTGCCAGCACCGTCTGTAGATGCCCATTGAGCAGCTCTGTCAGGGTCCTGGGCACTGCTTTCTCCTCTGTGGGGCAGCTGATTTGCAATTCTCTGGAACAAAAATGGCCTGGGGAGGCCAGGACATGTTTGGGAAGAGGTAGAGACACATCCTAGAGCTGAGGGAAGAGGAGGCCAAGCTCCATTCCAGCCCTTTCATCTTTCGAAATGGCTTGGCAGGCCACAGTCACAGCTCAAGCTGCTGTCCTGACAGAGCAGCTGTCCACCTGTGGGTGGGCCACAGTTTTAGGACCTCTTTTCAGACTTAGCCTTTTGTAAGCATCAAGGCCATGGAGTGAAACCTCCCCACCAAAAGCTCCCTGGTGGCAAACATGGCCCAACACACACCGCGCTTTTGCGACTGCCATTTCCTGGTCATGTAATCTGGATGGATCAGGGGCAGGTGGGGTAGCTGTTAGTTCATCCTCCCATCTCTATCTCTGACAGCCTGGCATACAGCAGCAAAAGAGGCAGAGAGCACCCCTACAGACCCAGGGCAGCACAGGCTAGTTCAAGGAGGAGTGAGGGCTGTCCTTCACTAAGGGGATGTCCAGTCCATACAATGAAGTTTCCAGAGAGGTCAGAAGTGCAGCTCCAGAGGTCCCTTATGCTCATTCACTTCCCCGGCCATGAGCATACACTTTACTGCTGGTCATCCAGTCCTGCTCTGAGAAAGCACAGCCCCACTGCTGAAAACACTGGCAGGAGAGAGGAATGGGAAGAATATACATTTTTTTTTTAGCTGACTGTGTGTTTCTGCCCCCGCTGCTCAGCTCGCTTCGGGAAACACACTGCTTTTTTCTGCCTGCAATCCAGAGTGGTCCCAGCCCTCCGGGAAGGGGCAGAGGAGGAGAGCGGGCGGGTCTGGAGGCAGCAGGCTCTGGTCAGCACCCTGGACAGGGACGGACCCGCCGCCCCTGCTCGCCCTTGCCTTCCTCTGCCTTGTCTTGTCTTTCTTTTCCTTGCCTTCCCTTCGTCTTGGTCCGGGCTGAGGGGCAGCCTGGGGTGGGCAGCCTCCCGGTGTGGCACGACCCCGCTTTGCATTGCAACCTGCACCAGCGCATTTTTTCTCTTGTTTAAGAGCAAATGTGCTGTGGCTCTGTGCGCAGCTGCTCTGAAGCTGTGGCTTAGATCTGGGTTATTTTTGCAGATAAATCCTCTTTTCTATCAGATTTGACATCAGGCAATCTCTCCAGATCCCTCCCTTTCCCCCGGTCTGACTCCCCCCTTCTCTTCCATGCCCTGTGTTCTCTTTCCTTGCATCTGTGCTCTCCCCTCTATATGGCTCTCTCTCCTTTTCTTTCCCTATAGCCAGGTCTCTGTGAATATCATATTATCTTCTCACTTTCTGCTGCTCTGCATGTCCACATTGCTCTTTGTGCTTTCCCTGCCCTCAAATGTGTGCATTTTTCTGCTTTCCTTTTTATATCTCTTTCTCTCTCTTGGACTGTTTCTCTGTGGTTATTTCCACAGTGCTGTGAATTTCTCTGAGAGCCCTCTGTGCCCTGGAGTGCAAAATACCTGGAGTGTTCTTTTTTTTTGGAACCCTAGTATGGCTGATGGAAATTGGCATCCTCAGCAGGGGAGCTAACTATTGCACACACTGCCCCATGCCTTCCACCTGATCTAAGGAGGAACTTCCAGGGTGGTGAAGGCAGGAAGCATTCACAGAAAAGGAATTAAAACAGTCTGGCAGACAGTGGGACTCACTGACTGATGGATGGGGGGGTTGGGTAGAGCTCTGATAAAAAGAATTTCCTACATCTCAGAGGAATTCTGGTCTTTGTTTCTCATGTGGTCTGTGCCAACACAAAACAACGAGGCTGGGAATGGGGCAGAAGGCCATAGAGACATTGAGGAAATTAAGCTTGCAAAGCTTTGTAGTCAGGGCTTGTTCCAGGACTTCCAGGACTGTGGATTTCTGTCTCTCAGCTCTTCTCCTGAAAGTCTAGTTTTGATGGCACAGGAATAATCACAGGCTTCTTCCCCCTGGGAGCTTTGCAAATCCTGAGATGTCCCTGAAGCTGTTCCCCAGCACTGCTGCAGGACAACAGGAGAGTATTGATTTACTTGGTAGGAGCTGGTACCTAGTGGGTGAGAAAACAGGCTGAAGGCTCCTGTGCTACTTGGAAGTGATCCAGAATGGGATGATGGGATCTCAATCTCAGTGGCAGAAAATAATTTTCATTTAGAGGAGCCCAGGGAACTCCCAGTCTGACACCACTTTTGTTGGGATTTAGCCAGGGGATCATGGAGAATGGGATCCATGCCAGCATCTTACGGATCTGAATTTGTCTGGTGAGGAGACAGGAAGGAGATCTTGGCTGCCTTTCACTGGTTTTGGTGCTTTTTAAAAAGGGGAGCCCTTGTGGCAGTGACAGGCCTATCCAGTGACAGATAAATGGACTGCAGATGGAGATTGAGTGGATGGGTTTGGAAAAATAGCAGTTGTGTTCCACCTTGCTTGCTCAACAAGCCATGGCATGGCATCCAAAAGAGCTCACAAAGTGTTTGGAAGAGGTGGTGGATTTTCTGTCAAATTGAAGTTGTCCTCTATAAAGTGACGTTTATATTTTTACCAGGCAAAGTGGTTTTTCTGCCCTGCAATCTTTCCAGCACTTTGGGTTAATAGGAGCAGAGGTTGGCTCCTCATTGTCTGTGGCTCAACATTTAGATGACTATCAGACAGGGAGAGAGGGCAGTGGTTTCAGCAGTGCTTAATGAAAAGCTGAGGGAAAGGGAAGTTTTTACTTCACCTTGGATACTGTCAGCTTATTTTTTACATTACTCTAATGAAAGCCAGGAAAGAATGGTGTCTACTCATACTCCCTCCCTGGCAGAGAGCTGCCATGCATGGCATTTCAAGACCAGAAGCAATCCCAGTGAGGGTGGCAACACTTTGTGTTAGTCCCATGATGAAGTCTTTTGATGTACTGCATCTCTAAACAATTTGAATGTTTTCTTCCAGTGCAGGATGCAGCACTGCTCCCCTTGATGAGGTTGCAGGACACCTTTTTTTCTTCATTAAAAAACCCTCCTTCCACTGCATATGATTTTTTTTTTTTTCTGTCACTGTTCTGTAATATTTATAAAGGGCAGTTCCTGATGGAAGAGCATGCAGGGCTCAGCTGCCTACCCATGACAAGTGGGAGGAAATTTCTCCTCAGGAATTCTCCTCCAGGGCTCCTCTGGGACTCCTCTGTGCTCTGTCAGGCCCGCTCATGCTGGCATGTTCAGCACCTCGCTGCATCTCTCCCTCAGAGGCCCCCAAATACCTCAGCACACCCCCAGACCCAAACTCAAGTAGTCTCCCTGGATAACCAGTCTCCATTACCTCTTTCCAGCTAACAATTGCCCTGAATAGTAACTAGACCTGGTATTCAGCATTTCTGCAGCACTTGAGCTTGGAAGGAGCCTGAGAAGAGCACTGCTAATTAGCTCATCTCGTGTCTGTCAGGTCAGTGTGATCCCTGCTTGAGCGCCTTATGTGCTGGAGCACCCAGTGACCAGCTCCACAGAGGAACCTGAGCTCCCTGGATTGTCATCTCGCTCTCTCATTTTCTCCACTCCTGCAAGCAACTCAATGTCACCTTTTTAGTTCCAGAGCCCAGAGACAGCATGTTTTCTGCTGGTGTAAATCAGCATTGATCCACAGGGACTTCAGACCCCCACTCTGTGTGCTCAGTCTTGGGAGCTTTCTTAGCATCACTCAGGAATCCACAGGTGGGTCCGAATCCTAGTGTCCTGGGTCCAGATAGAATTATTCCAGTCTTCCCTGCCAGTTTCACCATGGAAGGCTGGCACAGTCAAAACACTGGGAATTATCTAGGGGAGCTCTGCAGGAAAATTTGGCGTGAGGAATAAGAGAATAAGATGCACACACATCCCAGTGTGATGGAAGATCCCAACCACCCGGAACAGGTAAATGGTCAGGATGTTTTGCCCCAGCTCTGTGGAGACTCAGTCACAAGGTCAACCATTTGAATGGCACCAAGCCTGAAGGGAGAGAGAGTGCTCTTCCTCTGCCCCTTTCACCACCACTCTCATTTTCTTGCCTCTCGGGGCTAAGGAGGAGGGGATGGACTTTTCCTTCCACGGAATGGGGCACATATCCCACGAGTCACTGGGAATCTCTGCCGCATGGCCGCCGTAGCACTGGGTAAGCAGGAGAGCAATTGCTGCCTTACAATCATTTCTGTCCCCTCTTCCCCACCCTGCTGGCTCCTCTGGGCTCTGGCCCAGCACGGGCAGGGCTCCGTGCTGCTCCTGGAGTGGTGCCCAGCATGGCAGGGGTGTCGGGCGCGGTTCTGGGAGCAGGGTGGGGAAGAGGAGACAGAAATGATTGTAAGGCAGCAGGGCTCCGTGCTGCTCCTGGAGTGGTGCCCAGCATGGCAGGGGTGTCGGGCGCGGTGGGGACAAGCCGAGGCCCAGCTTCCCAGGGCTCCTGGGGGTGTGCCAGGCCTGGGCCGGCCAGGCAGCCCGGCAATGGGGCCAGCAGATGGCACTCCGGTACCGCGCTCACCCGCCAGACCGAGCCCTCCGAGGGGCAGCGGGGCCGCCCCCGAACCCCGCGGCCCTCAGGGGCTCTGCCCTGACTGAAGGGGGCGGTGGTGATGAAGTGCAGCAGCCTTGCAAGCCGTGTTTTCATCACTGCGGGAGGGGGAAGGAGGAAATGGTGAGGAGGATGCAAGGGACAGGAGTCCTGGGAATCTCCCGTGTCTGGCTCCATCAGCTCACTCGGACACAGGCGTGGATGGGAGACAGAGTACACACAGCCCAGGGATTTCCCTGCCAAGGCAGTGGCATAGCTCTGGCACAGGGCAGCTGAGGGAAAGGGCAGCTGTCTTTCACTCCTTGGAGCCTCGGGCTCAATAGCAGGACCCGTCAGTCCCCTTCCTTTCCCAACTGCCTCTCCTGGTGATGTCACTGTGGCAGGCCAGCCCTGGGCACATCCCAGCCACCCTCACCTTGCAGACAGTGTCAGCAGGACTGACTCGCAGGTGGGAAATGGTCAAGGCTGGTCCTTTGGCAAATGAGAGTGTGGCCCTGAATGGAGAAGACAGGAGCCATTTCAGCACTGCTGCTGATGGCACAGGGTGGCCATGGCCATGGAGACAAGCCCTGGTGGGCTGGGACAGCCCTGTGAGAGGTGCCTGGCAGCAGACTCTTCTGGAGAAGTGTTTTGCACAGGCCGCAGTGCAGCAAAACCTTTCAGGAGACTTGGCAAACCTCTGAGGAAGCTGAGGATCACTGTGGTGAGGCCTCTCCTGTCTCCTCATCACCTGGAAGCAGCTCAAGGAGTGCCACGCACAGGAGGGATGGCTGGAACGGTGCTCACAGCAGAAGTGACCAGCAGGATACCTCACTGGCATCACTGGGCTGCAGCCACCCAGCCAGAGGTGCCTGAATTGCCCTCCTGCTTCTGCCCAAGGTCTGGACGTCTTCCCCATCATAAAGTCAGTATGACAGCTACATGGGAAACTGGGATTCCCTGGGATTCTGGGAGGATGGGGGTCTCCCTGTCTCCTCTGCAGAGATGTCAGGAGCAGAGCACCTTCCTACGTGCTCTGAGAGCCTGAGTGCCTTGTGGTTTTGCTGCAATAAATCTGGAGCAGCTATAAATCTGGAGCAGCTGGCTTAACTTCCTCCAGGGTTCAGAAGAAAACACATCCAGCCTGATGTGTTTTGTTTGCCCACTCACTGTGTTTCTAATTGGAATGTTTGTAGCTTGGAAAATTGCTCCTTAGACTACAGTACCCACAGTCCTTCACTGGCAGCTTGGCACAGCCTTTTTGGGCAAAGCAAGACCCAGACATGAACTGGGGCTTTCCTTACCTGAGCCATGCAAGGTGGCTGGAGGTCTTCAGTCAGCCTGGCTGACCAGCAGGTGCACATACTCACTGCGAAAACACTGTGAAACCAGGGAGTGAGAAATGTGCTGTGCTCCCCACCTTCCCTTAGAGGCCATTTCCAGACCCTGATCCTAGCAAGCAGGGTCTGCTAAGTCTATTTCTCCTCCATTTCTGCACAGCCCTGTCCAGATTATTTTTCTACATGAACCTTGAAGTCCAGTTTGAGAGAGTTCACAAGACAGAAACAACAAGCATAATGAACCATATTTAAAATGATATTTTTTCTGCCTTTGGAGTTTGGTTAATTTATAATCTATAAAAGTCTCTGCATAATTGTATCTTGATTAAAATGGTATAATTAGGTGCTCTGGATCTCTTTCCCCTTTCCCTAAGATTATTTCTGTCTAATTGCTTTAATCTGTGTTTTCATGCACCCACTAGAAAATCAAAGCATGCTCCCATGAGGATGCGGGTGAGAGTGAATAAAGCTGACGACTCATTAAGTGCAGCAGAGAGAGGAAACTGCATCTAAATCACCACTACATTAACGAGGTAAAATAAAAAAATCAAACTGAATAACTAACAAAAAAAAGAGGATTAAAAAAAAAAAACAACCCACAACAAAACAATCCGACACATATTTTACTATTAATTAAGAACATACTGAATAGAAAATTGTGTGTTGTTAAAACAAACTTCCTCCATTGCTGAAGGAGAGCAAAAGGTCTGGCAATTTTAATTCTCCAAGTCTGGAGGTTTTTTGTGGAGGGAGTAGAATGCAGCCCTGCTAGGGACAGAATAAAGTTCACTGAGCAAAGGTTGGAAGACCCGGATAGGAAGGACATCAGTCCAATACAGCAGTTTAATAGCAGTCCCACAATTATTCTCAGTTTGAATGAGAACTGGATTGGACTCCAGGGAGAAAGGTAATGACAGGCTGACTGCATTGCTGGGGTGGCTTGGCAAATCCCTCGAGAGCTGACGAACTCAAGTCACTGTCCTAAGACCACAACAGCTTTGCCTCTCCCTTCCAAGTGACTCCTCTCCCTTCCAAGTGACTTTTTGTCTTATTATCAATGATGATCAGGTACAGACCCTGGCAACTAGCTCCAGTAACCTACAAACAGGTCACTTACTTCCTTCTTAGTGAGAAGTCAGGCGAACAAGGTACTTTAAAAAAGATTCTGGCTGTGTATATGGTTTTTAAAGAAATGCTCCAGTCTCCTGAGAAGACCAAGGTATTGCTGTCCTCTGGTCTCCTGTTGCAGGGGGGACTAACTGTGTTGTTTGCTAGTTGCCTAGCTCAAGTGTAATTCCCACCCGCTGCAGTGCAGGGAGGCTGATTTGTGCCCTAGATGTGATGGAAGAACTTTGTCACCACCTGTGCCCAGCAGTGTTTACTTTCAGCAGTGCTGAGCAGCCCGGACGGGGCACTGTGCTGGTGCAGCCCCTCTCTTCTGGGACCTGGAGCTCTGCACTTTGTGGCACAGATGTGGTTGGTGATCCAGCTGCCCAAGACATGGGTGACTACAATAATTTCCTGCGTGGCAGCTGACGGGATAATACTGAAAAAGAAAGGAGGATCAGCTGCTTTCAGCCCTTGAGTTCAAGAAGAGCCTAATCTAATTAAGTGGAGACCACTATCAAATTACCAGCTCTCTTTTAACATAGCCATTTTAAGTGGTTTGGTGTATTTATAGCAGGCAAGTTAGGGAGGGCTTTTCTCCCTTGAGGTTATATTTGTGTGTAAGGGAGAGATGTATAATGTTAAGACTTCTCATCCCTAGCCTAGAAAACATTTTGCTCAAGGTTTAAGATACTGAAATCTGATGCCAGCTAGTCTCTTCCTATGCCTGTGGTTGGAATGTCTGTCTGGCCTGTTCCTGAATCTTGCTGCAAGCCAGCAGCCCAGAAGTTTCCTTTGGGGATTAAGCTTTTCTTAAAGCAAATCCTTGTGCATCTATCTTGGGTCAGTCAACAGCCTTGAAAGGGCAAGAGGAGGGGCAGGCTTGCTATGGTCAGAAGTCAGCAGCGTTTTCCTGCTGAACTTTGACGGGAGTGGCATGGACCTGTCACCAATCATTAGAGAGTGACTGGAGAGGCTCTCAGCCCCACAGCCCAGCACGTTGTTGGTTCATGGAGTGGCCCCAATTTGTCTTCCCCTGATTAGTGTCTCTGGCAGCCTGCAGCCTGCTCCCTGTAATTCCATCTCTGGGGGAGCTCCTGTGTGGCAGGATCTGTGTCAGATGATCCCCCAGGCTGGAAGGAGGGAGGAGATGGGAAATGCTCGTTAGGAGTTGTTTCCATGCATAACAACAGCAATAATCCTTAGCCTTTTATCTAAAGCTTTTACAAATGTTAATTCATTAACCTCTTTCAATCACCCTCTGAGGTGAGGATTGTTATCCACGGGATTGGACAGATGGGAGAAGCTGAGATGTGGAGTGCCCAGCCTGAGGCTGTGGGACAAGTCAGTCAGTGCCACCAGGTCCTCCTTTGCCCTCCAAAAACTTGTTTCTCCTCTCCTGATGAGGGGTGGGCTGGCTTCTACAGGTCACCCTGTCTCTGACAAGAGGAAACCTGGCTGGCAGTGTTTGCTGTTTGTCCCTCTGGCTGCAGAAGAGATCTTCAAGAGGAGCTGGCACACTGAACCTCGTGCCTGTGTGTCACTGAAGACTGCCACCAAGGCAGGGCTTGACCTGCACCACACCTAGGCCATGGCACTGCCCACCCTTTGGGTGCTGAGGCCTCCAGTGTGTTCTGTGTCTGCTAGTTCACCTATATTATTGCTTGTAAGCAGAGAGGAAAAAGGAAGGAGGGGGGAGAGAGACATAGAGAAAGGGAACAAAGCAGAAGACTTAGAAATAAGGGACTTTTTGTCTCCTTCACCATCCCCATCTCCCTTCCAACTGGGATTTTTTCTACTCTTAATGATGTGTCTCATTCTTGATGTGAAAGATTAAAAACCAAGAGATTAAAAGATTACACAAAGTGGATGAGATGGACTTTGCTGTCTCCCTCCCTCTTGCTGGGACAGACCACTGGGAAGCCTCTCCTGCTTTTCTTGTCCTGATTCCCCTCCCTTTCCCTCTCACACCTTGATCTTTGCAGATCAAAAGGCCCTTGCCTTCTGACGGTTTGAGCTGTGCTGGCCACCTCCAAGGCCACTCTCTGATGCTCGCGCAGGGGCAGGTGGAGAGAAAGGATATGTGTGAGCTTGGGGGAGCCCAATGACACAATGCTTTAGCTGTCTGTCTTCAGACATTTGTCCTCTGAGGAACACTCCTTCCCTAGGCAGTCTGTATGGCTGGAGAGCTCTGGAATAAGGCAGGAGAAAGCTCCAAGGTGTCCTGAATCCACTGCAATGGAAGTACCATCCATTGTGATGTGAATTCCTCTTGGGAAGCGAGCGTGTGGGAAGAAGGCTGGAGCAGGCCAAACTGGTGTAGGGTTCCTTTGGCTACTCCTCCTCGTACACAGTAGGTGCCAGCACAGGTGAGGGGCTCTCTGAGTAGATCTTCAGTTCTGACAAAGAGATTTTTTCAAAGCAAGTCTGATAGAGCAGATATTTCCTCCTATTCACACCTGAGATGTTGGGGGTATGGAGAGGAACATTTGTTGCTCTTTGGTTGGTCCCTCGGTTCTCTGCTCTTCTCTCTCCAGACTGCTTTAACAGTCTGGACTGAGCTGTCATACTGTAGTTACAGGTTGGAGCTGGAAAAACCCAACACCTTTCTGCCCTTTGATTTTGTTGCTCCATGCTTGCTTGAGTTCACTGTTGCTCTTCTTGATGGTGCAAGAACCAAGCGAGTCAAAACTGGCTTTCTCTGAGCAACGTCTACAATATCCACAGCCAGGAGAAGGAAGGAAGTAAATTCCACTCCTAGAGGACCTACCTCATTTCAGGAGAACCTTGTGTCTGTGGCATGCTCTGAGACCTCCTGGGGATAGCAGGGTACAGCCCTTGCCCCCTGCTCCATGTCCACAGCTGTAAGAGGAGAACCTGGTATCACTTCCATGCTGGAGTCTGTAAGCAGGTTAGTGTCCAATGCAGTCAAGGATTGAGTGCATTGCTATTTCCAAACATGCTGTCCCTTGTATTGAAAACTGGATCCCCTCCATTTGGCAAGGACCGAGGCATTGTCATAGCAGAGCAGGAACCGTTCATGCTGTGCAGAGCCTGTGCAGTCTTTGCTGTCTCCCACAGCCACTGCAACATGCATCTACCCATGTAGAAGGAGCCTCATGTCTTTATTCCTGATAGATGTCAGTTCCTGGAAAACAATCCCTTCCCTCCCTCCTCCTGGAGTCCCAAAGCCAGGCTGGGAGGCTGGGTGCACAAGAGCAGGGAAGGAAACCTGCCAATTTCATGTTTCTCCCTGTCGCTCCCTCTTTAGCTGCCTGTGAGCGAGGTTGCAGTAAAATAATGAAATAAAAGCCAAGGACCAGAGAAAGCTGATTCATCCACAGCCCAGGGCCAGCGGCCGGCTCCAAGCAGAGCTGTAAAATCAATCTGTCACTGCTCACCGCAGTATAGATCAGCGGAGAGATTCTGACTGCAACGAGGGCAGAGCCCAGCCTTCTCCCTTGGCCTGTTTTCCCCCTCCGTGGGACCAAGTCGTGCCCTAGTGGGAGACGGGCAGATGGGCAGGGGAAAAGGCAGAGAGGGAGAAGGGCTGATCTGCCGTGAGCTGGAACCGCTGCCAGCGAGGCTCCCTTCCCTGGCAGCACACACCGCAGGTAGTGCAGGCAGACTGCGTGGCTGCCCTCCCTGCCCGGCTCTCCCCTCCTTCTGGGATAAACGGTACAAGGTGATGGCTGAGAGAGGGATGGCTGGCTGCACTCCCCGCCCCCACTCCTTACGTGGAGTATAGATACCATCCCACTGAATTGATAATCCCCAGGCGGGGCACGGAGGGTTAAAAAATCAGTTTTATCATCACTTTTGTGATTCCCAGATTCTGGGTTGTTCTAGGACTTAACAACTCCCTGGCATATGTTGGAAAATCACTAGGGAATTGCTCTAATAAGGTCAGCTCCCTTGTTCACCCCTAACAGCATCTCCAGTCTTAGAGGATGTGGCAGCCCAACAGAGCAGGAGCTGAACAGAAAGGTATAAACCAAAGTGGTTTTTGGGGCTGTTTTCATCCCCATTAGGGGGGCAGAAAGGTCAGGCCTGACTGTAGGTAGTGGTCTCAAAGACATTGGCACAAAAGAATTAGAAGGTGATTCTTTTTCTGTGCTGCTGGACATAGGGAATGAGGCACCTCTGCAGCTGACTTAAAGTATCTATGACGTCCTTAGGAGGTTTTTTTTTCCTCTCTCCGTGATTTTTTTTTTCATTTGTGAAGTAAAAAACAACAGAGTCTTTCCAGGGCTTTTGGCAAGGTCAGAGCCTCTGCAAAATAAACGTGGGGGTGAGCTTCTGTACCCTCTAGGGCATCTGCAATGGGACAAATAGGCATGGAGGGACTGGCTTTGAATCAGATTGAGGACCCAAATGTCCCACACTGCTGGAAATGTGGTACTTGCTTCTGCTTGTCTCTTGGGGCACTTCTGTTCTGCTGCAGTTAAGTGTTGTTCCTGGGTCAGAGGGAGTATGAGCAAATACAATTTGACCCCTCCACCAAAAGCCCTGGCAGTACAAGGATCCTGCCCCAGCACTTCAGAGTCCTGAAGGGATGTGTGCCAGCAGGAGAGCCTCTGGGAGACTCATCACAAACAGACTGCAAGATGATCTTGAAGGAACTCAAGCAGGAACAAATCCTGCATTAATTTGGACTTGGAAACCTTTTCTCCTACTTCAACACCCTCCAAAATTAGATACTGTCTGTCCTTGGAGGAAGTAGAGAGAGATGGAAGCAAGTCTGTGTTCATTTAGCTTTTAGCTTCAAAAGAGCTTGGAGGAAACACCCCACAGTCATAACACCCCAAAGTGATAAAGGCAAGGAAATTTAAGTCTGTAGTTGCCAAGACAAGCTTCCTTCTCTGATTCTGGGAGGTGTGAGTAGTTTTGGCATTTAATCTACTGGGAACAGATGTCTACAGATGGTCCAAGGAACATCCAGAAGTGTCCTTAGAGCTGCATGCCTGTCTGCCTGAGGAGTGTGTGGGTCTTTGTGTGTAATTTTGTGTCTGGGTGATTTTTCCCACTTGGGTTTGTAGGTTTGGAGTACAAGAGGGCACAACAAGCTTCCTGTGTGTCATTTTCAAAAGGACTGATGACTTGTGTGTTTGTGCCTAGTGGGTCAACTTGTTTCTTCATGCCATTCAGATGATGTGTGTGATCCAGGCCTCCTTGTGTAGATGGGTCCTTTGTGCTTGCCTATGTTTTGAGGGAGGCAACTCATTCCCTTGGAGCTATTTATTGTTTGCCTCCCCATGTAGAGGTTTATTGGTTTGGTGTTCTGTCCTTGAGGCTCTTGTATGCATGTGAGAAGACTGGGGGCAGTCCTCCGCTTGCTGGGGTTGGATTTACATGAGATGATTATGCATGACCAGTCTTTTGAGCTCACCTTCCTTCTATAAAGCTGCAGGCATGAGATAGATGGGGCATTTACATTGCTCTGTGCTCATATATTAACTGGAAGGATGGGGAGGTGGGCCACAGATGACCTTCTTCAGATGCAATGGGTGTCACAAAATGAATAGAATATTATAGAATAGAATAGAATAGAATAGAATAGAATAGAATAGAATACCCTGAATTGGAAGGGATCCACAAGAAACACTGAGTCCAACTCCTGGTTCTGCACAAGACAAGCCAAAAATCACACCATGTGCCTCACAGTATTGCTCAAATGTCTCTGGAATTCTGTCAGTCTGGTGCTGTGACCACTTCCCTGGGGACTCTGTTCAAGTGTCAACCACCCTCTGGTGAAAAATCTTTTCCTAATATTCAACCTAAATATTCCCTGCTGCAGTTTCACACCATTAATATAATACATATAATAACAGTGCTGCTTGCAGCGGTGTGTGAGTGTGTCATCCTAATTCCTCTTCAGTTTCTGGACTGCATGAAGGAAATCATTAGTTTCCCATTAGAGTGATACATGTTTGTATATTCTGTACCTGAGTGCATGTGAGTGCTGAGGGTGGCAGGCCTAGGTGTCTGTTTACCTAGAAGCTGTTGCAAGCATCTTGGTGTTTATGCTGAGGGGAAGGTCTTCACCCAGATGTTGTGTGTGTGTTATGTTTGTGTGAAGCAGGAGGGCAGGAGGTGTCTGTTCAGGTGGGAATGGAGCTTTCAGAGCACTTCCACTTGTTCTTGCAACCTCTAAACATGCCCGGGTGAAGAATGTGTCTGGCTGGCCCAGGAACACGTGGGGTTGAGTTGGGCCTGGGTAAATGCAGATGTTGGGGCCAGCTTCTAACTTCAACGTGGCTTCTGAGCTGGAAGCAAATAGTCTCACAGTACTCAGATGGATCTTGAGACATTTCTGAGCAAGACTGTATGATGTGGTTGCCTGGAATAGCAGGAGGCTGGATTGCACATCCCAGGAAGCCAGCTCCCATCCAATGTCCCTAAGTTTTTTTTCAGCTGTTGCATGTGTGCATGTCTCTGAGTGAGACAGGCAGTCCCTCCACTGCTGCGGTGAGTGTGAGGGGTGCATCGTGTCCCTTCAGCTGTGGTCTTGCATGTCTCTACAGAGATGATGTATGTCTGTCATGTGTGCTTCTGCTTTCTGTCAAGGAACTGGGGAGTAATTTCTTAAGAGTGACCCTGTGTTTGGTAATGTGCTCTCCTAGCAGGTAGTGAGTGTGTGAAGTATTTGGGGGCCAAATACTGAGTCCCCAACACCTGGTGCACATGGATGCTTGTTTCTGACTGTGAGCAAGATCTCCATTGGCGATGGCACGTGTGGGTTTGGGGAGAGGGAGGTGGAAGGTCTTCCAGACATACAGGAGGCTATGGGGCTCCAGGGGCTTCCTGAGGAGCTGTTGTGTTTCTGTGGTGGTGATTTGAGGAGGTGTGTGATAGACAATGTCCCCAGAGCAGTCATATGCATGTGTTTGTGTGTGGATTAAAGGTTTTCCCCACCTCCTGTTACGTTTTTATGTGTCAATTTTTTTAGCAAATAACACAGGGGCTTGTATCCAGGTGTAGTTTCTGATGGCTGCACATACCTGTGTCAGTAGGTATATATCTGTTGCATGCATCTCTCTCTCTCTCTGTGTGTGTTTGTGTGTAGCTCCGCAGCAGCTGTTGCTTGTAGCTGTGTGGTTCATAGAAGCTGTTGTATTTTGATGTGGGTGACTTAATCCTGAGAAGCTGTAGCCTCTGTGTGTGTGTGTGTGCGATTCCCCAGCAGCTGTTGTTCGTGTGTATTCCTGGGAAGCTGTTGTGTGTTGTGTGTAGCTCCTGAGCAGCTGTTGTGGGGAATTGTGTCTGTGTGTGTTTGTGCGTGTGTGTGCAGCTCCCAGCAGCTGTTGCATGTGTGTGCTCATGTCTCCGGTGGAGGCCCACCCCTTTCCGCCTGCACCGGAGCAGTGGCTGTGCAGGCGAGGAGAGCTCGGAACTGGCTCCATGGGAGAGGGTCCTTTGCCTGTCACAGCCTTCCCAGCTGGGAGAAGCAGTGCCGCCGGCTCTGGTCCCAGAGCCCTATCTGCCGAGCCTGTGGCGAATTAATCACTTGCGTTTTAAATGCCAATACAGCCCTTTCTGCCTTCTTCCCCCAGTGATGCGGATGCGGCGAAGGCAGCAAATCCTCCGGCTGTGCGTGCCCTCCCCGGACTGCTGCTCCATCCCCGCCTGCCGTGCTCGCGCCTGTGCATGGCTGGGAGCACTGCCTAGGTGCGGCCGGGAATGAGCCAGCTGCGGGGCAAGGAACGCTACAGCTCCCAGGGGTGACACAAGTGGGGACACCCCCCCACACAAACACATCTGCAGGGCTGCAAGTTGCTTGAGGACCGGGGTCTTTTGTGCCTCCACTTCGTCTCTGTCATGCCCCGTATGGAAGCTGGGAGCAGTCACCCCTCCAGAAGCAGGTACGTGTGTGTGTGCGTGTGTGTGACACGTTTTTGTGTGCAGTCCTTGTGCTGCTGCCTCGCGTGTCCTCGGCTCCCGGCTGCCGTCCGTGTTGCCTCTCGGAGAAGCAGCTGAGATTGGAAAAGGAGGAGAAGGGCAGGATGCACGGATTGCCCTTTTCCTCCAGCTTGTGCACGCACTCCCCGGGGGTTGGATGCCTCTGATCCGAGGATGAAGGCGAGGGGTGAGTGCAAAGGAGATGGAGAAGTGGCCCAGGGTGTGTGTGTCTGTGGGGGTTGGGGGGAGATTATGCCTACATGGGGTGATGGGAGGGAGGGAGAGAGGCTTGGAGACAGGTCTCCCTTTCACCGTGTGTGTGTGTGTGTGTGTGTGTGTGCTCTGCTTAGGATCGGGATGCTGAATAGGTTCAGGGCTTGCTGCACACAGCTGGGTTTGACCCGTCTGCATCTATTCAGACCTTGCAAAAGGAGGCGATATATGTATGTATATATACATGTATCTATATCTGTGAATATAGATATGTGTGAGTACATGTGAATATATGGTCTGTGCGTGTCCATGTGTGTATCCATGTATAGGTGTAGCTATAGGTGTATGTATATACCCCCACACATACATGCACACATGTGCATGTACAGACAGGCAGACCTCTCTGTGTATTGCCTGCAGTTATGGGACACAGAAGGAGTCAGTCTCATCCCTCAGCCCCCTGCTCCCTGTCTCTCTGCAAACTTTGCAGAGGAGCCTCTGCGGACAGTGGTTTGTCTGTCTGTGTGTCTGTCCGTTGTGTGGTGTGTGAATATTCGCCTGGTTTGCATGCAAGGGAGTGAGTAAATCTCTCCTCTGCTCTTACACTGCTCTGCTGGGAGACTGGCTGGCTGCAGAAAAGTCATTGCGTGGTGTCTGTCGGGTGTGTGAATGTGTCTGTGGTGGTGGTGGGAGCTGGGTATTTATGTAGGGGCCCAGGACAGCTACTCAAATGCATATGTAAGTGTATATGTATTGCCTGCAGGGTGTCTGCATGCCCGTTTATTCCACCAGAGAAAGCATGCCCACATTTTTATGCATAAGGATCTTCCTGCTTTGGGGCATGGGATGGGGTGGGGGGGGGAGGAGGAGAAGCTGAATGAATGAATGGGAGCAAAAGGAGGGGGAAGGAGGAGTGATGGGGAGTGGGGGAGAGAGACGAACAGGCGCATCCTTTTCTTATCCCAGGACAGGCAGGAGTGCACAGCTGCCGCTGTTCCCATTCCAGAGCTTGGATCTGGCTGGGGAAAGGCAGCATAAATCAGCTAATGCTGCAGGAGGCAGCACATTCGGGAGCCGCTGTGCGTAATGCCCTGTCTGGTGTGCGCTGGTGTGCCCCAGCCCTGCACGCGTGCCCGCAGCACACGCGTGTGTCCCGCGGCCGAGTGTGCACAGAGCCGGGCTGGCCCTGCACAAACACCAAACGTGCTCCCCGGGGCCCAGGCAACGGGCTGTCTGTGATGGGGAGGGACAGCATCGCTCCTGTGCTGCGGGCAAATACATCTGGCACAGCCCGCCGTCCCTCGGCACCCGCTCTGGGCTCACACGGGCACGGTGGCTGCAAACAAAAGGGGTGCACAGGGTGCAGGCCGGACCCAGGTACTGCTCCCCTTCCTTCCCCCTAAAGGCTGCAGAGCAGGACCCTTCTCCCCACTCTGGAGGCACAGATCTATACCCCAAGCTGTGGAGCAGGGAGAGCACTGCTGAGATTGGAGGGGCGTAAAGGCGGTGTAGGGATGGAGGGGGGTCCCATGCCATGGAGGGGGCCTGGGGACTGGGGAGCCTGGCTGCATTGCACGCTGCGAGCCAAGGAATTTGTCACGCACGGAGAGGTGGGAGGGAGTGGGAGTGTGTGTAATGTGGGGGAGCTGGGGCGGAGGGGGAGGAAGGAGGCTGTGCTGGGGTATGAGGGAATTTCTGGTGAGCCCTACCTCCCCACACCCCCCTTCCGAGTCCCCACACATCCCGTCACTCCTGGGTCCCAAGAAGCGCAGCCTGACAGCATCGCTAATGTAATATTCAAAGGAAGCTTCATTTGCATGGAACATGCATTATTAATATATTTAAATACAGCCCCCCTCTCGCCTCCCTGCTCTGTGCAGACCGTACCAGCAGCAGTGAGGAAGCTGCAGGGAGTGGAAGGGTGCCGATGCAGTGCCAGGGGTGAGAAGCAGACACTGTAATCCCACTGATTTCCCCAACATACCAACCTTCCCCCCACCCCCAGCCCCTTCCCCATCTGTCACCCTCCTCATGCCATTATTTTCCTTGGGGGGAGATTGGCTTTCAGGGCACCCAACCCACAAAGCATGCAGATTTGTTGGCATGAAGCAAACTGCCTTCACTGCTTTTCCCCCATCAAAAACTACGACACCAAGGGAAGAACTGTGGATGCATGGCCTTTCCCGCTCTTCCCCACCTCCAGGCAAAGTGGGTATTTGGGAATATGCTGTCTGATCTGCTGCACTGGTGCAAAGCTATGCTGTGGAGCAGAAGCTACTCGGAGGATAGGGAGGGCATTTGGGGAACGGGGGCATACAGAGGTGTAGGTTTTGCTGGGGGGCAGCTTGTGGTTAAAATGGGAAAGGTAACCACTGCAGGGAAGGCAGAAGGAGGGGAAGCATAGCTGCGATGATGTCCGCGATGTTTGTTCTTACCTGGGTCATGTCAGAAGCCAGATGCAGCTCCAGGCAGAGTGCAGCTGCCTCATCTGACCCTGTTGAAGAGTGGTGAAAAGCTCTGCCCACCTGGGAAAAAAGCGACTGGTCATATCAGGGCCTGTTGAAACCACCCAGTGCTCTTATCAGCTGTGTCAGAAAATATCAGAACATTTGCTGAGGGAGAGAGACCTGGCTGCTCTCTCCTTCATCCTAAATACTGTGGGTTTTTTTTTTCCCTTGGTCGCCTGTAAGCATGGACCTGGGCTAAGTTGTTTCTTTTATTGGTGTGAGGGAGGGCAGAGAACATGTAGGGAACACCTCCGTCCTCACACTCTTGTGAGCTCACGAGGGCTGCCTTGCTCTGATAAAGGGATGTGATGTCCCAAAAATCACTTGCAACCCTTGCCCATGCCTGCACACCAAAGCAGACAGGAGCAGCTTAGGTGCAGAGCAAACGTGTTCCAGCAAAACATCCCCTTTTCTGGGAACAGAGGTGGTTTTGCTTTTCTCCTTCATGGAGGAGCAGAGCTGTCCTGAGCAGTGAGGAACCCCAGGCTGCTGGCAGCTAGGGGGAAAGCTGGAGTTTGCCTGGTAGCTCTGCAGGTTCTGCTGGTGAGGATTGCCCAGACTGGAGTTACAGCAGGTGCTTGAGCAGTTCTGAAGGAGCAGAGAGCTCTGTGTCCTCCAGTGCCTTTCCATGTGGGAAGAGGGTGAGGGAGGACATGGAGTGACCTAATGAAGGAGAGGCAAGCTGCATGCATGGGAGCCACCTCTTTTGCCAGGGTAGTGGGGCACTGAAATCCCTTCTGTGGTCTGGAAGGGGAGAATGAAGAACTCAGGGATCAGACCACGGGGCTGTGACCCACCTCCAGCCCTTTCTCTCTGCTGGGTCAGGATGAGTTTCTCACAGCTGTGAGCCAGATGAGTGCTGTATTTAAATCCTCAGATGAGTCAAGCTTGACACTTCGGAGGTGACAATGAGTGTGGGACTGCTGTTGTGTTTGCTTCAGTGGTGAGCTGGTCTGGCAGCAGTTACAGCCCCACTTTAGCAGCACTACATTTGTGCCCTTTCCTGTGCTCCCCAGCTGGTCCTGGTTTCGTGCCTTGCTTTGCCCTGACCTCCTCTTTAAGGGTCTCCTGGGTAGCTCAGGGGTACATAGCCATTGCCTGAGATGAACTGCTTTCCTCACCAAATAATTTTCTGTCACTGAGGAGAAATGACCTCATTTTCTCAACATTCATAAGCCAAGAGGAAACCCAGTTCCAGCTGACCAGCTGAGGTGCAGAAGGAGGGAAGGGCAGCTGCCACTCTTTCCACAGCGTTTTAAGAGGTGGCAAACAAGCAACCAGGAGTCAGGTTGAGGTGAGTGACTTGATGTGTTTTGTCCTTAGATGTTGCCACTTGCAGGGAGTCTTCAAAGGTCTCCAGGCATCCCTGGTGTTGGGAGTCTCAGTGGCTACATGGTGCCCTATAGCATAGCATGAGATGCCATGGAGATAGGCATGGGATCAAAACCCCACAGGTGAGTCTGTTCTGCTGTTGAAGGTGAAGCCCATTCTGTGCTGACCCGACTGATATGCAGGGGCTGTTCTTTCTCATCTGCAGTCACCCTGGGGAGTGCATCTCCAGCTTTTCAGCCCTTTAGCACAGAATTTCATTCCAGGTGATGCTCTGGGGAGCTGATGGTGCAGTATGAATTTCACAGAAGTGAGAAGATGTGTCTGGGGGCCAAGAATTTGTGTTCTCTATACAGTGACTCTCACAAAATGTTAATATCTGGTTTTGGTAAGCTGTAGGGGAAGGACTGTTTGCAAGAAACTGTGGGTGCTTTTGACTCCTTTGGATGTCTGATAGCAGAAAGATGGAGCAAATACATCCTTGTGAGGAAGGATCATAAGTAACATGACTTGGGTCACAGAGTAGGAGGTGGGGTCCCTAGCTCTGCCACAACTGCCCTGTAGAGTCCCTTTCGTCCCCTCTGTGGTCCTCAGCTTTCACCTCACTTCTGAATAGCTTTGGTGATAATGTAATCACTATGGAAGGGTCTGTAGATGTGAAGACTGGCTCAGTATGATGCATGTGCTACCAGTTGCCTTAAGGCAAGGTGTCATATGTTTGTCTTCATTCTTTCCATGGCTCATAGGCTCAATCTGCAGACCAGATGGGTCAGAGCTGCCTGTGTATTTTTAGGCTACTATAAGGACTCCATGAACTGCTATCTTTCCTCTGGGAGCATTGGTTTATGCATGAGAACATGTATGTTTGTGAGCAGGGAGAACACCATTTTCTGCTAGACTTTGTCCTGTCCTCTTGTGTGCACAGGTTACGTATGCATGCCCAAAGTCTCCATGCACATGTGTGTCATTCCTGTCTCGTGGTATTATCCCTGTGTGCACTTGTGTGTGATGCAGGTCACTGGGGGTTTATTTGTGGAGTGAAAATGGGTTTATGTGTGTGTTCATATGCACCTTTTCCATATCCAGGATTTGATGTCTCTTCTCGAGGTGTATGAGTATGTAAGGGTTTGTAGCCATGTCCCTTGTTCAGCTGCAGGACATCTGTCCCACCTGTCCATGAGTCTTCTTCTCCCCACCTCTCATGAAACTTCTTCCTCTCCCTGGGGAGACAGCCTTGAGTTGTATTACTTGGTGCCAAATGTATGAAGTGAGACAGCTTTCCTGACATCCAGAAACTCAAGCACACCCAGAAACATCAAGCCTTGAAGCACTAGGGAGACCAAATTCATGTTACCTCCAAGGCCTTAGTAAGATCAGTCTGGAAAACCTAGCATGCAAACCTGGGTGCTGTGCTAGCTGAAGGAGGGTGATAAATTGGAGGGAGTTCAGAGAAGAGCAATAAAAATTATGAAAGAGCTGAAGGTACTTATTTATGAGAAGAGATTAAAAGAACAAAATATGTAGTGCTTGACTAAACAATGATATGTAACAGTTTGTGTGTATTGAGGACTGTAAACACCAAGGAAAGGAGGAGATTGTTTAAAGTGGCAAAAAATGGGCAAAGTCAGAGGTGTGGATGAAGCTGAGCAAAGAGGAGAATATTTGTCTCTTGAGGATACATGCAAGCTTCCTGCTGTGAGTGCTCAAACCATCTATGAAATAGTGTGGCAGGTTCATGGAGATGCAACTGCTGGCAGCAAGGAAACATGCTGGTGGGAAGGAGTGGAGGGAACAGGCTGCACTCAGCCCTTGGTGGAAAGGGGGTGAGCTGCAAGGCCTCCTCTTTATGTGCAGCATTGCCAGGGAAATTTTGAGAGGTGCTTGATTGTCTTTCACCTTTTATTGATTCCCTGTCTCATGGCTGGGAAGAACCCACAGACACTGCTGTTGAGGGAGCAGAGAGGTGATACAGGAGGAATAAGTAAACAGAGTCTGATGGAGGTGGAGGGTGTTATTCCCTCCAGCCTCTCTGGCTGGAAAGGTAGTCTAGGAAGCAATCTCACAGGAAGTGCCTGTAAGTGAAAAGGGGTTTTTCCACAACATCTTTCTAGGACAGTACAAACTGAACCTCCCAAAGCAAGGGGTTGATAGTGGGGTCAGGAGGATCAGACTTTCCTCCTCTGAATTCCTAGTCACAGATGGCCCAGAATTGGGACAACAAGGTCAGAAGGATTAATACCCCTCCCTTTTTTCCTCTTTGCAGTCATAGGCCAGGAAAATTGAGCGAGATCATAATAAAAGGATTAGTGTGGAGAGCCTGCCATGAATAGTGTGATAGACAGGTCAGGGAAATGGAAGGGAATTCAAGGGGGTTGGACCTGTTACAGATGGTCTGTTTAAAGAGTTCTGTGTTTATCAACAGGGAAAGGGGATTTGCTCTTAGAAAAGTCTGGAAATAGGCATCAAGAGAGCTAGGGCTCAAGCAGAGATTTTATTCCCAACAAAGATCCATACTGGAATGACTGGTTGAAATGACACCTGACATCCTTCCAGCTTTTGGTCAGGGAAAAAAAAAATCTTTCTTGGCATGAGCTATGTTGTTTGCTGCCTTGTCCACCCATCTCCAAAATGGTTGAATGCACCAAAACACTATTGTTACACAGAGCTACTCTTGCCCATGACATCTGGGTCAGCCTGGCTATGGAAAGCCATAGGAATACAAAAAAGACTTTACCAAGCCAGGGCTGTGATTCTTCCAGTGCAGTATCTCCAGCTGCAGTAGAAAGAGGGAATAGCATACAGGCAGGATAACTGTGTAGCAGCACTACCTCTGAACACCCTTTCAGCCTCAGCATAGAGGGACCCAATGCTGGAAGATCTGCTGTGCACTTTATAGTTCTCAGTGGATTTATTTCTTCCCTGAATTTGTCCTGCCGATTTTTGAGGTCAGATAAAGTTTTAGCATCCTCAGAATCTCACAGTAGGAAGTTGTTCAGCACGCACATGCAGTTGTCTTGAACCTGTAACTTTCTGGTTTAATTCCTGACCCTTGATCTTTGAGTGGGAAGAGGCTGTTAACACCTCTTTCCCCTGCCCTTCCTCTGTCATCTGTGGTTTTATAGACCTGTATAATTTCACAGTCTGTGTTGTCTCTTTTCCTGTATCCCTCCACCTTTCATCTCTCTCCATCTATCTGCTGCCTCCTTCATGGTGACAGTGGTGTAGCTTTTAGCAGCAGGACATGGGGCATTGCTGGGTGGGAAGTGACACCACAGCAATGAGCTGCACCAGGTCCCACTCAGGTGAAAATGTTTCAGTCAGCTGCGGTGCCCGTATATGGTACAGGAGGAGCTGAAGAAGGTGGGCAAAAATTCTGAAACCAGTTGAAGGTGCCCTTGGTCATCAAGATAGAAGTGGGCAGGTTCTGAGGAGGCTTGAACAATAGAGGGGATCTTCCATGATCTTCCCAGGCACAGAAATGAGGCTGACAGGTTGGTAGTTCCCAGAGTTCTCCTTTCTACACTTTTTAAAGATGGGTAGAGTGCTTCCCTTCTCCCAGTCACCTGGAACTTCATTTTACTGCCATGACTTTTTTAATATCATGGAGAGTGGCTTGGCAACTACATCAGACAATTCTCTCAGGACTCTGGGATGCATCTTGTCAGGGCCCATAGGCTTATGTATGTTCAGGTTCCTTGGGTGCTCATGAACCTGAACTTGGAGTGGGAAGCTCTTTGCTCTCCAAGTCCCCATTCCACTGTCCATCCACTCAAGAGATGTGGGAAGAAATGTCATTGAAGACTGAGGCAAAAAAATATTATTGAGCACTTAGCCTTCTCCTCATCCATTGTTATCAGTTTTTTATCAGAGGTGTACACCTTCTTTAAGCTTCCTTTTCTGATTAACATACCTGTAAAAGAAGAATGAAAATGAAACATCAGCGATCTTGTGAGTGATCTTCAAACAGAAGAGGTTCAGAAGGGGGAAACAGGCTCCTGCCAGGGACTAAAGGTCCCTTGTGGGGTGCAACAAATGTTGGGAAGGGACGAAGAAGCTGCCGTCACCAGTCCTTATGACATTATGACATTTCCTACAGAGGAAAATTGTTCTGAGTAACCTTTGAGTCAAGGGCTGCAGGGGATTGAGGTGGGTGGTGGGAAGCCTGTTTAGATGCTGCCAGATGTGATGTGGGCCAGGACAAGCAGCAGGGAGAGTGGGAGACAGCACTGTCAGGAAGGGAAGGAGATGAGCTGAGAGGTCTGGTGTGAAGGAAGGGAGAAGGGGTGGAAGACGAAAAGTCTGAACAACTTTCTGAGGAGAGACAGTGATGAAAGTGCCTCTTTAGCAGGCACTTGTGCCTTGGGATTTCGGTCAGGTACCATTGGATGCTTCTGACAGGGCAAGGAGCTCCTCTTCAGTCCTACTGCCCTGTCCCCAGCCTGGCCACACCACAGAGTGTGCAGCTGCCTTGCTCTTCCTTACAGGCCATGAAAGGTGATGGGGCATTGTATAACATCATGAATGTACAGAGTTCTTCTACCAATAGTCAAGTACAGAGATGGCAAGGAAGAAGCTATTTTTCTTCCTCCCCTCTCATTTTCTGTCCTTTCTTTTGTTTTGTCTCCTCCCCCATGCTGGTTGTAACCTTTCTCCCCTCCCTGTCTGCTCACCTAGCACTAGCTGCATCCTGTGTCTCTGTTTGTTTCCCTTTCATCCATGCAATGGATTACTGACAGACCCCCACTGTAATTTTTTAAATCAAAGCCCTTTATCTTGAATTGAGCAAGGTCAGGGGAAGCTTCTTAGGGCATCTTTGTATTTTTCTATCTCTGCCTCAGAGCAACTTAAAGGATGGCTCAACAGGATTAGTAGAAAGCACAAGATTGGACAAATGGATTTGGCAGGGGCTGGCTGGTGGGCCTGGGGGAGTGGGAACTTGCTGTGCTGGAAAGTGGAAGAACTGGGCCCTGCTCAGGGCCTCTGCTGTTGTCTGCTGCTCCTCTGGGCATGGGAAGGCAGCTGGGCTGATGCTGAGTGCAGCCCTGGGAGAGAGCCCAGCCTGAGGCACTGCTCCTCGCTAAGCAAGGCTACTTAGCACTGGCCGAGTGCTCCAGGGCCGAGGCACAGGGATATCACTCTGTGCTTCAGGGATCATTGCTCTCAGTGCAAGCCCTTCTGCAAAGCCCGGAGGGACACACTCAGCACAACAGAGCCATGCTGCAACAGCATGGGTCAGACCTCAGGGACAAGCCAGACTCAGGAAGCCATTCCCTGTAGTTGTGGGTCCCTGGGACATGCTTCTCTCTTCGCCCCCATCCTGCTGGGTGCTGCTGGAAGCGAATTAGCAGTCCAGTGGTCCTGTCATTAGGCTCTGCTTCCTTGGCTTAGCTGCTTCTGCTTCTCTTCTCCTCTGTTTTGCCTTATGATTTTGCAAGTGCTTGTATTAGAAGAAAGTGTCAGGCTTGCAATTTCTCCTGGATGATACTCAGCACATCCCTGACCCTTTGCTACCCTAGCCCCTCGCTGCTGCTGGCAGCACCAGTTCTCCCCTCCTCTTCTCAAGCCTGTGCTGGCTCTGCCTGGCCTGGGAGAGGGTCTGCCCCAGACTGACTCTTCACCTGTAATGACCAAGCTCTTTTGAGCAGCCACCTGTGTGGCGAGTCACCAGCCCGTGTGAAAAGGGACCTGTACCTTCCCCACCTCATGGTCAATCTGCACCAAGCTGGAATCCCCATCATTGATTCTCTGGTCCCCCAGATTACTGCTTCTCTCCCTCAGCTGGTTGTCCTGTCCTGTATTCCCAGTGTACTGGGGCTCAGTGGTCAGAAAGGAGACTCATGAGGAGCATTTTGCAGAGCTGCAGCTGGTTCCTACAGCCTGTTCCCCTCGGGCAGACATGCCCTCCCTACACGCGGTGTTCAAGCCCTTACACCCATCCTGTTATCCTGCGTGCACGCACACGGCAGCGTGAATGGAACCTGCAAGGGAACTGAGGTTCACATAACCTTGGCCTTGCTTTGCCAAGCCTCCCAGAAAGATGGGGTGGCTGGGTTAGCCAAGGATATGACTGCTCCTTCCTGGTGCAAGGATTTGCCTCACAGGACTTGCCACACTGTGGTCTTCCCATTATCAGCCCCTCATCTCCCAGGCGGATGAAGGGTCACTCCGGGATCTCATTTCCTCCCCATCACCCTCCTGCAGCAGCCTGGCTGTACGCTCCAGGGTTTGTCTTTGGTCTGGGGCACCCGAGCCCTTCAAGTGAGCTGCTCATGGGGGAAGCTCACACTGTTTCTGCACAGAAGAGGATTTGCATGCATGGTGGGGGAGAGACAGCCTGGCCTGTTTATTCTTAACGCTCCATATTATCTCCATTAATAATGCCACCTCTGCCTCACATGCTAATTAAGGCTCAAGATTGTTAATGTAATAGGGAATTTGGGCAGAGACCACACAAGACTGGCTGGATTAAGTTAACCTTATGGACTGTTAATGGATCTCCTGGAGGGGCATTTCAGCCTAATGAGAATCCAGCTTGAATGGTAATCAGGGGCTCACTCTCTGCATGCCTGGTGGGACCTGGAAAGCTGGCAGGGCTGCAGGGCAGGATATGGGAAAAGCATCGGCTGGAGCTGCTCATGAAGCTGAGCAGGGAAGAGAAGGATGCAGGGCTGGAGGGAAAGACCTCAGTGTGAGGGAAGAATTGGAGTAGCAATGCTGTGGTGCTGCACAGGGGAAAGCCCGAAGCAGGTGCTGAGGCTGATTCTGTGCTTTTCATGGTGGACATTTAAATATTAGCACAGAGGGCTATTTTCCTGGTTGTGATTGCCAGCAGTGAAAAGGTCACCCAAACTGTCTAAGCCATAAACAGGGCTCCTCTGTAGGGAAAAAAAAAAAATCTGGCAAATATTGTCCTGCCTCCTGGAGACTTGCACTGTGGGTTGTGACTGCTGCTAGGCAGTGGATCAGACAGCCAGACTTTCCCAGTCTGTCGTCTTGTATGGTGTGGAGAAAACATCAGAGAAGGAATTTGGTATGGAACACTCTCATGTGTGAAGTGAAAGGCTGAGTTCAGAAGAAAACTGGAGACAAAGGGTTCAAAATGGAGCTTAGAGGTGAGGCTTTCAGTGCATAGGATTGAGTAAAGTTTGGGGATACCCCAGATTCAGGACTGCAGTTGGGAAAAAACCAGATGGTGCTTAAGTGTGAAGGCTCAACTTCATGGCAAAACTGTATGTTTCTGGTCCTGGGTGAAACTGGGTCCTACTGGGAGCCCACGAAGCCTTCCAGGGAAAGTGAGCATATTTTCACAAGTGGCTCCTGTGTGCTAGTTTTGTCCTCCTGAGGGAATAGGTGTGAAGTGGGATATAGGGCAAAAGCAAAGCCTGAAATGGAGGCCAGTTGTTTGCATTTCAGTTTGGGGAGTTGAGTAATTTAGATCAGCCTCAGAACAAACAAGTAGAGCTCTGGGAAGGGTGTTTGGGAGGGAGGTAGTGATCTGCAGAATTGGCTAAATAAATAAATAAATAAATAAATATCTTTGGGGTTTTCTTCCTACTCAAGTCCCACTGCCCCAGGACGTGCTCCAAGTGGAGAGGCTCCATGCTTTGGAATCCAGCCTGGAAGTTCCCCTGGAAGTGGGGTCTGGCAGAATGTTTAGCCTTCTGATAGGAGCAATAACAGAGCAGCTAAGACATGTTGCTTTGGCTCCAGAAGCGTGAGTTTGGGCTGTGCTGACTGCAATTCCTGCATAAAATTTCTCACTCCAACCCCAGCTATGGGTAATTCTGTCTGGGGAGCTGAAAGTCAGACAGGTATGGCTGCAGCTGCAGGAGCCTCTCCATATTCCCAGCTACAGGGACCCCTCTCTCCTAACTCTGTTTCCTTGAGCTGCCCTACCTGAGCTGTGTCAGCTTGAGATGGCCCATGGCTCAGATGTGAGCTGAGTCTGGTTTGTAGTCTTTGGGGTTTTGTGGTGGAAGTTTGTGGGTTTGGGTAAAATCTGTGAGTTTGTAATGCAGTTAAGAGGAATAAGGACATGGAAAGGGAATAGGTCCAGTTCAGGTTGCCCAGTGAGTTTTTCCTTCACTTTCTGGCTCTCAATATGGGAAAATACCAGGGAACTGCTAAGAAAGGAGTTCCCTCCCTGTGTGGTGAGTGGGAGTTGGTTCCCAGGGCAGAGCATGCTGCTGCCAGTGAGCAAGGGGAGCTGAGGGAAGGCGAGAAAGGAAAAGCGGAGTCCAGGAGGAGAGGCAGTGCAGGAGCCAGACAGACTGTTCCACCCAGAGGGGGGATCCCATCCTGCCAACCTGGACGCTCGCAGGGGTGCCCTCCAGTACATGCACACTGCCATAGCTTTGTGCTGCTGCACTGCACTGCTTTCCCAGGGCTCTGCAGGTGTGCAGTACCACACCGGTGTCTCGCCGAGATAAATGCTGCCACACACACACAAGGCAGCCCACAGGGACCCACCGCTCCCTGTGGCACCTCACAAATGTGCCACTGTGTTCAGCAAGGAGCAGGCTCATACACACAGTCACTGCTCACCCTGCACTGCAGCACTTGATGCACACAGGCACTTCCTAGACATCCATACCTGGCATCCACTCCCCACAGCAGGCTCATGCACAGCACCAACACATAGGTGCTCACCAGAGGCCATGCATTCCTGCACACCCACCTGCACATGTGGTGCCACATTGTCCACGTTGCCCCCTTCCAGCATTACCCCATGCAGATGGGCTCACTCAGGGCAGCACTGACAGACCCATGTTTGCGTCTTCCAGGTCCCCCTGCATGCCACCACAAAACTGTGATGTGGCATCTGTTTGAGAGGAACACTGATGCACATATCCAAACATGCATCTGCATCCCACTCAGCTCCTGTTTGCTGTGCTTTCTCAACCTCTTTTTCCCTGTTTAGCCAATCACAGTACTTCTTCCATGCTTCTGAAGCACAGGAGCAGATGGTTTTCAGGTCAGTTTAGGATGATGGTTCCCTTTACCACTAGTGGCTCTCTTCAGCTGCTTAGGTCAGTGCTAAGTGTCTCAGAGATGAAGATCCTCCTTGCCCATGCACACACAACACCTTTGTGACACTCTCAGCACCTATTAGAAATTCTGAGCCCAAATGCCTCTTTAAATTGCCCCCATGACCGTACTTTAACCCAAGTAGCACTTCAGGCCATAGTGGCTTTTCTAGGTTTGACAGCATCTGTTAGCTTTGACCAAATGAGGCAGCTCCATCTCCACTCTGCTTTGTACATGTGCCTTGCTGAGACCCAAAAGACTCTCTCACTTGTCCCCTTTCAGACTAAATTATTCATCTGCTGTAATGCACAATGGATGTTTGTGGGAAGAGGCACGCAGGTACAATTGAGCATAGTGCCGAGGCACTGACGTTACTAGCAAGCTGAAATTGCCTCGATGCTTAGCTGAGAGAGACAGGAAATTTCTGCTTCTCCAGAGCACTTAAGAAAAGTGAATGGTGGTGGCACCGGTGAAGGCAGAGGGGAAGAGGGGTGTTTAGGGATGAGGTGGCAGTGGGAGCTTCCCTACATGTTTCTTCTGGCTCCTCTGATGCTGCCACATGGACATGGATGTGGGGAGGTGGGAGTGTGCTGAAGCAGGTGGCTTTGAGGAGCGGAGAGTTGGCATGCCAGAGTGTGGAAAGTGCACATGAACTGGGAAGGGGCTGAGGCTGCTGGGGCATGTAATGCGTGTGAGGGCAGGGAGCTCCTGAAGAGGCCATTGCAATGTCCATCCCACTGACCTACACCGAGGCGTATCCATATGTGCTGGAAGCCCATGCTGTGCAATAGCATGGGACAAGAACTTACAGGACTCCTTTCACACTTCCTCCGTGTGGCTGGGGCTAGACCCGACTGCAACCCCTGCATTGCCTGTGTCTAAGCCACGCCTATGCCAGCCTTTTTTCTGCCTGTGAGCTCTTCCTTTTTTATCTGTGCCACCACTGCTCCAATGATCCCAGTGCAGCCATGGACCCCTATGCCATATAACCCACAGCTGCTCTTCCCCGCTGCAAATCTCATGCTTTCCCTTGCCTCTCCCATTTCCCGGGGGCACACAGGTATGCTTGCCTGCCCTGATGTCGAACCCTGATCATGGTCCGTCATCGCTGGCAGCATCCCGCTGTGACACTGCCGAGCTTGTTACACCGGCCTGGCGGAGTGCTCGCTGTGCTGTCCCTGGTGCTGGGCCGATCTCCTTTCATTCCCTTGCCCCTTCCTACCCACCTCGTGTATCTCTTTGTCTTTCCTGGGGCCTGGGGAAAGCTGGTGCCTCAACTTCCCATAAGGATTTATGTACTTCTTTGCCACGCTTAGGTTTTGCAGTCACATCCCCTGATGCCACTATCAGCCAATTTCACAGCACTCGGGGCTGGTGGGACTGCGCACTCTTCTTTGCATGCAAATTATGCACATCTAACACCAGAACAGAGGGAAAGAGAAGGGATGAGTGTGGCTGCTTTTGCAGGCTTTCTGCTCCAGAAACTTTGCCCCCCAGAGTGGCAACTCCAGTCCGTGGACAGACACATGGGAGATTGTAGAATGGGCAGAATTAGCGGAAGTGTGGGAAAAAAAAAAGGGAAGATCTTACTCAGAGATGGGGCAGTTAAAGCAGATTTGGTGTGGCAGTGGAGTGTGTGTGTGCACTTGCACAGACTAATACAGCTGTCTCCAAAGTGAGTTCCAGCTTCATAACTTTCAAGAACGTCTTTTTTTTTTTTTTTTTTTTGGTTTTTTTTTGGTGAGTGGTGCTGGCTGTCTGTGTTTCATGTCTCGTTTGTATTTGTCCGCCTGTGTTGGATGTTGATGAGTATTTGTGTTTTCCATGTGACAGAATATGTCTGGGGCTAATGTTTAGGATCCAGAAGGATGCTATACCACTGTGTGGGCTGAGTTTAGGTAGGTAACAGTGTCTGATACAATCAGTTTGTATGCTGCAGGCAATTCATAGGCAGAGTATGTTTGTGTGTGATATACAGCCACTGGTGCTTGCTTGACTTATGTTCCTGAGTGCATGCGGATCTTTGATGTGCCCTCATTTTCTTACAGATATGTCATTTGCTAGTGTGGTGTTTGCACTGACATGGATGTGTGTGTGTGTGTACATGGCACCTTTTCTGGTCTCCGCTATGGGAGTGGTCTCGTTAAACACTGTGTGTTTGTGCAGTGACAGTTTTGTATAAGGGGTCAGGAGCTGGTGTGTGGTAGACATGTTTGTGTATTCCACGTGCATTTGTGCAGGGATCACTGTTTGCTGTGCTATAAAATGTTTTTGCTGTGTACTCATAGGAGTGGTGGAATAGGCTGGGTGGAGCTGATGTGGTGTTGTGTGATCGTTGTCTGAGTTATCACGTGTGCATCTTAATACAGATGTGCAACCTTGTAGGTAGGTGCAGGGTGTATGTGAAGAAGAGAAGCACCTCATCCTTTAGAGGAGCTCTGAGTTTTAGGGGTTGTGTGCAAGCTGGTGTGGAAAGACCAGTGAGTAAATGTCTGTGTGTGTGTGTTCAGTGTGTGTGTGTTTGTCCTGTCTGTGCAGAGTGTCCTTGCAGGAGCGTGCCTGGGTGACTGTGTGGGCTGGGAGGTGGCGTGTGTGTGTGTGTGTGTGTGTGTGTGTGTGTGTGTGTGGACGGCCATGTGTGTCAGCACACTTCACCTTCTCCCGGAGCAGCTCTGTCAGCACCTTGCCCTGTGCTGGGTCAGGTGCTCTCTCCTTTTGTGTGCAGTGGGACAGCCAGGCTCTTAGCACACAGGCCAACCTCCTTCCATGCTTTCAGTCTCTTTCCATCTGGCTGTCTGTCTACTCTGCTGCCCGTGTCCAGTTGTCTGTTCCCATAATCACCGATACGCCTTGACTAGCTCACACCCTACACTGCCTGTGGACTCAGCAGCTGTGCATCTCTCCGTCCCTCCCACACACACACATTCACACACACACACACCCTGGATCTTCATATGTGGCATATTCAGTTGCCATTGGAAACCTAAGAAAGAAGTGAATCTACCCTCCAAGTCTTAAGCTGGTGGTTTTTTTCCTTTTTTTTTTTTTTTCCCTCCCCTTTCCTCACCTCCTCACAGAAGGCGAAGTCGTTCGCAATGAATCCATGGCAGCTTCGATCGGGCGGTGAGCTGGAGCACCTACTCACAGGCCACTCCTTCATGTGACTGAACAGAGACCTTTCCCAGCACTCGCCAAGGAGAGCAGAGCCCTGGATTTACCTCCCGTGCACCGGGCACCCCCAGCGCAGGCACTGCGAGGTAAGCCAGCCTCGGCACCTCTGTCTGTGCCTCTCTGCATCCCGCCCTCCCTCCCTCTCGTTTCTCGTTCCCCAGAGGTGTGAGGGAGGAGAAGGGCAGGGGTTTCTGCTGTGCTGTGAACAAAATCTTGGCTTTCATCAGCACCCTCCCCACAACGGAGAGCTGCTCCCTCCCCTCTGAGCCCCTTTCCTTGCGGCTCTGCATGCGTGTGCAGGGAGGGGTTGTTTGCAGAGCAGCCGAGGGACGCGCTGAGGGTCCCCCGCACGCAGTCCCGAGTGCATTCCGCCCCTTCCCCACCCCTCCCTGGGCACACACCTGTCTGCTCCTCTCCGTTTGTCATTTTTCTCCACCTCCCCTATTTCTCAGGAGAAGGAGCAGCCAGGCTGACTCTGCTGCAGCCAGGCCAGCAGCAAAGCTGGGCTCCGCAGCCCTGGCCTGGGTCACTTTGGAGATGCAGCCTGCAGCAGAGCAGGAGTGGGCATCGTGCTACCGGGAGTGGGCCAGAGAGGGGAGGATTCCTCCTCCCTCTTCATCTCACAGATATTTTGGGGATTCCAATTCCCCACAGAAGATGCTGGCCTCCATTTCCTAGCCAGGTACCTCCTCTGAATACCCAGCTCAGCCTGCCACAGCTTTTGGGGTGATGGGCATGCTCTTTGTCACTGCTTATCTGCTGTCCCCTGGTGCTTCTTCTCAACTGGAAGGGATGTTTTCCTACTGGAGACAGTGTGTTTCATAAGCTGGGAACGCTGTGTGCCCTGCACAGGCACTGAAGGGGCCCTGTGCCGAGCCTGACCCATTTTGGGGCGCAAAGCTCTTGGGAGCACCTGAAAGGGCCTCCTGCTGCCTGGGGCTGCCCTCAGTGCCCCTTTCCTCAGCTCCTCTGCAGGGAAAGCAGGAAGATCAGCTGCACTATTTCCATGCCATGTCTCCGTGCTGCTGGAGCTGCTGTGATGTGGGGGTGGGAGGGGAGTGGGAGCAGCTGTTTCTCCCAGTGCCTGGGCAGGCCCAGATGTGCTGCCAGTCCTCAAGGAGCATGAACGTGCCTGGAGATGCCTCTCCCCAAAATAGACCCTAAAGCAATGAGCTGCTGGCTAAGTAGTGGGTAACCTCAGAGGAGTGGATTTTAAAGGGGAGGTCTGTGAGTTTGCAGCCTGCCAGGCTGTGGTTTCAGGCTCTGAACAGACTCTGGCAGAGACCAGAGTTTTTCAGAGTCAGATTTTGGGGGCTGTTGTGTTTCTTTGAGGGAAAGGGACTGCAGGGTCTGTGCTACTGTGCAGCCCCAACAGTGGTGCTGGTGTGGTGTCCCCTGAAGGAGGTGATGAGTTGCTCCCCTCCTGCCCAGGTCCCACCTGGTGATGCACGTCTTCCACTGCGTCTTCCAGTGCATTTCTCTGCTGCCACTGCAGGACTCTGCCATCAGTTTTCCTCATCTGCAGTTCCTCAATGCCCCCAGACCCACTACTCCAATACTTACCCTTCTACACAAACTGCTGCCTTCAACTTCTCTTTGCTGCTTCATGCTGTTTTTCTTCCTTCTCTGGGGTGCCCTGAGCCCTGCTTTTCCTTCTGTGCTGCTCCTCACTTCTCCTGTGTGATCACCATGCCAGGCAGGATGCCATGCCAGGCACCAGGCCAGCTTTGGTCAGCCTTGGGAAGGGCTGGTTCTGCCTGCTGGGGTTGTTTCTGGATGCTGGTGCCAGCTGATGATACCGTGAAGCGATCCTTTTCCCTGTGGTTCACACCCTCCGGTGCGCGCAGGCGTGTGTTGGGGTGACAAGTGACCGTGGTGTTGTTGATGTGTCACTCTTCCTCCTGGCCTGGCAGGGAGCGTGCCCATGCAGTCACATTCGGTGTCACTGTTGAGGAGTTTGCAGAAGAAAGCAAGCTCTTCCTGTATGGAGCCTCCAAAGTCATTTGGCATTGGTTTCATTCCTCAGTCCTCTCGGGACATGGCTTTGGCACTTACTCAGGGTGGACAAGACAATAAATCCAGCTCTAGGGAGCTTGGTACTGGGTCAAAACTGCTGCAGATACATGGTAGAAAATGCTGATCCAGTATGAATGCACTCTGCTGTTTGTGATTTGTTTAGAAAAGTCTGTACTGGCAAGATTTATGTTGTGCTGGGTATTATCTGTCTGCACAACCCTCTCTTGGTGCTGGCTCGAGTGCTGTTTGTGTGCCACATCTGACATGTGCTCCGGATCATGCATGCTATGGGTAATCTGACAGATGTAATAGCACAATGTGGCCAGCCTGGTTCAGTCCCTCCTGTCAGGCAAGCCAGTCTGACAGAGGGTTAAATTACAGTCTGGGAGCAAGCCATGTCACACATCAGACAGATGCTGGAGAGGATGGCATGGGTTGGGAGGAGGGCAGGCATCGTGCTGAAGAGGAAGAGGAAGGGGAGGGAAGCATTGTCTCAGCAGGAGAATGTTTTTCTCCAGCCCTGACCACTCCACAGGTCAGTGCACAAGCTCCAGGAGAGGCATTATCATTCCTCATTCCTCACAGGATCATGTTGGCAGAAAATGGGGTTGCACCATGGATGGAGGCCAAGCCAGCCCCGCTGGAGGCATTTGTTTGTTTGGGACAGAGTATGAGTGCAAACCCTCACTGTTGTGCTGCAGGGACTTGTTCCAGGTCTGTCACTCAGGTGTTTGTCTTGCTGAGGGAGGTAATTTTGTTTGTGCTGAAGGGCCAAAGGGCAGGAAGATGGTGAGGGGTGATTTGCCTCATGCTTTTGTGTGGATGTGTGCAAGTCTCTGGTGATTAGGAGGAGAATTTGTTGACCAGGTTTAGCAGTCTGAAGCAAGTTTTATTGTAAATCCCAGCAAAATGAGCTTTTGGAGGTTAAAGTCAAGAGGTGACAATGTCTACCAAACCTTGCTGCTAAGGGTCCTAATCCTAGCAAACTCTCACACTGGTCACTATGCTGTGCCACAGCTTCCCCTGCCTCTACGTGGAACAGGCAGTAGCCACAAACACAGTGGGAGAGGAGGGGATTGGGGGGTAGGGATGTGAAGGAGCAACACTTGAGGCTGCACAGAAGGATGCTGTGGGGAGAGGGAGGTTCAGCCTGTGACTCTGCTGACATGGCTGAGTGCTGTCACTCGCAGGGGCTGGATGCCACAGGAGAATCCGTAATGACCAGGGGGCTGCGTGCCAGGGCCGACACAGCGATTCACTCAAGCCTCTGTTTGTTTGGGAAGAGAAAGGGAGTTTGTGGCTTGTCACTTGGGAAACAGAGTAGAGATTCAGTGGAGAAGGACAGGCTCCTTGGCTGGGCCTCCCCGAGCAGCCGTGCCACGTGTCTGTGTGTGTCAGGGGACTAAGGGGACCCTGGTACAGGCCATGACTGGCAGCTGGCCATCCCCAACCCCTGTCATTTCACCTCCCCCTTGCACCCTCTGCACAGCCACTGCCAAGCGGCTGAGGACAGCCCTGAGATACACACACAGAGGACACACCAGTGCATGTGAAGAGACGGAGACTATTTAAAAGCCTTGCTAGAAACGCAGCTGGATGGAATTTGTGCTGCCTCCCTGCCTGGTTTGTGCCCTGTACAGTAGAACAGCATCTGTGTGAGAGTCCATGTTGCTTCATTCCAGCCCAAATAGGCACCTTCAGCAGGGCTATGTCTGGTGTGTAGGGAGACTTGCTGGGCTAAGTCAGGGCATGAAGACCTCTTTCTCCCTCAGGTTCCTTCTCTGTCTCATCCCAGTGTGAGCCCTCTCTTGCTTCGTGGAGGTGGAGACCTGCAGGCAGTGGAGGGAGGTGTTGCAGAGGGAAAGGGGAATCTGAGACACACAGAGCATGGAGAGGATGCAGACACTGAGATGAGAAAGAGGGAGGACCTGAGAGAAAAAGGACAGAAGCAGCAAAGGAAAAAGGGATGGAGAGGGAGGCAGAAAGAGAGCAGCATGTCCCTGCAGTGACAGTGTGGTATGGAAGTATCTTATATTGATATTACAGACTAGAGTTTGACCTGACCACGTTTGTACTGGGCAGGATGTGGTCTCAAAATCTCTGTGGCAGGAGGACCAGCTCTGCACAGTAAACTGCTCATCTTCTATCCACCTTCTTCATTAAGAGAATAGCCAGCCTGTAATTGTTCTGCTCTGAGATGCCGCCTTCTTGTGCATGTTTTTCTGCTCCCAATATGGAGGAGGGAACATGGCTGAGAAACCTCTCCTGGTGTCCTCTGTCCTCCCAGCCCTCGCCCCACAGAGCCAGAGGAAGTGAACGTGCTGCCCAGCACTGCTGAGAACTGCCTTGCTCTCTACTGGAGGGATGTTGGTGAGGCCTCAGAGGGAGGCACAGACTTGCCTTTAGATGGCTTCCCAGAAAAACTTATGGTCACATCACCCCACACAGGCAGTGTCTGCAGGGAATGTATTCAACAAGCTACACAATTTTTTCTACATTTTTTTTCCACCATTTTTTCTACATTTTTTTTCTACAATTGCCCCACAAATATGTCCCACAAGAACTGAAGAGCAGCAATTAGATAAGAGTGATTTATGGAAATTTCTCTTCCTCTTTTATGAAAGACACTTGAGTACCTGTCTGTCAGGTAAGGTAGGTATGCCAGGTCTGTCACAGGGTAGGTGGATTTCATACAGATGTTCTAAGTGTCACTTTTGATGCGAGTGTGATGGTTTCCAGAAGCTGGAATGCCTGTGCTGGCTTGCAGGCAGGTTGACACGTGAACATGTATCCACAGCTGGTTGTGTGTTCATTGTGACAAACCTGTGGGTGCTTCTTTTCCATCTCAAGCTTCCTCCCTGACTCCCTGTTGCAGGACCAGCAGAAGATATGGCTTAAAGTGAGTGGCACATCAGGGCCATGGGACTGTGCCCCGTTCTTAACTGCCATGCCTTTTAAAGCCAGCCAGCATGGTGAAATCTATGGAGAACCAGTCTGGCACAAAGGGAGAAACACTCATATAATGGGGCTACTTATTTGAGTTCTCCAGCATTGCCCATTACATTTCATGTCTTGTGGCTGATGCAGTTGAAAGGCAATCACTGGAGCTAACAGCCCAGCAATGTTCTGCTCACCTTCTGATTTACTTCCTTTCATCCTCGCCGGGTTTCATCTCCTCCCAGGTTCATGCATCCCCCAGCACTGAGGTCACTTTCTTTTCATCACACCTTAGGCTGTATATAATCAAGCTAGCACTGTTCCTGCCCTGAATCTTCTGGGGTCAAGATGGAAATCACTATTCAGCAAGAGACCCAAACAAATGAGCAAAACTAGCCTGGTTGGTCAGAACAGAGTGGATGTTATCCAAGAAAACTCGCATTGATCAATTCCAGTCACCTCCTGTGCTTAAAGTGACTCAGTATCTCCATTTTTAGGATGTTGCTGGGGAGCTGAATTCTCTTATGATTTCTCTTGTATCAGCTGTCCCTACCAACAGTATTTGTGAGATTCTTTTCCTATATCTGCTTAGATGAGGATCTGTTGGAAAATATGCTGGCAGAATAATGGGTGCTGGGACAAAGCAACTCATAAAAAACCCACAAACACAGTAAAAAAATCCCCAACAACTACAAAACCTCCACCCCCCCTTTTCCTGAACAATAAGTTATCAAGTCCAGATGGTTAAATCCGAGAGTTTGGAAGGAGCTTAAGTGATTGAGCTGCTAACAAAAATATGCAATCTCTTGTGGAAAAAAAAGCTACTGATTCGGGGAATGGGAGAAGACCAAATGTTGTACCTATATTTAAAAAAAGGCTTCAGTGATGATCCGGGGAATTAAAGATCAGTAGGCTTTGCATCTGTGTCTGGTAAACTGGTGGGAATGATAATTAAAAAGCAGTGCTTGAAGACATCTGGAAGATTGTGGTCTGATAGGGCCTATCCAGTGTGGGTTCAGCAGGGGAAAACTGCAGCATGCTAATCTCCTACACTTTTTGAATGTGTCAATAATGCAGTGGATAAAGGAAAACCCAGTGATATAACGTATTTAGACTTCCAAAAGGCTTTTGAAAGATCCTGTACTTGGGCTGCTAAAGAAGCTAAGCAGTCTGTGAGAGACAAAATATTGACATAGATCAAAAACTGAGCAGGAGACTGAAAGCATGAGGGGATTAAACAGTCAAGTTTCACCATGGCAAAAGGTTAATGTGGCCTCCAGGTTCTCCTCTAAATCCCTTGTGATTTACCTTATTGTTTAATGAATTGGAAGGGTGGGAGGAGAGATACACCATATGGAAATCAGCAGATGAGACAAAATTATTATGTTGGCTGTGGACAGAAAGGGCTGTGGGAAATGCCTGGGAAAGAGAACTAAGTTAAATGAACACACTGTGCTCTGGTGAATGAAAATGGATGTTGGTACGTTCAAAGTAATGTGTATTGCAGGGCAGACTCAAAACTCTTTAGACACCCAAAAGGTCCTGAATCAAGAGTATCAGCCAAATGAAAGTGGGGGTGAATGTCTTTGCAGAGCTCTGCCCCATGCTGTGATGCCCTTGAGCAGGCAAAAGCTGTTTGGATGCAGAGGCAGTGAGCAGAGAGGGCTCTGGAAGAGCTCTTGGTACACCTGCAGTGCTGCCTCATCTGGAATAGCAAGCCAAACCCGGGTCAGCCTGTTTCTGAAGGGATGCTGGAGAACTGAAGGGCCTCTGAGGTGAGGCAGAAAACCTGTGAACACCCCCAAGTGAAGATACGGAGGAGACAAGGGGTTGTTGGTGTCAGACTGGGAGTGTATGGTGGGAGGAAATAAAATCATGAGAGATATGAGGATATCTGTTATTCCTTTCCTCATCACCTAGGAGTGAAGGAATGCACAGTGAAATTAAAATGCATGGGATTTAGGTTTGCAGGGTTGAACTGTGGAGGTCTAAAGCATGAGAATTTGTCAGGTCCAAGAATTTACAAAGGTTCATGGTACCTGCTGGGACATGAGCAGTGAAATTCTTTTCATGTCTAATCATGTTGAAGTCCATAGTATGAAGGAGAATTTTCATCCTCTGAGTTTGAACTCAGTTCTGGGGGAAACCAAACCCCATTCCTGCCACAGAAAAGGTGCAAACCCACCTAAACTCTTGATATGGTCTCAGATCAGAAACCTAACCTGCAAAGTTCCCTGACATTCCTGGGAGATTGCACATGCTTCCATCTTCTGCCTGAACTATGGATACAGGAATCAGTGCCAGGATAACAGGGTATCCAGCAAACTTTCCAATTTCTAGGCCAAGCTGGAGCCCAGAATTAAAAATCTGCTGGGGCTGAAAGGAGAAGAGAAATCCCTGAGCCTATGGAAACCTGAAACCTTATTTGACTACTTCCTCGTCTCTTCAGTGTAAGGACCTGAGTCTACAAACATATCTTCCAGGTCCAGCAGCATTCCCTACCTAGGAGCAAGGTCCCACTTCTTGTTCTTTTTTTTTTTTTCCCCCTGAGTCCACGATATAGGATGCTGAAATCTTCAACAGCTTGGCTAATCAAACTTAGCCTGTTTGATTTCTAGCTATTTGTGTGTAGCTACAAATGCATGTGTAGCTACACACAAATCCTAGACTCCCTGTAAGTATGTCTCCTTCCTGGACAGCCCGTGAGGTGTGAGCAGAGTGACTGCTTGCACAGGGAAATAGACAAAAAACCACTGGGGATCATCTTTGCATGCTGCTCATTGCTGGATCTCTGTGAGCTCTCTTGTATTCTTAGAGCTTGATTTGTTTTGGTGGGTAGCTTGGAGCTGCACCCACCACAGCTGATGTGGATAGAGTGGGAGCAGCCAGGCTTGTATCCTGCTGCCAAGAGACCTGGGGTCAGTATCACACCCTTCCACGTGGCTAAAAGTTCCTGTGAGGCCAGAGGGAGCTTTGGCAGTGTGTCAAATCTGACATCACCACAGCCCCTGCAAACCTCTGGGCTGGAAGCAACATCTTCAACACCTCTCCTGGAATCCAGGAGCTGGGGACTGTGGGGGCAGAGAGACACTGACGTCACCCATGCTGCATGCCAGCAACCCCAAGGGTTTGGAGATGGCTTGATCATCACTACTCTATTACAGCACCTAAAAAGACCTCTGGGATCAAAAGATGATTGCATCTCTCTGCTCTATTACAGCAGCCAATGAACCTCCAGGGCCAAAGGATAAATGCACCATCACTGGAGTATTACAGCACTTAGAAACCTCACTCACTGACTCACAGCTGTCTGACCCCTCCACCACAACCACTTTCAATTTGTCTCGGCACCCAGCCACCTTCTCTGCTGAGGTGTAGCTGGATAATCTGTGTGCTTTTACAGTGCCTGCCTGTGTGCAGCACTGAGGTGAGACCACACTATCTTCTCAGTTATTTTGGGATAGGGGGAGCACTGGTGTTGTGATGCATTTGCCAGACCTTCACTCTAAGAATGCAGCAAAGGAGCAATGAAATAAACCACTTGCCTTTAACACAGCATCTGTGAACTTCTGGTACTGCTTTGCTGTGAGGTTATCTGCTCTTGCCAGGTACAGGGAGGGGCATCCTCTCAGACTGTCAGCGGTGTTTCAGAAGACAGCTCAGCCTCTGGCAAGGGCTGTGTTGTACCAGCAGCTCGAGCTTACTAACGGCAAGAGGGATACTTTGAATGTCTGGTCAGTGATCCTGGTGTTTAGAAAGCATGAATTAATTTCTCAGACACCCTAGAGAGGTGGAGTTCTGTCATGTTATGAACCTGACTTGTAGATTCTGGGGAAAATCCTAAAAGCTTTTGGTAATAGAGGTTTTAGTGAGTTTAATGCCGATGGAATTAAAAGTCTCTAGGCACTCATTGTGAATGGATTTACATTGGGGAGATTAGAAAAGGGAAAACATTATTGGTGCCCAGGAAACTCAGGAGAGCAGCTGTCAGCTGGTTTAGATGGAAAGTTCCCCAGTGGGCAGGTGCCCTGGCAGCCAGACAATGCACACGCAGCCCCCGTGGGGCTGGGGACACGTCCCAGGACCACTGTGGGCACGCCACATGTGAACATTCACAATAGGACGTTTGCATTCACCAGTTTTATGGACACACTGGACATGATTTAACACAGGAATGGTCTCTTCATTTTGGCTGGCATCTCTTACATAAAGACCCACATGCCTCACTTGAGCGCTGCTGGCCTTTCCCAGCACGTTCATTACTGTCCACTCCTGCTGAGGAGCACGGAGAAGAAATGCCTGCTCTCCTCCCTGCCCACAGACACACCACTCCGTGCAAAGCAGTCTCTCGTTCATGGATAGGCCTTTTACAGCCCCCCCTTTCTTCCCAGCAGAAAAGCACCTGGTGTGTAGCTGTGAAATGTAAAAATGAAGCACAGTTAAAGTGAACACTGGGCAAGATCCTTGTGGAATCATTTTGTGAGGTTTAATAACTTCATAGCAAATTTTGGCCAACTCACAAAATCCAGCATTTTCAACTTGTCTGGGAGGCCTGGGGAGGCATCTCTCTATTGGCCAACTTCTGTTCCTTTTGCCCAGGCCTCAGTGTTGGCCACTGCTGGGGAAAGCATTTTGGAGGCAGATGAGTCTTCCCTGTGTCCTTAGACAAGTAAGGCATGATCCTGGAGGGATTGGCCTTTCTTGGACTTCCCTGCAGAGGCTGGGTTGCTAAGGCTGTGCTCTTTGCTCAGGGATCAGAGAGGCAACAGAAGAAAAGATACCAAGAGACCTATGGGGAGAATGAGAAAGGTTACAGCCTTAAGTACATGAGCTGGCTATGCTTCTCTCAGGAAGGCTCCAAGAGATGCTGTTCCCCTTGTTATTTCTCTCCAAAGTCCTTATCACGTGTTCGTGCACCTTTTTGAGAGCAAAGATCAGGGTTCATCCACCCTGGCCTTCTCTTTAAGTGGTACATCATCAAACTGAGGACTCAATTCAAATCCTGTTTTGAAGATCTCTATTTCCTCTGCCACACAGGAGAACTCGCTGGGTGATCAGACTTTGTTAAAGCAGGGGGGTCCCTGCCCAGGGAAGATGGGCAGACAGGAGAGTTGGTGCATTGCCAGGGCATGCAGGTATCAACTGAGTGCCCACAATCAAGCCAAGAGCAGAGTTACACCTGTTACATCTTTATAGGGTGAAGATAATTCCCTGTCCACAACACAGGGCAGAGTGCTGGGATTCATGCCATCCCTTTTCTTCCTGCACAGCATGGATTACTGCCTGCTGACTCTGGGGGTCTGGGTGAGAGGGAAAGGCTGCTGGAGTGGTTGATATGCCCTCAAAACAAGGTGTCAGATGTTGAGTACCAGGGGCAGGGCAGACACGATGTCTCTGGCGGCCCTCCCAGTGAGTGGGTAGGTGCCACCAGGGTGTCCACACACAGGGAGGAGATGGGAGAGAGG
The DNA here is from genome assembly GCF_017590055.1 of Onychostruthus taczanowskii. Lineage (NCBI taxonomy): Eukaryota > Metazoa > Chordata > Aves > Passeriformes > Passeridae > Onychostruthus > Onychostruthus taczanowskii. The sequence continues at coordinate 3,420,978 of NW_024502902.1, forward strand.
AAACAGCTAGGAAAGAGGGTGAGCAGTCTCAGTGCCTCCCCACGTGGCTCTTGTTGTGCTGGCAAGAGGTGGTGGCAGTGCACGGAGTCAGGGAAAGAAGAAAGGGAGGGGGGATGCTCTGTTGGCAAGCTGGCACCCCTCAAGGTGGTGGGGAGCCAGCAAGCATTGTGGTAGTCAGCCCCTGGCTCTGGGCTCACCTTCATCAGATGGGAAATGCAGTTTGGAGAGAAGGGGGGTTTTACTTAAAGAACAGAAGCAAAAATATTAATATGATGATTGGGGCTATGGCAATGCACAGTGAGCACTCAGCAGTGATGTTTCTGCAGGAACTGGAGCTGCTCTGGACCTGAGGGCCTAGTCTGTGGTGGAGAGGGGAGAAATCTGTTGCTGTGACTGCTGATCCCAGGAAGGTGCCTGACCTGGCACTCCTGATTATACACTTCTCCTGCAAATATGTTGCATCTGAGCTGCTGGGCATGCAGGCACCTGCCTTTAGATGGGTGCAGAGCCAGGATGGGCTCACTTCTGCTCAGGCTTCATCGGCACTGACAGCACCTGTGGATATCAGCAAGGAGATCCACTTTGGAATCCACTTTGCAACTGGCACTGTTTTTGTTCTTTCTGCATCCGAAAGATGTGAAAGAGCTTCTATCCCACCATTTCCTTCCTTAAGGCATCTCTGTTTCTGTCAATTTATCCACAAGTACAAAGGGAACACGAGTGCAGGTGGTCCCCCCCGTGCCAGACAGCCTTGCTGGCTGTTGTAATCAGCTCATTCAGGCAGGATGTGTTCACCCCCTCTAAACAGCAGTCATTGTCTATTCCTAGGCAGAATGGTGCTTCTGGAGGACATCTAGCACAACTAACTCATCATGACAACCAGCAGCAACTTCAGGCTGCTTTCAGAGAGCTGTTTGTGGAATCACCTCAGCCCTTTAGCACAAGATGTACACTTGCAGCAAGCCCTGCCACTGCAGAAGAGAGAGGCTTCTGTTTCCTGCGAGTCCCCAGCAAATGCTAGCCCATGACTAACATGTTCAATGCTGACAGGTCAGCGTGAGATGGGAGAAAGGGGATCTTTATCCCAGTGGGATCACTGAGATCAAATGGGCTTTGCAGCAGTGGGGATGTGGTGAAGTTATCAGCTGCAAAAGACTTTACATGGTCTTAAGGCCCTAGATGGAGGCAGGCTCATAAACACGTGATGGGGCACACTCACAGCTTCTCTGGAGATGGGAAAAGTTATTTGAGGGCAGCCCCTAGGATTTTCAGGATCTGTCAGTTGCTTTCTGGTGATGAGAAAACCTGGCACGTTCCTGTTGGGACTGACTAGCAGAGATTCCAAGACCTTCATTTACATGATTAACAGGGTTATGCTCACTGTTTTTTCAGGGACTGCCCTGTGTGTGAAACTGTAGCCTTGCCACAGAGCACTGGGCTGAAGAGAGTGCAGTGGAGGCTGAGTGCACCTGTGATTTATGGGAAGATTACAACCTTGCCTGCACAGCCACGTGGATGTCAGCATGGTTTATATTATCTGCACCACGGTGACATGTTACATTCTCACAACACGCAGAGGGTGAGAAGGGGCAGACTTTTCAGAGGGAGCTCTCGGCATTGCTATTGATCTCTCGGCCCATTTGATCTCAGTGATCCCACTGGGATAAAGATCCCCTTTCTCCCATCTCATCGGCATTGCTATTTTTTACTTCATCCTTGGAGTTGGTGAGCCTGGTAGTGTTGCAGGGTGACATGTATGAAGAAACCTGACACCAAGCTGGAGGACCTATGAGGCTGTATCATGATATAGCCAACAAAATGATCTGCTTGCTGTTGCTTTGATGTGATCATATGACAGTTTGATGCTTTATTCAAAGAACTGGTTACAACTTCCTTGCCCTTCTTTCCCAAGCACTTTGAGGCCAACTAATTTATTAATAAATTAGAGGGATTAAAATAAACAGTGCTTTGAAAATCATTAGGCATCCCAAATGCCTGGAAACAAACAGCAGTTGAAGTAAAAATACAAAATGCAAATAGGCTAAGAACTGGGCCATAAAATATTGTATCTTAGCCCCAGGGCAGCTCTGGAAAGAAAAACTATGGTTTTTTCCCCTTGTCTCTTTGGGCTGGGACAGAGAAAATAGTACTGGGGTTCTGTGAATGAGGAATGGTCTCTGCCCCAATTCCTGTAGTGGTACAGAGCCTGCCCCACCAGTGGCTTTACTGGCTGCAGAACAGAGATGTGGGGAGGTGAGGCCACAAGCACAGCCACAGGGCTGGAGCTAAGGCAAGATCTGAAGGCTACAGACTGGGGACCATCTGGGTGAGCAGCTGTCCTAGGCAGCTCCTTCTGCTACTCTTGGTCCTGACCCTCACCCTCCAGGCACTGCATACCCAATTCTTTCCTCCTCTCAGCTCACTGCCTTTCTCACTCCAGCTCCTCTTTCCCTCTCTGAAGACCCAGGGACTGACACAGCCAATTCATGCAGCATCCAGCTCATCTTCCCTCAGTAGTACCAAAGCTGAGCCCCTGCATTGGTGACCACATGAGCTGGAATGCTGGCTGCTGCCAGAGCAATGAGAGACCACTTTACACAATGACCTTTCCTCGTTCTGCATCCTGGCTGGGGTGATACATTTATTGTTGCCAGCTGCCTTGTTCTTGTCAATCCGTGCCAGTTCACCCACACCCTATAACACCACTGTCCCAGTGAGGAAACACAGACCCCGAGGACATCACAAAGGGTACAAACAGTGGATGAGGGTGTGGGTGATTATCTGATTGCTGTGGTGTTCTGGGTGATGTTTTTATGGGGATTACTTGGAAAAGGAAGCTTTTGAAAAATGCATCAGAGCAACATACATGTCTTTGATGTGTTTAAAAACTGGTGTGGTCCTGCTTAAGAAGTGCAAGTAATGAGGGCAATCAGTCTTGGTGCAGTAGGATGATTTTTAGGCCAGAGAAATGTGAAGGAATCACAACTGACTGGTGTTCCTGCCCAGCAGAGAACAAGGAGATCCAGTTTTCCAGGCAGTTGTTGGAGGTCCTCTGTTGGTGAATGAGATATTCACCACCTTCAAGACTGAATCCTATCCATACTTGGAGAAGACCGTATTTGTGAGGAAGAGCAGGGGTTCAGCTGTGAGAAGTCTGCCTGATTCAGGAATTGCCTGGACCATCTTGAGTTTCTCTTGCGTGACAGACTTCTCAGGCATCACTGGCCAGGGAGAAAGCAGTCAGACAATGAAAGAAAGCTGGTCTAGGAAAAGGCAGAGCCTGTCTGATAATTGGATACTTCTCGCTGCCTGGCCAGCATGCTGCGAGTGGAAGGCATCGTGAGGCCAAGTGCCTGCCACTGCCAAGGGACTTTTCCCCTCCACACAGCCACTGGGATTTCTAATCCAGGCTGTATAGGACAATGCTGTCATGTTAGTAATGGTATAACTCTCTTAGCAGTCTACTGGTGTGACAGAGGCACAAAGGGAACAGTGTAGGCTGAATATGCACTCATGCTTGCTAAGCCTGTAATCCCAGCTTTGATTTTCTCTCCCTCTTTTCATGTTTTAAATTTTTATTCTTTTATTTTTTTCTTTTTTTATAATAAGTTCAAACTTAATAAGAGTGATTCACTAGTTGCCTGTTTATCTGTCTTTGGCATGGTGTCCACTTTGGATTGTACAGGGCAGAAAGGTGAGGTGCAGGGGGAGAAGGAAGAACTGGGAGATGAAGGGGGCAGCTGGAGAGTGTTCCTGCTTCCTCTCTCCATGGAAATTGAGGCTGGTGTCTTTCTGTGAACCTGAATATCTTTGCTGTTTTTCCCCTATGGTCAGAAGAGGCTGATGATCAGCTCTGTCCTCCCATTCTATTTTGGTCTTTTGTGGGTTTCCTTGTAAAGACTCAGCAGCTGTTGGCAGCTGATGGGAAGTGTTTGGTGGTCTGTGAGATGGGTGGGGGCAGGCCCATGAGTGCCCTGAACTTGTCTGGCCTGGTTGTTATGCTTGGATGAGGGAAGTGTCAGTGATGGAGCTAAGCCCTTCCAAGGCTGTGTCTCGCAACTGCATCCGAGACTGTGCCTGTACCTCCTTGAGGCTGATCTATTTTCTCTGCAGATCCTAGCAGACCCCAGATGCAATCAGCCCAGGCAGTTGCAAGATCTGTTGTAGGGCTGATTCTAGCACCATAATGTGTTTCTGCATCCAACCCCCTTTTAATTCTGCCTTCCTAGGAACCTGACCGCCTCTTCTCAGAAACTGCTCAGGCTGGGCAGCAAGATTCACCATTTTCTTACTACTGCTGGGCAGTAGTAAGAAAAAACTGAATTTCTAGATGTGCATGTGGAGCCTGTTGCCCAAGAGCTGCTGTTAAGAACTGCACTGTCCTTGCTCTGGGCAGTCACTGGCCTCAGCCACACCTCAGCCAGTTTCACCCCAGGTGCTTCTTCCAGGGTAAGCCTCCTCCCTCCTTGTCTCCAGTGGCAGGCACAGCCCGGATGAACTGCTCTGGGCTGTAGGTGGCCGTGCTTTTGGCTGGGTGACACTGAACATGGGAGACATGGAGCAGGTCATCCGGAATAAGCAGTTAAATGTGGGCTGGTGCATAGGAGGACAGTGAACAGGAGAGGCCAGAAAGGTTAGAAAAACTAGCTTTAGTTTAGTTAAAACTATACAATTGTGGAGAAGCATTAGAGTGGTACTGAAGATCTTCTGCTTCACCTTGGTTAAATAATGTGTACTTGTGGTTCACCATGGCTGGACTGGTTCTGACTCCCAAAGAGCTGTGTCCAGATGACCCATGTGTGGTGCTGAGACTGCCTGGCATAGAGAAGAGGGCTCTGTCAAAAACCAAGGGAAGCTGTGGGGCATTCTGGCAGCTTGTGGGGTAGTGAGTGATGGCAGACAACATGCTGTCGTGCAGGATCAGTAAAACACTGCTCATCTCTCAAGCCGTCTGCTTCTCTTGTTCTTTGTGAGCCTCTTCTCACTTCTCCTTCTCATGTGCTCATATCACCTCTCTTTTCTTTCCCTCACTTTCTCTGTGTGGTGCATGGCCCACTGACTATAATCCATGATAACCCTCTGTTCTCTCTTTTCTGTTCCTCACTACCTTTCTCACTCATCCTTTCTTCGTGTCTCTCACTAACACTCTGTTGCTCCCCCTGCCAATTTATTCTTCTCTTTCCTCCCACACTCTGTCCCCGTTTCATCAATCTCAGCACAGTCCTGTTTCTCACCAGAGCTGCTGTTTCATGTTTACTCTGTTGGAGGGAGGGCAGGCAGGTGTGAGGGTAAGGTAACAGGTAGGAAGCAGGAGAGTTGAACTGAGACCTCCTTTCGTGACCATGGCTGAGTCACGTCACCCATTCCATGGCCTGGCTCCTTTCCTGTGACACGGGAACACTGAGCTACAAGTGAATCTGCAATGCTTAGAGGTTCTAGGGCCAAAGTCTGCGAAGCTCCTGGAAGTGGGCTAGAGCTCTTTGGGTGCCTGTGCAGTTTTTTTTTTGTCTCTGGTGCCCAGCTAAGCCCTTGTTCCCAAACTGACGTGATGGAGGCATGTTCCCAGCTCTGCCCATTGTCCTATTCTCAAAGTCTTCCCCACCCACACTTTCCTATGAAATAATCCCATGGGATGAAGCTGACAAGCCTTAGCTATGGAGTTTTGATCTGGAGTGATCCAGAGCTCTGTCCCTCCAAATCCCTGGAGACTAACGGTAACTCCTGTTGCTATAGGTGCTACCTTTGTAATTACACTGACTTACCCCCCCAGTTCCACCTTTTTCTTCTTTTCTTCCTCTCTACCATGCTGCTTTTCCACCTTTGCCTACTGGAGCCTGCCTTGCCTGCTGGCTGCTGAGGGCTGGCCCGGAGCTGCCAGATGCTTGCACCTTCTCAGCTCTCACGGGTAGGAGTTGCTATGGGAGACAGCGAGAAAGAAAAAGTGCCTTCCCCAGCAGCACTAGGAGCCAGAAGTCTTCCATTGAGTGGAGAACACCCCCCTCTTGTGCTCCTTCCTCCCCTCAGCCCCCCTTTAGAGAGCACTCTGCAGAAAGCCGCCTTTGAAGCCCCTTAATTAGTGTCCCGTGTGTCCTGAACGGAGCCCTTCATTACCACCAGCAAGAGGCATAAATTGGCATGTGTTTCAGGTTTGGGCTCAGTGCCAGAATTTTGTTCCAGTCCCCTCCCTCCAAACCTCTCCAGCTTCCCCCCTCCTCGACACATGTGTGCACACACACATTCACAGAAAAACACACACACGTGGATGCACAAGGGACCCTGCCGAAAAAGACATGTCCCCTTTCCATCTTCCCACATTTCAGAGAAAAAAACCCAATGACAGAGGTCGCTCTGTTCCCTGCCTCCCCACGGCTTGCTCTTGGCTCTGCTGACCCTTCAGCATATGCAATTGCAGGTTGGGGGTCATTATCAGCCCCAGAGTGTCTCTCACAGCCTGTGGATGTGCTCAGAGGGTGCTAATTAGTGAGAGAAGGGCTGATTAGGTTAGAAATTAAGTGTTTATTCTATCTTTTTTTTTTTTTTTTTTTTTTTTTTTTTTTTTTTTTTTTTTTTTTTAATATGTATGTGTGTAAAAATAGTGAGGCCAGATGGAGTCTCAGGAATAATGAGAGAAAAGGCAGCCAGGAGTCAAGGGGGGTGAATCTGTATCCTGTCTCACCTCTCCTGCACATCCTGGGTGGATAGGCTTCTGCAAACTCACAGCATTCCTGCAGCACACCAGCAGCCACCAAACATTTCCTGTGGCTGTCCTCGCTGGGATTGAGCTGGACATCTCCTTTCTGCACAATATAGAAGCTTTTCATACCTGGAGAGCCTCTCATCTGCATCCCCTCATCTTTTCCAGCTCAACCTTAGTGCCTTTGTTTCCCCTCTCCTCCCCATTCTTTATCTCAGTGTCACTATTAGCAGCAGCCAACAGGTTACTGGCATCACCAGCCTTTCAGTGACACCCCTTGTCTGCGCTGGAGTCTCACCCCAAGTGTGCTGTCCTCTTAGAGAAATCCTGCCTCACAGGCTCTTGCTCTGCCAGACTGAGGAAATTCAGTCTATCTCTGCCATGGACTTTTCCTCTCCTTTGCAAAAGTTGCAACAGAGGACCCTCAAAGCTGATTAGGAATCTGATTTCCAGGAACTCCAAAGTCTCTGTGCCTGAGCAAACCATGTCTTTGTCCTGTTATGTGGCCATTCTTCCCTGCAGCTATGCCATGTTCATCCTGTTATGGACTGTGGGATGAGGAAGAACAGATCATGGTAGGGCTGAACAGCAACTTTGTCTCGCTACAAGGCTGTTCTGTGCTTCCAGTGCTGCAGGGAGAAGCTTTGGGTTTGTGAGGGGCAGTTGAAAAACAGCCTTCCTTCCGCTTAACCTAAAGTTGGTCTTTGGGGCCAGTATTTTGGACATGGAGCCTTTCTCCAGAGGGCCAGTCTTTAGGCTGAGGATACTCAGGTTCCAGCAGGCTGGTGGAGAGGGCAGGAAAGAGGCTGTACTTAACTGAGCTCCACAACTTGCCTTCTGGGGTGGGAATTGTGCTGGCAGACTCATGAGCGTGCACAGCTGGAGGCTGGTGTCTGCAGCAGGCCGATTATGTGACCTGAGGGCTCACTCTGACGTTGGCAAGGAAGGCCATCTCTCCCAAATGGGGATATGACTGTGGAGAAAGGGCTGAGTTTGTTTTGTTGATCAGCTTGGGGAGTGTGTGTGGGGGGTGGTAGAGACTTGTCACTACGATGTGCTGGAGGAGTATTTGCAGGGAGGAGTATTTGTCAGTAACCAGTGGGGGCATTGTGATCCCTTAGAGTCACAGCTGACTGGGATGTGTGGGTCTCACAGCAGAGGAGATTCTCTTGCTGGCACTAGGGGGGTCCTGGACTCTCAGCTGCATTTCAGAGCCCAACTACAAAGTATCTGGTGCACTGGGGCTTTGTACCTATGAAATAAGAACTCCAGCTTCTTTTAAGAGTGGGAGAGCAGCTGAGGACCCTCAGCTCCAGGGGTGTACTTGTGGTGGGAAAAAAGGCCACATGTGTCTGCTGGTGATCCTTGGGCTGTGTGCTGTTGGCAGAACTGCATGCATGGCTGTTTGGCTGTTGCATGAGAGGAGGGAGTATTTGTCTGGGTACAATTCTGACCTCATTCCCTTTTCATCGCAATGGTGCTTTTTCACCGTGTGGCTCCTGTAACAGCCAAACAAACAAACAAACAAACACACACGCACATGGGAATCCAAACTCCCTATTACCACCACATTGCAGATGCAGCCTGGTTTGGCCTGTATTTCTCCCGTTGCCACAGCAACGGTAAGCCAGGGAGTAAATCAGAATATCCTCTCTGGTGCTCAACACCCCCATATGGCAAAATAAATGACAGTGTGGAAAGCCTGGTCTGTCTCCCCTACCTTTCTTTCCCAGCTCCAGTTCAGCAGAGATGCTCCAGAGACCTCTCATATGCCTGTCAGACCCCAAGGAGATCACAAGCTTCCTCCACAGGGGATGAGGGAACACCACCTCTGCTGTGACCAGCAATCCCCCTTATTCCCTCCTCCAGTTGCTGTGTCTCCCGTGGAGGGTGATTAGGTCTGAATCAATGTTCAATGTTCGTGGTCTCAGCTCAGCTGGCTTTTAACAAGATGAGTCCCATCAGCTCCACTAAGGACCAAACAGCATCCAAACCAGACTTAGCAACCTGCTTCTTGCTTCAGCAAACTCTGCTTACAGCTGGGAGAAACAGCCTTTGGAGAGGAGCAGAGCAATCAAAGCACATTTAGGACCAGGACTCCTGTCCAGCTGAGCTCAGAAATATGCTCGCTGGGACAGCTGCCAAAAGGGCTCCACCAGCTACGCTTTGTGTTGGCCTTGGGCACTTCCAAAGTCAGCAATGTGCTTAGGAGAGAGATCTGTCTGCCCAGAAAGAAGAGTCCTTGGGAGGAGAGAGGGACACTGCTCCTGAGAACCGGCGTGGTGCAGTCCCCTGGAAGCAGGGGAGAAACTGGACTTGCATTTTCTACAGCAGCTCTTTCTATGTGCATCCTAGGTTGGATAATTGTAGCCCTGGAGGATGACCTGCATCCCCTTTCATTGCAGCAGCTGATTAGAGGGTATCTGTCACTTGTGCCTCCCCCAGCTTTGGCTGTGACTTCCTTCATTAGGAATCTCACTCTGTTCTTTGGCTGGATTTCCCCTGAGAATCCGATTTATGGCTCCCCAGTGATTGCTAATGTGTAAATACCGTGTGCTTCAGTATGGCAATGTGAATGCCCTAGTGCATCGGGACTGTTAACCCTTCAGCAGCTGAAGATCCTCTCTCTGTTGTGAAAGCTGCCTTGTTTGACAGGGAGAATCCCAGCCTGGGATCATGGGATCTCAGTCTGGCTCTAGGCATGCTTGCAGATCGGTGCAGGTGGGTGGACCCGCAAGCCTCCTCAGGTTTCTGTGCAGGTGAAAGGATGAGGCAGGAGCAGCCCTAAGAAAAGGCAAAAAGGGCCATTTCATGATTAAATGCTAGAACACAGCAGCAGTGTAAAAATATACATATATCACAAGCCTTAATTAACACAGGCAAAGGGAAAAGGAGAAAAAACCCCACTTTTTAAAGGTTTCACAGAGACTATAAACTGGCAGCACAGAAAAAAAATGTAATACATGCAAATTAATGGCATAAATTTAGGGTTACTTAACTTCACAAATGTTAACAAGCTCATAAAAAAAAAGTTATTCTTTCTCAGTTTCCTGTCGCTGTTTGTTTAATTCTCTCTCTCACTCTCTTTTTTAACTCTGTTGAGAAGATTATGTTTTCAATATATTCCTCCTAAATTAATTCTGCCTCTCTTCCTTCTCCCTCCCTCGTCACTGTCTCTTTCTCTGTACCTTCCTCTGTCTGCTTGCCTTCCTTCCCTGCCTATCTATCATATTCTTAATGTCCCCATCATCATAGTATCTACTCTTGGATACAGTACTGTATCATTTCTCTCCCTATTTCCTTGCCTGGCTCTCCCCCACTCACACCCCACCCTTCTTCGCAGCTCTCAGCCTGCTATCCTCTTCTGGATTTTTTTTTTTAATTTTTCCTGTTTTTTTTGTTGGATTTGTTTGGGTTTTTTTTGTTGGGGTTTTTTGTTTGGTTGGTTTTTTTGGGGGGGGTGTGGTTTTTTTTAGGGTGGTGGTGGTGGGGTGATTTTTTTTGGTTTTGTGGGAGTTTTGTTGTTGTTTGTTTGTTTGGTCATTTTTGTGGTTTTTTTTTGTTTTGTTTTGTTTTGTTTTTTTTCCCCTGTAGCAGTCTAGCAGTCAGTATAACTCCAGCCTGGTAATGCTATACACAACACTACCAATTTCCAAACATGCATTTTTTCCCTGCCACTGGCAGACAAAGAAGGCAAGGAGCAAATTAAGTGGTCTGGGGCCGAACTGCTCGTTTATCAGGCGTTTGAGTGGCTGTTTGTCGCCGCAGCCTGCGTGGCTGGTGGCAGAGGTACGGCTGTGTGGGCAGGCTGGCTGGGTACACCGCAGCCCCACTCTGAAAGAGCTGTCACAGCTCCCCCGACACCGTCCCTTTATTCGAGGCTCTGCCTCCGCACAGTGGTGGATAATAAAGGGCACCGCAGCTCCTTGCTGAGCCTGGGAAGTCATGAGCCCCCGAGGTCACCGTGTCTCTGCTTCCCGCGTGTTTCTTGCTTTGCTTACAGATAAAACTAAGTTTAGAAAACTCAAGCAATTGCCAGTTTAGCTCTGCCAAAACTCATTTCTCCGGAAAGAGGACGTACGCCTTTTGTTCTGCTTCTTTTTAAGCTACCAAGGACACCCCAAGTTGCATTACTCGTGACGTAACTTGTCCTGTCCGTGATGCTACAGCGTTCTGTTCTTAGGCTCTTGTTCTCATTGCTTAAAGGGAAGATGGGTAAAAAAAAAAATCTTATTTTGACTTATGGACCAGACTGAGTCATAGGAAGACATCATTAAAAAAAAGAGGGGGTGGATATCATCAGCTTTGGCCACAAGCCATCCTTGGAGCTTTCAAAGTCGCCTGTAAATATTGCTGCCAGCTCTGTTTCAGTATCAGAGACAGCAGTCCTGGCTAATAGCTTTTCTCCTTAGTGGCCCAATTCAGCATTTCAGAATGCTGGAGAGAAGAGGGGGAAGTCAGTGTTTTATTCAACATAGCAATCTCAGGAACAGGGAGGTGAAATTACAAGCTGGACTCCCCTGGCAGCAGTGAAAATAAGAAAATCCAAACAAGCAAAGGAAAAAAAAAAATGGAAAAAACTGAATTTCTCACAGCAAGAGGAAGGATGCTGGTGAGTGGGTAACAGAGAGGTTAGGAAGAGGAAGCACAGAGGGATAATCTGTTGTGTTTGGAAGATGTGGGAACCATCAACACAGATGTTGCAGAAGAAAGCAATTGAGAAGCTGAATGGGACTTGCATGGCTTTACAGTTGGGTGCATGCTTAAGCATGTTGCTAAATGGAGACCTGAATGAGTGAGAACAAGAAATAATCATGCGGGAGTCCCCGTGCAGAATCAGTCTCTGTCCAGATTGACATCACAGGCTTTCCCACTGATATAAAACATTGCTTTTCCTGGGTAGGAAATGACTCAGGGTGACTCTGGAGCTTAGGGTTTGGCCTATGCAGATTAAGAGGAGTAGCAAGGAATAAATAAAATATGAAATATGCAAGGGTGACTAAGGACTCAAAGAGAAGCAAAGAACTGTGGGGGAAGGAATAGGGCCACAGTGAGGAACAAGGAGGGGCTGCCAGATTAATTGCTTTCTAGGGCTACCTGGAGAGAGATTTAGTGGGATAAGCATCATTCCCTGGCCATGAAGTACCTATTACGCGGGTTAGTGGGTAAGACATTTACATGCCTGTATTAGCTGGGTAATGATCCTTTGTTTTTTTGGTCCTTTCAGCCCAGAAACAGTCTGAAACAAAGTTTGTTTCTCACTGAAAATATTTTCAGCACCTATGAAATCAGAGGCCCAATAAAAATTGCAGCCTCCATGTACTCTGCTACCGACAGCACTGAAAGAGGCAGAGCAGAGAACAGGTGGGGAAATAAGATGGAAAACTGGACTGAGCAAGAACAAAGGAAAGGGTGGGGTGTTTTTTAAATTGAGCTGTCCCCCATTTTTGATTGCATCATAGCCTGAATTAGCTTTGGCCTACATAATTAAAATGGAGGATGTCAAGGTACCAGGAGGAAAAAGTATTTTGCTGGGCTATTTGCACGAATCATCTGTTCGCTGCACAGCTGCTGTAGGAAATGCAACGCCATGAGTAGACATATATAATTGTAGAGATGGGGAATGAATAAACGTGTTTCAAAGAACAAGGAGAATTCTAAATGTCAGCAAAGGGGTATATGACTCACTCATTGGGAAAATACTATTATTGGATATGTAAGTAGGACTGTACAAAGCACTCAGAAGAGGGATGCTACTAGAAAAAAGAAGAATTAATAAATGAAGGTAACATTTGGGTAAGTGACAGTGAATGAATGAGGAGATGTGCTATAAATGCCATGAGCTATCACAGGGCCTGGAGTGAAAGCAGAGAGAAAATGCGGGGTTGAGGATGGCAAAGGATGAAAAAAGAGAGATCATGGACGATGAGAAGCATTGCTGGAGACTGCTGAAATACAATGGAATGGATGAGTATTTGTTATAAAACTACTTGGCTTTTGGCAGAATAATAGTGACAAAGAGTTTCTGTTCTACTGAGTTGGGATTAAGGAATTAAATGAGGTGGAACTCCATGGGAGGAGAGGAAACGGCTGTGCTGAGGAGGCAGGAGGGGGCCCAGGACCCAGCTGGAACTGGTTTCTGCAGAGGAATGTTAGGCTGTGATGGACATGTGATATGGAGGAATCCCTCCCTGTTTTTCAAAAGGAAAAAGCAGTGTTTAAGTGTAACAGATGATATTGTATAGATTATAGGCATGGCTGAAATAAGCAGTGCAGGACCAAGGCATTTTGCGTGAGTTCAAGCCAGGCATTGACAATAATTAACTAATGCTCCCGGTGCAGTCAACAACAAAGTTGCAGACTTCTTGAGTCCAGAACATAATGAACTTGAAACCTTTCAGTTGCCAAATCCCGGACACCATTCCAACAGACCCATCCCACGTGTCTGGCTGGTCATCCTCACAGCCTGAAATGCTGTGTGCTGGGGCATCTGCCCAAGCAGAGACCGAGGAGTCCAGCCACTTCTGTGAATGGATCAGTCCTGTTTACAGCTAGGGCCAGGGGATCTCTAGTCCTGGAGGAGGAGATTTCCAGAGCCTCTAATTTGGGTCCAGCTGGGAGCGGTTCTTATTTTGGTTTTGAAACCCAGAATCCCCAGCAAGCTGCTTTTCTGGCTGTCTTGGGTTGATTGAGTTGGTAGAGAGACAGATGTAGGTGGATAATGGGAAAGGGGGTGGTAAGTGGCAGAGCTACTGCCTGAGCGAGAGAGAAGGATGCCGTGTAAGTACTGCCAGTCCCCATTCAGTGAGCAAGTGGTGAGTCAGGGGCAGATACTGAGTCAGCAAGAAGGCGGAGGGGTAGTGGGTGGGTAGAGCACCCTGGCTAACTGTGCAAACCACTCAGCTGCAATGTTGCACTCAGCTCCCTGTGGCAAAGTTGCATGCAGTGGTTCGGGCTACTGCATCCCAGTCTCTCCCCTCCCCATGAAATTCCCTGGGCTGCTTTTCTGAACCAGTGGGGCCCCTGACCATTGCCTCTGGTGGGCACGGATTTTCCTGACGTGTTTATGAACCTACTTGCAAGCACTGCCTCTGTGAGGTGTGGTAGTAAAAGAAGGGGAATGAAAACAGCTGATGAAGGCAGAGAGAGCCCTTCAGCCTGTCTCACCCCAAAGATACTGCTCGTGCAGTCAGGGAGCTGGTGGAATGTAGGAGGGGGGAGAGAGAAAAGAAAGAAAGAAAAATAGAAATGAGGTAGAAACGAGAGTGAGAGAGAGAAAATATTTGAGAGATGAAAAGAAATTACCATACGGCAGGATCCTGTTATTCAACCTAATTTTCAAAGGACTGCAGCTGTCGCACTGAGATAATCTGTTAATTATAACAGTCATTGTGTTTTGGCAATGGAAGAAAAAACCAGGCTCTAAACAAGGCAAGGTAGTGGGGAAAAGAGAGGGGAGGCACGGCTGTGTCAAAATGCATGTCAGATGCTAGCTTGAAATCTAGGTGGGCGAGCCGGCCGGGAGGAGGGTCCCTCCCCAGCAGGGCTGAGCTGTGCCACTGCCTGCAGGTGGAGGATGGAAGGAAAGTGGAAGCATCCGTGTGGAAACATAATGCCCTGTCCAGTGTGAGGCTACTCCTCTTGCTGAATCTAGGCATGCATTGACCAGAGGAAAAGCTTTGAGGGGCTGAGGGTCTTACTGCCAGTGAGGAAATCTCTCCCAGGTGGTCACCCAGGACAAGGTTGGCTGGAAGGCGAGAGAATGTTGAAGGATGCTTGAATGCCAATGCCTGTGCCCTGCAGGAGTTTGCAGGCCTGGAGGTGTCTTACACAGGGCAAATGTCAGGAAGTGATTGTCACTCCAGGACATATGTGATTCCTTAGGCTCTGAGGCCTCCCTGTAAGCGACAGTAGTGAGCTGTAATTCAAGGACCATACCCTTTTCCTATCCCACCTGCAGGGTAGCATGTTTGGGGGCCCTCTAAACTGGCACTGCTGGATTGCTGGGGATTTTATTAGCATCCAGAAATACTGGCGGTATGCTTGGTTTGAGTGAGGGCATCCTTCAAATAGCTTCCTGCTGTTCATAGTCAGACTGCTGAGAGCCAGGACTTGTTGAAGGAAATAGGGCACCAAGGCCAGCACAGGACAGCACCAGAGCCCCCACTCCTGGCCTGTTACCTGCAGCAGCTCACACACACGCTCATACAGCGCTGCCATTCCTGTCCCTTTACCCCTCGGTGGCTCACAGACAGCAGAGGTCACTCCTTGCTCCCTAGAGCAGCTCCTTCACACGTGCTCATGCACATGCACAGAGCCTGCCCTCACACCCTGCTCCCTACAGTGATTCGCGTCAGGGGACACACAGAAGGAGTGTTCCCACCCCTTTCCCTGCAGCCCTTCTCCCAAACACACACTGGTTGTCTCCCATGATCCCTGCACGCCGCCATGCAGCCTGCACTCCCACCCCGTCCCCTGCAGCGCCTCTCACACAGGCAAACACTCCCACCCCTTTCTCCGAGGTGCCTGCTTCATGCAAGCACACATAAACTCACAAACAGCCTTTGCCTGGTTCTCCATGGCAATTCCTCCCTACCCAGGAGCCAGCACTGGTTCTCTGCTTCACAGAGTGACTAAACCACATGCACCCGCAGCCCACACATCCACCCCATCACCTGCAGCGACTCCTCCGCACACACACCCCCTCCGCCTCGCGCTCCTGGAGCCGACAGTGCCGCGTCTTTCCCTACAGTGACTCACAGCCATTCCAGTGCGCCAGGCAGAGCCAGCCTTGCTATCACACTCCCTGTGGCAGGAGGCTACAGAGAGTCACACAGGCCCCATGCTCCCTCCCCATGGCCAGCAGGAATTGTTTCTAATTATTTCTATTTCTCTCTACTGCCTCATGTCTGGGCTCATGGGATGACAAGGGGAGTATGTTTCCCAGGCCCTCCTCCCCGCTCTGGAGGGAGAGCACGGAAGGCAGCCTTATTGTTGATAATATTTTTTGTGGCACCTCTAATCTCTTGACATGCTCTTCTACCTGGAGCAGGCTATTTCCCAAGCCTACCCCCATGTACACGCTTCTGTGGATTGCTGCTGCAGGCTGTCTGGGTGGAGCTGGCTTGATGCAAATCCGCCTTAATCTTCAATAATCATATTAATATAAAAGGTAACCATTTCACTTTGGAAAACAAAAGTGGCTTTCTGGCCTGCCAGGGAACCACAGGCATATGAAAGACCTTTCTGCCAGTATTTATCACTCTAAAATAAGATTTATACTTCTAAAGCTCTCTCTTTCATGCTTCTGAGCTGCTTCATTTTTCTCCCTTGAGCCTTCCCATTCTCTCTCTCTTGCTGCCTAACAAATTAGGCATCTAATCGCTGTTGGGGAGACGCGATGGGAGAGCAGGGGTTTTATATCCAGCAACGTGTTGGGGTTTTTTTCATGGTTAGTCTTTAAGCTGTTTGTCGCAGCAAAGATTTGGAGTCAAATGCAGTTTGAGACCGGGTGTATGAATTCTTCCTTCTGAATTTTTCTTTCTAAATTCTTCCTTCCCGTGCCCCAAACTGGCCAAAGGGCAAGAGTGCAGAGCAGCATATCCGTGGGGCAGTAGTGCAGCCTGTATTTTATCCCTTTTCCCTTCCTCTCTGCAGGGTCCCATCCTTGCTGCCTGGAATTTGAGCTTCGTGAGTATCCTTGCAGTAGTGTCTTGTGACAGCTGGGATCTTGTTTGGTTCCCAGTGTCCTGCTGGGATCCTAGTGGTTTGGGCTTCCAGATGTCAGGGACAGCTGGAGTTAGGGAACTGCAATCTTCCTCCCCACTTATGGCGGGGCCAGCCCAGCTTTCAGAGGAATGAGTTTTCTACCCGCAGGCATTTTGAATTTGTTTAGAGTGAAATGAACCTGCCCAGAGCTGAAGCATGAGACTTTTCTTGCAGCAACACTGCCAAATTCACAGAGCCTCTGAGGCTGAGTGGACACCCTTCAGCAGGACTCATGAAATTCAGTTCAACTCCTGTAAGGCTTTGTCTGGTTAGTGACATGGGAACACCTTTTGTCGCATGACTTCCTAGTGTGGCTGTACAGCTCCTTTGACCTCTGGAGTTTTGAAACTATGGAGCTGATTTCAAATGAACATTGGGATGGAACAGAGAGAAAACTCAGTTTTTATAACTTTCTTAAAAGCTTCAAATTTTAAAAATTCCTACAATGTGTTCCATGAAGATAGGGTATAAATTAGAGAAGAGAGAATGTGAGAAAGAAACCTTCATTGAGGCCCATTAAAGGAAAGAGTGTTGTGGAGCTCAACGCTTGGTGAACATCAGAGAATCTACAGTAGAAGGCATTCTCTCTCTCTCTCTCTCTCTCTCTCTCTCTCTCTTGTACATGCACAAATGTCTTCCATGCCACAAAACCACTGGCCATCAGGCTTCCTGCTATCTCTTCTCTTGGTCCCAGACCTGTCAGAGCTTTTGGAGCACCTGTGGGCACAGTCACAGGTTCTTTGCTGCATGACTTGAAGGTAACTCCTGCAATAATTCCCTAGATGCAGGGCTGAGAGGGAAGGGACTACTGTCCTGTAAGTGCCACAGCTGTGCTGCAAGCTTCTCCCATGGCACTGTGCTTCCACTAGAGCCAGATGCAAAAGCAAGAACAATCTCTGGGTGGTGATTTAGGGTGGCTACAGTGATGCTCAGACCTCTGTGAATTACAGAAACTACCCAGCAGACAGGGAGAGTCCCTTCAAGTAAAGCATGAATTTTGAGTGCCAAGCACCTCTGGGAAAGGCTCCTCTTTCAGAAAGTAGTTAGAGAATCCTGGAAGGACCTTAAAGGCAAGAAGAGGAGGAGAGTCCCTTGGAGATGGTGTTTGTGCCCTGAGGCCTGCCAGGAGCAGGCAGCACACTGAGCTGGGAAGAGGGATGATGCTCAGCTGCAGCATGAAGCTTAAGAAAGCAGCAGGAGCTTTGGCCTGGTTTCGGGGTGTCCCCAGAGGAGTCAAGAGTGTTTGGCAAGTTTTTAATGCATGCATTTCAAATGGGAGGCTCTTAGCACCGTTTAAGCAATGGTAGAATTAAGAGGTGGTTTTTCCAGTGCATGGGGCCCCAAGAAGACAAGGCTGACAAGGTCAGAATTTCAGGCCAAAATTGCAGCTGTATGTGACTTTTCTGGTTGCCTTGTATTCTCTCTCAGTTTTGGTCCTTCCACTCCCTCAGGCCCCAGTTTGCCTCTGTGCCTCCTATCCTGCCTGTCCATACTTTCACTGGGTGTATTTTATGCTGCCATCTCATTAGTGACCTCAATCCTGTGTCATCCCCTGTACTACCTTGAGCTCCAAGTCAAAGGGATGTTTGTGGCCATTGACACCTACCTCCTGATGTGGGACTCTCCACCCTCTGTTTCACTTCCCCTTCTCTTTTCTTTCCTGTGAACAATGGGACCATCCCTGTGGCCTTCTGTTCTTCTCCAACATGCTGTAGATAAATGCCAATAACATTGGGACATCCATTAAGAGAGAGTAAAGGAGAGGGAAATCACCTGGGAGCCACTAGGCTGGCTTTGTGCCTGCCAAGGAGAGCACAGCTTTCACGGGTGCCATGTCACTACTGTTCCTTCATGTTCACACATACGTGAGGATGGCCAGGAGCCAAGGGCTTGCTGTACATCTTGGGTGACACTGGAGAGTGTTGGAAACCTACAACTAAATAAGCCCAGCACGTGGAGGTGGTTATCTTATACCTTCCCTATAAAACATAACCCATGTTCTAACTCTTTCTCTTGCCCATAAGTTCTCCACAACTCTTGCATCCCCCTTCCTTGGCTCTCTGCTGTGCTGGATTTGTTCATTCTTACTTTCCCTGCCCACACTCCAGCCCTGTGCCTTCTTGCCCTGGTGCCTGAGAAGCAAGAGAGGGAAACAGCCAACTCCATTGTCAGCACCTTTCAGTCCAGCAAAAAGGACAGAGTGTTGCTTCCTTGTGCTGCTGGACTCCAGTGCTGTGTGATTTATGTTCTTTTGGCTGTAGACAGTTAAAGGAAGGCATAGTGCTGCCCCTCATTCCTGGCCTCCCTTTGACTATGGATTGCGAGGGTGAGGGAGCAGCTGCTCGCTAGAGGGCAGGACATGGCTGTGGTAGAGCTGGAGACCAGCACTCCTACAGCATTGCTCTAGCAGGGTCTGATGGTGTTGGGCTGAGCAGAAATGGGGTTCTGGGCCATGGGCAGGGGTGCAGTAGGCCATGGATTGGGTTGGATTCAGCGCCTTTAAAACCAGCATGATGGTGGGGAGACAGGAGCCATTGGGGGAAGAATGTCAAGGTCTGTGTATTTCTCATACATGGTTACCTTGGGGACACAAGGGGACCAGTGAGTTTGGCTTGAGGGGTGGCTTGATCCTTCCTGTGGCCTGTGACTGAGGCAAAGCTACACAGCCCAGGTGGGAGGTAGGCAGGGATTTCTGCATGGTCCCTCTTGGTTTTGACAAATAGCAACGATAAACACCACCTCTGTTTCCATCCATCCCTAACCCACCTCTTTTCTTTCCAGGCTACTAGGACATCTGCCCTTCCAAACCCTCTTTGTCTTGCCTGAGTGCAGCTCCTTGAGTGGGATGGGCTGGCTCTCAGGGATTGCTGGGGTTGCTGCAGAGGAACATGGTCCTGGGCAAGAGTTTCTTTCTGTGCATGTGCACCATGAACAAGCTACAGCAGGGAATGGTGACTTCAGCACACCTTTTGGAGCAGTCTGCCCTACCAGAAGGGGTCAAAGCAAGTGGGCTGGGATGTTCCTGTATGGAGCTGGATATTGTGCAGACTAATTGGTGAGGTGAGGCAGGCAGGCCAGAACATAATGGTCAGAGAAGGATGGTGGCTAAAATCTCTAATCTCTAAATCTTTCCACTGCTTGCTCAGGGGGTGCCCCTGGCCTCTGCCTGGGTAGACATACTTTGGGCACCAAAGTGCAAAAAGCATGATAGTATCTGCCATTCCTTTGTTTAGTGGAAGAAATCAGGCAAAGTGAAGGAACATTAGAGAGGAAGGTGAAGGGACAGAGATGGTGTGGGGAATTGGCTGTGTCTCTTCATGGAGTCAACTCTGGAAATGGTGGAACAAGGCAGGGGACTGGTGCTGAGGAATATCAGAGGCCTGTGGGTCCCAACCTGTGGAGAGCCAGATGTGCCTCCTAGCTGAGGCATCAGGGGAAACAGTGTCAGAAAATTATTTCTCATTGGATTACAAGGCTGAGAAACAAATCAACAGACTGTAAACACCTCTGCCTTCTGCTTCATTGCTGGCTGAGGTAAAGCTGAGGCAGCAGCTGAAGGCCATCATATGACAATCATAAGTGACATGAGTCTGATGGTCTCAGATGATGAGCTGTGGAGAATGGAGGCTTTTTCTCTGTCTTTTCCATTGGTGTAGCTCTTCTCCCCCTTCCCTTCTCTGTCTTGGCTTTACTTTTTGGATTATTGAATATTTAAGTGTTTCTCTGTGACACTATCTCTGATCCCTTAATCCAGCTGGCCTGGTAATTCCACAGACCCAAATCAGCTCAGATTTCTCCACAGACGTAAGCCTTGTTCCTCAAGGGTTCACTCCTCCTTCATTTATCTTCCTTCATTTTATTTCTGCCCTTTGTGTCTCTGTGCTAGAAATTGGTTCAGCTTTTGCAGCAAAAGCTTCAGTGATATCTTTAGTGAGCAGCCTCCCCCCAAAATAAAAGGGGCAAGAGGGGATCTTTATTTTTCATTAACCCATAATCCTTTTCTCTGTTTTTTTAGTGTTTCCTTTCTCCTCAAAATTAAAAAAAAAAAAAAAAAAAAAAAAAAAAAAAGAAAAAAAAAAAGATATAGCACAGTGGTCACATGTTTTATCTACTGTATGAAATTATTTCCTCTGTGCTGCCTGAGGACACTCCTGCCAGGCTCCTGTCTCAGCACAGTGGGAGAAGGGTTGAAGCTGTAGCTGGAGAGAAAGGTGCTCCAGGCTGTGTTTCGCAGTCAGAACCAGGAGCTTGCCCAGAGCCCAGAAATACATTTGTTGTGGTTTAACAGGCAAATGTCACTTTGTCTGCAAGGTGTGTTTTCGTACAAAGGGGCAGTGTTCATAGCCCCCAAGAGAGGTAGTAAAGCTCAAAGCTGTAAACTGTGCACCACTCTTTGATGGGGGGTAGATGGGTGTTGTGCTTCAGATTAGGAGTTCTGGCATTGTTGGGTGAGAGACTGGAGGCTGGTATTTGACACACTGCCTGCTCCCCACCCCCTCACTGTGTGCAAGCCAGACTGGTTCACCTCAACAGCCTTGTCCATGCACCGAGAGTCAGGAACAATTTTTAGAGCAGAAGTGGTTACACGTGGTTTGAATTATTTATCCCTCTTGCATCAAGGAAGGAAGGAAAGGAAAAAAATGTTTGGCTTTTTTGGGGGGGTTGGGGGGAGAAGCTTGTCTGCATTTTCCCTGCTTCATGCATTCTGTGTACATCACTTCCAGGCAGCTGAAAATTCATGGCTTTGGCTGTGCTTGGGGCTTGCCTTTGTTTACACTAGGGGTTTTCAGCCCCCGCAATAACAGCTTTATGTTTCCCACTCTCCTTTCCCTTCCTCTTCTACTCCCACACCACTGCCTTCCCTCGGGTCCCTGGCTGTGATCACACTACTTAAGGGAGCCCAGATACCCTTCTGCATATCCCTGATATGACATTCTACATCATGAGGGTTCCCTCCTCAAAGGCTTATCAGCACGGCAGGCAGTACCACACCTCTCTTGCTTGCACCCCCCTTAAAGTGTCTCTTCCCCATCTCCCTCCTCTCATGAAACATTGCTGTCTATACACTTGTTTCAAAGACCCTTCCAAATGATGCCTCTTCATGTCTTTTGTGTTTTCTTTTCCAGATTCCAGTGACAGATGGATCTCTCTCGTGCACACTTGCTCTTTCCTTCTCTGTATTTTTGTTTTCGACATGTTTGATCCAAAGCTCTGAAGCTTCTCAGAGGGAACCTAGGAAAGAAGGAAGAGAAGGAGTAGAAATCAAGGGAGCGTGAGCGTCACAGGAGGCAGCCCTGCCTTGTTCTTCCAAATCACACTGTGGAGGGGCGGGGGAAGACTAGAGGGGGAGGACTTGGGTTTGTTTTGGGGTGGGTTTGGTGTGGGTGAAAAGGGGAAAAAGTGTGTGAGTCGCTCATGAGCATCAAAGAAGATTCATTATCCTCGGCCTGAATTTTTGTTTAGAAAAGAAGCACAAGGTAGTTCCCTTCCAGACCAAACATCCATGGTCATAGCTTTTGAGTGTTCTGGAAGAATATTGCATGTGTTCCCCCTCCTCTATGCTCCTGGCTTGACCCAGAGGGCAAGAAGAAATAATGGTGATGACATCTGATAGGACTGCGGTGTTCATTCCCTTCCATTGTTGAATCCCAGTTCTTGCCCCCTAGTTTCTTTTTGCCATTGTCCTGAGATTTGGCGTTGTTTTTTGTTGGGGTTTTATTTTCCCCCATCCTGATGAGGGCACCACTGCAGACCATGCTGTGCCTGGGGTTGTGGGCAGCTGCCCTGCTCTGCTTGTTTTCCCCTGGCACTGTGCGAGGTGACTGCTGGCTGATTGAGGGGGACAAAGGGTATGTGTGGCTGGCCATCTGCAGCCAGAACCAGCCCCCGTATGAGACCATCCCCCAGCACATCAACAGCACAGTGCACGACTTGCGTCTGAACGAGAACAAGCTCAAGGTGGTGCTGTACTCCTCCCTCAACCGCTTCGGCAACCTGACTGATTTGAACCTGACCAAGAATGAGATCTCCTACATTGAGGATGGGGCTTTCATGGGTCAGTCAAACCTCCAGGTCCTGCAGCTGGGCTACAACAAACTCACCAACCTGACAGAGGGCATGTTGCGGGGCATGGCCCGCCTCCAGTTCCTCTTTGTGCAGCATAACCTAATAGAGCTGGTCACCCCCACTGCCTTCTCTGAGTGCCCCAGCTTGATTAGCATTGATCTGTCATCCAACCGCCTCAGCCGTCTGGAGGGCAACACTTTCACCAGCTTGAGCAACCTGATGGTGTGCGAGCTGGCTGGCAACCCCTTCAACTGTGACTGTAGCCTCTACGGCTTTCTTAACTGGCTGGCTCTCTTCAACAACGTCACCAAGAACTATGACCGCCTCCAGTGTGAGACTCCACGGGAGTTTGCTGGGTATCCGCTTCTGGTGCCTCGGCCTCACCACAACCGCAATGCCATCACCATCTTCCAGTCCATGTGCAGAGGAGGCACCATCCCCTCTCTCTCCAGGGTCAACCCAACTCCTTACACCCCTGACTCCCAGCGAGATCTGGATGAGGGGTCAGCCATCAGCCCTGGGGATTTCCTCTCAGTCAAGCCTCCAGCCTCTTCCACCACTGACTCCTCCTTCAGTCCCAGCATCAAGCTACATGATGTCACAATCACTTCAGCCATCCTGATGGTCACCATCCCCATGCCCTACAGTAAGATGTATGTGTTGGTCCAATACAACAACAGCTACGTTTCTGACATAGCAACACTGAAGAGCAAGAAGGAATATGTCACTGTCAACAAGCTGAAGGCCCACACTGATTATACATTCTGTGTGGCCTCTATCCGCAACAACAGGCGTTACAACCATACTTGCCTGACCTTTGCAACCCGGAGCAAAGGCAGGGAGGATCCTATTTCCAGTACTTCCACCACTACACACTATATTATGACCACCCTGGGTTGCCTTTTTGGGATGGTCATTGTCCTGGGGGTGGTGTACTACTGCCTGCGGAAGCGGAGGATGCAGGAGGAGAAACAGAAGTCACTCAATGTCAAAAAGACCATTCTAGAAATGCGTTATGGATCAGATATTGATACCAGTACCATGGTTCACCCTTCCCAGAAGCTGGGTGAGCCACCTGTCATTCCTGTCTCACGGATGTCCTCCATCCCTTCCATGATTGGGGAGAAGTTGCCCCCGTCAAAGTCAATGGATGCTGGGATGGAGACTCCTAAAGTCACCACTAAAGGTAACTACATTGAGGTGCGGACAGGTGGTGGGGATGGGCTGGAGAGAACCCAGCGAGATGAGGACCTGAGGGAGCTTGACAATGGGCAAGGCTCAGCTGCTGAGATCTCTACTATAGCCAAGGAGGTAGACAAGGTCAACCAGATCATCAACAACTGTATTGATGCCCTCAAGCTGGACACAGCATCTTTCCTGGGTGGTGGGACTGGTGTTGACTCAGATATGGCCTTTGAGTGCCAGTCCATCCCAGCCGGTTCCTCAAGTGGGCTAGAGCGGCCCAGCTTTCTTTCCCCACCCTACAAGGAAAGCTCCCACCACCCTTTGCAGCGCCAGCTCAGTGCTGATGCTGCGGTGGCCAGAAAGACCTGCAGCATCTCCTCTAGTGGCTCCATCAAGAGCGCCAAGGTCTTCAGCTTGGATGTGCCTGACCACCCACCACTCAGCAAGTCTGACTCCAAATACATTGAGAAGGGCAGCCCACTAAACAGCCCTTTGGATCGTCTTCCCTTGGTGTCTCCAAGCGCCATCCACCACTTGGAGGTCAAGCCTTCTTACCATTGCAGTGAGCACCGTCACTCCTTCCCGGCCCTGTACTATGAGGAAAGTGCTGACACCCTGAGCCAGCGGGTGTCATTCCTCAAGCCACTGTCCCGGTCCAAGCGAGACTCCACGTACTCCCAGCTGTCCCCCAGACACTACTTCTCGGGCTACTCTTCCAGCCCCGAGTACTCCTCAGAGAGCACCCACAAGATCTGGGAGCGATTCCGGCCTTACAAGAAGCATCACAGGGAGGAGGTTTACATGGCAGCTGGGCATGCCCTGCGGAAGAAAGTTCAATTTGCCAAGGACGAGGATCTGCATGACATCCTGGATTACTGGAAAGGAGTCTCTGCTCAGCAGAAGCTGTGACTCTTCCTCACAAGGAAACAATACAAACCAAGACCCCCCCCTCCAACAACCAGAAAAAAAAAAGCCACTTGACTGTGAAAAATAAACCAACAACAAAATACTCCTGACAAATATAAAACTGACAAAACCTTTTCTTAAAGTTTACAACAACTCTTACACACACAGACACACACACTGACACACACACACACACACCGAATTGTCTCTACTGTGTTACGGGGACCATTGTTCTGCCCACAGATGGTTGGGAGGAGCGCCCTGCACTGACACTGTGGGGAATGGCCTGGGAGTGGGTGGCAGTGGTGGTAGGAGAAGGGCAGAGATGGACACTCACTGGGCATGAAACTCAGCTGTGAACTATTCATCTTTCTGTTCCTGTTGAAGGCTGATTTTTCTTTTGGGTGGGAGGGAAGGACCTTGGTTAAGAAAGCTTCCTTGTCCACCTTGTACACCTGCTATGCCAAATTTTCCATCACTAACTTTTTCCCTCATTTTCTTTAGCAGTGGAGGCTTTTCTCTTTCTCCAGTCCCCTTCCCCTTCCAAAAAAGGTGGGAATTGCTGGAAGAAGTTGTCTCCCTTCTTTTTCTTTGCCCTTCCCTATCCCTCTCTGTTAAGGATCCCTAGGCTTGAACTGCCTGTCTAGATACTTCACAAACCTCTGTCCTCCTCAGAGGAAGGAGAAGAGATGTGAAGGACCAAGGCAGGTAGGACCTGCCGTATAACAGGCTCTGTGCCCTTGCTACTCTTCCTCCTCCTTCCCTTCTCCTGCCAGGTTGCTGCTGATGAACACCAGCAATCTGGAGGTACAGGCATTCTTCAGGCCTTCTCAGAGCAAGTTTTCTGCCAGTTAGTGGGGAGAAACAGGTTGTGAATGTTTTCTTTGGCATGACAAGCCAAAGAAAGCCTTGACTCCTCAAGGAGTGGTGGAGGAAAAGGCAGGAAGGTCTGGTGTATCAGAGGTGTATGGGGTTCCCATCTCTCCACAAGCGTTACAGGTCAGAGGTCCTCCTCACCCCTCACGCTCAGGCTGCCCTTGTGTTTAATACTCACAGTATTTATTTTATTCAGTTTAATACTCCCTGTTCATGTCCCCCTTACTATGAGGAAGGGACCTGGAGAGGACCTCAGCAGAACAAGTTCTCCATTAACCTTCTGCAGCTCTTCGCAACTGATTTTCACCAGGGGCTGTGGGGTGGGTGTCCATGAGAAGAGCATCATCCAACCTCCTCAGTTCCAGGTGAATGTGAAGAACAGGATTTCAGTTGCTCATCTCATTGGGTTGGCCTCACAAAGAGTCTTTCTCTTGTATAGGCTATGGACATGCTGGCATGGATAGGGAACAGCCTAGGGTGAAGACAGGAGCACAGGGAACAAATGGGATGTGAAAATGGGGCCTGGGAGTAGCCCAAGAAGGATGGCCTGGAAGAAGCTCCCTTTGTGTGTGAAGCTGCACTGTGCGTGCCAGGCTGGAAAAGGACACCAGTGTCTGGATGGCAGTGTTCCTTTGACTACTTAGATGCCCTCCTGACAGTGAGAACAACATATCATCTCCTAATCCTCACAGGTGTGACAAACTTTTCTTAGGGATCCTGTCATGTCTTGACAAAATCCTAGTTGCACTTGCTAGGTCGCAACCTCTGCCTCTTGCATAGAAGATCTGTCACAGAATTGGCAATGAGCCTACTGCCCTCTCCACCTATTCCCATTTTTGAGCAACCCAATAAAGCACAATCTTGGCACCACCTCCCCCACTATTTTTCTGTCAGGCAGGAGTGCTGCCTGCTGAACACGTCTTCATGCAGCACAGTGAGCCTCCTCTCCATGATCTGCCCAACACTTGACCATAGATCACCTCTGTCAGGATGAGGGTGAGGGCCTATGTTATGTTGGTCCTCCCTAAGTAGTTATTTCTCTTTGAGGTGCTCCTCAGAAGACCCAGTGTTTTAGAGGGCCCTGGAAGAAGGATGAGGATGTAGAAGCTTCTCTAGGAGGGATTTTTGTGCTGCATGCTGAGAACTTGCTTGTTATCTGCCAGGTAGTAGCAATGCCAGCTATGAGAGCTGGCTTCTATGCCACACATGACAATTTCACCTTCTGTAAGTGAGGTGGAGCAGTAGGCAGAGTCTGGTGCATGAAAACCAGAGCAGGTATCCCCAAAGTGTAAACCTATGAAGATCTGTGGAGTTTCTTCCTTGTAGGGATGCTGATGGTAACAGTCCTAAGCCAGGTCCTGACCCCATTGCCTCAGACTTTTCACTGTCAGTCTGCTTTCCCACAGTCAAAGCCTTATTTTGCCTTGAGTCCAGAGGTGTTTGTGGGACTGACTCCACATGGTAAGAGCCAAACCAACCCAGAGGAAGGGATGTGTGTGCACCTGTGTATGTGCACCTGTGTGCAGGAGGGTGAAGGGAAGTCACAAAGGGAAGTCAATCACTGCTGGCAAGTGTACCTCCATGCTGGGACCATGCAGCAAACCAAGACAGGTAAATGCTGTGAGAGATGCTTAGGGACCTCCCCAGCTACCACATGGAGCAGGCTCAGTGGTCTTCCAGCAGGGCAACCATCCAGGCAGAAAAGACCAGTGGCTGGGGCACAGAATTGGACAGAAAAAGGGGGATGACAGGCTAGGGGGGATGGAGTCTTGTTCCTCTCCCCAGCTCTTCCCTCCCTGTGCTTCTCTGCTGTGTGGTCTTGTAAACAGTTCTGCTCAGTCAATACTTTAAGGGGGAGCATTAACCTGTAAGGGTTTTTGCTTTTTCTCCTCAACACCTCAACAAGATAGAAAAGAAAGGTCAGGGATACAGCTATCATCAGGCCCTTCTATTTTCTCAAGTGGGGGTAAGGCTGGATAGGAGGGAAAAGCCATTTCTCTCCCAGCTGTAGCCCCCCATTTCAAACCATTGGATGAAGTTTGCACAAGATGGACTGTTCTGTGGGAGGAAGAGGGCAAGGAAGGGGAACAAAGTGTCTCACCTTCCTTCCTCCTCCCTTCTTCTTTGTCCTGCCCCCTCCCTCAGGATGAGGGCTCACAAAGTGATGCCAGCCCTGTTGGAGGAAAGCAGATTTAACGTTCTATTTGCATGACAATTTTACTGTATTTTTCTGAGCAAACACCTGTTGTGTATGTGCCAGTTTGTTGGAATTTAACCTCCTCCCTCCAAGTCTTTCCTGTCCTTGTCCCTGTTTTCTCTGCTCCTTTCATTGATCCCTGATGTGATTTTATGAGAGACTCCTACCAGTTTGAGAGGGAACATACCCCAAGGAGAACCCAAACCAATCACCCCATAAACCTTATTCCTTCTTCTTTCCAGTGTCCCCCTTTCCCGTGCTCCAAACGTGGTCTCTCAGCTGCTTTTCACAGTCATGTGTGTAAAGGGGTAGGTGTTATGTACCAAAGGCCTGCTCTTTCTGGTGGCCATTGTCTCTCCTTGTTATTGAGGAACAGGAGTGAGGCCTGTCAAGATAGATGTTGTAAGAGAAATCGTCACTGCCCTCCCTTTGCCCTGGTTGCTCTTTCCCAAAAAGCAAGGTTATTCTAGAGGGAATGTGGAGTGCTTTAGCTGAAGGGAAACATCTGATACAGTGAAAACTTGATGTGCAGCTGATTGCAATTACTTGGAAGATCTCCCACCACCTTCCTCTTGTTGGCTGTGTAGACCTCTGGATTAGGTTTATCCTATGCATTCTCTACTCTGGCTGGCCTGACAGAGGGCAGGGCCTCAAAAACCTCTTTGTTGGGAAAAAGTGTGGAGAGACTGCCTGAAGTTTCTAAGGCCTCTAGGGCTTGGCTTTGGCAAGTCCCTCAGTGCTGCCTTCTCCTAGGGGAAAGTGGGCTTCTGGGGCCAAACCAAGACCAAAACATTTCACACTTTATTTCTGGCTTGGTGAATACTCGCAGAGAAAACAGGGGCTTAGTTCATCTCACTAGTAATTGTGGAGGGTGAGGAATGAGATTGGATGCAGACCTGCCCTCTAGCCCCAAGAACAGCCTTGGGGAGGAGCCTGGGCTGGGGTCCTGCACCCAGGAGAGAGAAGGTGAGACTCTAGCTGAGCATGCTGTTCCTGTGGGGCAGTGCTCTTTCCCATATCTGCTGGTGCTGCCCCAGTTTATGCTGCAGTACCATGTTCCCTTCTCCCCCTCCCCACTCTTCCATACTGAATAAATCCCTCTTGAGGCAGGTGTGAAATATTCATGACTGACAAATGAAGAATTATGTCGGGCTGAGGAGGCCTCAGTGTGTTTGCAATGCTAATCAGCCTTCTTGGCTGGAGGAGGCTCTGCCTGGCAGGCTTGAAGGAAGGAGGAGAAGATGCAGGAGGAAGGTGGAAAAGGAGCTGAGAAAGAGACGAGGGGCAGACACAGTAGGGATGAATAAGGTATGGTGGGACCAAGGAGTGGTGAGACAAGGAGGTAACAGGTAGAGGGAGATGGAAAAGGTGTAGAAGAGGGACAGGCTGAAAGGACCTGGGGAAGAAATGGCTACAGTGGAAAGAATGGGATGATAAAAGGACAAAGGGAACAGCAAGGAAAAGGATTGAGTGCAGGGATGAGGGCTCTCTGAGAGGAGGTGGAGAGTAAGTCAGCAGTGCCTGGAGAAAAAAAATCTAGGCAGACTTCATGATGAGCTGTGAGCCCTCTCTGTAGGGCAGAGCTCAGTGGTACAGGGTGGGCAGCTGCTATATAGGTAGGAGCTGGACCCAGGGCCCCAAAAGAACATTTGCCATGCTTATTGCTGACTGGAAAGCTCAGCTACATCAGGAAGGACACACAGCCTCCAGAAGCCTGGAAAATATCCCTTCTACCATCACCACCTCCCTCCACACAAGATGAAGTCAAGAAGAGCCTCATGGAATTGTGTCCTCTTGCTGGAGCCAGCTTGCTGCTGTCCCACCGTCTGAGCAGGAGGGAACCTCCTCAGGGTGGCTTGGTGTGGGACGGACATTTTGTGCTACCCCCCGCCAGGCTATGGGGGTTTCTTGTAGGGCTGGTGGAGCCTGCCCCACCTCAGCCGTGCCCTGCCCACCCTGTCTGAGGAGGTGGTTTTGGGTCCTTCCCTGGAGAAGGGGCAGAGGGGAGCATCTGTTGCGTCCCCCCTACACACGCACGCATTCCCAGCCCTGTCCCTCAGCCACTTTGGCCTTGTACTGTGAGGGGCGTTCTCGGCCTGCCTGCCCTTGACGGTCCCCCCCCGCCCTGGCGAGGTGTCTGTACCTCTCCCCGGCCGTCCTACGAGGGCAGCTCTCTGCAGGGCTGCCCCAACCCACCCCGTCCCTGCATGGAGAGAGGGCATCCTCTGCCTGGCTTCTCCTTCTCCCTCTTCTCCCGCTCCTTCTCCTCCCTGCCCCACCAGGGGTCAAATTCCCTCCTCCCCCCTTCATGGTGCCCCTCCGTATGCCCCATCCTCGCGCGTTCGGCTTGGCCTTTGCCTCCCCCGTAACTACCACCGCCACTGTGAGGCCTTGCTCTTGGGTGGCCTGTCCCCACCGCCTGCTCTCCACCCTCTCTGGGGGGAAGAGGAAGAGGCTGTCGGGCTCAGGCCAGACCCTCCAGGGCTGGTACGGCTGGTCCATCCACAAGCACAGCGTCTGGGGTGAGGGGGTGGGAAGGGGCGAGCAGCTGCCAGGCACAGAGAAGGGGGTGTCAGCCCTTGAATGTAAGGAAGGGCCTGGGAGGCAGCTGCTGGGACTGGCTCCTTGTGGCCTCTTTGGTGTTCCTCCTTCCGTAACAACCCTGTGACCCCCCCCGGTTGTGTATGGACAAATTTAAGTTGGAGTTACATTCTTTACTTTCTTCTTTTTTTTGAATTTATTTTCTTTTCTTCTTTTAGAATTGTATTTCCCTCTTGTTATTTTCTTTCTTTTTTTTTTTTTTTTCTTCTCTCTTTCCTTCTTTTCCTGTTTTAAAACTGAATGGCACGAAATAATTTTTCCTCAACTCGGAGATTCCTGTCTGGAGAAAATCAATTTCTATATTTGCAATAAATTTCTTATTTAAAAAAAAACAAAACCAACAAAAAACCTAAAAAAAAAAAAAAAATTCAACAAGCAAAAACTATGAAAAGCTGCTTCTGAGTCCATTTGTTCCAGACTTGGCTGGTAGAGAAGGTGGGGTGGGATGGGACGGGATGGGATGGGATGAGATGGGATGGGACAGAACGGGACGGGACAGGATGGAATGGGATGGAAGGAGATGGGACAGGATGGGATGGGATGGGAGGAAACAGGGTATGGGTGAAACTGAGAGAGTTGGGTCAAGGCATGGGAAAATTGTCCCAGGCACCCAGTAGTCACCTGCTTCCCCCAAACACACTGATTCTCTTCCCTTGGCTGTTGACTGTTTTGGAGACATCCTTATTTCCACCCAGTTGTCAGTTCTGTCATGATCCCAGCCCTTTCCTGCACCAGTCAGCACCCAAGTTCTGCCCCACCCAGGGCAAGCAGACAGCTCTGCCTGAGTGTAAGGCAGAGCTTCCTTGCCTGTTACCTACAGAACAAATCCTCTGTCTGAGCTCCAGAGCTCTCTGGAGGAAGGCAATCCAAGGCAGGCGATCCAGCCGTGGGTAATGACTGAGCAATCTGTAGCCTAATCCACCAGCAGATATCCTGATCTCAGCTCTTCCTAAGCATCAATATTTAAAGTCAAGAATACAGCCAGCAAATCCATGCCTATTGGTGCATTTATACACATAATTAGGCCAATTTGTGTATGGTGACATAGCAGCCATTCCCTTGCATGTCTTGTCTCTTCTCTGCCTCCTGTTTCTTAATGTTTCTAGTTTCTCCTGAGAGTGGTAAGGCTCCTTGGCTCAGAGGGTTTCTTTTTTTTTTTTTTTTTTTGCTCTTGCACATCCAGCTCTGATTAGACAAATCTAGCCATGGCTTCTAGGCTTCGTTATTGAGCGTGTTGAGCTCACAGCCTCTGCTCTTTGTGTAGCAAATGATAGGAATAAATGGTTCTAGGGAGTTGTGACTATGGACACAACAGCTCCTGGATATATGTGCTGCAGTAGCTGATGACTCTTATTAATGCTTGAATTGATTTGAGAGCAGACCTAGGAGCAGATGCTACTACAGGCAGATGCTTCACAGTCTGACATGTTCTCCACTGGACTTGGGAAGAATGCTTGAGTGTGGGAAGGAATGGTGCTGGGCTGTGTATCTCTGGAAGATGGACAATGGTGCATAACAAAGGGGAGCTCTCCTGGGGTTAATCAGAGCTTCATCTGCTTGGTGGAAAGGTGGATGCTTCAATCAAAGTGATGTTCCTGGCATCTGCATCTCTGCAGTGCAGGGATGCAGGCCTTCTGAGACAGGGAATCTCAGACCTTGGGAAGAATTAATGCATAAATTATAAAGAGGCGTAATCTAATCAGTAGGGAGCCCCCATGCTGTTTATTTTGTTGCTAAATTCGATTTTGTCTCCACAGTCCTTGCATTTCATTTGGTTGCTCTGTCACAGGGATGAGAAAGGACAAGATGTATTTGCAAATGCTGTTTAGGGGGAGCGGGAAGCTTTGGGAAGGGAAGACTGTCAGGGCTGAAGACATCATAAATGTCCTGAAGCCAGGTGAGGTCTGTTGGGCTGAGGGGACATGGAGGAACTGTAGTCAGCCCTCTGGGCCAAAATGATTTGTGGTGAAAGAGTTAAGCAGTGCTTGTATTTAAACAGCCTTTGGCTGTTTCCAGTCAGACAGCTGAGGAGTCCTCTGCTCTGCATACTGTTGTGTGAGATGGTGTGTGTCCAGAAAAGGCATGAGGTGCGAGCTGTGTCTGTGTGTCTGCATTATTCTCTCAAGTGCCTCTGGATGCAGCTGTGTCCAACTGACTGCAGTTACTGCAGCAAACCAGACTGACCTTTGCCTCCAGAACCTGCTTGGTGGACCATGATGTCTGCATCATGGAGAGGGAGAAGGGGCCAGGGCTGTGCTGTGGACAGTGAAGTGGCTGCAGTGTGAGGGTGGCCAGAGTGAGTTGGCCTGCTAAGCAAACCCACCCTGGAGGAGAACAGGGGTTCTCTGCACAGCCTCATTACTTGGTTGGCTGCACCCTTGGGAAGACTGTTTTGTGTTTCCTTGTGGTTGGTTTGTGCTGATGTGGTTCTTTTCCACCCTTATGAAGTTCAGTGACTTATCCAAGCTGTAATTTGCCTCAGCACAGAAAGACCTGACTTAGCCACAGAGCCTTTTGCTGGCAGTCATACGGGACAGTTGTCATCTCTGCCTATGTGGACATTTGCCTGTGCCTCTGTGTTGTGGTACCGGCAGGCAAGTAGGCAACATTGCCCTCTTCTGGACTGACTGTAGGCACTGGAGGAGCATCTCTGATGGAATGGCAGATCAATCCTCTTTCCACTGCAAAGCTAACAACCTTTCTAGGTCTTGGTTTCCCATCCAAATTTTGGTGGCTTTTACAGTAGCAAGCTTGGATTAGAGGATCCTTCTCTGCAGCACTGAGTGCCTGGGCAACCTGAGCCATCGTGACTCCTCAGGGTCAGGCCAAGCCTAGGAGAGCAGAGTGAGGAATGTCTCCTCTCCAGATAATGTTGGCTCCAATGGAGCCAGTAACCAACAGCTCTGAAGGGCAATGAACCCGTGGCTGAAGGTGTGAGGGTCATGCTGCTGAGCTTTGTCCTGAGGGCTGTCTCTCAAGGGGATGAGAGCAGTGCAGGCTAGGGAATAGTCAGGCTAACATCTTTCCCCACATCTTGGATGCCTTTTCAATTAAAACACAGATGTGTGTGTTACACAGAGCTGGAGGACAGACTGAGAGCTACAGAGAGCCCAAGGGGATTTGGGATTTTAAGTGCACAGGCCATGCTCACCCGTAGCAGGGGGGCAGAGGATGTCACTGAACAGCCTCTACATTTTCCTTCTGACCCTTGAAGGAAACACAAACTGAGAGAAAGAAAACCCAAACAGCCTGAAAGTGAAATATTTAGGAGTGAAAGGATGAGATTAAATGTAGACTTGAATACTTTTATACAAGTTCCTTTACACTGTTAAGAAGATGAGTAGATCACTATCACTGGTGGTCCCCTACAGGGACAAACTCAAGCTTCTGCCACAGATTTGGTGGGACTATGGCAGTGTGCAGAACTGCTCCATTCTTTCGCTTCCCAAATATTCAACAGGGATCTGTGTCTTCCCTTCCCTTGTCAGACTCATTGGAACAGGGTCTGTCTCTCACAACATGGTTATGTGATACCTCTTACAGTAGGATTGCCAGGCTCCTCAGGGACTGGCAGTTAACATGCATTCCCAAAGGAGAAAGGAATGGTATCCAAAATGAGTCTGAGGAGCTGTATTTGTGAGTCCTGCTAAGCAAGGCAGAAGTAAGCAGGTGCCCAGCCAATGCTAGTGTGGAAAATGAATCAAAAGCCTCATCATTTTTTAAATAAGAAACACTTCAAAAAAGAAAAGTATTCTGCTCCATCCCTCTGTTGCCAGAAAGGGCATAATTAAGAATTCATTGCAACTTCTGCACCCAATTTTCCAGCCCAGTGCATTGTCCCACTTGTCTTGCTCCAGCTCCAAAGACAGTGGAGGCTCTGCCATGAGTATCGAGGGACAAATGGAACCTAAATAATAAGATGAAACCTGAAGAATGGCTGTGGGGGATCTGGGGACCTCTGGGGAGAAGTGGCTGAAGGAGGGAAAAGCATAGCCAGTCATGGAGTGTGAGGAAGAATCAGACTTGCCCACAGACTTGTGAGCAAATAGGCACAAACCTGCCTCAGCTGCCTGCTGTTGCCAGATCACAACACATGCCTGGGAATTTCTTTCTTCTCTGTCCTTTCCCTTCCTGAACATCTGGAGTTGATTACTGGGGATTCCTAACATCTGAAAATGGCATTGTTGGAGCAAGGTCCTGAGCTGCAAGACAGTGATGCAGCTGACAAAGGTGGCCAAGCCAAGCCAAGCCAAGCCAAGCCGTATCATGGATTCATCAGGACAAGGAGGTGCAGGTTAAATCTATAAAGGCTGCAGTGGCTGTACCTGTTGTGTATGAGTGCCTTCAGGTAAAGAAAGTGGCTGCTTAATGTCATGATACCTGCTTGTCTGGAGGAAAAGTGGCTTCATTTTGGGCTTTGCTTAAATTGGGCATTGGCCCAGAAGACACATGAGATCCCAGCTTCTCATCCCTTTATGATAAGTGGAGAGAGAGCTGTTGCCTCTGTTTCTCTGCTGTACATTTTCTGTCTTGTGTCACTGTCAGCCACAAGATTTCCTACCTGTGACACCTTTTCTCTTTCTCCCTGCCTCTCAAGTGGCAGCCAAAGAGATAATTGGTATTTTTGACTCTGTCTGTTCAGCCCTTTGTGCCAGGAGCTGCCAGACAAAACTGTGAATTACATAATAAGGGTTAATTAGAGGTTTTCAGGGCCATATTACCATATCCATGAGGATGGTGCCCTCCTTTTTGGGCCATTGTAGGAAGCAGTGCTTAAGGGAAAAAGGAGCAGGGAGGTGTCAGTGGCATTGATGGTGGTTTTGGTGGCCAGGAAAAGGATATTCTGGCTCCTTAGAGGCATTAGAGGTGCTGGGGTGGAGCACACAACTCATGAGAGAGAGAAGCGAGGATGGACACAGACTGGTGGGGTGGACGTAAAGGGTTTTTAAGCTCCTTAGAGCTGTGGTCTGATGCTGGAGGGGTATCTGGGTGCCAGATCCCTCACTGGTCCTCCTTCCTCCTTCCACTGCTGCAGGGAGCTGAGCTAGAAGGTAGAATTTGCCAGGGTAATGTCCAGAGAAACCGAGGCTTGAGTGACCTCTGAAAAGGCCTCAGCCAGCCACGACTGCCAGGTGACCACTCTGCTCCTGGATGAGCAGTCTGCTTCTCTAAGAAGGCATCATGGGCCCAATCCTGCCTCTCTAAGAAGGTTGTCCTGCCTGCGACTGAGTGTGCAGCAGGGAGGGAGGACCAGTGCAGGGTGGAGTGTAAGAGGGAGAGAGGGGATCCTCCAGGTTTTGCTGTTCCTGTAGTCTCAGAGCTGCTCTGTCTACATCTGCCTTCACTCTGCACGTGCTGGGTTGTTTGACCTTGGGGTTGATGAGGAGACACTGCTCCCTTATGCCCTCCCAGATCCTGTGCGGAGAAGGGGCACTGATTTCCCCAGCCCTGTTGTGCAGTGTGTGTGCCTGAAGGTGAAACTGCCTGAGGCACACCAGAAAGAAGATTTAGATGACAGATCTCCTTCCTGCTTTCAATTGTTGCTATGCAGGGATGCTTTGAAGTGGTTGGATTTGCCAGCACAGCCTCTCTACACCCCCATGCCCTCTTAGAGGAAGAAGAAACTCGTTGCTTGAAGGCCTTGGAGCAATCACTTCAGCATATCATGGAGTCTTTCCACTGAAAAGTATAATCTGCAAGATAACTACATCTGTGAATTCACCCAGTTACAGCACAACACACCATCCTGGGTCTGAAGCAACTGGAGAACTCCCTTGCCTTGGTCTCTTGGAAAGTGGCATCCCTTGTTCCCCAGACAGAGTTCATGAAACACCTTTGGGAAATGGAAGAGATTTGTCTCCCTTGGTTTCTCTTCACATCACTAAGTCCCAAGTCTGGTCAGTGTGGTGGATGGAGGGAAGCAGCACACGATGGCAGCCAAACCTCTGGGCTTCTTCTGCCTGGCTACCTGTGAGAACCAGCCAGTCACCCAAAACAATGTCAGAACAGGACACAGGCTCTCCTCTCACCTCTGCTTTACCTTCTAGGTCATTAGCTCCCTCCTCTTTTCCTGCAGGTTGTGCTTTCTTCACAATTTTTAACCACTCCTTTCACATTCTCCTCTTTTCCTGTTTTCTCTGTTCTCCACCCTCCTTGATTGACCCTCTCTCTTCACTGGGGAATAATGATTTATTTTATCTCTCCTCCCCTTCATTTTCTTGATATTTTCTCTCACCATCTTCCATCTGTTATCCTTTTCCCATTTCTCCATTTCTTTCCTTCCATTCAACCCTGTCTGTCTCCTCCCATGTCCACAAATTTCCCCCTCTCATATGATGTCTAATATAATTCCTCACATCTTGAGTCATCCAGACCTGCAAGGAAATGGTTTCCCACAGGGAAACAGAATGTGAGAAATATCTTTGTTCACCAAAAATTAAAGAAAAAAGCCAAAACGTGGGGTTTTTTCACAAGCAATATTCACGACTGGTTTAGAGTATTTCTGCATCAATGTGCACTGAAAGTGCTGCTAAGGTTCTCAGGCAATGCAGTGGGGCCAACCTGCACAGCACTGGGGCAGACAGAAGGTGGAATCTGGGGGGAAGCGGAGATACAATCAGTGTCTGAAACAAACTTAGTGTGTGAGTCAGCTGGATATTCCCTGCTGCAGTCATTTCTGAGATGATGTCTCTGCCCAGATTACTCCAGCAGTGACTCTTTCAGAAATGGCCGTGGTTGTGGGGCTGGAAGGGCAGGGGGTCTCTTCTAACACGGTGCCACACCATCAGACATAGGAACCTGGTGAACACTCAGAGCCTCCCTGGAAAGTACTTTTAGGAGCTATCAAGCACCTTGCCCTACAGACACATTTCCCTGCTGGATCTCCAGATCTCTCCTGGCTCCTTGTTGAATGTTTTCAGCTGTAACCAGCTTCTTCCCCACCTTGACCCCAGAGGTGACCTACTGCAGTGCCTGGGCATCACCCACAGGCTAGGATTTCTTAACAAAGACTGCAGTGCAGAGGAAGTCAGATTTGGGCAGAAGCATCACCCAGAAATGACTGAAGGAGAGAAAGTAACATACTGTTCTTGCAGGCAGGGGACAGACTCAGCACCACACATAATGACTCAGAGAGCAGCTTTGGTGGGCAGAGAAAGAAAATCTCAATGAATCCCGCAGGCCTTTCTGTTTCAGTGATCTATTAAAGAAACCATACCTCTATGTACAGCAAGTACAGGCTTAATCCCATGTGATCCTGATATTTTTAGCAGCTTGCTCATGGATAGGGTAACTGGGACTTTTTGCTTCACTAACAGGAGCCCTGAAGCCAGAGCCCAAAGATTCCTAGTTAATAGGTAGAGCTCAGGTGAAAATCCAGGTCTGCAAGTGCTGCAGTGAGAGACAAAAGCTGTTTGATTACAAGAAAAACGTCTTGGGATCTAGCTGAACCAGCTGTTCTACAGCAGGATCTTAGGCTAATTCACTGTGTAACCCTGTTGGGATCCATGGAGATGGGGAGAGGTTGGAGAGGCGGGCACCTGCTTCATCAGTGCTGGGGACAGCACGCGGTGCAAGGATGGTGGAGCAGTGTTGGACCTTGATGCACGCGGGGGCTGCATACAGGCAGGAGATTGGGAAAGGAGCTGGCAGAGTGGCAGCAATGGGATGTGCCTTCTAACAGAATGTGCCTTCTAACAGAGGAATGTGGTTGTGTTCGAGGGTTCCAGGATGAGGGAAGAGATGAGAATTTTGACTCTATGTTTTAGAAGGTTGATTTATTATATTATGATATGATATGATATGATATTATATTATATTATAATGCTATATTTAAACTATACAAAAAATGAATAGAGAGAAAGGATCCATCAGAAAGCTAGAAAAGAAAGGAATGGAATGAATATAAACTATGCAAAAAAAGAATAGAGAGAAAGGATCCATCAGAAAGCTAGAAAAGAAAGGAATGGAATGAATAACAAAATTTTGTGACTGCTTACAGCCTCAACACAGTTGGCTGTCATTGGTCATCAAGTAAAAACAATTTCACATGCGGGGTAAACAATTCTCTAAATCACATTCCAAAGTAGCAAAACATGGAGAAGCTGAAGCTTCCCAACTTCTCAGGAGAAAAGATCCTGGCAAAAGGATTTTTCATAAAATATGTCTGTGACAGAGGAGTGCCTTCTAACAGAATGTGCCTTCTAACCTTGGGAGTGTGTGGTGTTTCTCTGCAGGGCACCAGGTCTCTCCCCTTCCCAGTTTATCCCAGGCCAAGCTGAGTGTTCTGGAGCGGGGCAGAGTCTCCAAGCCCTGCAGAGCCTGTGGCTGTGCTGCTGTGTGAGGACTGGTACCATGACCAGGCTCTGTGGTTGCAGCCGGGCTCCTCTGCTCTGTGATGCAGAGCACGTGCTTGCAACCTGCTGTTATAAATGAGGGGATTTGGTGGGCAGGAAAGGATTCCCCTGGTGGGTCAGCTCCTTCTACTGTCACCACCTGGAACCATCTGCACAGAAGAGATTCCTTGGATCTTCACCAGGATTCCTTGGACAGCACACACCCAGAAGGCTCTTGCCAGAAACATTCCCTGCAGTCAGCCCTGGCGTCAGGGTTTCTCATCCTCCAGATGGGGCAGCCCTCATAGCTTACTCCTCCATTGCTGGGATCTCAGGCAGGAAAAAGGCCCACTGGAAGAAGGCACAGGTTTTCTGGTCTCTGTATGATCATCTCCAGGTGACCACCAGGCAGAAGCAGCAAATTTATCTTCTCAGGGATCATGACCTTTCTTCAAATGAAGGAAATATATTGTGGAAAAGCAGCAGAAAATTTGCCATATCAGCATGAATCAAAGCTGTCTGCATTTTCTCCTCCACTGAGGATTCTAAAATTACAAATGATCTGAAGAAGGCAAACAAGGCAAAAGTACTGGCTATTCCTTCCCAAGTGAGAACACTGAGTATCCTTGAAATGATTAGGCATCTAGTTTAAGAGAAATTCAAGAAAAAATACCATAGTAAAGAAATAGCTGATGAAATTCCTCACCAAAATGTTTAAACCAAATTTCTGAAAGTCTTTGAAGTGCTGTTGGCCAGTATTAAGGAGAGAGAGAGAACACTGGGACAGATGGACCTTCATGACAATCCAGTAAATCCGTTCTTCTGCATTATTGCGCATCTTATCCAACCTCTGTCAGCCTTGTGCCAAGGTCTGCCCAGCAAGGCTGCTGCAGTGGTCTGACATGCCAGGTAACTGTTAGCCTGATACTGAGATCATCTGACAGTCCTGAGGGGAAAAGAGCTGCATTTGAAACTTCCCAGCACTGCAGCAGTGAGACTCAGAACAGAGTTTCTGCAGCTGCTATTTCCAGTTCTCCCAGCACACAGTTAGCTCTGCATACAATTCAGATCTTAAAACTATTTGGTGTGGGCCAAAAGGGCAAGTGGGATGTGCAGGTAGAAAAAAAGTTGAAATGTACACAGCAGCAATCAGACAAATTAACAGGAGAATGGACTACATTTATCTTGGGTTTCTTGTCAAATGAAAACATACAAGGCAGAACACCTCTGGAGACATGCTTGCCTTGGGAGCAGAGTGCCCACATAGGAGGTGTTGTCACCAAGACCAGGCACATCAGATCACATGAGAGAGGGAGAGCCATGGTACCAGGGCAGTGGAATCCTCTAAGCAGCAAAATTTGCCTCATGACAAGAATGCTGATGTCAGTGATTGCTGACACGGGAGTATGTATGGGAAATGGTAGGATAGAAAAACCCCAAGATTTTATTGGTGAAAACAGACAAGGAAAAAGCTGAAAAACATTGCTTCATGACCTAAAGCCCCTTCTGAACCAGGATAGGTCTTGAGACAGGGAAGTCCCAGTGGGATTGATCCTGGGAGGTGTCAGGCTATTCTAGATGTGCTAATGACCTTGTTTGCAGTTGGCTGCAGGTCCTCTCTCGAGCAGATGGTAGGCACACTCTGCACTGCTCACCCGTGGGACACAGTGCTGAGTGTCCCCGAGTTAACCTCCTGGTGAGCTCCCCATGACTGTCCAGAACCTTAAAAATCACAAGAATACAAAAATATGTGAGGCAAAAGGAGAACCTGGGAAATCTGGCTGGCTGCTAAATGAGACAGGTGCCCTGGTGAGACAGGGCATTGAAAACACTGAGGTATTGAGTGGCTTCTCCAGCTCAGTCTTTAGTAACATTACTGGCCTTCAGAGATGCCAGGGCCCAGAGACTGGGGGGAAATAGGGAGCAACTTAACCTGTGTGGAACAGGATCAGAAAATACTTAAGTGAACTGGACATCTGTAAGCCCATGGGCCCTGATGGGATGCATCCAGCACTGCTAAGGAAGCTGGCTGGTGTAATTTCAAGGTCAGTCCAAATAGTCTTTGAACACTTATGGTAAGTAGGAAAAGTGCCTGAGGATGGGGAAGAATGTAAATGTCACTATGGAAGTCTCAATTTGTAAGAAGTCATGGAAAGTACTGTGCCAACCGGAAAGCAGGGAATTCCTCTGTGTTCTAGTGGCATGTTAGAACAGAGGGGTGATGCTGCATGGAGGAATCCATGCATTTCTGATTCCTGCCAAGTTGGAACAGTGTTGGTGAGGCAAGGTTTATAGAGGGAGAGAAATTAATTTTTTTTGACAAGCCAAATTAAACGTAAAAATGGACAAGCTCCTTTTTGGACTTGCTGTATTTACCTCCTCCTGTGGGCCTGACACCCTGTCCATTTTTTTGTGCTTGTATCCTAGCTGATTCTTCACACAAACCTTGCTGCTCCTACCATCTTCAGACTTAGAGCAGCCTTGAACTTAAAATATAAATTCCTATTTTCACAAAGACCAAGCTGTAAAAGCAACATTCCCTACACTCATTGATGAGCTGGGGAGAAAAGAAAACCAAAGATTAAGGATTTGTTTGATGATGTCCTTGCATATGAGTACCCACTGTGATAATCCACACGTGCAATAATGAAGAAGAGGATCAGCTCTTCCTCCAGGTAGTTGAACTGCAGTTCAGCAGTTAATCTTTCAGAGCTGATCTTTGCTACAGTATAGCTTGTTCTCACACTAAGCTCACATGGTGTTCAGGTTGACTCATGAACCTGTCACATTCTGGAAGCACCACTTTCTGACAGATAATAGAGCCAAACAGATCAGGGTCTAAAGCAAAACCCTCATGGATTTGCCAGTGAAGGCTTGTCTTGGTGAATCCTGGGAAATTGGGCATGTTCTTGTGTTTCAGATAAGCCATAAGGGTTTG
This sequence comes from Onychostruthus taczanowskii, assembly GCF_017590055.1. Taxonomy (NCBI): domain Eukaryota; kingdom Metazoa; phylum Chordata; class Aves; order Passeriformes; family Passeridae; genus Onychostruthus; species Onychostruthus taczanowskii. Next base: position 3,462,542 of record NW_024502902.1, read on the forward strand.
GCTCCTCCTTGAGGGAAGGGAACTGAGCAAAGCAAATAGTAATAAAACAAACCGAATGGTAATATAGCAAACCAAATGATACAGACTAGCAGGGAGTGAGATACTGCAAACAGAGTGAATAAGACAGAGCCTTGTTCCTTGAAACTCCCACCAATGCCAAAAAGAAACAGACAGAAGAAAAAGAGATGTCTGAAAGCACAAGTGTGAGGGAGAGAGGGAGAGTGTGTGAAACAGACACTGAGGGAAAGGGATCCTGTACAACGCTTGAGAGACATGGGTCCTGCAGCCTCTGTGTTGGTGTTAGAGCTTGTGAGTGTGTGAGACAGCCTGTGTGAGAGAGCCCCAGACAGCTCCTGTGTGTGTGTGTGTGAATGGGGGCGTGAGAGCCTGGCACAAAGAGAGGGGGGCCAACGTGGAACCTCTTCAACCTCCTCTCTGCCTGGGAAGCCATTTAAGGGCCTTGGAGTTGCAGTGGGGTGACACATTTCGTGTAAGGATGGGGAGATGCAATAGCTGTGCACTGACCCCTCTGGCTCAAATCAACGGTGCCACCACATCACTGTGCGAGCCACCACAGCCTCTGTCTGTGCAATGCCTTCTCTCTTTTGGTGCTTACCCTCCATCCCCACCAAACCTGAAATACCACCTGACTGCTCTGCAGGGTTGAAGGTGGAGGTGAAGGAGAGTGGTTGAATAAACCTTTTCCCTTCCATGTACACTGGGAAGCCAAGAAGGACTAGTAAAAATGCCCTGGCAGATGGTAGCTGCTGTCCTGCTCCCACAGCCTGTCCTGCTGCCTTTGTGTTTGTGGTATTTGAAAGCAGAGCAGCAGGCAGACACCTTTCCTCTTGCTTGCAGGAGGCTGTCCACAGAGCCAAATGGCCAGCACAGCATAGTCAGCTCCTGCAGCTGGCCAGACTCAGTCCTCTCTCACCACAAACTCCCAGTCTTGGAAGGATGGGAACATAGTGCTCTTTCCCAGCACCTGTTTAGCTTGAACACATGAGCTGTCCTGCTGCTTCTGCTTGTCATCCAGTGCTCAAAGACCCCTTAGTTTTGATCAGGACTCAGGCCTTTTCAAGCCTTACAAAACTGAGGGAAACATAAGTGTGTTGGCAAAACAAGGGTTTCTGCAGTGCTCATGCAGTGTGAAATGCAGCCCGGCGCTGTCAGCTGGAGAGACAGCAGCATGAGCAGGTGCTGGGAACAGCCTGAATGTTTGAGTGGCTGTCCTCAGAGAGACTAAAAGCTGGAAGAAAGGCATCCCAGGAAAACTCTGGAGATGGGAAATGATGCCATTGCTGCAGGTCCTCAGGAATCTAGAGGGCAAGATTCTGGTTTCCAAAGCCATTTTTAGTGACCTGGGTTATCCAAGACATTAGCTGAGTGATGGTGAATACTAAACAGAACCTGTGGGAGATATTCTGGGGGAGAAGCTGAAGACATGTGGGTGACCTTGCACCACACACCAGTGTCCAGACCTCTGATTCACTCCTTGACTGACTGTCCTGGGTTGTAAGTTGTGGTTTGGGGGTGTGTGTTGTATTTCCCATCTGTTAGATGTGGGGCAGTTATCTTCTGTTAACTGGGCAGTTTATCTCTTCCCCAACCAATCCTCCCTCTGAGGAGATATCTTCTGTTAATGGGCCGTTGAGTCTCACTGGATGATTGATAAAAATTACATCATCCCATTGGGAGAAGCTCTGCCCAGGGGGAGGAGCCAAGCATTCCTACCTGGATATAATCTGAGACTTGAAACATCACAGGCAGCCTTTTCCCACTGGATTCCCAGAGGAAGACCAGGCCTGTCTACACCACCACTAGATCTCCAGAAGAAAACTACACACTTCTACAAGACTTCTGCTGCAACAGAACCACACCTGAGACTGCAGGAGGACTGCAGCCACCATTCCATTGGACTGCTACCAACATCCTGACCCACAGGGTGTCAGCTCATATTCTAACTCTGTCAGTGTTACTGCATTTTTTATTTTATTTTATCTTCTTCCCTAATAAAAAACTGTTATTCCTACTCCCATATCTTTACCAGAGAGCCCCTTAATTTCAAAATTATAATAATTCTTAGGGAGGGGGTTTACATTTTCCATTTCAAGAGAGGCTCCTGCCTTCCTTAGCAGACACCTATCGTTTCAAACCAAGTCACTGATACAATTTGTGCCAGCCGTTAAAACCCAGGACAGCATCAGCACTGCAGATTTTCAGAGGTACCATGAGAAATCATCTGGCAGAGCTCTTCAAAGCCCTGGTGATGTCATCACTGCAAAGTCCTGATGCAGGGCTGTTGAGCGTGTTTTTTACTGGTTGACAGTGTTCTTTACAGGTCATCCCAGCACCTTTCAGTGGGCTGCAAATTCCCACATAGCTTAGCACTGCACACCAGTAGCACAAAGTGTCTTTCAGTGCTAGTTGGACATATGTTTTGTGAGCTTTGATTGAGACTGTGATGACATATGCAAAGACACTGGCCTGCACCAGAGGCATCTCTTGTACTGCCCAGGTACAGGTCTTTTGAAAATGCCAAGAGTCTGTCCCAGGCTCATGAGATCTTGCATGCTATTTACAGCCTGTGGCTTTAGGACTCCCATCTCTGTCTTAGACAAAACAATGAGGTCATGTGTGGCAGCCTGAGGGTGACTGAGAAGGCAGACCATTGGTATCAGCTTTCTAAGGAAATGGAAACGTGGTGCTTTCCTTTCACATCAAGAGACTGTGAGTAACAGCTTTTAACAAAAAGCAATGATATTGCCCACATGAGCCTGAACGATGTCACCAATTTGTGTAGCAGCAAATTGCAAGGTTAGTTCCAGGCTCTAAAGACTGCTGAACCACTTGAGCACAGTGTAATGCCCAGCTGACCACTCCTAGTAAGTAGGATGTCCCTGCAGGCACTGACAAACACTTGTGATTACTGAATCAGAGCTGCCTGGGGAATTTGAGCACAGCCTTCTCATTGTACTGCAGGGCAAGTGTCTGAACACGCTTACCAGCAGGAGTGCCTCGGGAGGGAGTTACAGTCCTAGATAAATGCCTGTTTAAAGCCTTCTAGAAATCACTGGTCTATGTCAGAGCCATGTGGCTGTAGCTCAGATGCAGAGAATGTCTCTGGGGTTATACCTCTTAATCCAAATATTCATGTTGCTGTTGTCTGTGGAGTGAAGGAATCTTTCTTCATCACTGCTTCCATGAGAATGGATAAATATCCTTAACCTCTCAAGCTGGGTTATGGGTGAATTCAGCTGGATTGAGAACTTGAAGAGGCTCTAGAGGTGTGAAGATGTGTCTGAGTGAAAGCTATGCCCAAATCCTATGCACAAAAAGCAGGCTGTCTGTATTCAGTTCTGCACAGGGTGCACAGGAAGGTGAGGTGCCATTCCCACTCCCACCAGGCTCCCCTTGGGCAGCCCAGCACTGCCTGTGGTGCTTGCTGAAGTAGTCTGCCTTTCACAGCAGCTTCCTGTTCTTAGAACCAAAAAGTGAGGTGTGCTTCCAGTGTTCTCTCTGTGCACTTGCTCTGTGGTGTCTTGCTCCACCACTTCGCCTTCAGTCCCCTGCCTCGTCCTTGGTCACATTCCCATGCCCGTGACCTCCATCGGTATTACCTGTCCCTCCCCATCAGCCTCTGAGGACAGAGACAACAAACTGACAGGCACAAGCCACTGCTGATGGAAGGAGGAAGAGAGTCCCCACAGCTCTCTCATCAAGAAGCCCCTCTAAAACCATCCTAACGAGATCCTCCTTAGGGCCCCTGTCAGCTCTGCCTTTCTTTGCAGGCTCCTTTGACAGACGGATGTCAGTTCGGGGAAAGCTGTTTGATGTTCTTCATCTTAATGAAAGTGATCCTCCGGCAGGCACTGTCTCCTCTGCCTCTAGGCAACTGTGGTCTAGCAGTGTCAGGCTACTCTGTGCTTTGTCATACTGGATCCTAATTAGTGGCTGACTCCTGCTGCTTCTGAAGTCAACAGGGAAAACATCCCTCTGGCGGCAGTGGAGCAGGAGGTAGGGGATGGGAAAGTCGGAGCACAGAGAAATGGCAAGGGTCTGTGTGAATCCCTTCCCATCCTCCTCAAATATTACTGTCATCCCTTTTTCTCTCTTTGCTCAGCCAAAGACAGGGACGGATGTGTAGGCAGCTCTGTGTCTGCTCCCTGGCTACCACTGACCCGTAGGACACACATGTGCAGCTTTGGGTGAGAGAGAAAGGACTGAAATTCCCCCAGGCCACTCGCTTGGGGCTAGCTAAGTGCTGAGAAGAGGTGAACCTAAGGGGCATGCACTCTAGAGTGAGAAAACATAGATTACAGGATCCCTGCTCTGGACTTTTCCACCGATAATGAGATGCATCTTTTTGATTCAAGTGGTTGGCTGATGTTCAAGCTCCTGTATTTTGTTTTCCCTTAAGGAGACATATTAACAATAGATCTAGGAAATTCTCTAGGGACACCCTCTGTCTCTAAAGTGCTGCTTTGGTATGTCAAAAACTGGGAGGCAATTTCTTTGCTGCCCAAACCCCTTTCTTCAGGCTTTTCTTAGTGGCGTTTACTTCCTGTCTGCAGTTTCATTGTTTTCTCAGAATACACTGCTTTCTTTCCTCTCTCAAATACCACTGTTTTATCCCATACCTCCTACTTTTGGGAAATGGTGCATGCCTGTGTTTAGATGATGCCCATTAATGCTGCAAAGAGGCGGCTGATTGTGTCCTGGAACCATCTTAAAGACAGACAAGCTAAATTCATCTGATTAAAGGGCATTCGATCGGTTTGTTGCAGAACTTATTCAAAATCCAGTCAGATCGTCCATCCTCATCCACAAGCAAATGCAATCTCCTGAGCAATAATTACACCTGCAGCATCTCTTTTATTCAGCGCTGTCAGACACTCACAGCCCTGTCCTGGATTCCTCCCTGCCTTCCCAGTGGGGGTGTGTGTGTGGCTGCCCAGTGCAGCATCTATTTGTGCTTGTGTACTGGAGCTTTTGGAGTGATCATTATATCACTATATGCAGCACAGTGCAGGACTCGTTTCTTTCCATGGCTCTCCCTGTCGTTTCTCTGGGATACCTGATAAAGCCTGGTCCCATTACAGCTTTGGAGGCAAGGTGTACAGTGAGCTGCCTTACCATCTGCCCCCATCTCACAGGTCACTGTGGGCACATTCAGGCTGCAAGAAGACCAAATCTGACTGTGTTGTGGGTGTGTGGCCAGTCAATCAATAGGGAAGGCACTGCTCAGCTTTGGTACTTCAGGGCTACAACCTGGATAGCTGGAAGGGTTTTGTAGCACTGCTGTAAAATTCCAGATTTCTGCAAGCTACTGGAAGGCATAGATAAACCTCTTGGGAAGCATGTGACAACCCAAATACTGTGGTGTAATGAAAAGTCTTTGGGTTAATGCAACTGAGCTATGGTTATCATAGTGAATTTTAAATTATATTTTGAATACTTGGTGGTTTTTGTCTTTGAACTCTGTATACAGACTCCTTAATTCAGCCACAATCTTCCCTTTATTTTACAGAAGTGCTTCATATTTCATACAAAATTCTCAAACCTCAAAATTGGGCCCTCTTAATCTGACACCAGTAAGTGGTTCTGTAAGGGGAATAGTGGTTGAGAGACCTGGAGGCAAATTGCTAGGCTTAGCAAGGGCGGTAGAGAGGGGAAGGGTAGAGAAGATTACAGAACAAAATCCAGAGCTGCTATTTGGAGGAGATGGAGGGAGCAGGGGGGAGTGGAGAGAGGGAAGTGGTTGTCCTTAAAGAAGCATAGACTCAGGGAGCTGCTGGCCCCTCTCTGGAGGGCTCTGCTTGGCTGGGCAGCTTATTAACTGAAATTGAAAGAAAATGGGGAAGAATCAGGGCAGTGCAGCAGATAGAAGGGCCAAGGAGCCAAGGAAGGCCTGACTGATGAGGGAAAATTAAGAACTAAATGTGTTTATCTTTTCTAAGTGATGACTAAGAGGATGTGTGATAACCATCTTGCCATCTGAGAGACATGAATAACTATGTGCAAGTGTGAGTGTGTGGGCATGATCTAGGGCGGTGAGAGGGACAAGGGATTTCAAAGAGCCAGACCCCAGTGGTTACCTTGCCCCTACACAGGCTCAAGGGCAGGCAGAATCCACCTCACAGAACCAAAGAGGGACCAGTCATGCTGGGAGTCAGAAAAGGTGAGGGTAGTGGGTTTCAGTCAGGTGGGAGATGGGATGGGAAGGAAATCAGGAAATCTTGCTGTTGCTCCATCTCCAGATACAGTGATTTCTCCTGCCCTGCCCCTCCATTTTTCATGTTACCATGAAAAACTCCCCTTTAGTTGCTCTGCCTCAGTCTCCTCACTTCAGACTCTTCATGCTCCTCACTCCCCTCTTTTCTTTGTCTCTCCTTTCTATGTTTATTCTTGCTCACTCTGTTCATAGTTCCTTCCCTCTGTTGCAATACCCTTCTTCTCCTTGCTTTTCTCTTCTTTTGCCCATTTCTCTCTCTCTCTGCCCCTCCACATGCTTCTTTTTCAGCAGGTAGATCTGCATCTGTGATTGAAGGTTCATTTTCCTTTCATTCTGTGGGTGACAAATTCTGACTTGGATAATCACTTGTGAAAAATCAAAAGAGAAGCCAGCTGCTCCAGTGGCACAGGATCTGGCTGTGATGTTCATGAGGACCGATGGCAGGCAGGGTGAGGGATGGGAGGGTGCTGTGCAGGACAGGGAGACATTCTTCTTTCTCCCTTCACAGCATGGGAGGGTGGACCAGGGGGGATTGACATGGTTGCTGAACATGTCCAGACCCATGAGAAGTTTCTTCCTCAGGCAATTTTGATCCAAGTGAGGAAAACTGGAATGCATTTCCTAAGCTCTCACCTCACAGAGAAAACTAGGTTTTGACCTTCAAGTTGAGGATATGTTAGAACCATGTAGGGGTTTGACTGCACTGAGAGGTGTGGGGCAGACTGTGTGTGTCCATATTGCTGGCTCCAGCTTCAATTACTGTGCCAGAGTGCTTAGGCAGAGCCCCACCTTGGTGCTGCTGGCACACCATGCTGCAGCAAGCATTTGAAGGGGCCTTGCTCATCCAAAATGTGTGCCCATGGCCTGCTAAGGTGTCACCATGCAGGTGACATCCCTTCCAGAGAACAGCAGCAAGCTCTTAGCATTTGTATGAGTAGCTCTGACGTGGGCAGTGGTTTGTGTTTGCCGAACTGGCTTTGTCAGGGTTACCCTCCCATCGGGCTCACAGTCGCTCTCTCTGAGGGAATGGCTGGATGTAGAATCTTCCTTCTGCCTTGTGGGAGCTGAGTCAGTGCTGTTTACTCAAGAGGGAACTGTCTGTGTCTCACGGCACAGTGGTGCTCACAAAAGCAACCATGGCCACGACGCTGGGGCTCCATCAAACAGAAGATCTGGGTTTGCTGGTATACCACAGAGAGCCCCAGTCTCCTCAAATGGAAACACTCCTACCTGCTTCTCTGTTCATGTAGCCCATGTGCAGTCATCAGGAAGCTGTGAAGTTCTCAATGTGAACTTTCCCACTGGCTCTTGTGCTTTCAAAGGCAGAGACTCACCATCTTGCTGTTGGTGAGGAAGAGTCAGGTCTGTGGCATTAGGCAACCACAACAGATCCAGACTGAAAGATGCCACTGGCCCACCCAGCTGTCTTTTTGTTCTTGGCAGCTCAGTCCTTGGAGTCATCAACCTGCAGGCCCCAATGGCCCACTGGTGGCACTTACACTCTCAACACTTCTATTTCTGTCTGAGAAGGCATCCCCCTTTGCCCTGGAGGAGGCTTTCTTCCTGGGACACAGGGGAATGAATAGTGGGTAAAGACAGATGGTAGGAACAGGCAGACCTTTGGGCTATTCTGCACTGTTCCACCTGGACTTTTCTAATGCTTCTCTCCAGTGCCATGAAATTCACTATACAGAGAGGTGGGAGAACAAAAGTGTTAGATAAAGAGGAATCTGAGAGTAGAAGGCAGCATGACTAAAGGAGGTAGATAGAAGGCAGATCTGACTGGGGCCAGAAGGGACTGTGGGACTTGGGCTGGTACATGTGTGCAGCTGTGGCCAAGCAGAAAACAGAATTCAATGAAACGTGGCCCTGAGGGAGCCACAGGGGAGAAAACTCTTGAAGTCGGAGACCAGCCCTTCCTGCAAGGGATACACTTAAGTCAGTTCCACAGACTTAAGAGATCATTCTCCTTGCTCCCCTACCTCCCTCTCAGCTTAACCGGACTGCCTATAGCTGTTGGACAGGTGCTGCTCTGCTCTTCCAAGAGCAGTACATTTCATCAGCCCAAGCCCCTCTAGGTCTTCTAGGATCAGACTGAGGGAAGGAGCAACCATGTTATTAAGTTATAAGGTGTGTTAGCACCTGGGACAATGAAAGTCACATGTTTGATATATTCCTGGGCTCCTAATGAGAAATACCAGAACACAAAACACCTTCTGTAGGAGACAGAGGCTGGGAGTACAGGTGGGCTAGCTGATTGCTGAGGGTACCAGAGCTGTCCAGGCAGGGACCAGGGAGGAAGAGTGTGTGTGTATGTGCATGATAGGGAAAAAGGCAAGAAAGAAAAAAACAAACAAGAAAAAAAGCTGCATGTCTTTGTTCACTCTCCTTATTGCTTTATTAATTACAAGCTAATGACTTAATGTTACTCTCCCATCCCACTGACTGCTCGGCCCTCTGCTCAGCAGCTTCCATTGATGGGGTGGAGCAGTGCCACTGAGGATGCCTCAGAAGGTGCTGGATGGGCTGCCCTGGCTGTGTGGTTTTCCTTCACTCCTTCAGCCTCCCTTTTTCTCATTCACCAATATGGCTTCGATGCGGCTCAGCGAGAATTTCCATTTATATTTCAGCCTTGCCTGTGACACTGTCCCCGAGTCCCTGCAGCTCTGACGCATGACTCTCCCAAGTGCTCTGCTTGGCTCAGCTTCTCATTCTCCCCAGCCTCTTTCCCATTCCTCATCCCGCCATGCAATCTTCCCCTCTCCCTCTGAACGTCCCCCAGTGCCGCCACCGACGCCCGCTCTTTCAGTCGCTCCATCTTTCCCTGACATGTCTCAGCCCCTCTCCCTATGCTCCCAATTAGCACAGGCTCCAGGTTGAGCCAGGCAGCTGGTGCATCCAAGGCTGCACGGGAAAAGATGGGGATTTCTGCTTCAGAGCCAAGCCACATGCAGGCTCTCCAGTACCTGAGGCTGCTCTTAGGAATATTCAACTTTTGGCCTTGCCTCGCAGGCAAGTCACAGCCCAGGCCCCTGGGGGATGGCAGACTGCTCCCCACATCCCTGTTCACAGCTCCCCCCAAAAAGTCTGTCCTACACAGCTACAAGGTGACACATTTGGTGTCCCTTGCTCGGACCGGCTGGCTGGGCACCTGGAAGAGCAGAGGTTTCCCCCAAGAGACTTCAAAAGTGTAGATGTGGCATGTGTACTAAAGCTGTGTTCCCCAGATTGAATAGGCGGGGCAGGCCCATACTTCCACGGGCTTTTGAAGTGTACAGGCTTTGAAATAACCTCTGGAGGATTAGTATGACAACCTGAGCATTGATCTCAAACACCCAGAGATTGGGGGCCAGAGTTTTCTGAGTCTCCTACACAAGCAGCCGTGCTCCCACCCATAGCCAAGAGAGCCGCTGCAGGGATTCATCCTCTGCACCCAACATCTGGACAGGAGAGCAATCTTCCAGTGGTGGCTACCTGCCCTTCTTTGCCAAGCTCTCGTTGCACTCCCTGGGGGAGGATGCTCAGGGATTCAAATGAGGCTGAGAAGCAGATGTTGCCCTCATTAGAAAAGAAAATGTAGCACATAGAAAAGGAGAGGAGGAGAGAGGGGGGAAGGGAGGTCCAAGACAAATACTCTCACTGTCAGCAGGAAAAATTATATTGGTTTTGAGAAGGGGTGGAGTCTTCCTGCCCTGCTCCTCTTTTTTGGGATTAGAATGGAGAACAGTCCAGGCAGGCAAAGCCTTGAGAGGCAGAGGGGTGAAGCACGCTGTGCCATCTGATTACACGTGGCCAAAGGGCATCAGGAATTCCCACAAACAGCGGGGGCAAGCGTGGCAGCATCTCTGATAGCTGGGGTAAGCAGGGGCCACTGGCTTCTCTCTCCACCCAGCCCTCTCCCCTGCTCCTGCCCTGTTGCTGGTAGCAGCCCCCTGAAGCACACACTGAGGCAGTGCCCCCATCCTGCTCGCTGCACCTCAGAACACAGAAGCCACCTAAGGAACCTCTTGGCAAGGACAATGTGGCATCAGGAGACCCCAGGACTCCCTTCCTGCTTCAGAACCAGGTAGGGCTCATGCTGATGTAAAGAAGGGAGAATATCCAAAAACAAACAAAAAAAAAAAGTAAAAGGATGGACATGGGGGGTCACCACCTTAGGAAGGCTGGAGTGCTTGGAAACTGTCAGAGAAGGTGGAACATGATGGCATGGTGGCAGACACTTGTCACAGATGGTTTAGCTTTGGATGGAGAGGCTTTCCTTGCCTCAGGAAGCAGTCCCAGCTCTGAGAGAGGGACATTTGGCTGAGAAGATCTCAGTACCTGCAGGGACCATGTGTGGTCCCTCCCTGTTCCCCCACCTCTCAAAGCAGAGAAGATCAAAGTCTGAGTGTTTTAAAATCAATTCCTCTTCTTTCCCAAACTGTGGTTCTCCTTCACTTTCCCCTTTCCAGCCCCAAGCACAGTCTGTTCAGAGGGTAAGATCATGGGAGCAGCCCTGCTCATCAACATAGGCAGCATTTAGAAAATACCACAGCTGGAATTACCTTGTGCTCAGGTCCCTTCACAGGAGGACTGATGTCACTGTGCCTGCCAGCAGCCAAGCAGGACACGTGCCCTCCCCAGGACCACTTCCACTTCCTTCCCATCTCCAGACCTCGGCCTTTTGGTATCTAGCACATCTCACTGCTCTTTTTAGCCTACCTTCTGTGAGGTCTCTAGGAGTCTTACAGGTTCCTTTTATTTCAGCAGACCTTGAAGCACCTGAAATGCAAGCTGTATTCCAGTGCTTTCCTGGCACTCCTCAAGTCTCCCTTCCACCCTCAAGTTTGCATCCCAATGACAGGAGAGGGCAGTGAGTGTGGGAGCTACATGGTGAAGATGCTGAAGTCTAACTATTTGTGTTTCCCCCAGAGAGCAGAGAGGGAGCGAGAGTGGCCACCAGAGCTCCTGTGGCACAGGACAAGGCTGGTGCTGAGTCAGCTGCTGAAGGTGAAGGGAAAGAGGACTGGCAGCCATGTGGGAGTTGGATACCAAAATCACAGCAGGTTTCTTTTGAAAGCCTCAGTCAAAACACCTCTGCACCTCTGAAGGGGGCATTTGATTTACAGATTTTGACAGTTAAAGAGTAAACTTGGTGCCTAATGAGTCCTGCACCTGCAGGAAAAATGATGCAAAGAGCATAAGATTTCCCTGGGGAACATCAAGAGGAAAAAAATGTAGTGGGAACAAACTTAGAAAAATACAGTGCCTGGGAGGGGAATTTGAGAAGGTGGGGAATGCAAGGCAGAGGGGGAAGGCAGCCCTTGAGGAGCAGTGGCAGAGCAGGAGACAGGGCTCTGGGACTGTGAGGAAAGGTGGATGGGGCAGGTGGGAGGAGTGGAAGACAGAGGTTCAAAGCAACAGTGGCTGTGAGGCAATTCACAGTGCTAATGTTTGGTGCTGTGCAGACATAGGTAGCAGTGTAGTCTGAATGCCAAAGGATTTGATCCCAGAGTGGAAGTAAAAAATTGATGTTCACAGGATTGTGGGAGGTTCTGACATTGTTTTGCACTTAGATCACCACAGGATAGGAAATAACACCAAGCCAGGCAGGTATCTATAGAAACCCTTTCTCAGTAAATTAGGCTGAGAAGGGATGAAAACAGGGAGTCAAAGAAAGGCTCTGAGAAAGGCTTAACCTGATCCCAGCACTGGCTGCAGTGAGGTCAGAGCCCTGCCTTGGGATAATCTCCCACAATCTCCACTGTGTTGCCCTGGGAGCTCACTCCTTTCTCTGGAAGGAGTGAACCTTATTCTCTTCATGCATTTTAGAGGTGGTCTTTTTGAGAACCTCTATACTCATTCATCTTCTGGCCAAGGCTGGCTTGGCATTGGGCTTCTCCTACAACTTGATGGGCTGTTTTTGACACCACTGACAGCTGAGGAAGCAGAACCCTTCTTGTATGAACACTCTGAACAGCCTTGTGCTTTCCCTTCTTTTGTCCTCTCCTGATTGAAGAGTTCACAAGCTGAGCGTTGCTGCCTGCAGGTCTCCCTGAAGAGTGCCTCTGAGCGTCTCAGGCAGTAACCTGGAGAGCACTTGCTCTCTGATTAAAGAGATGAGGCTCCATTAGTGGAGAGAGGGAGCAGAAAGTGAAGGAGAGTGAGAGGCTGCCATCAGGCAGGGTCCATGCTCAGCACTTTAGGCTGTCCCTCTCTCAGTGCCATCCATCAATTTAACCCAATACGATGCCATGGCTTTAAGTGACTCCAGCATTAGAAACTCTGTCTGGCATGAGATTTATGGGGTGATGTGTGACAAAGCTGCTGCCTCTGCCAAGTCACATGTTTTACTCTTTTTCTTTCCTTCCCAATACTTGTGGAGCTAGAAAATTAGGTCTCCACTGGCCTCTCAAACTCATTTGTGAGATGGCAGAAAGAACCAGCTTTTCTGCAGTGGATTGAAGGAAGAAAGAGAGGCTATGGAGAATGGATCAGTGTGGGGCATGACGGGGCCAGAAAGACTCAGAATAGACTCAGGATTGTTTTCAAGAATAATCCAGAGCACTTTTTTTTTCCCCTCCTCCTTTTCTTTGCTTGCTCCAAGCCCTCTGTATCCAATACTTATCTACAAGGATGAACTTTATGCTGAGACATCACAGCCCTTTTGAGGATCTCCTCAATAGGCTCAAAGCTGTTAGGGTTTTCTCCCTTATTCAAAGCAGGAGACTCAGCAGTGCTGTCAGGAGCCTGTTGGCTCCAACAGTTTTCTGCGATAGCTGGCAGCCTGCCTGGCTCTGGGTCTCCCAGGACGGCTAAGGCCATGCATGCCAATCAAAATGTGGCATCAGCTGAGGATGACTGTAGTTGCCTCTCAGGTTTTTTTTGCCAAAAGATATCCAGAGAGCCAGTCCAATGACAATGGAAGTGCCAGCTTTCCCAGTATCCTGACTGGGCGCTCAGTAAGGTCACAAAGGGAAGGTACTTCGGAAAAGATGTGGTGGAGGTGGGAAGAAAGAGGAGGAGCAATGGAAGACAGACAGGAAGAGGAGCCCTGAGAAAAGCAGCAAGCATGAAATGCGTGTGTATCAATAGCACGTGAACCAAGAAGCGTGCAGCTCTCGAGTGCTTTGCTTTCCTGATGCTCTTCTGCTTCATGCATGCTGTGCTTGTCCCCTTAGATCCCCTTTCTGTCGGATCTAGCACTGGCCTTGTTAGCCTCACACTAGGTAACCAGTTTGTGGTTAAAACATGAAGAGAGAAGCCCCCACCCACCCCTGGCAGAGCAGCTGTCAAAGTAGATTAGCTTCCAGCCCCTTGCCAGCTGCCCCCAGCACCGGCTGTCTGTGCAAGTTAAGAGCCCTCTCCTGAGCTGCTGAGAACTGCCACAGCTAGCCTGTATCATTCACAGCATCCAGGAGCATGGAGCTGCTGTCGGGACGTGGCATGCCCCGCAGCTGCTGGGGCCCCGCTCGGCTGGTACAGAGGGCAGCAGTGGATGTTTGCGTGCACGTGTGCGCACGCACACACGCTTCAGCCGCACAACTGTGCAACCGCAGCCCGCGCCAGCGCCTGGCGGGCACAAACCCAAGCTGCCACTTTGACTTTCGCAGGCTTGCACTGAGCAAATGGGCACATGGGGAAGGTGGTTGTAGGCAGACACATGCAGAGAGCCCCAGCACATGGGCGGTGAGAGCTCTGAGTGTATAGGGGCACATGAGCACAAAGCGCTGCGCACGCAGTGAACAAACGTGCACGGGCACACCACAAAGTGTCCTCCCCACCCTTCCATCCAGTCACTGCCAGTAAAGCTTATTTTGTGTGCTATGACATTGTGTCTCCCCTTGCCACATGATGGTTTTTATCATCTGCCCTCTCAGCTGTATGAAATGTGTTGATTTGGCCCTTTCGCACCAAAACCTCCTCCCACCTTCGTATGCCCATGCACATGGCTCTGTTCCCCTTCCACACTCCTCATCCCCATCCTCTTACCTTCAGCCAGGTGGGTGCCCATGGATGACAACACCTGGCTCTCTAGACTTGGATGGGGTTGTTTATTCTTTGGCAACCAAAAGCAGAATTCCTGAATTCATCTGAAAGAGCAAAATAATCCTTTTGTGCTCCGCTTCTCTCCCTGCCTCACAGCCCTGCATTTCTTACTGCCCCTCATGGGCTCTGGCTGATGCTCTGGGCTTGAAGATGTTATTAACATTACAAAAAGGGCTGTCACTTCACAGCAGTGAGGTGAAAAACAAAGAGACATTGCAATTATGAGTTTGTTAGGGAAGCCAGAGGGAGGATACACCTATAGGGTGATGCAGAAGCAGCGGGCTGCCCTCATTGCCCTGCCTGCCTTCCCCTTTCCCCACCTCTCCTGCCCTCCCTATTCTTACACTCATCTCTCTACCCTCTTCTCTCTCTTCCCTGTCTGTTCACTGCCTGCTGCTGTCCTGCTGTGGCACTACCTGCCACAGGCAGCATCGCTGCACATTAATTGGGCCCCGCGCAGTTCTGCGGATGAATGCCGCTGTCAGCGGGAGAACAGCACAGCCTCCCAACCCCTGCACAGCCAGGCTCCTCCTTCCTCCCCATCCCCTGCTAAACAGACCTGTCACAAGACCATTTATCCATAGTGGCCCTCTGTGATAACAATTTTTTTAAAGGGTGCACCGAGGAAGTAGAGGCAAGAAAAATGAAGATGACCCTGTGGTGGTAGAAACTATTGCATTGGGTGATGTCTGTGGGGGAGATTTCTGGGAGAAAGAGCATCAGAGTAAGGGTGAGTGAAACACATGGAAGGCCCAAGGGTTTGTCTGCTGATGAAGCCAAGCCTGGTCTGACTTTGTCAGGAAATGCAGCCTTCATCCCCCAGACCCACTCTCACAGCCTGCCAGTGTCTTGCACAGTGACGGAGGAGGGAGGGAGCAGGGCTGGAAGGTTGGGGAGGGAACTCCCAGGGTAAGCAGGAGTAGGAGGCAGGAGAAATTGTCACTGGATGAGAGGGTTGGGCATGGAACCAGATGTGAAAGGCTCAGGAGCCTTCCTGGTGTGTTGATCACCCACTCATTTTGCAAGGGAACTCCTACTTCTCCCTGGTCCTTCAGCCTGGCAATTGGTGAGGATACTCAGCAAAAGGATGACATTGGGATTTCTTTCTGGAGACCACAGACACAATAATTCTGGGAAAAGCCCTGGATGGCTCCAGCAGCCATTGCAACAGCCTGCTCGACATTGTGCTTGCTCTTGCTCGCAGTGGAGGCAGCCTGGGAGGAAGGATTTCAGCTCTCCCTGTGCTGTCAGCTCCCCTCTCCTGCCCTGTTTTGACCCAGATACGTTGCAGTGTAATGAATCCGTGACTCCCCTCGGGATTTCACAGTTGTTGCAGCGCTGCGTAGCACAACTGCTCACAATTTCATGGTGGTGCCAAGGCTGACGCTCATGCCCTCCTCCCCTGGAAGGGCCCTTGGGGAGAAAGGAAAAGCTCTTTAGGCTAAATTTGAGCTTCAACATGCCAGAACATGTCTCAGCTCTGCTCTGTAGCGTGCACCTGTCCTGTGCTGAGCCCATGTGCAGTGAGACCCCATCATCCGTGCCTGCCTGGTGTGGCAGGGCAGGGCGCAGGTGGGAGGCAGCCACGGCATGCTGCACTCCCTGCCTCCATCCCTGTGGGATGGGACCACCAAGGAATGGTGCAGCCTGGCTCTGCAGCTCACTCTAGATGCAGAAGGGGAGCAGAAGTCCTTTGGATAGCATAAATGAGTCTCAGAGAGGACACAGCCTCGAGCCTTCAGAAGAGCCTGGGGATGCACAAAAAACCACAGCAGGCTTGCAGACCCTGTATCAGCCCTTATACTGAAACTTTCTGTCCCATGAGCTGGACAGAGCACGGATGACTGGGTTTAGTTTAAGCTGGGCTCTAAGTGGGATTCCCTAAGTACAACATGGCTGGTTAAGTCAGAGGTAAGCACGACCTAGCATAATCATGTGGGAGCACAACTTTTCTGTAGGGTTAAAGGTTATCACTTGTGTACTTTGCACTCCTTAGTTCCCATTTACCTCCCATAAAGGAACAGTTTCTCTTTTCAACCTCTGCATCCCTCCTTTGTCCAGACCCCCACCTCATTTAACTCTGCCTGCCTGGTCCATGTTTTTGAGCCCTCTCCTGCCTGCTGCCCTGGTCAGTCCTTCACCACTGGCTGAGGACAGCAGCCTCACAGCACAGGAGTGCTTCCCCCTTACGAGTTATTGGCACAACTCCTTGCCTTCACATACCTGTGGATTCTTCACACCTCTCACTGCTTCTCCTCATGCTGACTGTGTTTGGCAATTACTTCTTTATCTAGCCTTTCTTTTCAAAAATTCTTTTTAGTTTCACAGAAGCTTTTTATGTTTTCTTTTCTTCATGGGGAAGGGAATAGGGAAAGAGGTGTGCAGGGAGGGCACTACCCCACTACTGCTAGAAATACAAAGGCAGCTTGTGCACAGCCTGGCTCTTAATTTGCCCTATTTTGGGGCTTTGGGGCCTGTCCTCAGTGATGAAACAGAGATGTGCAGTTCCCTTACAGGAGAGCATTGCAAAAGTAGAGATTCCTGTTTAAGTGGTGGGAGACAGGGTTTGAGAGAATTTGTCCAGAAGCCATAGCATGACCCTAGACAAACTCAGCTCTCTTGTTCTCCTGCTTCACTGGAACCAGCTGTTTGCCTTCCTGGGACTCTTCACTGCCCACCCCATGCATCTGGTGAATTCTCCCAGGAGGCATCGTCATTAAGTGTCAATGTGAGAATGAACAGAGAGCTGCTAATTGGCTTGCTTGTAAAAATAGCTTGGTTTCTGCTGGCAGGGGAGGTTGGACCCTGTGTCTTGAGTGCCCAGCCCTGAATTTTTGTAAAGCTATGGGGGGAGTGGGTCTGTGAGACCAAGTTCCAGATACATCCCTGGACGTAGTCAGATTTGCCTCCTGCAAATCAGCTCAGCTTGACCAGAAGCTTCCAGTGAGAGACAGAACCGCTCAGGTGCTGATCTACAGCAGGGATGGAAACTCCAACACCCACAGATGGTGGAGGCTGCAGCAGGGCAGGGTTTAAGACTGCCCTGCCCATTGCCATAGGTCCTGGATAAGGTCAGCTCTGATAACTAACCTGTGTGAGATAAAACTCCCACTTGGCTGTGATGCAGCACATAGCAAGATTATGACACCTTCCTTCCTGCTTGTGAGTGAGAGACAGGTTCCCCTCACTCATACAAGTGCCCCTTTATCTGCTCTCCCAAGTCCCAGACAGGAATTCCATGTAGGGGAGAAGAAGCTGCAACATACCCCAAACCTTCTTTTCAGCAGTGTGTGCTACCAGATGGACACTGTGGCAAAGCCACTCTGTGGCTTTCTCAAACCTGTAGTAAATGTTTTTCAGGGAAGTGACTCCAGCATATGACAAAAGGCAAAGCGCTCTTTTGAGTCAGTTACACACCTGAAATGGAGAAATGAGCATTGAAATACATGAAGTGTGCCTTCCAGCTGAGGACAAGAACGAGACAAGCTGTGGGGGTATTGTCTCCCAAGGCAGATGAAGTTAATCTGTATGTTGATGGGGTATGGAGGGGGGGCATTTGCAAGTGGCAAAGGGGGAGGGGGCTGCCTCAGGAAGAGCGAGTTAAAATCTGTGGGTAAAAAAAAAAAAAAAAAAAAAAAAAAGGGTGCAAAAAGCAGGTGGGAGTTCACACCTCAAGGGATCAAGGCTGGGGTGTTTATATCAGCCCATCTTGCCTGGATTTTATTCTGGTGATGAACGTGTTCTGAAAACAAACAGAACGTTGAGGAAGAAACTTGTGGAGCAAATGACTGTTTTTTTGGTTGCTAAGCCATCTGTTCCGCTCCAGCAGCTCACGGAGGGCTCTGCCGCGCTCCCGAGCTGCATGCCTGTGTTTTTGCGGGGGTGGCTGGCGCTGGCTGGCGTGGCAGGAGGGAGTACCGGGGCGGAGGGGAGGATGTGTGTATGCTGGGGAACTCAAAGGCTTCGAGCAAATTTGCTTGGGAGGGGAGGAGGGAAGTTGGCAGTGACAGTGTGTGCAAACATATGTGGCAGAGGCCAAGCCTGGGAGCGTCTGCGTGTGGCTGTGCCTTCTGCGCGCTGCGAGGCGTGTGCGCCTGTGGCCGGGGCTCCGGAACCGCAGGAGTGGCGTGGGGCTTGCATCAGGACGAGGAACCACAGCTGTCAGCTGCAAACCTGCCCGCAGATGGGAGCAAAGGTGTGTCTGTGTGCATGTCCGGGGGGCTGTGAAGTGACACTCGCAGAGAACACATGCAGGAGGGCAGCAGCAACACCTAAGCCAGGAGGCCAAGGGAGGTGAGGTGGAGCCACTGGGAGAGGATGTGTGGCACACACTGTGAATGATGTGGCCGAAGTGCAGAAGGAGATGAAGCCCATGCATGTGGAGTTTATGGCCAGCACATCACTGTGCAGCAACCCACCTCTCCTGTCCTTATGCCTGTCCATCCCACAGCAGTCTCCTCCCCTTCTGCCTTGCAGCCTCATTTGTTTTGCAGTGATGAAGGATGATGAGTGCATATTGATTATCTTGAACCAAGCTGTGGAGATCTTCCATCATCACACTCTTTCCCACCCCTGCCCTGATTCTCATCCTTCCCCTCTCCTTGCCAGACAAGGCAGGGTTGCCATAGCAGCTGACAACTTGCACTCTCCTACTTCTCAGGAGGACAGGCAGCAGCAGTAAAAAAGATGAGTTGTAGGAAGAAACCCATGGCCTGTTTGTGTTCCTTTCTCCTGGGAAAGGCAGCTGGGATGCCTTTGGTAACCTGCTGAGGCTGGTGGTTTCCTCAGAGCATCCACTTGCCGTGCTGGGGGAGAGCTGCTACAGTACTGGGTGTGCATGCTGCTCCTCACCCACAACCAGTCCTGTCCAGCTGCTGGGCTGGATTTCGTGGTGCCCCTCCTGACAGCTAAACTGTGCTACCACAGCACTGAATACAGAATGGGTCTGCAGACTACTGCAAGCTGGCAGTGCAGACATCCTCCACGCTGCATTGTGCCTCTCCAGGCATCTCATGCCACTCAGACACGCTGCTGCA
The DNA here is from genome assembly GCF_017590055.1 of Onychostruthus taczanowskii. Taxonomy (NCBI): domain Eukaryota; kingdom Metazoa; phylum Chordata; class Aves; order Passeriformes; family Passeridae; genus Onychostruthus; species Onychostruthus taczanowskii. The sequence goes on from NW_024502902.1 coordinate 3,481,841, forward strand.
CTGCAGGAGCACACGGGGCAGCAGTTTCCACCCCAGAAGTAGCTGCATTAAAAAGTGAGCTGAGTGTCTGTTCTAAGCAGAACCATTTAGAGAATGCACTCGATTAATAGCAGAAAGAGAGCTGTTTGTACAACAGTTGGTATCTGAAAAGATGACATTCCATTTTGAGGGTAATATTTTGTATTTACATGTTTTTAAGCATTTGCTCCTTAGGACAAAATTCTAGATCTTTGGCTTTTTCAGGGTGGCTCATTCTAACATTTTTACTGTGTGATTATGTCCTGATGCACCTTCTCACAAACATTTCAGTGGCCTTATTTGTGTGACTCGGGGCCTTTATAAAGGATATTTTCCCCTTCCAAAACCAGAGACCCCACAACCTCCCATCCCCAACAAAAAAATCCACCAAGATCTTTGCTCTGCCTGTGGGGCAAACCACATCCCACAGACACAGAATTAGATTTGGAAGAAGGCAGTAGGAGAAGAAAGTAAGTGAAGTCTGCTGACAGTGACAGGAGGGGAAAATGGAAAAAGAGTTTGGAAAAAAGAAAGTCATGAGAAGCAGAGGGAGGTGAGGCATGCAATGTGATGGGTTCTTTGTTTAAATGGAAAGCGCAATAATCTCTCCATATTTACGTGGTGTTTGAGAGAACCTGTTTGGGATTTATTAGAAAATAAAAATGCCCTAATTGAAAGTGAGTAGAGACAATTTGTATTAATAATGGTAGAAATCATCAAATAATGGAATTGTTCAAAATCTATTAGTTTGTTCCATGCAGTGAGAGGAACGGGTTGATTATCTCGCAATGGAAAATATTAAAAGGAGAGCCCAGTCTGCTGGTCCTCTATGCAGATTAAATACATAATTTATTGAAGCAATTTATTTTCTGTTGGGAAAAAGGGGAAAAAATGGAAAAATATGATAAGAGCTGCAATCAAGTCTTGGATTCTTAATTTGAAGACCTACCTCTTATCTGCCTTTTTTCAGTCATTAGGAAAAAAATTACTCATTCCTTCATTGGGTTTAAAGCTGCAGGATCAGAGAAGGTGGCTGGGGGAAAAAAATAAGATCTCATGAGGGGGCCTGTTATTCACCTCTTGAGTTTTATATTATTGACAGCAGTTGCTTCAAATCCAAGGCAAATCAACCTTGGGCTGTAGCAGCAGGTAGAGCTTAGAGGTCAGCTCCGAGGTGTTGCCTGTCTAATCCTTCCCGAGAACTAAAGGAACATGTTGCTAAACTAGAGATTAATTCAGAGCTGCTTAATTCATTCACTCTGTCTGTCTGTCTCTGGGCTACTTTGGCCCTTAAAAACCAGGGTGAAGGAATTACAAATTACTTTAGTTTTCACAGTTACAGTCCCTTCCAATCAAAGGGAATTCAAGTGCCTAAAGAGGAATTAGGCACTCACAGAATCACAGAACATGCTGATCCTGAACATCAAGTCCAGCTCCTGGCCCTGCACAGGACATCCCAAGAGTCACACCATGTGCCTGAGAGCATTGTCCATGTGCTTCTTGAGCTCTGTCAGGCTTGGTGCTGTGACCACTTTCCTGGGGAGCTGTTCCAGTGCCCCATCAGCCTCTGGGTGAAGAACTTTGGGAGAGGAAAATTCTTGGTCTGTCCCAGGGGACTTGAGCATACCCATAGGCAGAAGAAGCAGTTCCAGAATTTTTGCAATCCCAGGGATTTTTCTGTTTGGTGCCTGAACACCATGTTGATAGGAGACACTACAAATACTATCTCATGCTCCTAAGATAAATAGCTGGATTCTGCCTTTAAAAACAGCAGACAGGGTAGAATGAAGACATTGAATTGCAATTTCAGATATTTTAAGAAAGCTATCTGAGGATTCAAGATGAACTTAGCACAGCAAAGACCATTGCTAAGAGCCTTGTCTATAAAAATCCATTACATCCTGTAGAGAGGATAAAAGCCATTAGCGAAGGTATAAAGATAAAAACTAGAGGTGTGGTTGGAGTGGGTCTAAAGCAGGGGAGACAAAACTAAATGTACACTGCTAAGAGAGTTGTGCTGGGTGGAAGTTTGTGGTGTGGGTCAGAGGTGGGATCTTAGTCCCAGCCTGAGCCACAAGGCAAGGCTAGGGTCCATGACAGGAGGCAGCCTGGAGCTGCTGCGGTATTGGGGCTGGGATGGAGCTGCCAAAGCACTCTCTGTTCTGCCAAGAAATTTCTGTATGAGATACTGATTTTTCACACCTGTGCTTTGCTGTGGAATTATTTCCAAATAATAACATCTTTGAAAGACTTTGTCTAGCTGCTTGTTTAGTATGTGCAACTTCCAATCAGTTCTTCTTCTGTGACTATTATCCTTTCAGACATCTGTGCATGCTTGGTACCTTAACACACATTCATTTCTTCTCTTCATTTTTACCTCTTTCTTTTACCTCTGATCTGCATAGGGACAAGGTGACAAGGTCCTCTACCTGTAGGGAGGAAATTTTTATTTCCTCTATTTCTCACTGTGAGAACTCCCTAGTATATCCTAATAAAATAGGTCTCAGACAAAAATGTCTCCCCATATTCAAGAAAACAACTTTCAACTTCCTAGCATGGTTACAAACTCTTTAACCATCTGCCCAGCACCTTTCTAAACAGGGGTCACTGAAGCATATTTGTACATCTAGTACTTGCCTAGGTACACTGATGGACAGTTGCTTTGATTCAAACTCAGTCAAATACAACAGTTGAGACCAAGAAATTAAAAGGCTAAGCCTTGTCTTTCTGAAAAAGATTTTCCCATCATTAATTTATTTAAACTGAGATGATAGAAATTGTAAAAATAACTCACTCATACTTTTAAGAGCAAACCAGATTACCAGGGGACTAGATTGAGCAGCTCTGTCAGCTGCAATTTTTTTTTTTTCCTTTGGATTCAGTAGTCACACAGCTTCATATAAGTATGCACAGATACACTGGGCATGTATAAGTCTCTTCATCACAAACACAGGCTTGAATATAATGGTGTAACTGCTGCCCACCTACCCCCACTGACACCTGAAGTAATCACCACAGCCAGGGCATGGCATTCAGTGGGGTTAAACAGGGTCAGGGCCCTAAGTGCACGAATGAGCCTTAACTGCTCTGGTCAGTCTTACCTGTGGCTTCCACCCACACATCCTCTGGCTGGGCCCCAGAAGTCTAGTTCAGCTCATGCCAAGGCACTACTTCTGCTGCACTGTAGCTGTGTGGCTCCTGAATGGACCTGAGGTCTGCTTCATCCTCTTGGTTTATCGGAGTTTGTTCACAGTTCTTGTCTCTATCACCACCCCTGCTTGAGTAGTGTGAGGTGACTGCCCTACCCATGCTTATGTTACTCTTGGCTCCTGATCCATCTTTTTCCATGGACTGTTGTTCAGCCTGGAGAAGAGAAGGCTGCATGGATGCCTTATTGCAGCCTTTCAGCACCAAAGCAGAGACTACAAGAGAGCTGCAGAGGGACTTTTTACAAGGGCGTGTAGTGATAGGACAAGGGGGAATGGTAGTAAACTGAAAGAGGGCAACTGAAAGATCTTAATCAGATATTAGAAATAATTCCTCTACTGTGAGCATGGAGAGGCACTGGAACAGATTGCCCAGAGAAAGCTGTGGATGCCTCATCCCCAGCAGTGTTCAAGACCAGGCTGAAAAGGACTCTGAGCAATCCACTCAGGTCTAGTGGAAAATGTCCCTGCCCATGGTAGAGGGGTTGGAATTAGGTGATGTGTAAGCTCCCTTCTAACCCAAGCCATTCTATATTTTTATAGTTCTGTGATCCTGTTTTTGGATGCTCAGTAGCCCAAGCTAGTGGAGGCATGACAGGGGTGGCTTTGACAACTCATTTGCACAGTGCCTCAAAACCAAATCTTGGCAGAGGATTCTGCTGACTCCTGCAATGCAGCCAAGAGGGAATGCCAGCATTTGTATTTAAACTTCCTTCTTCCTTTGCTCCATTTAGCGCTTCCTATCTGTTTCTTGGAGGCAGAAGAAAGGAAATTTTGCCTTCTGTCCTTTTCTAGGAATGTGTCAGGGTATTGGTCCATGTGCATTGCACGGAGAGATGCTTTCCTCAAGATACAAAAATCCTTGAAAATGAGCAGAGTAAAAGATGGAACTGACAGATTTGTTGAACAAGGGGGTTGGACCTGAAATGACTGATGTTGTCAGTACTGGGAAGAGCAGTCATACTGGGCTGGGGAGACAAAAGGAGGGATAGTAGGGCTGACGCTAGGGATCAGGGATGGAACAGTCCATGTATCTTAACTAATGCTCTCTGGCAGAGTAGCAGTGCTAATGGATATTAAAAGTGTCAGCTTCAAGATTTAGCAAAATGTTACCTCTCCTGATGCATCTCATCCTGGCACACAGAGCCCAGAGCAGAGGAAAAATAAGGGCCAACAGGCTGTATGCACTGAGTACAGGGTTGCCCTTTCCTCTTGTAGGGACCCTACTCCTGTGACTCCACACCTCATGATGACAATCCTGTGCAGTGCTGTTTGCTAACAGCCTGCCTGTTTCTGGGAGGGGAACCACTGCCCAACACCCACACAGATCTGCTCCCCTCCTCTGTGCCCAGCGGCGCCTTTCCCTTGAGAAGAACAAAGGGAGACATCCCCGTCCCTCAAAGGGAAGGAGGAAGCTTGTGCATGGAGCCATCTCCCCTGGCAGCAGTGGCTGGATGCTGGCTGGAGCCCTGCTGGGTATTTCCAGCATTTTCTGGTGGCAGCACCATCCTCAGTCAGGTATGACTTGCCTCTCTGCTCTGTGACAGAACTCAGGCCGAAAAGACTGTCATCCCCAGCCCTTGGAGACCCTCTGTGGAGAGGTGGTGTGAGAAAGGGATTCACCTGCCTTTCCTCACTGAGCGGATGGGAAACCACTGCACATGTGGTACCAAAAGGAAAAAGGGAAAGAAAAGAGCACTAGGGAAAAGGCAGAGCAATGTAGCCTTTGCTGTTTCCATGTACTCCCCTTAACCTGCTCTGCTGTTCCCTTGTATATGTGATGGGTCTTTTTTGGCACAGAAATGGTGGCAACTGGTGTCTGATTTGGGTGCTGGGAGGAAAAGGCTAATGAAGGGGTAAGTATGAGGCCCTGACCCTTTCCTGCTCATAGGAACTTTAGGTTTCATTCCCATTTATCCATACTCCTGCCTTACCCTCCAGAGTGCTGAAGAAACGGAGTTCTGTTCTTCTACTGCTTAACAGACTCAGCCTGACCTCAGAGTTAGACTCCATGTCCCTCTCAGGTTTTCCTTGGCTGCATTCTGCTTTGATCCATCATTTCCTCAGGTGGCTGACTGCCACGCCGCCAGCACTGGAGATGGAAGACCTTGTTACCCAGGCAGCGGGGAGCACTGCCCCTGGGGCAGACAAGTTGTCAGTGACCCAAGCAATGCAAGTTTTTCACAAGCTTGCTCACAGCTGAAGAGCAAGCCCTCAGGTCCCTTCCTGGCTTCCTCTGGCCTAGAAAAGAACAACTTGCATAGGAATGTCTCACAACTTCCTTGTGCTAATACCCACTGTGTCAGAAGTAGTCACCCTAAAACCGCCAAATGACTAAATTATTGCCACTGACAAATCTTCCTTTAACCCACACCTCTTTCACTTCCAGTCAGGCTCCTCTGCACCTGAGCTGCACCCGAAAGTCAGCTCTGTGTGACAGAGACCACAGCAATGCCTGAGGTCTTCTGACAGAGAAGACAGAGAGTTTTTGGGCAGAAACAGAAGTACTATTTGGGTTTCTCCTCTATCATGCAAACCCTGACACTAGCTTTTTTCTCCTGATGCACAGGGTTCTCAGGCATTTGCCCTGTGTGTTCCCCTGTTGCCAAGTCTGGATCTCACCAGGAGACTTGGGTGGCTGTGAGTGAGTCAGGACACAGGTCTGGGAGGGAGCCCCAGGCTTTGCCTGCCCTCATCCCTTGAGGGCAGCTGCAGAGCTGGGCAGATAGCACAATCCACCTGGGACTGTAGCACACAGACTTGGAGTCCCAGGCAAGATGAATGGAGGGCTCACTCTTGCATCCACCTGTATTTCTCATCTTTTCTTCCCTCTAGGTATTAGAGCCTGAACAGGGGAAGGAGGTAAGGGATTAAGGTCTCTGCAACAGTAGGGAAACAGCTTTGCTAAGTGTTTGTCCTTCTGAAGGCATCTGACCTCCTCACCTCCTCCAGGGCAGAGGATTTAACAAGATGCACTCTCTTAGATGCTTTGCAGAGGAGAGGCAGATCCAACAGAGCAAATCCCAGATTCCAGATTACAAAGTGGATTTTTATAAAGGGAATATACCTTGTGGGAAGTGGTGCATATATCCTCTCTAAATGCCCACCACCCTCCTCGTGCTCTCCTGGCTGCAAATCCTTGTACAATCCCAGTGCCTGCCCTTCCACAGCCCCATCTCCTGGCTACCCATCCTCCTAGATCCCTGCCCACATCCTACTTCCTCTGAAGGCATCCCTCCCCCAGACCATTCCCAGCTCTTTCCATGGAGCATCTCTCTTCCCAGTTTTCCTCCATGCCCTTCATTCTTGTCCCATCTGACACGTGACCTCTCTCTTCCCAGGTGTCCTTTCCATATTCAGCTGACCCACCTTCCCAGAAACTCACTTTCTTTCTCCTCTTCCCAGGAAGCAATCCTGCCCTCTCTCTTTCACTGGTGATATATTCCCACCTGTAAATGATGCTTGGCACACTCCTAAAAGGAGCAGATGAAGAAGCCAACACACCTGTGAGACTTGGGTGGTGTCAAGAGACAAAGTCCCCCCTTCCTCCTGTGCAGACAGGCATTCTTCCAAACCCTCATGGCTGGGACACGCACTGCAGGTGCAGGGAGAGGGGCTGGAGCAACAAGAAGGTATGGAGAATGTCCCTGATGAGGTGAGGTGCTGAGCTGGTTTGGGTATTCTGGTCACAGCAGCATGCAAAATCACATTATGGCTTTACTATGGCCAGTTTAATACACTGAGCCTTCATCCCTCCAGCTGCCCCTGCCAGGCATCTCTGAAATTCACAGCAACAAGTTTGCAATCTCTTAGCAATTCCTGTCTCATGGGAGCAGCCTGTCTGCCCTGAGGAGGGGAAATATACAACAGCTCCTAAGCCTGCCTGGAAGACAGAGGCTTTCCTTTTCTCCTTTTTCCCTCATAGCAATGGCCCCCTGGATTTGCAGAGGGCTCCCAGTGCCCCATGGATTCACCTGCAGCTCTGGTTGCTCAGGCCAACAAGCCTGGCTCTGAAGGGGGTGAGATAAATGTCACCATGGGGCAAGGTAAACACTGACCTTTCCTTGAAAAAACCCACAAACCAGACCAAAACAAAAAGGTATTTCTGTGTGTGATTGCAAAGGATGAAGCAGAGCTGCACGTGGTGCTGAGATATTTGGTGCAGGGGAACACAGGAGGGCAAACACTTGGGGACATGTGAGCCTGAGGGCACACCTAACAGCAGGAGCAGAGCTGTCTGATGAAAGGAGTGCATGGAAATTATACAGATTCTCACCATTTTGTCCTAAGCATCCTAAGAATTAATAATTTCCTTAAAGCCCCAGCACCTGGAGTCAAGGTAATGAAAAGAAAATTTCAATTCTCAGACCAAATATAAAAAGGGATGAGGGAAGCCAGATTCTTTCTCTTCTGCAGACAAACAAATACTCCCAAAAGAAACTAGGCAACGTTGAAATAAAATCTTGGGATTTTTTTTTAACAGTTCATTCTTATGTTTGTGGAAATTGACAATACTTTGATCTAACTTGGGAAAGATGATGGTGAAATGGTAAATGGATATAACAAAGTACTGTAGTGGAAAAAGAATGTGTGCATATGTGCATATGTTCATAGAATGTTTTGGTTTGAAAGAGACCTTTAAAGATCATCTAATCCATCCCCTGCTACTGTGGGCAGAGACATCTTCCATTAGACCCTGTTGCTGAAAGCCCCTTCCAGCCTGGCCTTGAGCAATCCTGGTGATGGGGCACCCCCAGCTTCTCCGGGCAATCTGTTCCAGTCTCTCACCACCCTCATCACAAGAAGTTTCTTCCTTACATCCAGTCTAAATCTGCCCTCTTTCAGTTTAAATCTGCCACCTGTAAAGAGCTCTATGGATGGCATTGCTTCCCACAGGTGTGTCAAATGCACCACTCAGCTCAGTGTCATCCACACTTGCTGGGACTACATTTAATGCCACTGTCTGTGATATTAATGAAGATATTAAATAATGTGGGTCCCAGGACAGAGAAACCACTCAATACTGGCTGTCCGTGGCTGGCTGACTACTGGCCCCCAGTGTGTTGCCTACCTGAATTTCCTGAATTCTAACTGCATCAGAGTAGAGGCATCACTGTAGGGACACCAAGCTGTGAGATGTGAAGCTGTGCATGTCTGGGCTTTAGATTCAGCTGGCATTCCCAGGAACCTGGAAGATTTGTTCTTCTTCCCCACAGCACGTGGCTCTGAGCTGCCTGCTCCCCTCTGTCCCTTTCTGCTGTCTCCCTTGAAGTCCCTCTAGCTTTTCACTGTGCAAAGCACACTTTCTTCTGCTGAATGACCTCTGGAGTGGGGACCAAGCAGGTCATTAGCTCCTAGATATTGAAATCACAGTTCCAGGTGCAACTGGTGAGGAAAGTGGAAGGATGCAGCAAGGAAAACAGAGTTCTACATGACAAAGCCCCTGTGCTCTATGATAATGACTTCAGTCTTGCCAACCCTCCCTTTCTTCCCCCTCCCTTCTCTTTCCTGCCCTGTTACCATGCAGTTTATTCTGGGTCTATTATTGGCTCATACTTCTGGGTTTTTTTTTCCCCATACTACCTATATTCACTCAAGGCCAAGCACAATACCATGAGAAGAAGGGGATATCTGTGATGAAAATTCTGAGGCTCTTCTCCCACCCAGGCACAAAAAATTCACAGGATCCTTTCCATGCAGAAAGTGAAAATATGCAGAACTGTCCCTCATCTTCCACTGAGGGCCAGAATTTGGGGTGTTTTTCTCAGTCAGAAGGCAGCAGGCAACAGGCAAATCACTGTTATCTGCGTGTCTTCCTTTTCAGGGAGGGCTGTGTGTCTTTTTCATTTAGGTAATAACAGGCTTTTGGCAGCACCTCCAGCGCAAAGCCAAGCTGTAGGTGAGCAGCAGGAGCAGAAGAGTTTGGCTGAGGTTTAACAGCTCACATTCCACTGATAATGGGGGGTTTTCCCAGAGCTCTGCCAAGGCAGGCTGGGTCTGTCCAGGGAGCAGGAGGGCAGGAGAGACAACATCAGGAGAAAAGGGGATTTGTTAAGGCAAGTTTATGGAGAGGGATGAGCAAAGCCCAGAAGACAGAAGGTACCACGGGAAAGAGAAACCAGTTGCAGAAGTGAGGTGAAAGGATTAAAGCAGAGAGAAGATAGAGGAAGAGAATGGAGGATTCTGCAAAGCAGCGTAAATTTGGACAAAGTTGAGAACGGTCAAAATTTCTGATGACAGAAAGACCCCAAAGTAGTATTTTTTTAGGAAACAAAATACTATCTTTCTGCACGCTTTATGCCATTTTGGAGGAAGGGTCAATTACAAGCTCCGAGAAATTCCTGACTGTTATGTGAGTTTTCACACAATTGCAAGGGTTTATATTTCTCTCCCTTTTATTTTCTCTCCCATGTTGCAATAGAAGATAAATTAGAGAGCACACACACAAAAAAACTCCAACAAACAAAAAAGCAAACAACCAAATCCAACAAAACCAAAAGCAAATACCCAGGCTCAAACTCAGACATGTGTTGTTTGTTAATATATTCAGACTATTTCAAGGTGTCTCTCCCCAACAAGGCAATTTTAAAATCTCATTTTTTCCATCTCTCCAGAAAGGGTTGAATACAGTTTTCCATGTTCACATTGCACATGTGACTCCCATGTGCTGCTGGATGGTGATACCATTGTGAACTTCTGCCCCACTGGGAGGTCTGTGACCCCCAAAGGAGGCTCTGACTTACCTGTGAATGTGATCCCAATCAGATGGGGCTTCACTGTCACTCAGAAGCTTGCTGACTAGCAATAAATATTCATAGAAGTGATTAGATGTTAATTGCACAAATCACCACCTCTTCAGCCAACTCCAGGAGCCTTGCTGCCACCCACCACAGTTAAAGAGGCAGCAGAAAATGTCTCTTCTGTAGGTCCCTTAAGGTCAGCCTGGTAGCTCAGACGGAGGTTAAATGAGTCACCTTGCCACATCCCTTAGCACAGCCACAGCAGTGCTGCCCCAGTTCTGCCCCAGGTGAAGGGCTGTGCTCCTGCTAGTGTAGCCCCCAGGGGCCAGGAGCCCAGAGACATCTCTGCAGCGTGTCCTGCCCCCCTCTCCCCACACACTGCTTGCTGTCCAACCCCACAAGGGCTCTTCTGTTCTCTCTGTTCTTCCCATCCAGACAGGTTTGCCAGGTCCCTTCAGCAAGGTACAGGAGCAGAGCACGCTGTGCTGGCAGGACATATGGTGCTCTCCCTGCACAGCCTGTGCCTTTGAGGGCCCATATGTGACGGCCACCTTGCACCATCCCCACTGTCTCCCTGAAGTGTTGGGCTGGCACCTCTAGTGACACGACTCTGTCCCCACAGGAAGAGCACAGCTGTCAGACACGAGGTGTCCCTCCATGGTGTGGCACAGCATCTGTGGCAGAGGTTGCAGGCTGCTCAGAGGGTGTTTGTACCCTGCATCCTCCTGACATTTGTGCTGCCCCTGCTCTGGAGCTGACGCGGGAGCCCTGTTCTTGTCAGTGCCAGCCCTTCCTCACTGACGACCCACAGAGACCCAGAGTCGCCCACACTCCCTGACTCATTCCTTGCATCCCTCTGCCCCACCACACACAGCCTCCTTGAACCCGGCCACTAGCACCAGCCTTCAGCAGCAAACTGCTGTCTGTACATGGGCTCACACACAGGGGAATGTGATAGCGTGGGACAGGCAACATTCATCTTCATTGCAGAGAGGCAGCAGGATTGGAAATGGCATGGCAAGATGAGACTGCTGCGTGCCCCTGTCGCAGGCACTTAGAGCAGAGACACTGCAGATGTGACAGCAGTGACACTCCACGAAATCCTGGCCAGGTCTCAACCCCTGTCTGCCTGGGTTTCCTCCAGCCCCCCAAATAGGTCCTCTGCCAGGCTGGAGGCAGAACTGATCCAGAGGAAGGTGCAGCAGAGAGGCCATGGCGCCTTTAAGAGCCATCCTGCTCTCTACCTTTGTGCTCTGGCCTTTCTGCGTGAAAAGTGTACTCAAAACAAAAAAAATTAAGAAGGAAGAAGTACCTCAGAACCCCTGCCTCTCCCACCCTCAGGCATCAAATTGCTTTCTAACCACCAAATATAAGTGATGGGAGACAGAAGGAACTGTTCCTGTTGGGCTGACAAATCTGACTGCACCACTCCAACCAGCCCCAATACAGTGAGGCTGTGCTTCTTCCCATACAAAAGAGTGGCTCCCATCCCTCTGAGGCCATTGCAATAGCCTTACCAATGCCATGGATTTATGGTATGAGCTGACAGAACTGTTGTTCCCCTTTGGTGTCAATCCCTGCACTGCTGTGGAGGGGTGAGGTACAAGTGCTCACACAGAAGGAGTTAAAAGGCGGGCAGTCCTGGTACATATAACCCTGTTTAGCTGACAGAAAACTTCTCCTTGCTTTTCCTGTTGTGCTGAAGGCTGTGTGACGCACAGCTGAGCAGTTTCAGGCCTGACAGGAATAGTGTCTCTAATGGGTGCTCTCACCTTGCCACTGAACACCATCCTGGCCAACTTGGATGCAGTCTTGCCTCCATTTGCTCCTGGGCCCCCATCAGCAAGAGCATTCAGCCCCTGGCAAAAGACAGGTTCAACTGATGTCCTTTGATGGCTCTCACTCCATAATTCAGTCCCATGTGCCTCCATTTGTACGCTGTCCTACCCCTCCAGCTCACAGAGATTTTCTCTACCTAAGCTGTACTGCAGGAGGCTGCTGGCTCTCCTCACAGCTGCTCCATCTGTGTCAGTGCAAACAATTTCTAGAATGCCTTTTTAAAATGTATTAGCCTTCCAAAAAGGAGCTGATAAACAGGGGATAGGAGGACAGGAAGGAGAGGGGAAGAGGCAGGATGCAGGTCTATTCCACACATCTGCACTATTCTCCTCCCAGCCCTTTTATGAAAATAGATGGACATTTATTATGAAAAAGAATGGCTGGGTGTGTGCAGGAATCCTTGGGCAGGCAGGGAATAAGTGTCAGTTTTCTGCATGTATGTCTGTGTGAGCCACACATGCTGCCTATGAGAAAGAGAAATACCTCCACCATGCAGAGAGCAATGTGTCAGGTTGAGCAGCTGAGGGGCTCTCTTTGTGTGCCAGTGTGTCTGTACCTGTGTGAGCTGCTGCAGCTGCCCTCAGCACAGGGAATGGGTGATGGTGGTCAGCAACACGTTCCCTGGTGATGCCATTTGAGTTGCACAAGTCATTCCTCTCATCAATTTCTAAGGGCTCCAAGAGAGTCTCTCAAAGCACACAGTCATGAGTGGGGGGGGTCAGTTTTAGAGACCTGTCCTGAGACACCCAGGCCAACACCAAACACGTGGGTACGCAGCAGGCACAAGGTCAGGCCACCACTCAGAGAGAGCACATGTTGCATTGCTGGTGGGCAACACCACCTACCATTGTGTTCATGGCACTGGGGCATCACAGAGCAAGCATTTTCTCCACTGGAGCCAAGGAAAGGCAATGGAAATTCAAATTTACTGTCGGTCTCCCTGCCTCAGTTTCTAGGAGAAACAAAACATGGTCCAACCCTTCCTGACTCTTGTGGTTGGCTTGACAGATGGAAATTACACAATTGCCTGTCTCCGTGCATTGTTTTGCCCCTCTCAGGTTGTACTTCCCACCCTGTAACCACTGGGAATAATTTTTTCTGAAGTGTGAGTATCTAGGGCAAGAAGGGAAGAGAAAGAATATATGCAGCCTGAAGAGAATTAGAAGGGTTAGGGATGAGGAAGAATGGAGAAAAGCTTGGATAGACCCTGCTGTCATAAGAATGATCCAGGTAAACTGTAGGGAGGGCTTAGCCTGGATTCCCACACCAAACACCAGATTATAGGTAGAATAGAGACTTCAGACTACATTTTGATGGCTTTTGTCACACAGAGTATAAGCCTGAAAAGCACTAGAACAGACATTTCTCACTCCAGTCCTGGGCTCTGGGGCATCTCTCACCAACCAAACGTATACTTGTATTTCTCTTACATATATGGGAGATGTTGCCAAGATAAGAGGCCATAATCTGCCTTCTCTTCCACCTCTGGACATAAGCCTGCCTCTGCACTGAGCCCAAAGCAGGAGTGAATGTGTGTGTGCAAGCACGTGTGCTCCCGAGCAGTGGGCAGCAAACTCACTCTGTATCACATCAGCAACAAAGAGATTCAGTGCAGGAGACATTTGCAGGCACGAGCAGAAGAAAACCTTCACGTTCCTTCTCCAGGGTGAGTGCGTGCTCCAACTCCGAGATACGCTCCCTGCCTCTTGAAATTAATTCAACATTCCTGTGGCTTGGGCGAAGAGAACCGGAATGAAAAATCGGGCTGTGCTGGCCTTGCTGCAGATTGCCTGGTAGATACAGCCCTCTGCAGGAAGGAAACAGCCAAGAGACTGCAGCAGTGCTCAGACTGCTCTGCTGGGCACAGGAACATGGTACTCTTACCTCGCATCCTCTGACTTTATCACGAAAATGATCACGTTACCCTGAGTTTTTGGCTTATTTTAAGCACTTTTATTTCTCTCTTTACACAAGAGACAAAAACCCCCAGACTCCAGATGATACCATTGTATGAAGATGGGAATGAATGCCTCTGTGTATGTGTGCTGCTGGGGAGATGTATGTACCTCCATTTTTTCATGCCATCTGACCGTAAAACTTTCAGATACAAAGCCCACACCTCTGAGCTGCTCAAGGAACCAACCTTTGCCAGGGAGCCATCAGACAGGAGGAGAGCTAGAGCTTGGGTTTCCTCCCCAAGGAAATCTGTGGTGGTCCCCAAGTCTCAAAAAGAGAGACAACACACCCAGAGCTGCTTTCCTGGTCCCACAGCATCTCTATGCTCAGTTAGCCCTTACGTTGAATAGGGATTCAATTGTCTTTAACTTTTTAGCATTTATGACACAGTTACAGAGCGGGGACTTCCAGGATTACAGCTCTCACTCCAGGCTTTAGGAAGGGGGAGAGAGGGATTTCTTCTGAACTGAGGGGTTCTTATCTTACCTTGACCTCTTGTTTCACAGCAAGTTTCTAAGTATCGGTGGCTTCCACCCCACTACCTCTACACATCTGTTCATGGAAGAGAAACCACTGGGGCCTTTCTGCTCTGCAACTGAGTGGACCATGCTCAGCTGATCCAAGAGAATCCACATGGATCCTCACAGAAAAATACCCTGGCCTGGTGTGACAACAGGAGGGGCTGGAGACACTGTGCTGACATTCCTTTCTCCTCTCAGATGCTGTCCCACATGGGGCTACATGGGAGAACCCAAAGGCCAATTGCTGTTGAGCCTTTACGTTCAGACATGGGCAACCCCCTGCCCACAGTTCTGACAGTCCTCAGTGGATCGCACCCTGTGCCTCTGCCTTCAGCTTGGAAGGGGAAGAAGCAAAGAGGGCAAGCTGTCCTGTCAGTCATCTGCCTGCCAAATGGGAGGCAGATGGAACCAAAGCTCCCAAATTTCTTCACTGGAAGAGCCCAGTGTGAGAGGGAAGCTGTCCAATAACCTACACCTTTCTGATGCTGGTGACCAGGTCATGGGTCAGTTTTTGCTGGCAATCTTTTTCTTACGGGCAGAGACCAAATCATAGAAAGGATTCTGTGTGATGCTGGTCCTGGAAATCAGAGGAAATGGGAGCAAAAGTAAGAGATTTAATGATTGAGAGCAGCACAGACAACCTAACTGAACTTGCACAGAGACACCACTTATCAAAATATAGGACTGGAGCTCTGCAGACTTACAGCAGAGAATTTAGCTATGGCTAGAGATTCTCCAGAAGGCACCTTGAAACTCTTTAAAATCAAGGGGTACCATAGTTGTTATACTGCAAACATTCCCTTCCACCCTCCTTTTCCACACTCTGATAAAAGATAGCCAAATAAACTTTGTGACCACTTGCCCCTAGGGCTGAAAAAAGGCAACTCAAGCCTCGAGTTCTCCTCACCGTATTGCCTCAATCCACTCATCACGCTCTGCTGGAGTAGCTGCTGAGATCTTGTAGGACTGATGCTTGCCTTCAACCACCTTCCCATCCCCATCTGTTTTGCAGGCTTTGATCTTCTGCCCTTTGCAGTTGGGATTGAAGAGTTCAAAGCAGTTCTGTCCGAAAGGAAACAAAATGGAAAGTAGGATTAGACGGGGGACCAAGAAGACTGCTGCCTCCAACCATGGGTAACAGGCTCAGAGAGCTTTCAACAGGCAGGAGTCTCCAAAATGCAACAGACCCTACCTTTCCCCACCCCAAAAATCTCCCTGTGAGCTAAATAATCTTCCTTCTTATGTAAATGCACCCCTCCTGTGAAGAACTGGACACTAAACCAGGTTTTATGGAGAGATGGAGATCAACACTTATCAAAACACACCTTCTAGGATCTGTCACTCTGCTCCACTCATGAAAATCCCTCCCCCTCTTAAGGAGATGCAACATCCTTTTCTCTGCCTGCCACCACAAAGATAGAAGGCACATTTCCCAGAGCCATGACACATTGAAAAGTGGGTATCCACAAAAGACACACAGAAGAAATGAGTCACTTCCTGGGCAAGTTCCCTAACACCAACAGTTCTGTTTGGTCTACATGTGCTGTAACTCAATATGGAGAGTCCCAAGGAAAGAAATTAAACCCACATCTCCTGGTGCAAAACACGTAGGAAGTCTGCTGTGTGCATTCATCTCTGCCCCCCTACACACATGAAAACATACAATATAGTCAGCCTAAGGACAGCTCTCTACTCACACCAAAAACACAAATTAAAAACACAGCCATGTTTAGATGGGGGCACAAGGCAGTTTGCAACTGCACCTTCCCTCTGAGAAGCAAGTAGAACACGAGAATTTGTGTAGGGTACGAGTAATTTGTGCACATCATCTCTTCCCTCCAACCATCTGATAGGCTGTATTGGCAGAGTGCCAGCCAATGGACACTTACTGGCTTTTTGGGATCATCCACCTTCCGGACTGAGAGATTCTCCAAGGGGATAATGCCCAGAGGCTCTTTGTCCTGAAGGCAAGGAAACATGAATTAAAACCCAACATGCTCCCCAAATCTATACTGCTGTTTAGAACCTCTCTGATTTCCTCTGTGGGGGCCTTTGTGGAGATGACAAGGGCAGAGTAATGCCTCAGGAGACCCCTTCCATTGACACAACGGGGAGTTTAGTCAAGAGGAGACCACAGCTGCAGTGTCCAGCCTCCTCCTCCTCCACATGGGAGGTGAGGAAACAGCACAGGAGAGAGTGGAGGTGTGAGATCTGTGAGTCTGGGAGCACAGGGTAATAGGGGAAGACTTGTCTCCTACCCTCTGCTCCTCCCTGGCCCCTCAGAGGCTCATAACCACCCAGGACAGTTTCCCAGCCATGAGTTATGCCCTTACCGTGGTATATTCAAAGTAATAGAGGCAGTTATCGGTCAGAATGAACCAACGGCGTTTCCAGGTTTTCACACGTCCTCCTAAAGGCAGTGAGGTTCAGGAGCCGTTAGTCACACATTTTTCTATCCTTCCCCCAAGCTCCAGACATGCACACACAGTCACACCCTCCCAGCTCTCCCTGTAGGTGAGCCCCAAGGAGACACCATGGTACCACTGACGTGATGCTATGCGACAGACACACACACACACAGAGTCCATTTTGCTCTGATGGCTCTGGGGATGGGGAGGGATATGTTTTTGAGTCCCTTTTTGAGCAGAGCCTGCAGGAGCTGGGACGAGGCAGCAGGCAGCTGGTTTCAACAGCAGGTGTCAGCCTCAGCCCACCGCAGCGGACGGGAGCCAAGGACAGCAGAGATGACGGTAGGTTCCCGGGGCAGATTTGTGGTGGGAGGCAGGCAAACGGGGAGGTCAGAGTAGCTAGGGGAGCCCTCTCCCTTACCTAGTTTCAGCAGCCAGCCTTCACGGTTAGGGTTGAAGAAAGTGTGGGTGAGGTCGTTGCCGTCATCCTCTGGTATGGAGAACGGCTCGTTCTTTATGCTCTCAAACAGATTCTGCCCAGAGCATCGGTGGGGAAGGACACACACAGAGAGAGAAAGTAACATTGATTTCTGACAAAGCTTGTACACAACTATCCTAGGTCCACCTGGTCCATCACTGTTTTTACAAGGCAAGCTGGGTCAAGGGCAGGAGAGCACACAATGAGCACTGGGGTAAAACAGTCCCCAGTCTGCACCTCACAGGGTCTCCAGCGGGATCACCAGCTCTTTTCTGCATCTTGTGCCATAAAAAGAGTCTCAGTTTGGAAAATCACAGCCATAAAATGGTGCTCCCATAGCAAGACAGGCTGCAGTGACCAAACCCAGCATGTCACAAGTGCTGCTGTGGGTAGTATTAAGGCACAAGGATGGGACTCAGCACGGCAGAGATGCAGCCCCGTTTAGAACCTGGGCTGGTGGTGCCAAACGCTGCCGGGAGACCAGCACGTAGACCTACATGGCCACAAGGAGGCACATTTCACAGAGCCAAAGCTTTGGCACCGAGAGGCACAAAGGGTGACATTCACAACAGCAGTGACAGGGAGGCAGGTTACTGCTTTCAAAGGATAATGAAATATTGTTCACATCGTTGTATTTGCCATCATTTGCTACACAAATCCCAAGCCAAGAGGGGGGAAAAAAAAGAGGCTACAGGCTCCTGCACTGTCCCTCAAACTGACTGAAAGAAATGACACTCTGGAGAACAATCTAAAGCCTCTACCCTGAGCGGATGCTGCTCAGCAAAGACCAGGTGTGGGATGTAGGCAGCACCTTTGACACAAGACAGAAGTTTTTCTGCCCAGGCTGCTTGGGTGAAGGCAGACACATCTAAGCAGTCTGCCCACCTCCACCTTACCTCACAGGGCAGGTCCCATGCCTGCTGAGCCTTCAGGAAAATGCCAGCTATAGCTTTGTTAATGGATGCATTCCCTGTCTCTGCACCTTTGCTTCTCAGTGGACCCAGGGATGAGATAATGGGAATTCTTCTTACCTTTAGAAGCTCTTCTGGCAGGTCCCCTCCATTGTCAATGCCTCTGTTGATGGATACAAACCTTTCAAAGTGGGGTTTGTCTTTCACATTGGGGTTGTGCAGGCTGGTGTTAAGCATGATGATAGAGAAGGAGAGTACATAACAGGTATCTAGCAATGAGAAAGAAAATCAGCATGGGTGGCACTTGTCTTAAGAGGACAGATCAATCCACACCAGAGGTGGCTTGGATTTTAGTCACTGAAGAAGAGAGTCATCCTCTCATTTGTAGGAGAGGAAGGGAGATGGTCCCTCTGCTAGGAGAAAGAGGGACACAGTTGTTTTCCCGTGAGGGAGGTGACTCCATGCCCTCAGGAGGATAATGGGGCAAGTTGGGCAGATGCAGTCTAATAATGGCTCTGTCAGCAGGAAAGCCTCTGCAAACCTACATGTGTCAGTGCTATCTCTGCTGTGATGAGGTAATACCTCATGTGAGGCTGGGAGCCCTTCTCCAGTCTGCTGCCCATCAGGAGGGCCTGGAGCACAGTAGCGAAAGGAGGACTGAAGATGCTCAGTTTACTGAAAATCTTCACAGGACCTGGGCTGCCTCCTTTAGCTTAAGGGAAAACACACTTCCTAGTGATGCTGCCTGTGCTTTGTGAAGGGAAAAGGAAGGCTCCTCTCCCTAGCAAACAGCCTAGTTCAGCTTTACAGGCCTCCTTCCCTTAACTACCTGTGGACTGGAACACTGCTGGGTTACACTTGCAGTACCAGTTGGCAAAGGCCTCCATCATCCGGTCAATCTTCTGCGCCTCCCCGGGCAGCCGGAAGCTCCAGAGGAACTGCCTGTCAGGAGCAGGGGCAGAGCATCAGTCACACAGGGCCCAAGGGACATGGGTGCCTCCCCTCAAGCCATGTAACACCGTGAAGGTAAGAGAAGTCATCCCATCACACTGGGGAGACAACACGGGGCATGGAGCAGGAGCTCTGCTCCTCTCTAGAAATTGCCTGGATACATCAGCCTCAAACACCCTAAAGGCAGGAAGGAGAACTAAGCCTCCCAGATATCACAGCTCTGCTCCCCTAATGAGGGCCCTGCAAGGCAGCAGAGCCCTCAGGAGAAGGAGTCCTGCCAGGAGGCAGCCTGTAACAAAACAAGGTGCCCTAAAACAGAGTCGCTTTGTTATTGACGTAACAGGCACTGAGCACAGATGTCTCCTGCTGCCAAAAATAACCTTTTTCACCCCCCAGACACTGAAACCACAGTGACCCACTTTTCTGCACATGGGCAACCCAACCAAGTGGCCATGAAGGCATTTCCCACCCCCCTGAGAAACTGTTGACACAGAGTAAGAGCCCTGGAGCCAACACACACAGCAAGGCCTTGGGAAGATCCCGTTTCAGCTCAAGAGGGCTTCCTGACCTTCCTGGGTGGCGAGACCCAGGGGCTGAGCAGGTTCCAGCACTGTCCCCTGCGCCTGGCACGCGCACTCACCTCAGCGCCTGCACCAGGTTGAGGTTGGCAAATTGGTGACACGCCACAAAGGCCTGGAGGATCTGAATGTTTGTGGGGTCCCTGGGAGAGGATAGAGGAAAAAGGTCAGAAGAGAGCTTTGACCCTGCTCTGCCTGGGTGTCTCTTGGTGTGCCAACACACACCTGGCTCCATCCCCGTCTCACTTCCCCTCTGACCAAGAAGAAGCCAAGGTGCACGCAGCAGTCTGGGATGACTGATCCCATTACAGGCAGGAGAAAAGGTAGCCCACACCTTTTCTTGTAAGTGTGAGGCTCTCTTCATAGCCAGCCTTAGTCACACCCCAAAGACTGTCCCAGGAGTGTCCTGCCCACCCAGCCCACTGTGTTTGGAGATATGTTCAGTCTTGGCACCTGGATGAGGTCTGCCACAGGTCATCCGAAATGGCAGTTCAGAGGGGCCAGGCAGGACAGGGCCTCCAAGGGGTCTCCTCATCCTGGGTTGCTCACCTCCCACCCAGGTAATCCCCAATGGCTGTCTTGTTCAGACCTTCACCCTTGTGGAGGAACCTGGCGATCTCCTGAAGGTCTGAAGACAATACCTGGTGCTCGATCAGGTACTGGATCCCCTGGGAAGGAGGAGCAGGAGAGAGAAGTAAAACAGCTCAATGGTCTATGGAGAAACTAGGATCCCAACACTCTGATGTCAGCCTTCCTTAGCTTTAATGTACTTTCTCCTCTCTTACACCCCAGCCCCTTCATGGGACACCACAGCCATGTTCTCATCTTCCTTCAATCCCTCTTCATCCACCACGAGTTGTCAGTGCCATTTCATCCCTAGATTTGGCTAAATGTTTCACTGGGATGGAAGCTCAAAATAGGGCAATGTAGATTTAAAGTCCAAAAATGAAAAGTCAAAATAATAAATTTTAATATTTTCAATGAAAATGCCTTACTGTTCTGTTCCTAAATGTCCTTTTTTTTTCTAAATTAACTTAAAAGAAAAATTGTTTGTTTAAAAGATGGCATATTAAAAAGAATGTACTCAGTCAAAAATATGGGCTTGAGACAACTTGAAATGATTTTTCCTAAATTTTTTTTCTATGCCACCCAACAGAGAAGTCTGCAATCTTTTCAGCTCCATTCCTCCTAGACAATAAGGACGAAATATGCTTTTTAAGGAATATAGAGGTTGTGAGTTGGGTTGTACAAAGAGTCAATATCCTATTTTAGAGAGAATTTCCTGACTTTTAAAGCCAGAGAAGAAGCTGAGGCTTTTTCCAAAAGATTCTTGACAATATCTAACAATGCTGCAGTTCTCCAGACCACACTGCAATTCTCCTTGCAATATACAATAAATGAATGAAAATTGTTTTAGATCCATCAAAATGTTCTACTTCAACAGAATCATTTCACTTTCTCTTGCAATATATATGAAACTATTTTTAAAATCCCCCCCAAAAAAAGCAGTTTTAAACAAAGAAATCAAGATTTTTGTGAGATTTTTTTCTCACTCTCTTTTCCTTACTTTTTCCCCAGATGGATTTTCAGTAAGATCAATTTAATTTTGAATGGCATTGCAGTGATGATGGGGTCCCATTTTCCAGAAGAAAATGTTTCTCCCCAAAGATTTTTATCAGCCAGATTCCTAATGCTTACCTCCTCTAGCCTCAGGAACTTTCCATGGGATCTTGGAGATAGGAACTCATTTATAAGTATCAGCATTGCATGGATGGAGTGTAACCTTAGGAAGGAGGGGCAAAGAAATTTCCTTGCATTGCAGCACCTCCCACTCTATGGCATGCAGCAAGAGGGAGGCAAGAATCAGAGATCTGCATTATACAGGCACAGAGCATAACATTTTGACCAGTCTGATTGGCACTGAACTCATAAAGCTGAACTGGTTTGGGGTTAGAATCAGTTTGGGCTTTCCTGCACAGCATGTGAGAGAGAGATGCCTCAGGGGCTTCAAACCAAGGTCAGACAGAGAGGCAAAATAAAACCAACGCTCACACAGGCTCTAAGTACTGACATCATTGCTCTAAAACAACTCCCACTGGCAGAGGGATGTCCAGGGGACTGGCAAGCACTCCAGCTGGGGTGTGGACACTGGGGAAGGCACCTTGACGCTCTCAGCAGGGCACAGAGGAGGCTGAAAAGCTGTCACGCAGAGCGGCAGCCACACAAGATGTTAGCTGTGGTGGTGAGCTGATGATCAGCTATCTTTTGATCACAGCTTGTGGTTTTCCTTGAAGTGCTCAAAAAATGCTCCACTAATGAGAAGGAAGGAAGAGGGAACTGTCTCTCTCACATAATCTCTACTTAATCATGATGGTTTTAGAGCTTTCTGCAGAGGGCTGAAGGCTGTGGAGTCTTGATACCACTGGTCAGAGCTCCAGAAAGTGGAAAAGTTATGTTTACTCCACAATTCAGCCAAAACTGTTTCCAAAATGACAGAGACATTCTGTCCTCTTCTGTTCTGAAGGAGCCAAGGAACCTGAGACACTCTCAAAACGTCTCACCTTCTTCTTAGTTCACGCTCCTCTATCACATTACAGCGAGCTCCCAGCCTCTCACAGTCGAGAAGGGCTGTGCTGAAGGGAATCTGGCTCTCATGGCATGCTGGCAGTGTTAAAGCACCCTCCCCTGACTTCTGAATTGTATGGTGTGGCCTCTACACCCATGATGGGGGGAAGCAACACGGCCTGATCATATCAGATCAGTCAGGGGCAGGGTAGAGGCTGCTCCCAGCAGGGGCCTCAGTGAGGTAGGAACCTGTCCCCACAGTCCCCTGCCACAGCTCCTTTGACATCAGTGGCTGCAACTGGAACAGCAGCCAGCAGAGGCTCTTCCTCCCAGCTTTATCCTTATAAGTGAAATTAACAAATCCTACCTTTTCAGGATCCATGTTGAATTTCTTCCGGCCCAGAGACAGAATTTTATCCCTCTGTGACAGCTTGCTGTAAACACAAAAAAGAAGGAAAAGTCAGAATAAGGACCATGTCATTTCACTCACAAGGTGAGATATCACAAGGACAGTTGTCTGACTATCCAGGAATAATGAGAAATATAAGAGGATAGACGTGCCCCATTTCCCTGCCCTTGTTGTCAACCAAATCCCATCAGTGTTTTTGTTTTTTCAACTTAAAAAAAGAGACTTTGTAAGCAAAGGAATACTCATTCCACTTGCCTGATCTGCTCTCCAGGATTACTGTCTGCCGCTTGCTTCTCCTCTGCACGTTGGAAACACTCAATCTCTGCAAACACCTCAGCAATCTCCTCCTTCAGCTTCTGCAAAAGAAATATCAGGAAGATGAAGGCAATGGAAGGAAAAACAGCAGACACAGCCTAAAGAAGCATACAAGTATGTCTAATTCTTCCCTCAGTCACAGGACAAGAACAAGTCAGGTGGTCATGACCAGCCACGGATGCCTATGAAATGGGCACTGCTCCAGAATGACCCTGCTGGATTCCAGCTGAAAACAACTGGAAAGAGAGAGAGAAGGATGTTCTCATGCATATTGTCGATCAAGACTGGAAAAATCAAGCTCAATCAGTGTGGTGAGTGTCAGAGAACTTAACCCACTGTTGGTTCCAGTTCCTCAAACAATGTCAGATGCAAGAATCCTTCCATTGTGCCCATTCCTTTCAAGCTTTTATTTTGCACAGCCCTGCTATACATCCAGAAAAGGAGAAGTGGAACTGGTAACTGTGAGATCAATATGAACCCAAAGTGGCTGCATTGTGAAACACAGAATTTTTAATGTACCTGTCATTTAAATACCATTGAGCAGATACCTCTGTTCAATGGAGGAAAAAAGAGAGGAGAAGTAAAGTAATTACTGCCAGATTTTTAAAAAAATCAATTGTGGAATTCACTTTCCTTTAGGCCCATGACAGACCATGGCTGCCTTGGCTGGATATTCTGTGTTACCATGGAAATGAAAGTGTCTATATCTCCTCATTTCCATCCTGCAGTTACATTCAAAGCCAAAGTGCATCACAGCTCTCTTCTAGGAATCACCCAAATTCTTCCCCATACCAACCAGAACAGGGAAGGGAAGAAGGGTTATTTCACTACAGATCCTTTCTCATCAAGGAATGAGCATGTGGATGGAGCACATAATCAGACAGAGAAACTGAATTTCTGCAACATTCCATAACTTAAAAGAGCTTCCGGCTTTCAGTTTTGCGCTGGCCACCTTCTGTTGTGCTTCATTGGTCCCCAGAGCTGTGAGTGTTCCTTACTAAGTTTTAGATGTTGCACAAATGTAACAGAACCATGACCTCAGCTCATGACTTTCAAATGATTATCAACTTTGTTATTTTATTCACTGCTGTCTTTTGCAGTGTTAATGGCAAGCCAAGACCCATCCTCTTTTTCTCTTCTCTCCCCCTTCCCCCTGATGTGCCCCCAAGTCTTTGTGCTTAAGGGGACTGATAGATACATTCTGGAAAAAATCCCCTGGGGAAAACGTCTCTTGTTCTACATCACTCTTTTCACCCAAACTCACTCTGCTCCACTGGACATTGTGTACTCCATTGCTTAATGGCTTTGGGTTTTAAAGCACAGGTTTGTGCAGTCTAGCAACCTTTCTCTATCCATAGTGGGCAAAAAATGTAGTATTCCTGTTCAAGTATCCTGCTCTTACAGTGCCCATCACCTGTTCTGAAAACTGAAGAGAAACACACACAAGCACATCCCAGGCACGTACATTCATCATCTGTTTTGCAAGCGGGGACGAGAGACCATTCTGGTTTACAGCAGAGAGAGCAAGTCTGGAAGCCTAAGAAGTAAGATGTAGTTTGGCTTAATCCTTTACTCCATTCCAGGAAATACTGCAGCTATTTGCTAGGCATCTGGACAGCTTCACGTTGTGGAAAAAAATCAGTCCAAGTTCAATGATTCAGTGCTATAAGCTCTCTCCAATGGGAAACCACATTTCATGGTGGAGGCAGAAAGAATAGAAAGGGCACAGCACCATGCAGGACTCTGATGCAGTCTTAGTGACTGATTTTGAATCTGTTACTTTCAGACATTTTAGGAGCTACTGGAGAAACAGTTGATGCTAAAAGAAAAGAAGGAAAACAAGTTCCAGCCACAAACATGTGGAAGGTCCTGCCATGAGACCTCTTTGAAGCGACAGGATCCTTCATGCAGGACTTGCTAGAGGTCCACAAAGCAAACAAAAGTTTGATAAACACAGGGGGATGCTGCAGGTAACTAGGACTGATATGCCATTAGCAGGTAATCAGTAATTAAAAAGAATCATAAATGCTGAGCCAGATGCCTGCCAGTTCAACTTAGTGAAGACATTTCTTTACTCCTAAATATACATTCCCAGCTCAACACTGCTTATAATCTGATCAGTCTTTTTCAAACATCCCATTGGGGCAGCAGATGATTCCTGCAGCAGAGAGTTCCACAGGCTGGATGTGCCCTGGTGGCAAACAGGCCAGGGCAGCCTGCAGTTTAAAACTGAAGCTGAATCATGACTGAGAAAATGCCTCCTTTGCAAGAGTGCTTCTGCATGGCCTGGACTGTTATGTGAAGATGTACCTTGGTGAAGATAGATTTCAGAAGGCTAGGCAGGCACAAGGGACAGGATGGTCCTTACCTCAATGTCATCCAAAAGCTCCTGTTTGTGCTTCCTGATTGTCTCTATTTCAGCCTCTTCAGCCACACTCAAGCCAGTTGAGTCTGAAAGAATAAAGATTCCTGTGAAAACTCTACTGAGGTCAATATATCATGGGGAAAGCTGCCCCAACCTCTCAGCACTTACCTTCTCCTAGGGTCATGCCACAGCAACCCTGATTTCTGTGTTTCAGCATCTGTGCTCCCTGCTGTTGCAACCACTGCGCCTCATCTTTGCCTTGCAAATGGTTCTCAGCCCCGAGAGTGCAGCACAGACCATGCCCTCTCTCCCTGCAGCCAGAGGCTCTGCACAGCCCTCTCAGCTGACCCTGCAGACACCCACTGCCTATTCAGCCACTTCTGCTGGCCCTGAGCACGGCGAAGGGGTCTCACTAAATGCTCTCTGGTGGTTGTTATGTCAGTCATCTGAAAATCTATGTACTAAATACTTCATCTACATCCAACCTCCCAAGAAAACCACTGGCTTCATGAGTTGATCTGCCATAGCTAGAGTCAGAAAGGGCTTAAGAGAGAAAATCGAGGTTTTTCAAGGAAGAGGGCAAGAGCCTTGCTGAAAAAGGAATGTCTTTGAGTGGCTGCTGTTCTGCGAACAGCAGAAAATGCAGAAATATGAGTAGGCTTCCTTGTAATGTACAGGAACTTAAACAAATAGCAACAAAGCCAAGGCAACCACAATATGAATCATGAAAGACCTAAAACATGGGGTGACAGTGTCGCTGCTAAATATAATCCAGGTGAACGACAGCCTCTTCTGCAAGGACAGTGAGAAGGCTGCAGCCCTAGAGAGGAGACAAAGAGAAGATGAGGCCCCAGGAAAAAAGCAGAGCTTGCAGAAGGCTGAGAGCACTGGAGATTACTGGTGAACTTGCAGACAGGGTCCTTGCTGCACCTAAACACTGCAAGACAAAGCTTCCCTAGGAAGCCAGCTCAAGTCACTGGATGCCCTGCTTCACTGTTGCATAAAACAAAATCCCCTGGGCCTCCTGTCTTCCCAGAAAAAGGGAAGTAGCACCAGTTGCATTGGAAATTCTCTCAGTGTGGATCTCACCTGCAAAACAACTGCTATAAATGTGAGTGGAAGAAAAAAGGGAAGGAAGCAGCCATGACAGACAGAAGGAAAAGCAACAAGGGCAATCATCTTAGTATGCTTCTTTCCTGTCATGGTCACAACAGCTCAGAAAGTCCTGCCTTCCCCCAGCCTAATCTCTCCCCCATACTCGTGGCTGGTTGGGTTTCCACGTACTAAGTATGTTCCTGTTACTTTTCTCAGGCCTCAGCCTCTCTCCTGCCACTCTTCCTGATGGTTTCAAGCATCGCATTCCCTGGGGAGAGGCTGCTGAGTCTGTGGGAGTAAAGCACTGGACAAAGAGCCAGCACAAAGCCAGGCTGGGAAGGACCCACGTGCCCTGCCAGCCCTGCAAGCAGCCCTTGTGAAGAGCAGCAAGAAGCTGTCTGATTGATGAAGCCAGTCAAGAGGAAAGGAAGAAAGCATCCAAAAGCTCATGACAACCAAACCTGTAGGTGAGGGGAAAACCAAAGCAGGCAGGAAAGTTAGCAAACAAAAACCAAACAAACAAGAAACCACAAAGAAAACCAACCGAAAATATGCAGTGGCTCTGGTACTTGTTAGGTGGGTTGCTGACTTCCCTTTGAATGTCAGCCCTGTGCCTCTGAGCAGCGCCCAGGCCCTTCAGCTTAATTTCTGTATCCTGCAGTTGTCGTGTCTGCAGGAAATCAAGACAGTCTCTGTCCCTCCAGCTCCATCTCGCTCACTCCTGCTAGAGCTTGTAATTGTGGAATCACAGGGGTGACTCCTTGACAAATTACAACAAAGACCTTTTGCCCTGTATTTCTTTCCACAAAAGCACCGTAGGAGGACAAGCCTGAGGAACCTTGCCTTCCCCGCCCCATCAGCAAACTCTGTGGTGTGGCTGGTTGCTTTGCTTCAGTTGTTCTGTGTCTACTAAAGCATCTCAAAGAGTCATGAGGCTCCCAGAGGACACCATCTCACCCACACGACCCCCAACAAGGCTGTAATTAACACAGTCCCCCTTCCTCCTGAACACCTGAAAACCCCAACTCCCACCTGCTGAGTCTGGCAGAATGAGAAGAGTGTGGGAAGGACTGTGTGTGTGGGAAAGGCAGGGGAGAAAAAGAAGGAGTCATAGAGAAGAGGAAGGAATCAAGGGGTAAAAAAGTAGGAGAGGGCAACACACTTTGGAAAAAAATGGATGGATCAAACTTTTAGGGCAACTTAGACTGAGCTGCAGAGAGGGTCTTTGTCAGGTTTCCTATACAGCTTAAGTCCTTGGTTGCACAGTCCATGCCTTGTCAAAGTCCTCAGTACCACCTCAGTTCTACTTCCCTCTAGGACTAGGTCAGCACACAGATGAAGCATAGCCCTGGTCAGGGCTCTCTGCACAGGGGGAAATTTCACCCTGACAAAGGACACACCACAGAAACACCCACAGGTTTCAGAAAGATGCTGTCAGCCCAACCAACACTGAAGTTTTCCAGTTCAGACACAGAAAAAGTGGCTAGCATCCCCTCCGGAGAGAACATTAGGTTGTTGTTTGGAATTTATTTTCAGAGAGCAAACGTTGAAAGGACAGTGCATCAGCATCACGTCTGTGGGCCTTACACCTGCTCTTGAGGTTGTTTCCCCACTCTCAGGGCAGACCCACATAGAAAGACCTGCCTGCTCTTCACAAACTGACCAGGACTGTATTTTCAGTGCTGTCACTCAAAACAGGACACAGACTTCAATTCCAGTTGTGTGGCTTCTGCCTTCAGCCTCCCCACCCAGAGAGCAGGTCAGAGCTGCCCAAATATCTGGGTACTTGTGTAGCCAGCAGAGAGTAGTTCTGTGTTTGCTGGTTTCATTTCCCATTGCAAAGGGCTGTGCTGAACCACCCAGGTGTAAGGCTTTCAATCCCATGGAAAATTATAGGAATGGGGAGATGGCTTTGGAAGCACAGAGGAAAGTGGGAAGTGACCACCCAGGAGAGCTGGAAGGATGAACTGCAGAAGCAGCAGGGGAATGTTAAGAAGAATGATGTATCTGTGCCACCACTGCAGACCCGTGTGTTACACACCCACTGTAGGACAGCAAAGGTTCATCAGGCTCATTTGCAAGGCAATGGAAGGCTTTGAGTATTGCTGCTAAAGGGTCTGGGAACCTCCACCCATGGCAGCAAAAAAGCAGAGCAGCATAATAGGCAGCTTCTGCCTGAAGGAAGCTCCCTGGTAGAAAAATTTCACCTGAAATTCCCTTTCTTTTTTGATATGGCTGCTGTCATCTCCAGTAAAGACCACTACCTCCACAGACAAGTACCAGTCTAGTAGAGAGATGACAAAGCCTCCTACTCCTCAGCTCCCTCCAGCCATGTGTGTCTCCCTCCTGCAGCACTCCACAGTTTTCTGCCAGCTCATGTGAAAAGAAATTTAACATAAATCCCAACAGGTTTAATTTGCACACTTCAGCTATGGGGGGAAAGCTGTGAAGAAGGATTTATGTTGTCTACTGGTCCCCTTATCTCACGTGACAACTTACTTTCATCCTTCAGGATAGCTTTCCATGACTTTTGACTACAGCTCTTCCCTCACACATCCCAGCTGGCACAGGATACCACAGTACCAGTCTGCTCTCCCATGTGTCACACATCCAGCTCAAGGGCTTGGCACACCAGCTCTGTGGCCTCACTCGGACCGTCCTGAGAGAGTTCTGAAGGGAACTGGAAGAGGATACACACTCCAGGGAGAGCAGCCTCCCCAAGGCATCAAGCTTTGCTTGCAAACAGATGTGCACCTAACAGGACCATCACATCTCCAGGTAGGAGCAGCCCCAGAGAAAGATGCACATGCACCCCTGACCTTCAGGACAATCATGCCACAACTGAGCAATTCCAAGTGCATTCAGTATTCTAAAGCTCACTGGAAAACTTATGTGTTTCAGGTGGCAGCCTTGGCTCCCAAGGAAGTTCAGCACCAAACAAACCCACTTTCTCACCCAGCTGTGGAATGATAGGATGGGATTGAGCAAAAACATCAGTCAGAGCCAGCACATCTCTCCAGGCATTGCCTGTCTCCAGGCTCTGCCTCTACCCAGAACTGAGCAAACCCCCACAGTGCCTGAATGGGATCTCATTGTGCTATTGCAGTGTGTATACTTTCTTGACAGTACACTTGCTTGAATGTGTAACTTTCAAGATATAATTAATGCAGTAACACAGAACTTGAGTGAATGACTGTGTCAGACCTTCAGTTAGGAGACCCCCAGTTTCTGTCGAAGGCACACGCCAAAATAAATAGCAAAGTATGAGTTATCCCACCTCCTGCCCAGTTTGTTCTGCAGAACCTTTGTCCACAGCTGCTTTCAGATAGTGAGGGCTGGGTGATCAGAAGAAACCCATTTTCACCAACATTCAATACCAGTCAGACACTGGCAAGAACTCAGCTCCTACAGCCACCAATTTCCCTGGCAAGCAAGGCTGGTGTGTGGTTTGAGCATGCCCTTTTCCTTGGCTACACACCTCAGAGCTAAAAAGTGCACAACAGCTGCTGAAACTGGGCACTGCTTTTTGCTTTCACTCTGTGCTCCACATCCCACACACAAAAGCCTGAGGGGACAGAGGCAGAATGAGAAGAGATATTGCAAGGCGATCCTTTTCCTTCCTTTGTTCAGCCTGTTCCCACTCAGCTCTCCCTCTTTGCTGGCTTTGCAAAGACACACACTCCGAGCTTCCTCAGCCAGAAGCTGGAAATGTTCAGTCTGGTGGCATGCCTTTCCTTGCTGAATCCCAACCACTTTATCCACCACCTGCCAAAGCAGGAAATAAAACCCAAGGTCTCTCTCAGTTCCTCAGATGTGGTTTATTTCCCCTCACCCACATCTGCCCACTGAGATTGTTTCAGGACCAGGCAGCCCACCTGTAGATCACCTGGAGCTTCTAGAACCCTGATACAGTTGTTTACCTCTAACATGGCCATAAGCAAGGGAGGCCCCAGTACCAAAAGCCTTGCGTGGGTGTTACACTGGGATACCCAACTGCATGAGAGGCTCTGCAAAGGCAAGCCAGCTCCTGGCATCTCTAGGGAAACACCACGGAGGAGCTTGCCAGAGTTGAAAGAGAGCAGCCAAAGCCTACAATGCTCACCCCAGGTGTCACATACACCATTGACACCGAGGAGACAGTTCAGAGCTCGGCCAAGCACTGCTGGCCCAAGGAATCAGAGCAGTAACACTCTCAGCACAAAGGCCATTCAAACCAATGGGAAAACTTCTCCCAATGGGAAAGAAGAGCAAGTAAAAAGAAATCCATGCCTAATGCTGAAAACTGACAAGCAATTAACTGTACCACCGGGTTCTTCCACCATGTCATTCCTCCAGCCACAGCATCCTCTCTGGCTGCTGGAATTTCATGGTGCGCTCTTTGCCATCAAACTGAGCGCAGGGCCCTCACCCCAAAAAAGACACACAATGGTTGAGGCTTACCAGCAGGACAAAGGTCCATCCCGAAGAGCACAATGTATTTTCAACACAACTGGTTGTGTTGAACAGGCTCCTCCTTGTATTCAGTTTGTTCAGAAGCTTCACAGAACTGACACAACTCGGAGGCAGCACAGCAGCTTTTGGGGGGGCGGGTTTGTCTGTGACTCCTCCTTCCTCTCCCCATCCTCCCCCCAGTCACATGTCACAGGCTTGTAGCAGTGCAGGAAGCTGTGTGCATGTTTCGATGGGCCAACAGGGGCTATTGCCTACTTTTAAATGCAAATACACAAATGCATTTCCATGCCAGCAGCTTTTTGGGAATCTTTTCTTTGAGGAGATTAAAATAAGCGGTGAGAGGCTTTTGCCTGAGATACTCAGAGGAGAGAGAGGGAAAAAGGAAGTTCTTGATTTAGAAAACCCATCTGATTGGGGAAGTGGTTTCATTTTAAAGGGAAGATTCTTCCTATGTTAATTCAGCAGCAGAGTGGGGTGGGGGCAGGGATGGGAATGAAGGCTCCAGAACTGGAGGATGGTTGATGGAGGGCAGGAAAAAGCCGTCAGAGGCTCTTCTGCCTCGCTCAGTGCTTGGTGTAACTTAAAGTCTTGCTCCTTTTTCCCCCCAACAAAGTGCTTTTCATGTGAAACCTTGTAAGTAAGGATAGAGTGAACTAAGAAGAAATGTAGTCCTCTCTCAGGTTTAGCAATATTCCTGATGCTGAGCAAGCTGGAATTAGCAGCCATTCAGGAATGGGAATGAAATCTTGAAATCAGAGGACAGAGCTGAACAAACACTCCAGAAAGTACATACTGTCAATCAAAAATGAAATATCCAGAAAATTTAAAATGGAGTGACTACAACAATGGTACTGAGATTAAATTGGGTGTAGGGAAGTAGACCAAAGTGTGCCAAAATTATTCCCTTTGAAATCCTTAAAATCAAGAAAAAAAGGTAAAAAAAGGGGCAGAAGAGAAACAGGGAAAAAAAAATTGAAATATATAAAAAACAAAAAAAACCCAACCAAACAAAAAAACGCAACAAACCCTGATAGGATGTGAAAAAAAGAAGAGCCAATGGGATGATGTCTTGATGTGCAGGAACGAGGACCGAAGCTTGCCTAATTTATCCTCATTGAAATCACAAGGCTTCATTCCCTTTCCTGAAAACAAATTCTTCCTTTCAGGGAAGGGAATGAAATATTGAAATCAGAGGACAGAGTTGAACAAACACTCCTGAAAGGAGATATGGTCAATCAAAAATGAAATTGAAAAATCCAGAAAATTTGAAATGGAGTGACTACAACCAATACCACTGAAAGTGGGTGCAGAGAAATAGACCAAAATGTGCCAAAATTATTCCAGTTGAAATCCCTAAAAGCAGGAAGGAAAGGTAAACAAAGAGACAGAAGAGAAACAGAAAAATTGAAATATGAAAAAAATAAAACAACAACAACAAACCCTGATAGGATGTGAAAACAAAATAAGCCAATGGGATGACCTGAAGTGCAGGAATACAGACCCAAGCTTGCCCAACTGATCCTCACTGAAATCACAAGATCTCATTCCCTTTCCTGAAATGAATAATTTCAACTCTGTCCTCTGATTTCAAAATTTGATTCCCTTTCCTGAAAGGAAAGCTGTCCTTTCAGGAAGGGGAATGAACAGAGTTGAACAAACACTCCCAAAAGGAGATATGGCCAATCAAAAATTAAATTGAAAAACCCAGAAGATTTGAAATGGGATGATTACAACCAATCATACCAAGATGAAATTGGGTGTAGGGAAATAGACCAAAACTTGCCAAAATTATTCTCTGATTAGTCCCTAGCTCTAGGGCCATTCAGCCTCAGAAAGAAGGACACAGATTGCCCTCCCTTCCTCCCAGTGTCTTGTATTTGCTCTAACCTATGGTTTTGCTGAAGGTTCAGTGCTGGTTTTGGATGAATCACCAGTGAAGAGTGGGAGATATCCCCAGCTTAAACATGCCAAGCAGTGGCAGAAATCCAGAATGAATTTACACAGGCAGCTGTAGGCAGGGTCACAACCTGTGATCTTAGGAGGAAGAGTTGATGGTAAGCATGTAGGACTCATTTTCTATAGCCAGTTTAAATATTTACCAAGACGCATTTAGAAACTTGTGAGTGAAAAAAAGAGGAAGGGAGTGAGCTACATGAATGCAAACTAATTTCCAGCTGTTACACCCATGTTTTCACCCAGATCTTCATTACAAGAAATGTCCACACCTAAAACCTATCAGAGGCCTGCACTTGGGTCACAAATTGTCAAAATCCTTCCCTTTGCAAACTAAATTTCTGTCTTGAGATTCTGGACTACTGAATAAACATATACAAATACATATGTGTCTTTTCTGGGTTAAGTAAAGGTGGCCCATCCACCTAGTCCAAATCAGAATTTAAAGCCCAAAATATGGGCTAGAAACAACACGGTATGAAAGATGAACCCCTCCCTCCCAAAAACTGATTCTACTGTCCAGCTGACTGTCACCAGGAAGGGGCCTAATTTATTAAACAGATACAATCAAACAGGCTTTTCTTGTGAATATATGTACAATATCTACAGAGGCAACAAGCACTTTGGATGCCAGGGCCTGGGCGATCTTCCCTAGCCTCGTATTAGAGAGACCAAGGACCAATTCAGAGTTCTTGTTGTACCATTTCCCTCTGGCTCCCATGGCAAAACCTACAAATTCAATTTCTACCACGTTTGTCAATTCTTGTATTTGTGAATGAAGGCGTTGATATTTCTTGGTCTTCTAGCAGCAGCCTCCCTCAATGAAGAGCTTCTGTGCTCGTATCTCATTGTAATGTCAACCACAAACACCTTAATGCCTCTCACAAAGATCAAGTCTGGTTGAAATAGTTCATCATCTCTCAAGTGTGGCTCCTGGAATATTGTCCAATGCTCCCTCTTGTCTTCACAGCTAAGAGTTTCACAGATGGCATTGTGTCTCTTAATACTGGCATCCTGAGTGACTGGGCAGTTCCCAGCTATATGGGCTATAGTTTCAAAATCAGCACCACAATGTCTGCAGGATCTAACACAGCCCTCATGCCCACCCCTAGCCAGGAACTCTCTTGTCAGGTAGACATTGGCTCCCAGTTGCAAGGCGGTTATTAGTTTTCTGTGAGGAATACCCTTATATTGCCTTATCCAGGCATTACTGATATCATCATTCTCAAAATTATCAACACCATGGCCCTGGGCAACCAGATGTTTCTCGTTTTCAAACTCCAATTTCTGCCAATTACAAGGTCTTGGATAGTGGATTTCAGGAACAGGGGCCTCCCAATCTGACAGGCTTTCATCACTGCCACCAACAACACCTTCTATCATTGGTACAGGCTCCCACATTGGTGGGATAGACTCCTTCTTACCACCAGCACACAACCATAACTTTTCAAATAACAGTTCCAGGTGTTCCTCTCTTTGAAAAACTGCCAGACCCTCATCCGAAGACTGTGTCAATCTATGCAGTCTTCACGCCTGAATACTTGGAATGAGTGCTGCCAACTTGATGATGCCTAACCCACCATCTTTTATAACCCAAATACAAGATGACATCACATGTACTTGGAGGAAGATGAAACCACTCCTTGACTGATTTCCAAATCAACCAGTCAAGGGATTCGAGGAGCCCCACACTCACTTCAGTATGGTCAGCCAGATATACCAGTCTCTGATGATATACATTCTAAGTATATTGACCTTCTGAAGAGATTTAAAAAGTGAGTCACCAATCTGATGAAGCCAATCCACCAGTTTTTCTAATAAACCTGAATGAGCAAAACCAGTCCAGGGATCAATCCGTGTGCCCAGATATTTCTCAGAGCTCCCTGGGTCGATTGTATGAAGGGGGGATCCATTTATCACCCACGGGGGACAGTCATTGACGGTATAAAGAGTCCCTTGTCGTCTTGATATAAAAGCCGTGACATTTTTACTCCTGGGTCCGAAGACCTGCAAGT
The DNA here is from genome assembly GCF_017590055.1 of Onychostruthus taczanowskii. Lineage (NCBI taxonomy): Eukaryota > Metazoa > Chordata > Aves > Passeriformes > Passeridae > Onychostruthus > Onychostruthus taczanowskii. The sequence goes on from NW_024502902.1 coordinate 3,516,616, forward strand.
TCACAAAAGGTCTCCAGAATCTTGATGTTACAACACATACTGTCCCAGGAATTGCTCAACAGCACTGAATTGTCAGCAAAGGCCATGGCCATTATTTTCAATCTACCATGCTGGAACCCCTGACACTCAGTCTCAAGTTTGCATAGAAGGGGATTGAGCGCAAGACTGAATAGCCAAGGTGACATAGGGTCGCTTTGTTTGACACCAGAGCAAATATAAAACTGGGTCTGTCCTCTCCCTTTCAATGGAAATGTATGTTTTGATATTCTTGTGCGTTTCCCTAACCAGCTGGACCGCATGGGGATCAACCCCTTTCTGGATCAGACCTGCAAGGATATGCTGATGACAAACGGCATTAAAGGCCTTGGCAATGTCCATAAACACCACCCCCAGGTGTCAATGCTCCCGCTTAGTGTTCTTAACCACAAGCTGTAACAACTTGGGGTTCTTGGAACAACCAGAAGCACAAATAAAGTCCCGCTGTTGGGGCTAATGGGTCATGCTTTGGTCAGCCTCTCCAGAGAGATCCTGGAGAAAAAACTCCAAACAAACCAGACTGAAACCCTCTTCCCTGGGCACAGAGGGTAACCATGGAACACCGGCATCCTTGACCCTCAGATCTAAGGGGTTGGTCTGAGTGGCAGTCAATATAAGTCACAAAGCCATTGATTGTGCCATTGTAATAACTGGAAAGATAACAACCAGTCACATCCAAGTGAGGATAGTAATAGTCAGCAGCTGGCCCTCTTGCAGACTTCCAACTGTGTCCAGCTCTTGCCCATGGACAAGGCTCTGGGCAACAGCAAAACAACTGTGCTAATAATTTTGTTTCAGCGAGGTCACTATGCTACCCCTCGTGGCAAGTCCAACAATACCGAGGGCCATTTTCACCCTCCCTCACACTGGGGCAGAAGTCGACTTAGCTATCACAGAGGGTATCCAGCAGGACCGCAAAGAGGTGTGACGTCCACAGCTAAGCTCAGTTAGTAACTATGCTCTCTCTTAAGAGTCATAGCTACTCCTGCCAAGAGGAGAATTCACTACTCCACAATCTGGCCCAGAGCCCCCAGTTTCTTCACTGGAGCTGGTTCTGGTGTATAACTTCCAGTCCTTCCTCCATCGCTCTTTTCTATAAAAACAGTTTCAGTAGTATTGCAGCAGACATCAAGCAGACACATCATCCTAAAGTACTCACTAGAAAGATGTGATTGTCACAGCATACCTCACAGTTGAAATGGCCATGATATACGAGTAATACCATACAATTTCAGAAGGCTTCAACCCATACAGAGTAACATCACATCACTTCAGGAAGCTGCATCTGCCCTTCTTGTTCTTTAGCCCAACCTTTTCTACCCCTCATGTTCATGCATTGCACCTGTGTGCCCTCTGTTCCCTTTGGTGATGGGTCAGTGGGCACTCCATGGCTCATTGCTTTCAATGCTGCTCACCTGCTTTTCACAGCTGTAGCCCACTGGGGATGAGGCTGGGCTGCAGCCCCACTGCCAATTACCACAAACTGTGTGCCTACATGATCCTGCCTGCCAAAAAGGTAGGAGCCATATACAGGCAGCTGGATCAGGTGCTCTTAACACACGTGTGTGAGCAGGTCAAACCACAAAGACCTGCAAACACCAGAATGCATGCTTCTGTGCGCTGCAGAAGTACTTTCAGCCACTCCAGCAGAGTACAAAACCTGGCCCTGTGTCTCTCCTCCATACTTCTTTCATCTTTTAGCTCCTTGATGTTTCTTTCTCAAAGCTTTTCCTGCCAGTCTGTTGGAATGCCTGAATGCCCTGTTTGGACACCTTGCTCCTATTTCAGTTCTGTGATCACCTCCAGTACTTGCATTCCTCTGGATCTGGTAGCTTTGCTTGTAACATTTGATGGACCTTAAATGCTTTCAGTTATTTCAGCCACAGGAGTCTGAATGGGGAATGCACTGATTAAAAAACTGCATGAGTCTATGTCATGTAAAAGCAAAGCACTTGTGAGATGTTTTCTCATGAGGGTACACGACAGACAAGATCATGTAAATAAAATAACCCTAGAGCATCTCCCATTCTTTCCAAAGTTCAGGGAAAGCATGTCTCCCTGTCGTGGTCCATTGTCATGCACTAATTATTATGGCATGACAATGGATACTAGAACTACTTCAGTTCTAGGCTTACCCTGGAGCAATACAGCCAGTTCCTCTCTTGAGGAAACCTAGAACCAGTTGAGAAGTCAGTCTACTTGAGCATCCCAGACAGGCAATACAAATCTGTAGTCAGCCAGATGGATACCAACACTACCTCAGCCAGCAATGTGTCAGAAAATGCCCTTAAGGTGTCACATGTTCTGTGGGCATAGCATGAAAAGACCATGAATGGACTACAAAACAGAACTTTCATTATTTTGAGTAAAAAAGGTAGGGGGACAACACCCAAAGGAAGACAAAGGGAAGGGAAGGGAAGGACAAGAACAAATGAAAATTAATTATGCCCTTGGGATATAGGATCAAAGGTATCCTAGGGAAAAGGAGGTTTAAATGCTGTACGGTGTGGTCAGAGCTACCCAAGCCAGTATCTCAGAGCATGTGGGTTCTCCCACAGGTGTTTTCAGCAAGGCCAGTGTGTGCAAAGGGCATATCCAGGCTGGTCCACTGTTCTCACCTCAGCAAGCATGGGCAGATTAGGCAGACCGCTGCAGATCAGTACTCCAGACATTAGTCCCTGTGCCTTCTATGCCAGGGACCCAGTTTTTCTCCCCAGATGCTCCCTCACTGCACACAAAAACTTAAATTTGAGCTGGAAATATCTGTTGTTCTGGTGGTCATGATGGAAAATATCAAATTAACAATGTGCATGCACTTTTCTGCTGCTTGGTACAGGCTTAAAATAACCGTGTAAATAAAAAGGACATATAAATATTTCCTACTGCTTTCAAGGGGATAAAGGCAGGGACAAAGTGCCATGTATTTCTCTGTGCTGAACATACCAGCTGTATTCCCACAAGTCTCCACAGAGCGACAATGTACAGGTCTGTTCAAATTAAATAGCCCCTTCAGGAGGCTTAGGTTGCCATTCAGTTTGGGCTTAGGGACTGGAGTCTATTTTAAAGGTAGAAAGATGGTGATTATAAAAGGCCATAGGCAAGAAGAAACCCTCTTATAAAGATTACAGAAGGGTCACTTAGATTCTGATAAACTTGAATGAAGAGCCAGAGGGATTATTTTTTTTTTGTTAGACTTGAAAGTGCAGCAATATTGAAGCTTTATGCCTTTGAAATAAAATGGTGGAAGGAAAGCACGAGATTTTACTTTGGTAGTTCAGGAAATATTAGTCTTGTAAAACAGAGTAGCTATAGATATTCTTAGTACTCTAAACAGCTCTTTTCACTTCCCTGGTGCAGTCTTCCTAGAAGACATCATCTCTTACAAGAAAAGATATGTATTAGATCTGTATTTATGAAACACGGTATATGTAATATCTGATAACATACAGAGAGTGCTAGCAGGGAGGGGAATCAAGTCATGCAGCTGACACTCAAGTTTGAATTTACACATGTAATCTTTAGTCCCTGTTACCTTCCTTCTACAACAGGCAGGTGAAAAATGTTGTTCAACTGTCTAAGCACCTTGTGGGAAAGAATGCACAGCCAGATATTGATCTGTATTTATTGCTGTTAAAGTGGCACACTGGTATCAGCAAGGTGGGGGTTGTCACTGGCTGATAGTAAAATGTCTCTGGGAATGGAAACCCACATCAGCATCACTGGGGACCTGCAGAAGTACAGAGAGCCAGATGATGTCAAGCCACAAAACCCCAGTAAGGTTTACTGTCTGTGAACAATTTCTCAACTGAGAAACAAGTATGAAACAACCATCACAAAGAACATGAAGCCCAAAGGTTTGTGCCATGCTCTTCTGCTTACCCAGATCCATAAGGGAAAAGATGAGGAGGAGGAGGAGGAGTTGAATCTCTTTCAGTGCTCCAGGTAGGAAGATGGCAGCAAAACTGCTGTTTTGGCCCGAAGTGGAAAGGCTGAGAGCAGTTACACTCAGAAGACAGAGAAGCCTCCACGGCACAAGGTCAGAATGGACCACCTGACCCTGACTGCAGGAGGGCTGGTCTCCAGAACAGCCCATGAATAAGAGGTGCAAGACTAAGTAAGCACCTTTTGCAAGCTGAGTTGCTTATGATGGGTGTAAATGTAGGTAGCTTCAGTATCTTCAGTGAGGCTGGATTGGAAACTTCATTGTTTTTCTAAGCTTTTGTTTGACAGAAAAAATTTAGGCCGGAGAAGAGGGCTCCATCAGAAAACAGACCCTGTGTGAAACAACTCAACAGCCTCTCTAAAAAGGACTGCAGAACATCATTGCCCACTTCAGTTATGACCTGAGCTCTTAAGTCAGGACAGGCTTTTCAAGCAACTGTGTCAGTCTGAGAAACCACAGCAGTGATGGGGGAGGGGAAGCAGCAACGGGGAGGAGTGGGAATTTTGGAAAAGAGAAGCAGCAAAGCAAGAACTAAAAGCAGGAGACAGATGATATGAAGCTGTGTAAAAGGGGAAGTGGGAAGGTACAAAAGGGGAATATAGGAAGTGGGGACAGTTGCAGCCCAGTCAGGCTGAAGCAAATTAATGTTTACCCTGGTGAGCACCCAGTGCACAGAGGAAAATTCTCATGGCCACTCAGGACTGCCTCAGAGAGAGGTCACATCAAAAAAACAAAACCCAGGCTGATGAGAAGACATGCTGTGACCATGTCCTGTGTGTGCAAAGAAATGAGCATTGTGTTGCCTCCATGAAAGAATCCTCCCTGTTATTCTGTCTGTGCTGAAGGACAAGCCTCCTGCTCAGCTCCTGCCCTCCTGTACAGGGCTGTGATGTGCAAACATCATTTGTAAAAGAGCCCCCTTACTTTTATTCCATCATCCTTGAGGGAGCAAAACACCACAGAAAGACAGGGAGTGATAGGTGGTCCTCAGTGCTTTGGATCCTTGTTGGGGAAAAGCAGTATCATGTATTTTGTCCCTGCTCTGCAGTCTCACACGGGTGCCATGCAAACCCAACACATCCAGGTGGCTCTGAGGTGACCCTGCTCAGGACCCTGAAAACTCCCAGAACAAAAGTGTCTCACTGAGCAATTAATTGCCATTAGCACCTCCCTCAAACTCAGCAAAGGGAACAAGAAAGCCCAGATGTGTGCCCTGCTTTACATGCAGAAGGAAACTCATGTCAAGAGCACCTCTTGGTGGTGTGAGAGGACATCAGAGCAGCAGCAACACATCTGTGTATGCTCAGTCTGGGGTTATGAGCCTGCTTCCTGCATCTTCCTTCCTTTTCCTGCAGCCTGTACAAATGAAAGGTATTAATGCAGCAGGTGCCAGTTGTTCTTAGAGTGATTACTGTATGTGTTATTTGAGTGTAATATCCCATTATTAAATAATCCCATTTAAATGTGATGGAAAGAAACATCCTGAAAGCTTTCATGTTGATCCCTGTTGTCCCTCTGCAGAGACACTGGTGGAGGAAGGATATTTATAGATTCACAGCACAGGCTTCCGACTGGACAAGAGCTGACTGTCCATTGCAGTTGCAGGGAATTATCTTGCAAAAGTAATTTGCCCAGAAATGGGCTCTTGACACAACTTCATAGCTCATTGCTGGACATGCAGATTTACAGTGTCTTTGACATGAGGCCCACCTATATGTGGGTTCTCCACAAAAATCCCTCTTCCCTGACCAATTAAACTAGTCTTCTTCACCGGTCCCTTCCACACTGCCAGTCCCACAAGCCCATATGCCACACTACCAGGACAAAAACAAACACTGGTGTTCAGGTGTTCAGCAGATCAGAGGTCCTTATTCATCCCTGCCACCAGGTTCTAGAATGGTTTTTGTCTTTCCACCAGTATCATTCTCCACAGCCTGATACACCTGCCTTCTAACTGAGTTAATATATTCTGAGCCTGCCTGTCCTTTCCAGCTTCCCTCTGTAAAAGCCTTTGTCCCTCTCTCTGATGTCCCTCTGTGACCTGGATTCCTGTGTCCCATTCCTGCTTTCACTTGCAGCGGTGTCAGTGGGTTTCCTTCCTCCCCTTTCCCTGCCACCCACAGAGGGAACACCTCGTACAGCTGGTCACTTTGTGCTTCTGAAATAGTGGCAAGACTTGGAAACATTCCATGGCTGAAGGTTTCTGGGCCATAGCCGGCGCTGAGTGACAGCTGGGAGCGCTCTCCTCCAGAGCAGGTCAGTCAAAACAGCCTCCTGTGGCTGCAGCAGCACAAAGGTCATCAGCCTTTGGAGAAACACTTTACTCAGAGTTCCTTCCTTCAGGAACATCCCAGCAGCAAACCCACTGTTCTTTCTCTAACTTGCCTCCAAATTCTTAATTAATTCTGTGCCACCATATCCCATCTTCTATAAAACCTGTCTACTGCCCATCCACTCTTGAGGTCAGGCTGGAGCACACAGATGTACACACATACACTCTTTTCAAGGCTTAATGTTGCATGGGAGGAGAAGGAAGGAAGAGGAGGCAAACCCTCATTTCAATAAAGAAAGGAGTAGAACTTCCCGGGATCATTCTGCTCTTGTCTCTTCTTTCTTAGGATGATTGCTTTCTTCTTCTCAATGCTTAACTCTAAAAATCTTTTCATTTCTGAGGACAGTGAGGACTGCCTGAGATAGTTGGGGTTGTTCAGCTTGAAGCAGAGAAGGATGTACGGGTAGTCTGGGCAGGTAAGTAAGTGCAGCAATACCTTATCCCCACAGCAGAGGAGCAGAGCAGCCATTGGGTCACAGCTGCTTTCTAGAGGCTGCATGACTTCCTTGTTCAGCCTTCGCAGTATTGTTCCTTGTGATGTTTCACCCTTGACACTTAGGGGAGCTGGGAAGACCTGAAAAACCTTCATTACCCCTCATCACCCTAGTAGTCCCACTTCAGATTCCCTTCCTTGCTAACACCTCCTCCAAAGCTTGGATGATAAAGGAGAGAGGAGAAAACCCACCCTTCCACAATCTCACCCCGCTTCCAACCCTTGTTCAGCTCCCCTGGAAAAGCAGTTTGGTGCCCCGCGCTGTTTATTGGGATGAGGTGGGAAGGGAGTGGGTGAGACAGGCAGGGAGAACGAGAGATATTATTCCAGCAGCCGTCATCCCGACCGAGGAGTCACGCCCGCCCCGCCTTCAGCCAACGGCCTCTGCCCCAGCGCTGCCTCTGCGGTGGAGGGGCGGAGGGATCGGAGGGTGATCGTCGAGAGAAGTTCCCTCTTCCACTTCCTCCCTCCTTGCAACCTGCTGTTGATACCCACATTTGCCCATCCCTCCCCGCTGTTTGCCTTGGCCTGACTGCCCTTTGCCTGGGGCACCGTCCTCGCCACGGGTCCGGAGCCATGCAAGCCATCAAGTGTGTGGTGGTGGGAGACGGGTACGTACCCTGCGGGCTTGCTGGGGGCGCGGGCGGGACAGGCTCTGACCAGGGCCACGGAGAAGGGTGGATGCTTGGTGCAACTTGCCCTGCTTTGCTTCTGACCTGCGCTCCTCCCTCCCTGGGGCAAGGGACGTTCCTCTTGGGAGAGTGTGGAAGAGGGCATTTCGCAGGGCATCTGCACGGAAACGCTGATCATGCATCTGCATTTCCATCTGCATCCATGGGAAGTGATGCAGATCTGTCCCATGCACAGGAGGTGATGATGTTCCTGCCAGATTCAACTTGTAGGCAGGAGTTAGATTTAAAACCCATTAGGTGCAAGTGCTCTCCTGCAGGTGAATGGCTCCTTGAAAGACATGTGCTCACTGGGAATGACTGGGAGAGAGCATGGCACTCTGGTCCTGGCAAGATGTCTATCAGGCCCTCTATATTCAGCTTTTCTCAGCAGGTTAGCCCTGTACTGGGCTGTGCTGGAGACTGCTGGCAAGGGCCCTCTGTGGGCACAAGGAGAAAAAACTCTTTCCACTGAGACAGGCACAAGTATAGGCCCCCTTGGGAGTGGGAGCTAACAAAACCTTGCCTTCACAACATGGTGGCTTCTCTGCCCATGTCTCCTGATGCCTGGAAATGGCCTGATCCAAGCCATCAGTGAGTTAAGCAGTCATCACTGCCTGGGTCAGGAAGGATACAGTGGAGAGAGCATCTTCTTGCTCTGTTGGATGAGTAAATGTAAGGGAAGGAAGGAGGAGAGTCTGTGCTTGGAACAGAATAGCTTAATTCCTTTCCACCTAGAAGCTGGCCAGAGTTATCTGGGGCAGCTGTAAGGTAACAAATGAAGAGACATTTATAGCAGTGCTGCTCCCCACAGTCACTTCCTCCTTTAGAGCTCGCCTGGGAAAGAAGATGTCCGCACACATACGCGTACATGTCAGACATGTTCTCAGGGCCTGGGCCAAGGGGGCGGGGAGAGGGGATGAGGAAAGACAGAACCCCAAATAAAAACAGTAACCTCTAAGAAAGGTCCCTGAAGGCTTTAAACTGGAGCTGGATCAACAACTCCACTGGGCATTTATCTGTTACCCAGCTTCCGACGCCCAGTTTGCCCCTCACACATAGCACCAACTCTGTAGCTTTCCCTCAAGGCAGCATCCCCTCACATCATGGTTAACCCCACCACATGTCCTGCGTTACCAATATCAGTAACAGTCCTGCTCTCAACCCCTAGGGCCTCAATTCCTCTTAAATGTCTTCTGCCTCGTCATTTTGCTTCTCTGTACACTGCACCTCTGTAAACCTCTCACCATCTTGCAACACAGCCCCCATTGCTCTGAGCTCTTGGTTCACCACCCCTCACCTCCCTCCTGGCCATGCCAGCAATGTCACCCTCTTGGCTCAACCTAACAACCATGGACCTTCTCCTACCACTCAACTCACGTGTTGTCCCATAGCTGTTCTCGCCCCATATCCCCTCTTAACCTCCCCATATGACCTCTTAACATGCCCTGGGTTCAATCACAGGAGGCTGCAGATGCCACTAACCTCACCTGTGTGTTCTAACCTTCACCCCTTCGCTGACCCTCTGCGCAGCTCTCTGTTCAACCACACCAGTTCAGAACCTCCCCCTCGCCCATGGCCAATCCAATCGCAGGCTCACAGATCTCCTGGGGCATTTCCTATTGAGCTTCACTTCCCTTGATAACTCTGTGATAAGAAGCAAACAAGGCACCTGGGGAAAGAGCAGGGACTGAGAGAGGAGAATCTAAGAAAGGGGGTTAGCAGGAGGAAGAAACAAATGTCAGAGCATGCCGAAAAGCTCAGCTTCCTCCTCATCTGCCTCACAGTCCAGCGACAGAGGCAGGTGCCTTGTGACCAGGGTGCCTGTCAAGGACACACAAAAAAGGCAGAACTACAGCCCTGTGGCTGGGGACTTGGCAGGTACAGCTGAGATGGTCTGAGAGTCCCCAGCAGCAGAATTCCAACCTTTGCCCAGGAAAGACCTTTCCCTCCTCCTGGGCTGTGCTGGTTGAGGCAGGTTGCTGTCACTGCCTCCATTTCATGTGTTCTGTAACTGAAACAGGGCCAACTTTCCTAGGCCACACAAACCTGAGAAACATCTCCTGCATCCCAGCAGGAGAAGGCTTTTCTTTCCAACACCTGTCTCGGCTGCTTTATTTTCTTCTGATTCTCTGCACTTATTTCCCTCACCATAGGCTTCAGCTTGTCCACAACACCTTTCCCCACATGATAGCCTTATTGCTCCTTATCCCACCCATGCTTTCAGCTGTCTGGACTGTCCTGCTACCTTGCACTCCACCCTGCTGCAGCAGGCTGTGGGGGAGGCTGAGGGGAGAGGAAGCACCAGCTTCTAGCTCAGAAACACCACCAGCAGCCTCCAGCAGCCATGGGGGCAGACACCTTTCTGGCTCCTTACAGCTCTCTGTGCAGGTGTTGCTGCAGCTTACTGTAGATGGGAAAGATTGTGTAAGTCAGTAAAAGTTCCTTCCAGTCCCTGGCCACAGCAGCTGAAAAGCAGGCAGGAGTGCCTGTACTCGAGTGCTGGAGCTGGCATGGCAGCTTTGTCGTGGCACACCAAGCCAATGCACCTGTCCTGGGTGTGAGCCTACAGCACTCTGCATGCACTGCAAAATGGGCTCCCACCTCCATCTCAGAGTGGATGTGTTTTACCTGAGCCATCTCTGTACTAGACCATAAAAACAAGACTTCATGCTCAAAGACAACAAACATTTCTGGACAACATCCTGTCTTTCTTCCTGCCAGGTTTCCAACTTTGGTTGTGCAGTGTCTGGCCCTGTGAATGTGTTTTGCCTTCCAGGGGTCTCTGGATAGGGCTAGGTTAGAGGTGTGGAAGCATTGCCCCATCACCATCTCACCCTAGCAAGACTGCCTGCACTGCCATGAATTCTTGCCACTGTTTTCTTTCTCTTCCAGGGCTGTGGGAAAAACCTGTCTCCTTATCAGCTATACCACCAATGCCTTCCCAGGAGAATACATCCCCACTGTGTGAGTAATTCATAAACAGGTCCTGGAGTGGGTGGGAGGCATGAAAAGCAGGATGTGAAGGGGCTCAGTGACCCCTAGTTGTGCACTCCATGGGTCACAATCTCCATGCCAAGCAGAGGAAACCCAGTGAAGTTCTCTTTAACTTTGGATCTGTTACCTTTCACAAGAAGCAACCTTATAAAACCCTGGTATAAATGGGATATTTGGGAGACTCCAGCCAACTCAAGGTCTATGTGCTTGCTAAGTTTACAAGTAGCAGATGGGATCCTGCTGGCCAAAACAAATAGGCACTGGGCTACAACAACTGGGCCAGACCCAAGAGAAGGCAGGTGGATGGACATGGGACACCACCTCCTTCCCTGTCAAAAGCACTTGCTGTCATTGAAGCAGTCATAGGTTCTGCATGGAGCAGAATCACAGAATTGGTTGGAAAAGACCTCTGAGATCATTAGGCCCAACCACTAGCCAAGCCCTGCCGAGCCCTCTACTAAATCATGTCCCTTCTAACGTGCAGCTGCCATGAATACATTCAGAAGACCTTTGTGTTGGTTCCTCCCTATCACTGGTTTCCCTTAATCTGGGAAAAAAAAGTACCAGAAGGACCAGGAAATAAAATTTTCAAGGATGAGGGCAGGAACTTCTCTGTTGCTTTATTGTCCTTTTTTTTTCCTACCGAGACTTTACTCCTAAGCATGCAATCCTGACAGTTCTAAAATATTTCAAGCTCGGTTGTCAAAGAGTGATTGGGCACATTGTTCTCAGTTCCAGCAGGGCTGTTGAGGAGTGCGGCAAACTACAGAGACATGGATTCTTCCTCACTTCTAAGAATAAAACTAGGTTTTAGAACACAGAAGAAAGACAGGGGCTTGGCTCTAGAGCAGGCGCAGTTGTGGGAAGGATATTGGGGGAAAAAATGGGAAAAGAAAACAATTTGTGAACTTGCATGCAAGGTATCAAAGGTGTAGCTGCAGCCAGGCACCTGTCCAGGACAGCTGAATGATGGGGAGGAGGTTGATGAGTGGGAATTCCATAAAGGGGAGGTTAACCAGCATCACCCAGGTGAGCTGAGAAGAGGAATCACCAGCCTTTGCTCCTGGGTGCACATAGTGAACCCCATCTACACTACTGGAAGGGCTCCCTCTTCTCCTGTTTGAGCCATGGCCTGTCTCTGAATTTCAGATTTGATAACTATTCTGCCAACGTGATGGTTGACAGCAAGCCTGTAAATCTGGGACTGTGGGATACTGCTGGACAAGAGGATTATGACAGGCTGAGGCCGCTCTCTTACCCGCAGACGGTGGGTCACACTCCATGCCCCTCCTCTCTTCCTCCCTCAGCTGCATCTCCGTCCCTCACTGCAAAACTCAACATGTGCCATGGAACAGTGACAGGGTTGTTACTGCCTGTCTCTGCCCTTTTATGAGAATATCTCTTTTGATATACAACTGCCTTGAAACCAAAAGTTGAAAGATACCTTAAGGATATTTATCTAAACTCCCGTAACTGAGCAAGAAAACAAGACATTCAAAGACACTCTTGAGCCGAGCTGACACTGACTTTGTGTGAGGCAGATGCCTTACCCAGCCCTGGAAAAAACCTTCCCTTTGTAAAGTTAAGGTGCTTCATGGAATTTAAGAGCTGAGGCAGGAACTTGTCACATTTCTGTGAACACCACTCTCTTGACTTCTGCCTTTTAAAAGAGATGTGATTTGTGGGCATGTGTTTGATCTGCTGGTGCCTCTAGCAGAACAAATGCATGCCTCAGATACTGTGTTTACCAGTTTTTCACCACACTGACAGAGTGATTTCAGGGTTTGAGGATCATCTTCTCTGGAGAATGTTGTTTCAAGCAGTCTTTTGGCAAGCTCAGAAAGACCTTGCTGCATCAGACATTAGTCTGAAGGTTGCCACTGCAGTAAAAGGTTAGGAATTTATTAGAAATTATTTGTTTTGGCTAGGTTCAGCCACCTAAAAATCAGATGTGGTATAAAGTGGTTTTGCATGCAGTGAGTGCAAGCAGGTCTGTTTCTCAACAGCATGCTTGCATCCACCCTGGAACATATCTCAAGGATAGGTGGAGGAATGTTTCTCCAAGGTTTTTATTTCTGTTGGCTGTAGAAGTATGGAAATGGATAGGCTGGCACCACTTTTCCAGCTAGGTGAAGCTGGATGAAATAGATATAACCTTGATGAGCTGGTATGGTTTTGGTTTTGTTTGGTTTACTCTGGTTTTAATGAAAGTCTGAATTCAACCATGCCCAGGAGAATCACATACCTAGAGAGCTAGAACTGCCTCCTCTGAGTCCTGTGGGTGAAACTAGGTCTGTCTCAACTGCAGGCAAAATTACTTTGGCCTGAAAGCTCTCTGGTGTTCCGTGAGAAATGAACAGGAAGCTGCCAGGCCATTTCCCATGAGGATGAGTGTGCCAACCGCAAAAACCCCGTCCTCAGAGTTGACCATTTGGCTCTTCTGATAATGGTGGCTATGGTTACCATGACTCAGGACAGCAGAGATCCTTCTCTCCACTGGAGGCAAGAAGCAGCAGTCAGGACTTTTATATCATAGAGAGTTTTCCCAAGCACAACCCTCTGCTGCAGAGGGAGGGTGCTGCCCACACAGACCTTCCCTCCCCTCCCCCTCCCCCTCCTTCCAGCTTCATCATGCCATCCCATGCTCCCATCCTAACTCTGCTCCATGGTTGTATGCCTACAGGATGTCTTCCTGATCTGCTTCTCCCTTGTCAGCCCAGCATCTTATGAAAACGTCCGTGCTAAGGTGAGACCCTCTCCTGGTCCACCAGGGGCTGAGGGAGGTGATGGTGGTGGTGGTCTTGCAAGAACAGTGGTTACGGGTGGAGACTACCAGTAGGACATCTAGATACAAGAGGTCATATCTCCTTTCTGTTAGTCAGAAACCTCCTTCAGATGCATTTCCTGGTTCATTTAAAGAAGGCAGCCAACTCTGCTAATGGGCTAGTATTCATCTTGCTGGGCTATTGTGCTGTCAGATTACAGACTTATATTCTGGTGGCATCTTTCAGCCAAGACTGTCAAAGCACAGACACACAGGACTGGTCCATAGGGTACAGAAGCAGGTACCCACAGCTTTTACATGGGAAGTAAGGAAAGAAGGGAGAGATTGGTGAACAGAGAACAAGAGTATGTCCTTCCTACCACTTTAAGGTTCTTCCCTGGGTGGGAGGGCCAAGGGCTAAGAACAGTTGGTGCTTTTGCATAACAAAATTTGAGCTCCCTGTCAGGGATTTTGCCTGAGGACCCAGCAACAGGAGTTGGCTTGGGCCAGGCTATAGTGCCCAACAGTGGAGTTGAGAAAGGAAAGGCTGTTAGCTACCTTGCTGACATTTTTTTCAGGAGTGCCTCTGTGTTTTCCCATGTGCATGCCCACACATGTCACCTCTTCTCACACCTTTGGCATTTTGCTCTGTTGCTAGTGGTTCCCCGAGGTGCGGCACCACTGCCCAAGCACTCCCATCATCCTCGTGGGCACAAAGCTGGATCTCCGTGATGACAAGGACACCATTGAGAAGCTGAAGGAGAAGAAGCTATCCCCCATAACGTATCCTCAGGGTCTTGCTCTGGCCAAGGAAATAGGTATGTGTTTGGGAATCCTTTTGGACCTACTGAGAGGAGAGAGGCAGAGGAGAAGGGCTTCACCTCAGTTTAACAAGGTTTTTGTAGTGGTATTGCACAGTGGAATCTCCAAGGGACACAGAGACACATCCAGGTCATGGGACAAAACACTTCAGGAGACTTAGGAAGGAGATCTGCTCCTTGAGGAAGACTCAACCCTTCAGCCCTCTGTTTTCTGCCTCTCTCTGGCCACCATCCTCCACATACACACACAATTACACACTTTCACATTATCCTCCCCTTTTACTCTGCTTACTTCTATCTGGGACAGTATTTTTTTCTGTGCAAGCCACAGCTGCACTGTGGGCAGAGGCCACTCCTCCATATCCGGAGAGGCAGAAGATAGGCTTTTAACCTCTCCCAGGAAGAGTTGCAACTGCAGTTTCCTGTCTCTGCTTCTGTCTGTTGAGGCTTATACGTGCAATCCCAGGTATGGGTGTCTCACCCCACCATCCAGCTTTTCTCAGATGTGGAACACAGAAGTAGGAGAGAGGGTGAGAAACACAGCTTGAGGGAGTTTTCAAGAAGGAGCTCAGCAGAGAGAGTGTCTGGCCAGGATGACATGGTCAGACACACACAATGGCACTGCTCTGGCTACACAGATAACCAATAGGCAAACCTAGGTCTAGTGCAACTGGCAAGCTTTGTCCTGAAGTCAAGACTGTCTGAGTGAGTGAAATGTGTCCTGACAATGTGTAATGTCTTTGATCACCTGGGATGTGTTTATTCAGCTTGGGGAAGAACCAGGTGCTGTGCTTTCTAGCATAAGGAGTAGCATAAGGAGTGGTATCCCCACTGCCTACCGCAGCTCCTTTCCTCCCCACTGCAACACCTGCTTTCCTCCCAACAGACTCTGTGAAATACCTCGAGTGCTCGGCTCTGACGCAGCGAGGCCTCAAGACGGTGTTTGACGAGGCCATCCGAGCAGTCTTGTGCCCGCAGCCCACCCGGACAAAGAAACGGGCGTGCAGCCTCCTCTAAGCAAGTAAGTCTGACAGGGATCCCTGGGAGTGACACCAGTGGGGCTTTCCTGCTCCTGAACCCAGATTGTCGGGGCCCCTCTGTTCCTGGTGAGGCTGTTGGAATGGGTCACCTTTCAAAGAGAGAGAGGGAGACAGCTGATCCTGCTTGGGGAAAGGACAGGACATGGTATGATGCACCTAGGATCAGCTTCCCTCTCCTTTCTGCTTGACTGTGTGCAAGTTGGTTCCCATCTCTTGAAGTGGGGCAGCCTAGGATTTTCCACATGTGCCCTTACAGAGAAGAACTGTCTGTCAGCTTCTGCTGCAGAGGGAACTACATCCAGGCTGCCCTGGGCATGACCTGCCTGAGACCTATGAGGCCATAGCCTTTGCCTGTAGGAAAAAAAAAAAGGAAAAGAGAAAAGTTGTTGATTATTCATGGCACTTACCTGTGGCCCTTCCTCTTACCAAGCCCTGCTCACCTCAAGGGGTTTTTTGTGTTGTTCATTGGCAAGTGGCAGCTTCTCCTACAGGACTCCTTTATTCCTCATGTTGTCCCTACCTGCCTCCACTTCAGTAACGGGCAGCAGAGGGAGGAAAGAGGCTTTGGGACAAGAGTCAGAGCTGGTCAGAGCCTGATGAGAGAGAAGAGTGAGAGCCTGCTAGTCTGGACCCTGTCCCTTCATACTCCCACTATCACCAGAGCAGAGGGAAGGAGAGCAGGAAAATAGTTAAGCTGGTATTATGAGGTCTCTCATGTTTTTGGCTATAGATCCCGGTCTCATCCTGATGCCAGGCACTGCCCAGCACACAGGAGAGTGATGGCTCCAGCAGCCCAGAGCTCAGCACCTTGCGGCAGTCATTGCTTTTTCCTTCTGCGGCTTGAAAGACTGCGGTGGGTCTGTAGCACTGGTTTGTCTGCCCACACAACATCCCCGCTCTTGCCTCGCCTGCCCAGCTTCCCCTTCCCTTCCTTCTGGGCCCCTGAGGTTACAATGTAGTGAATAAGTCATAATAAACAGACTGTACATTCTTGTCATGTCCGTGGTGTGTTGCACCTCAGGGGGACACAGCCCTGAAGCCGTGAGCAGTGTGGGGCTGGGCTGGAGGCAGCACCCAGCTGTGCCCCTCCTTTGGCAGCGACAGACAGCCCCCAGGATGCCTGGGGGGCCCCAGTGGCTGTAGGATAATTGCTAAGTTGCTGCAGCTGAGCCCCCCACATTCCTTTTGCCTTTCCTCCTCTCAGTCTCCATGTGTTGGAAGGAAAAGTTGTCTCCCCTCTGTGCTACACAGAGGATGGGATGCAGGCTTTGGGAGGGGACACCTGGACACAGACTCCTCTCCGTGGGGACTGCCCCCGCAGGTTGCCGGGGACATCTTTTCACCAAAACATTGTTGCATTAATCCTTCTAAGCTCTGGCACTCTCTCACAGTGCCAGACACAGGCAGAGTGAGAATAGGAAGGGGGAGGGCAGGGAAAAAATTAAAGAGGGAGGAATGAGTCACCAGTCCAGACAAATTGCCTCCAAGACACTAAAATTAAGCTGAAGAGAGTGGTCCCAGCGGTACTATGGATCTGGCAGCTGTGAGCACCTGCTTTCCTGATGCATTGCAGGGACTTCACAGTAAGTGTCACAGGGTGGCTGCTACTGCCACTACTTGCAGGAGAGGGGAGGGCTCAGGGTGTGATGACTGGCACTGCAAAATCCTGCAGTCCTAGGAGAGCACAGAGAAACTGTTGAGTTGAGCCAGATTACTGCTCCTGGATACAGCAACACTTCTGAGATTCAGAGGCTGCTTCCTGCACTGAGGAGGTGCATTGGTGATGCCAGGTGCAACCAGGCACAGTGAAGCTCCTGAGGTACTCTGCTGCCAGGGAGATTTCTGCAGTTCCAATTCACAGACAGGTCTGAATGAGGCAGATAATTCAGTAATGTGAGACATCACCTACTGATAAAGTTCAGAGCAACCCCTGTAGCAGGGAGTCCACAAATAGCTGCACTGCACATGGGCTGCTGGATGAATTGCCCAGGCCCCATCCAAAGGTAATGTAAGTCCAGAAGAGTAAAAATTAAGCCTCTGGTATGAGCATATACCTGTGAAAGGTATAAATGGTATCTAACCTCCTTTAAGCATCCTAAGCATGACTCAAGGCAATATATTTCCAGTGGTTTATTACTTCTCTCCAGTTTTCAAGCCTTGGCTTTTACCTTTTCAGTCTGCCCCATCCCCTACAACATACAGCAATGCATACGATGTGTGTGAAACAAAATTAATCTATCTGCCTACCTGTGGAGGTTCACAGGCTGAGCTCTCCTCCCAACACAATTTAAACACTTTGAACAGCCCCCCACTGCAGATGAGGCAGAGAATGGGACACGACTCAGAGCACTGAGGGAGTGATCTGGAGACCTGGAATTTGTGATGCTATGACTGTGCTTATGCAAGGTTAGCAGGACTGTGTAGAACTCTGCTGTTTCATGGCTGTTTCTTCTAACAAAGGAGCTTGGGGGCTTCTGCATCGTGCTACAGACACCTCCCCTGCCATGGTAAAAAAAACCTCTGGGTGCTACCCATGCCATTCCTTCCCCAATGAGGATTCCTCTCTCTTCTGTGTCTCCAAACAGCATTGTGGCCAAGTTCTGGCCTAAAGAGGCCTGACAGCTTTGAAATCCTGCAGTGCCTTCATCAGCTCACCTTTGAGCAGCACTGGCTGCATATAAAGTTGCCCAAGTAGGTTTGGATGCCCGACCCTAGCTATGTTTGCTCGAAGAGATAGTGTCTTCTTTTGTTAAAGCTGGAATTTACCCTAGGGACTCAAATGCTCACAATAGCAGTGCCAGATGTCAAGAACTGGGTGATGCACAGCACAAGGAGTCACTGATGTTGGCTGCAGGGAAGGAAAGGGGGTGAGAATGACAGGGAAGCCCTTTGTGTGGGATGGAAAATCCTTCATGGGACAACTGCTCTCACAAAGATTAATTTCTTTCTTAGATACATTTCTTCTGGGTCTATGCCTTCCAGCAGAGATTAAATTTGGTAGGAAAGTTTGTGGCTGTTAAACTGAAATATTTTCCCAATGAAGGTGCAAAAGACAAGAGTTCATATATGGAGCCAGGGAAAGGGAAAAAGTTGAAAGAGACAATCCCCTATCTGCCCGTTTGTCCTCATCTCCATCCATCTGGAGATGCTCACAGGGCAGAACAGAAGGGAGAAGGGTTTGTGTGCTTAACATCCTCCGCAATTTTTGAGCACCCTGCCAGACAGAAGGGTGCTGTGTCCCTGCAGCTCCGAGCAGCACCAGTCCTGCCTGCAAGACCCTTGGAACATGGGCCCGTCTCCTGGCTGCCCCTAGGAGAGCCGAGCCGGGTCTCCCCCTCCTGCATGCCACTCTCCCACCACATAGCTGCTCCTCGGAATCCCTCTTTTCATCCTCTCCCTCTTCCCTCCAATGTCCTCATCTTCTTTTACCGCGCTCCTCGTTCCTTCATCCTCCCGTCTTCTGCGCTCCCCTCATCCCTCTGCCCATCTCCTTGCGCCTCCCTCTCCCGCTTTTATTCTCCATCCCGGTATCTCCCCCCGCTCATCTTTGTTCTCCTGCCCTGTCGTCCATCCCCTGCTTCTCCTCCTTCTCCTGCCGGTGTTCCCGTGCCTGGCGCCCATTGGCTCCCGGTCCCCGTCCCCCGGTGCCGGCGCTGCGCTCCCTCTGCCCGCGCCCCGCGGGGCACAGACACGGGGCCGTGGGGCTGCGGGGCCGCGCATCGCGCCCGCCCCCGCGCCCCTCCCGGCCGGGCACGGCGGGCCATGGGCGAGTCCGGACACCGGCACTCGCTCCTCCGGTAGCGCCCGGCGGGGCTCGCTCCCTCCGGGAGCGCTTTGCTCTGCCGCGTTTAAGAAGGAGGAAGGGGAAAAGCATGGCACGGATTCTCCCGGGGAAGCGGAGGAAAATGTGCATCCCGACGACGTGTAAGTACCCGGCGGCTCTGCCCGCTCTTCCCGGATGTCTCCCGCGGGCATGAGTCCATGCAGAAGTTAAGTCCGCAGTTCCAGAGAAGAAAACCTGCAGACCAGCCCCCGCTCCCGACCCTCCAACTCTGCCGATCCAGCCTGGTCCTTACGAGACAGCTCAACCCCGAGGTGAGACGGGAGAGCCCTGAGCTGGAGCAGGGCCGTGGGAAACAGGGGGGACAGGAGGGGAGGTGGTCAGGAGAGGGTGGTGCAGGTTATTGGGCTGTGTTGTCCCTCCCTATTCTCCATGCTATTCATGGTTTGTTACCAGGACTAGGCTCAGCTTTCAGCATCCACCTCCTCCTCTCATTCAGTGCAGAAATATGTACAAAAAAAATATATATATATTTATATTTCCCCCCCTAAGGAAAGAAGCAGTGCCAATTTCCTATCTCCTCCTACCTCTCTGCCTTCCTCCTGCTCTCCAGCTGCATGAACCAGGCATATTCCGGTAGCACCTGTTAGAGGATCCCAAGCCTCTTGCAACAGGTGCTGTCCACACAGGAACAAATCCAAGTGCATGCCAACACACTGTCAGTCTGAGTCCTGTGTTCCTCACTAACTCCTACCTATGCATTTGCTGCCAAAGCAACCAGCAGAGTGGACCCAAACTAGATGGAGCACAGGTGCCCAGTGTTTTTTCTGCCAAATGAGCCAAAATGTGTGACACGGCATTTGAGCTGGTCCATGGTACTTGACAAAGTTAGAATGGCAGTAACAGACTGCACCTGCTTAAAGATCAGGTCTCTCCCCTGCGGCTGCCTGAGCAGGAAAATGAGTTTATAGGAAATACATGCTTTTTGTTGCATGCCTTAGCATTTTTGATAGGGCTTCTGAAAGTACCCTAAAGCTGGATTTACTATGTTGTTAAACACTCTGAACAGCTGGCTTTGAGGTCTGGGCCCCAGACACATATGCTTTGCAAGCTCAACCAGGAGTATCTCCATCCATATTTGGTATTTGTAAGGCTCCAAATGTTTGGCCTTTTTCTTCTTTAAATTCCTTTGCTTGCAGGAGGAACATGCAAAGGGATTCCTATCTATGTCTTCATCTTTTAGAGAATCATCCTTTTATGAACATACTGTTCTGCCACCTTTTGTAGGAATCTTTGTCCCTAGAGCAGCCATTGCCCTTCTCTTTTCTCCAACAAGTGATTTGTGTCACTGGAACAGAATTGGAAAAAATATCAGAGGAAACATCCTTGAACTCAGAGTTTCAAATCACTTCCTATTCAGCTTATTCATTGCAGCCACTCATGATGTGTGGGACAACCCAGTGCTGCAGAACCCCGTGGGATGGGCTTCTGTCAGGACAGTGTGTCACAGCCCAAGGCACCTGAAAATTTAAAAAAATCTAAACAATCCCAGTCCTTGAAAGCTCAAATGCTCTAAAGCAGGAAACATTCATACAATAGCCTGTAGAGATGGCCTTAAGACATAGTTGCTCAACTGTGTTTTTATGGGACCTCTCAGATGAGGTTCCTTCAGTGTAAAATTTAATACATCTGTGGAGTCTGATGGGTTTGCCTGTCTGATATCCAAGGAATCCATCTAAAGCTCAGGTCTCCCCTAGGAGACTGGCACCCACAAAACAAACAAACAAACAAATAACAAAACCCCAAGCAATAAAAAACCCCCAAGCACTGTAATAATAGATATTTGTGAAGAAAGCTGTGATGCTACAGAAAATCACATCTGCAAGAAAAGTCTTTGGAGCATCTCTGCCCTCCTGAAAGTAGTTAAGTTTGGGAGTCCTTTCCTTTGACATCCCCAGTTTTAATTTTAATAGAAAAGGAGCTTCAGAACCCTAAGAGATTTGTTGAGATGTGAAAAGGTGAGCCTGAGGGTTCCCATTCACTTCCACCAAGTCATCTTCTCTTCCAAGGACCTAATTCAGGGGGATAACCCTGTCAGTCCACACCTCCAGAAAATTTTTCCAGAGCTGGAGTAATCCTGAAAGAACCACAAATCTCCTTTGCATTAGGGTGTCTCTGGTCCACAGCATGTGCTGGGCTCTGTATTTCACATATGGAGCCCTGACAAAAGGCACGTCCATTCTCTCCCTGCAGCTCCTCTTCAGTGTCAGCAGCGAGCTGGTGGTGAATGGAGAGCTTGTTTGCTCAAGGCTGTCACTGAGTGAGCCGAGTGCTGTTTCCATGCCAAACCCTCGTGGAGCAGTCAGGCTCCTCTGCTTAGGAAGGCTGGGACACCGCTTTGGTGTTGCAAACAGGTGGGGCAGGCAAAGCCTCTGCCATTAGATGTGTTGCAGCATGCAGAAGGAGAGGGACAGAATGGCAGGAAGAATAGGACAAAAAGAGACAAGGGGGATCTGGACTGATTGCTCTTGGTGTACCCAAAATTATCTCTCCTTTACTCTCAAAGTGGCAAAACACAAACCAGCTGCCTTTCAGCTCAGGTGCTGAGCTAAGCCTCTCTGCTTGGATTGAAAGTGCTTTTCCTTCTCTTGTGGGGCTAACAATAACCTGACCAGTCCAAAAAGAGCTTCAGCAAGCAGAAGAATAAATACTCAGAGAATAGGTAAGTCAGAGTTGGAAAGGCACTTTGTCACTGGATGCTTTTCCCTCTTTTACTTTTAAAGCACCTGCCACTTATAAATGAGGACCAGGCCCCTGGTGACTATGTCCTCAGTATTGGATCCATTAGCAGAAAATGAAAACTTTCCCTGTCCTTGTGTTAGTCTGTTCTTTTCCCAGAGGATCTTTCGCTAGAGGAGAGGCCCACATTGAGCCCTGCTTGTCCCTCCATGTCCACTGTGCCTTGCAGGACTAGATGGGTTTGATATTGTCCTAGATTTTCCAGCATCTGCTAGCATCCACAAACTCCCCTTGATTTCCCATGCCTGCCCATACCTAACACACAGTTAATGTGATTATTTTACCTGTGGCTTGTTCAGCTGTCATATCGCCAGTATCAACGGTTTTTTTCTCTTCCCTTCAGCTCCAGATTGCTAACTGATCCTGCAAGGACGCTGCCCCCTGCCCTCTTCCCTGCCTCTGCTATGGACACTTCTGCTTTTAGCCTCCCCACGCCGGTAGTGTTGGAGGAAGGGAATGCCTCCAGTAGCTGGGCAGGCTTCACTATCCCCAACAGCTCCTCCACTGTCAGCCCTGGTGTAGTTGTCAGCGGTGTCCTCATCCCCGTGGTCTACCTCATTGTCTGTGTGGTGGGGTTGGCTGGGAATTCCCTGGTCATTTATGTGGTCCTGCGGCACTCTGTGAGCGAGTCGGTGACCAACGTGTACATCTTGAACCTGGCCCTGGCTGATGAGCTCTTCATGCTGGGCCTGCCCTTCCTGGCTGCACAAAATGCCCTGTCCTACTGGCCATTTGGTTCTTTCATGTGCCGCCTGGTGATGGCCGTGGATGCCATCAACCAGTTCACCAGCATCTTCTGCCTGACGGTGATGAGTGTTGACCGCTACCTGGCTGTGGTGCACCCCGGGAAGTCCTCCAAATGGAGGACAGCAAGGGTGGCCAAGGCCGTGAGTGTGACCGTGTGGGTGCTGTCTTCCATAGTGGTGCTGCCTGTGGTTGTGTTCTCAGATGTCCCTTTAGGGATGAGTACATGCCACATCCAGTGGCCAGAGCCTGCCTCAGTGTGGAGAGCTGGCTTCATCGTCTACACTGCTACCCTGGGCTTCTTTGGACCACTGCTGGTGATTTGTCTCTGCTATCTCCTGATTGTTGTGAAGGTTCGCTCCTCTGGCCGGCGGGTGAGGGCTCTGTCCTCCAAGCACAAGCTTTCAGAGCGCAGAGTGACCCGCATGGTGGTGACTGTGGTGGCTGTCTTTGTCCTTTGCTGGCTTCCCTTCTACGTCCTCAACATAATCAATGTTGTCTGCCCGCTGCCAGAGGAGCCATCCCTCTTTGGAGTCTACTTCCTTGTGGTGGTGCTGCCGTATGCCAACAGCTGCGCCAATCCCATCATCTACGGCTTCCTCTCCTACCGCTTCAAGCAGGGCTTCCGCAGGGCCATCTTCAGGCCGTCCCGCCGAGTCCAGAGCCAGGAGGTGCCAGCGTGCCCCCCAGAGAAGATTGATGATGAAAGGGAAGAGGGTGAGATCAGCAAGATCACCAGGAATGGAAATGACAGACAGGAGCGCCCTCTAAGCAGTGGAGAAGGAAAAAGCAATGAGCAAAAACCACTCCCTGAGGAGCCTGCGGGATGCGAAAAGAGCAACAAGTTGCATGTCAGTTGTTTATGAGGAAAGGGGTGGTGCAGGGGAAAGAGACATCGGGACTTGGGATCCCCTTCACCGTCTCTGCTTTCAAAGGCAATGGGAGATGATACTAGGGAATAATAAAGTCCAAGAGTAGGCTTAAAAATGAATAGGGCACCATGATCTTGTGGAAGAATCAAGGCATTGTTCTTGGCTTTGGAAGAGACACCTGAGGTTTGTGTGGTACCAGTGTTACCAGAAATTGGTAAAAAAATAAAACCTCCTTAACACTAATGTAGCATTAAGAAGCAGGCATTCTTTATTTGGCTGGATGCATGAGGGGATATCTCCTTCAAAATATCATGCATGCTGAGTACAGAAAAAGCTCCCATTTATGTACTGTATTTTACATACATGCTCATTGATTTTCCCAGTATAAACATACATATAATATTAATTTCCCCAAAACCATTGATGTATTTTCCCTCTCCTTTACACATGTGTTCTTCTGTCCTGGGAGTCTCTTGGTGGTCCCTTGTGGTTGGTGACCCCAACCACATAAGTCATACCTGACTGTCTGGTGAACTGGTGAAAGTTGGCACAACTGGGCTGGTTACTTTCGAGTTTTTCTTCCTACAGAATAAACATTGTGCAGTGCCATAGGCCGGTGGCTTTTGAAGAATAAGCATCGTATTTTTCATCTGGCAAACAGACTTCATTTAGGGAGAGCTGAAGAGGTGATGGGCACTGAGAGTACAGAGAAGCAAGGTCAGACCTAGAGCAATGATCTGCCCTTAGATGATCCAGCTTTGGAGGGCAGAGGCTGCCATCTCATGGTGGCACCTCGAGGAAGTCCCCAGATGGCATATACCACGTGTCGGCAAGCCAGTGCCTTGACTTATAAACATGAGAAGTGGTCTACTTTAAAAGATGAACAGGAAGGAGAAATGTCTGCAGCAAAGACATACCAGCCAGCTGCATGCAAGGCTGGCCCCTCTCTAGTTCTTCAAAAAGTCTTGGGGACAGATTTCCTGCCTGTGCTGGTCATGGCTGGAGACCACTGACTGCTCAAAACCTCCTCTTTCTTTTCAGAGCTCTTATGGATTCTGGGCAGGATGACAAAACTTACCCAGGAGAAAAAAATTGGAACATTTCTTTCCTGCACCTCGCATTCCTCAGGGTTCTCCTGGTGCCTCTCACCCTGGTGGGAGGAGTAACAAGTGTAGAGAAGAAGACAATGAGACAAGTTGGAGGCAGCATTTCTTTTCTTCTCTTCTCCTTAAGCTTTACTATAAATAAAGAAAAAGCCTTTGGACTCAGAAGGCCAGGTGGGCAAAACCATTCTATGTGTTTAGGGGAGGGGGTGATATAGATTTGGCTCTCCTGAGAATACACAATGTCTCTGAGTTGAGTTGGTCTCTGTATGGAGTCATGTTTGGCTGATACAGGAGGTGAAGGCAGCTCTCAGTACAGGATGGGGACAGGAAGCAGACAGAGGTCAGGGGATCTCCAGTGTGTGAGAACTGTGGTTGTAAAGAGTCTGGGCAACACTAGGAACCAATTTATCCTGTAGGAAGTGGTAGAATATTTGGCCCAGAATGGTGAGCAAATGATGTGTCTGCATGTGCACAAAGGTAGGTGTAGGCAAAACTTTGTTCCCTGGACTGTACCTGTATGGTGATGGCTGAAGAGGATTGGTGACCAAGGCTGGTGGGAGGCTGGTGCCAGTCTTGGGCACTGATGCTCATTGCTGGGCGGTGCACATGTGTGCAGGGGTGCCTAAGGGGGTGTGCATGTGTGTAAGTGTACTAACATAAAGTGTGTTTATGTAATTGCAGGATGTTTAAGTGCAGATGTGAGTGCTTGGATAAGAGTTGGAGAGCAAGTGTGGCTGCTGTGCAGTTGGATGAGTGCTTGCTCCTGCACCCTGGTTGTTGGAAGGAAGTTGTGGATGGGCCCATTGAGTGTGCAGGCTAGAGGAGCAGCACTGTACAAGGGTGCGTGGGATGAAGATCTCCCTCTCTACTTTGGCTTCATTCCTGCAGCTCTGCTAAAATGACTGTCCCCACACTTTTAACTTCTCTGTGAATGCTATTGCTAAGTTACAGCCACTGAAATGACCCTCATACCACAGCCCTTTGCGCAGTTTTCTCTACAAACAGTTTTGAGAAATGGGAAGGAGGGACCCACCAGAAGGAAACATGCCTCCTGAGGTTAAAAGATGTTGCAGGAGGTGACTTGTGAGGGTCAATTATGGGAGCTGGCTGGGTAATGGAAAGATGTCTCACAGGTCACTTGAGAAAAGGTAAGAGAAGGGAGGGGGTGGCTTGGGGTTGGATGTGCTGGGACAGAAGCCAAAAGTCCTGGACTGGGAAGCAGGACAAGCTGCAGCAGCTAAGGATCACGGGAACAGAACCACTTTATGAGGAAGCAAGAGTCAAGGTCACATAAAGGCAATGTGAGAAGATGAGATGGCCTGGCAGGCCTCAGAACTGCAGTGCAGGACACCCGACTTTGGAAAAGGACTGTCACAGGCTGTCAGGTGAACAGACATCTCCTAGCCAGGTTAGAGAGCAGAGGAAGGGTAGGCAGGGACTGCAGACACAACCAACCAAAACACATTCAGCTGTGCTCTCAGCCACTGGTACTGCCATCACCGCCACGACAAAGATTGTCCCCCTGAAATCCTACATCCTCATGTTTCCTCTTTAAGTGTCTCTTCCTGAGACACTGGTGCCAAGCTGTCCATGCCTGGAGGCTCAGCCTCGGGAGCTGAGCTGCCAGCCAGACCACTCAGGAGCTGCTCAGCTGCCCTTACAGCGCTTCCCTGAGCAAGGGCAGTCAGACACCCAGGGGTGCAGGCTCAGCTCATGGGGAAAGGAAAGAGCTTGGTAGCCAGTTTCTCTCTTCTGCTATGTCTTTACATCTTTTTTTTCCTTCAGTCAAGGCATCAGCTTCCCGCACTGTGGGCCCCAGTCAGAAAAGCAGCCAAACTATTCATGGGCATGGGATATAGTTTGCTGGACTAAAAAAAGCCTCTATTTTAGGTTCTTAGGGAGCTCCTGCAACAACCACTCGAAGAAACACAACCAAGAAATCCTGGCAGAATAAGGATGGACTGCCTCTATAAGGGGCAAGAACTGGTGGAAAGATTAAAAGGGCTGGCTACCAAATGGTCAGATAGATGGACAGCACAGCACTTCAGACTCCGGTCTGTGTTGCTCCTCTTGCTGAGGAGAGCAGAGCCAGGTCAATGCTGGACTCCCTGGGCAGAGCAATCCCTGCAGGACAGAGAAGAGATTGTAATATCTGAGGAGCTTGTAGCACTGCTTGTGGTTGATGACCAGGCACTGAAGAAGGCAGGTGACTGTGATCAAGGACCTTGCAGGAAGCAGCTCAGGACGATGGGGGGCAGATAGAGGATGGGTTTCCTTATCCATGGAGTGGCAATCCAGCTGCCATGGGGAGATGGGGGGAGTTCCCCAGCTGTCAACACACTTAACAGAGACAGTCTCCTTCACCACCAAACTGAGCTGAGACTTCATTTCACAACGCCTTTGCAGCTCCATCTGCTGCAAATCACCATTCAAGAAACTCCTTCGACTGCTTGGCTTCTTAAAATACTAACATTCCTTAAGAGCCCAAGCACTGCAATGCCAGCACCAAGCAAGTGTGCCAAGGAGACATCATTTTGACACATGGAATCTGAGCTCCCACCAAGGCAGCTCTGCAGGGCAGCCTGCTGGGGCAAACAAAATGTGTTCCAGAGGGATCTGGAAAAAAAAAATAAAAAAAAGAAAAAAAAAATTGAGACCTTTATATTAAATAGGTGTTTAAAAGAAAAGAGACACAAGCATCACATTTTTCTGTCTTGTGTTTTCTTCACCCCCCTAGGCTGTATCCTGTTTTGCAGTGACAAACTGGGGAAATAAAAAATGAAGATGAACAGAAAATAAGACTGGGGGAGGGGAAGGAAAAGGTATTGCTTGTCCAAAATTCATGAGGAGAAAACAAATGCCACAAAATTCTTCAAACTACCACCACTGATTTAAAGGCTGGTTTTCATAGGAACAGGCATTTGGAATGATGATCAGAAGGCTACTGCCTCCTGACCCCTGCTCTTTCCTCAGCACTCTCTGCCTGTTGGTGAATCCCCAGAGTTGTCTGTGGTAATGGCATTAATCTGACTGCCCTTGTGATCCCTCTCCCTCTCCTTAACAATGCTGTGGTTGACTCTGGCACCCAGAGGCCATGGGGACCATGTGCAGTGGCTAAATGAAAGTCTGGATGTGTTCAGGGGGGATTTGCTCCAGTCAGCTATGGAAAAGAGCTTTTCTATTCTGGGTGCAGAGACACAGAGATAAGGGCTCCATCAAGCCCCGTGCTGCACAAAAGGTTTCATTCTTGTCACGTAGTGATCAGAGCTGCAAGACTAGAAAGGGCTGCAATGATTTCAGCAGCATTGTGCAATCCTCTTCCCAGCAAACGTGTGATTACAGATGGGGTGATAGAGATACGGGGAACCCATTCTGTCAGAGAGTTTGTGCACACACGTCAGAGGGCACAAGAGCAGACAGAGAGAGGCATTTGTGTGTGCTGTGCATGCATGCATGCAAATGAGTGTTTATTGCATGATTGCATGTGTGTGTGTGGATGTGTATAAACACACAGACATATTCATGCCATGCACAGATCCAAGAACATGTATGTGTGTGCATGAGACCTTACGGGGCCACCCACACAGGTGCCCACGCACCCAGACCTGCGTGTACTGCTCAGCCTAAGCATGAATGCCAAGAGCATGGCACATCCACCTTAATGCACACAGGCTCAGGCTGGGAGATGGCAGCTGCACCTTGCCAAGGGCTCTGCACACACCCACACACACCCACACACTGGTCTGGAGCAGCTGCTGACCCACTCAGTGTGACCTTTCTGCCCTGCAGTGGATCTTCGGGAGGAAAACTGGAAGGGTGGTGAATGGTGATGGCAGAGGAGCTCAGTATGGAGAGCCGAGGGTGTGTTTCCAGGCTGTTACCAACACAGCCCACGCGTAATGTCATTTGAAGCTGTTGTTAGGGAGCCGCTGTATTTGTCATCAGCAGGGAATCACAGCAGCTCAGATCAGGCAACAGCAAAACTGTCCAGGCCATGTTCTGCTTTCTGCTGTTGTACAGGGCTGTGGAACAAGGGGGTGTGTGGAGGGGGCAGGAAGCATTGTTGTAATGGAGTAGTCTCTAGAGAAAAGAGACAAGGGGAATACAAAAAGGGGAAACACCTTTAAAAAGAAGATGCTCTGAGGATCCGACACAGAATTGAAATGCTTTATCTGCTCGAACGAGTGGAAAATATGCAAATATTTGCTCATGAAAAATTGCTGTTCTTTGCCTTCCCAAGCATAAACTATGCAAACGCCACACACCACGCAGATCTCACACTCAGCACGTCATGCACACACGGACACACGCGCATACCCAGTGCGTCAGTGCAGCCGGCCAAGGACACGTGCCTGGGCTGCAGCACAGCAGCCTTCTCTCCATGACAAACAGGGCCGCGGGGCACGGGAATACGGATGCCTCGTCTGGCAAACGGTGCCCGGGGAGGCAGTGCCCCGCCGCGGCTCCCCGCGGTGCTCCGGAGCCGGAGCGGCTGCGGAGCTGCGGGCGGAAGGGACGCGAGAGCCCATCCCGGCGCTGCCCTGCCCTCGGGAACACGGGACACCTGCAGGGACACGCAGCGGGGCGGGAGAGGCAGCGCGGGGGTGGCGCCGAGCGGCGCGGGGGATGCGGGGCGGGGATGCGGGGATGCGGGGCGGGAATGCGGGGAGGCGGGGGACGCGGGGATGCGGGCGCTGCGCGGCGTGTCCTGCAGAGGGGGATCGGACACCGGCCGGCAGCGGCCAGCCGGGGATCGCGGCCGCGCTCCTGCCCTTCTCACCGGCTCCTGCCCTTCTCACGGGGCTCCTGCCCTTCTCACTGTGCTGCCCAGCGGCACTGGAGCCTCTCCGTGCTAACCCCACGCGTGTCAGACATCCAGAGGGACCTGTGCAGGCATGAGAGGTGCACATCGCAGCACAGAGAGATGCTTGTGTCCTGGGCTGCATCAAAAGAAACGTGGCCAGCAGGTCGAGGGAGGTGATCCTGCCCCTGTAATCCTCTCTGGTGAGACTCCATCTGGAGTGCTGCATCTAGGTCTGGGACCCCCAATATATGAAGGACATGGACCTGTTGGAGCACATCCAAGATGACAATGATGAAGATAATCAGAGGGCTGGAGCATCTGTCCTATGAAGACAAGTTGAGGGAATTGCGGTTGTTAGCCTGGAGAAGAGAAGGCTCCATGAAGATTGTATAGTCCGTTCCAGTACCTAACAGGAGACTACAGGGACTTTTCACAAGGGCATGTAGTGATAGGACAAAGGGGAATGGCTTTAAAATGAAGGAAGTCAGGGTTAGATTAGATATGAGGGAGAAATTGTTCACTGTGAGGGTGGTGAGGCACTGGCACAGGTTGCCCAAAGACACTGTGGCTGCCCCACCCCTGGCAGCATTCAAGGCCAGACTTTGAGCAAGCTGATCTACTTGAACATGTCCCTCCCTGCCCATGGCAGGGGGCTTGGAATTAGATTATCTTGAAGGTCTTTTCCAACCCAAACCACCCTGTCATCCTATAATTCTGTCATGTCATGTCTGGTTCCCATAGTGGAAAGAACCCCTCACAGATCCAAGAGTTTGTGATCTCTTAAACCCCAGCTTCCTTGCCCATCTGCCTGTCCACTCATGCCCCACCACCCCATCCCCCCTCCACAAAGTTTTTGCTTCTTTGGTGAGAAAGCTCATGAGTGTCTCTGAAGAAAGTTTTCTCACCCCAACCACTGTGCACCTTTCTCAGCACTCCTTGTGAGAGCTGATATGCCCTGAGTAGTGATCTACTGTTGATAAGTGATACGGGCAGGTCTAGGAGGGGGCGTAGGAGAGGATGGCAAAGGAGTAACATTTTCTGGGTCTACGCAAGAGTGGATGGGAGGAGGGGGCCTTCAGGTGCATGCAGATTCAGAGAAACAGAAGGCAACAGGCTTGCCTGAAGGTTATTTTTAAGAACTTGTTCAGACTACTGTGTCACCTGCTATGTCCCACCCAACCAAGCTGCTGGATCTAGATGTTCACAAGGCAGCAAACTCTTCCTGGTTGCAGTAGGGATAGTCCTTGCAGTCATATGCCAGAGCTTGGGGTGGATACCAGCACAGTTCTTTGGTCTCACAGGCAGAGTCACAAGGTGAGGGGAAGAGATGGGACACTCAAGTTGGAAAAGCTGCTGATGGGGAGAGGGGCAGCCTGGGCGATGCTGTGAGGCATCTCCAGCTGATGCAGCTTGTGAGCTACTGTCGGGTTCCCTCCCTGCTCAGCTGTGTCACACAAGGACTGGCTGTGGGAGCACTGGGAAGTAGAAGACAAGCTCACACTTTCATGCTCAGTATTGGAGGCTGCCAGGTCTAGCAACAGCTTTGCTCAAGCAGTGAGTGCAGGTGAACGGCTCTTCCAGCTGCTCCTCAGCCACGTGGCATTTCAGCAATGCACAGAAAAAAAAAAGAAAAAAAAAGCAGTGTCTTTGCCAGGCCTTGATCTCTGTGTGAGACAGGCCAGGCCGCCAAGCAGCACACAGCAGAAATCCCTGCTGGCAGAAGTGCCTTCAAACTCAGCAGCAGCCTGCATAAAGCCAGGGAACGTGTCATTTCTGCTTGGTCCAGGCCCCGCACGGGCAGAAGTCTAAAGAGAAATGTAGCCATGCAGCTGACATCTAATAGGTCTGCCCATCCTTAGAGACATAGAAAGTATTCTGAGCCAGTAATTTTGAACCATGCTGGTGCTCTTGAGTAACAAGGGCTGGCTGTTGCACAAGCCTTGTGCACAGACATGGAGTCCACAGGCTGGAAAAGATTCATGTAATCATAGAATCACAGAATGGTTTGGGCTTGAAAGGACCTTTAAAGGTCATCTATTCTTCCCAGCCTCTTCTGCTGCCTGGCCAGAGATGATCAGCAATCCTGGTACAGCAGAGTGACAGCTGCTGTTACAGGATAATCTGAGGGCACCACAAATTACTGAAACAAAAAACCACATTGCCACCTTTTAATGTCTCAGGTGTACCCCTCCCCATTTACAGGCACTATGGAAGGGCAAGGCAAAGGCACCCAGGAGCAGCCAGACTGTGATGGAGAGGAGGCAAGTGCAGAGCAGTGCTGCTGATCCCTTCCCAGTGCTTGAAACACATGTGAGCTCTCTCTCCAAGGGTAGTAACAGCAGTAGCCAGAAGCCTGAACTGTGCTTCCAGAAGGAATCAGCTGTGTAGCTGAGCAAATTGTGATGCTGTGCAGGGCGGGTGGAAGAAGGGAGGGAGAAAAGGAGGGAAGAAGGGAGAGAGGGAGGGAGAGCCAAGCCTGACACAGGCCAGAGGAGGAGGGGAGGCACTCACAAAGGCCTTGGAGGCAGGATGGAAAAGACAGTAATTACATAAGAGCACTTGGCGAGCATCTGGCTGGAGTCAGCTGGGCCCCGCCGGCCCTCCCTCCCGCGCTGCTAACCAGGAGCAGCTGAGGATACAGGATACAGATAACTCCGCGCGGGACCCTGCGGAGGGGAGCGGAGGTAAGAGCTGCTCCGCTTCCCCTCCTGGCTTGCCACGCTCTTGAAGATTAGGGGCAGACGAGTGGGGAGCACGGGGAAGGAAAGGCAGCTGTGGTGGAGGAGAAGCAGTCAGCAAGGGGAAGAGAAGTGGCTCTGCCTGTTGGTGCAAATGATACTCCTTCACTCTGGAGGTTTGGTGAGGGAGGAGCTGCGAAGGGCAAGTGTGTGTGTGTGTGCATGTGCAAGAGGGTGGATGGTCCACATGTGCCACAGGGGAACTGAGCTGTACACAGGGGCTAGAGAGGAGAGAAAGCATCAATTTTCTTCTCCATACCTGTGGCAGAGGTGGGTAATAGGATGGATGCAGCCACTGAGGTAGAGACAGTCTTTGTCCCCCTACTTTGCCAGTGTTGTGGTGGGTATAGGAAAAGGGAGGAAATGGAGGAGGAAACAGCTGCTTGAGAGCAGGGATTGTTGCAATATAATCTGGACAGTGCTTGCCTGGGCTGCCTCCAAGGCAAAGTGTGTGATGAGGGAGAGCGAAGGTTGTTGGGCACACAAGGTGCCCTGAGGCTTGGACAGCACTTTAAAGCATGGCTGGCACAGGGTTACTGGATAGAATTCTCAAAATCTCCTGTAAATGTAACAGCCCTGGCAAAATATCACTGGTACACACTGTTCCCTTCAGGGAGCAGGGCAATATTACCCTAGCAAAAGTGTCTTTACTGGCATAAACTTCTGCCCAGCTGGGCAATGCCACCAGAGCACATCTTTGTTAGCTGGCTCCTGGCAGGTCCCCATTCAGCCCAGATGAGACATTAAATCAAAGTCCTGCTCGCTCCCCACTGTGAGATGTTCTTGCAGTCAGATGAGACACGGGCAAAGGCCCCAGCTGATGAGGTCCCCCACGAAGAACATCTGCTTGGCTGTGAGCAGCTCAGGAGTGCAGATGGAAATGTGGGACGGAAATGAGGACAATGGCCTCCCTGCTACCTGTTTCCCTTGGAAAGGTGGAAGAGGCCAGGCATAAAGCCAAGAACCCCAAGGAGGTAATGTCATGTTTGGAAGTAAGCCAGGCAGGAAAACCTGAGGGAGGCACTGCAGAAGCTTTTTTGGGACAGAGAGGAACTTTGTCTTCTGTATCAGTCTCCAAGTTTTCATGCACCCCAAAAAATTTTCTTGCCTTTAATAGTACTGTCAGCTGCCAAAATTCCCACCAGCAGCAGCCAGGAGTAGACAACACAACACATCACAAGACCCCTCTTCTGTCAGCTGGTAAGGCTCCATTAGCAAGAAGTATTGCCCTAACCTTCCCCCCCCCCCATTTCCCAAAAGGGGAAACTGAGGCACGGGCAAACGTGGGTAACTTGTAGTGGATATTATTGCATGTCAGTGCTGGAGCCCAGGGAGGAGCTCATGCACTCAGCAGTGCATTTCTCCGTCCTCTTCCTGCCCCAGCTGGAAGGCATGTTCACTCCATGTTCATTGAGCTCCAGGCTGACAGGCAGCCTGAGAATATCTGCAGGCCTCCCAGCCCCCATTCCTCCCTTCCCCCCTCAGCTCACAGTGCATATTTTCCCAGAGTTTTCCGCTTGCTTCTCCAGTGGTTCTGGGGTCCTGCCAAACGCCAGCCACTCTCTGGGAAGCGGGGCCTCCCATTCCTAAACCAAACAAATGGGAGAAGGGAAACAGGGGGAAAAAAGTCCCAGCACACGTAGACACACTCAAAACCTGATTCCCCTCAGAAGCCTTGGAGCCTTCTGCAGCTCCTCTTGGAAACTGCAGGAGGCACAGTGCTGACTGGGCATTTCTGACCCCTGCAGAGCAGAGATATTGTCCCTCCTTCCTTCTGCTTCCCAAAGATCCGTATGTGCACGCACCCCCGCACCCCACACATACCCAGGGTATAAATTCCCAGGTCAGTTTTGGTGCAGGATAAAACCCTCTAATCCTCTTCCCAACAGACTCTGCAGTGTGAGAAAAATCTCCCATCTCTCCAACCCTGCATTCTTCTCCCCTCCAAAATGCCCTTCATTCCAATGTTCTGGTGCATCCACATTGTGCTTACCCCAAAGGCACAAGCTTGTCAGCTTGGCGCCAAGCTGGGGACAATGGTCACAGCCAGGGTTTGTTTCCAGATCCCCAGTTTTGCTGGCAGGAAACTCCCAGCAGCCAGGCTCTGCTTCAGACCAGGCACACCCCTCCCGTCCAAAAGACTCAGCCTGGGACCTAAACAGGGGACATGACCGGGGGATGACACGTGCTGGAGCACAAGGCTTGGGGCTCTGCCCAGGCAGAGGGGATGACCAGAGAGGGAAAAAACGGATGCCTCTCCCAGTTGGCAGCTGCTTCTGCTAGAAATATCATGCCTGGGGCAAGAGGCCACAGTGATGTGCAGAAAAAACAATGCAGGAGAGAATGAAAGATGAAGTTTGGGGACTATGAGTGGGTCAGGCACAGCTGGGGAGAGAGCCTGGCCAAGCATGGCCCTGGGACAAGGGACTAAGGCAAAGGACTGAGACAAGGGACTAAGGCAAAGGACTGAGGGCAGAATTCTGAAGCACCCTGCCTGAAGGAAAGCCTGTCTCTTGCACCGATGCACCTTACCTTGTGCATTCTGAGACGACAAGGGTGGGACAGCCCGGCTGCTGTCCACCCCTTGCACAGGGCACAGTCCGTGCTGCCTTCGTTTTTTGCTGGCTGGAAGTGAAAAGGCGGATAATAAAACCAAACCAACAACGCGTACAAGAAAAAGGCGCTTCCTAGGAAAGAGTTAAAAAGACGCTGAAACCCAAGCCGGTTTAGGATGGAGAGCACCCAAAACCAGGGAGGGAGAAGGAGGGAGAGGAGAGGGGAGGGAGCCGGTCCAAGCCTAGCTTGCGCACCCAGCCAGCGCTGAGCAGTGCCTGTGCCAAGAGCCGGCTTCCTTAAAGCCATGGGCGCGGGGGCCTGCCCTGCAGGCACAGGGGAGCCGGCGAGCCGGGGCTGGGACGCGGAGGGGACAGCCTTCGGTCCCCGGGGTGAGCGGCTGCGCTGCGCCGGGGGGCAGGCAGCGGGACGGGGCGCAGGCTGCCCGAGGGGCTTTCTCAGCTGCTTGGCGTGTCTGTCTTTCGTAAGCATACTTCTCTGCAAGCTGCAGAGCTTCACGTCCCCGGCAGCGGAGCAGCTGCCCTGTGGTCCGCCCAAAGGCTGCCCTGCGGAGCCGGCCGTGCCCTTGGGAAGGTGCTGGGGTTCGCCTGGGAACACACTGGGCACGGGTGGGAGGCACCGAGCCGGCGGGGCGGGGGGATTTGGTGGGGAAAAGGAAGGGGCTGAAGTTAAGTTCCCAGCCCACGGGAGAAGAGGCATCTCTGCTGGGACATGGGGATTTTGGGGTTAGATTCCTATAAAGAATTGATATGCAGTGGTAAGAGGGCTGGAGAACTTTTTTACAGCACTTCCCACAGATTGAGCAGCCTACCAGAGCATGCTTTTGCTGAAGAGCTGTTGAGGTTGGACTCAATGACCCTAGAGGTCTTTTTCAATCTTAATTTATGATTATGTTTCCTTCCTGTCTCCCATCCTGGGGACTGAATATACTAGTGGCTTTAATGGTTTGTCTAGTCAGCATCAAGCCTTGTCCCAGGGTCAGCACCGAGTGTCCATTGCCCTGGCAGAAGGGCGTGGGGCATCCTCTTGGGCCAGAGGATTGCAGCCTTGAATAAGCATGTAAGCTCCCTCCACAGGGCAATGCCATTTCATCCCACCCCTGGCTCCAGCCACAGAAAGTGGTTTTATCATATCTCTGTTCCATCCCTTATGTCCTCCCTCTTATACCTCACTCTTGGCACTTGCTCCTATCTTCCCAGGTCACCATGGACATAACCTACCTGCGCACATCCCTGACCTTCCTTTTTCTCCCTCTTGTTGTGTTTGGGGCACCTGCTGATGAACCCAGCCTCACAGAACCAGGCCCTGGTGCTTGCAAGCGCTGTTGTGACTCACTGGACTCTTCCACAGATACCCCACCAGTCCCTCCCAGCCATCACCACTTTCCCTACCCAGTGCCAGAGGTCCGTCCCTATATCAACATCACCATTCTGAAGGGTAAGTCTTTGCCCCGGGATGCCAAGGCTGGCTCAGGGACTGATGGCATTGCAGTGGAGGTCACAGCTGGATTGCTGGCATGCTGGATGTGCTAACAGACCACACGCACTGTGCCCAGGGTTTAGGTGTTTTGTGCTGTGATGAGGAGTAGCCTGGGGGGACAGAAGTCGGTGCTCTCTCTGCTGTGATCTCTGTGTCTCAAGATGCTGCCTGCTGCTAACTCTTCCTCCTTGCTAACACAGGACAGCCTCTTGCCAAGCTGGGAGGACACATTCCTTGTCTCAGACTTACAGAGTCCTGTAGTGCCTGAGGGAAGGAACACTCCTTATCAACTGCAAAATAAGTATGTTTGGAGGGCATTGGCACCCAGGGAGCTTGTGGGGAAACCTTCTCCAGCTCCCTGGGCCATGTGCTTTTGGGAGCAGGAGGAGGGCAAAGGGAGGCAGCAGTTATTTGCAAGTTCCTCCAAGTTAAACTTGCAGTGACCCTCAGTTCATTCCACGCTGCAGTGGCTGGCTTGGCTAATGGGAAAGGGTTCCCTATTTTAGATCAGCTCCTCCCTTCAGGACTCCCCTTTTAGCCTTTGCTGTGGGCAAAAGCCTGTTCCCAGCTGGATGCTGCCACACACTTCTTGTAGCTCTGTGGTTTGTCTGGGTTAACTGGGGGGATGCTCTCCCTTCCCTGCCCTGCCTGGAAGTAGCTGCAATCCATCAAAGCCCAGAAGGGCAGATAGAGGCCTAGACTAGAGTGGGGTGTCATAGGAGGACCTTCAATACCATGCAGGGGATGGAGAGGAGAAAAAGAAAAAGATACAGATTTTGAATGCTGTCACTTAGAGCTGGAGGCTGCTCTGAGTCCCATTTCTTCTCTGTATACACAAAGTACATTCTGGTGCAAGTCTCTCTATTGATGCCTGCTCAAGTGTCTGATGGGCAGTGCACACAGTCCATGTTAGAACTGCATATTAATTACGCAAGATGCTCAAAGCATGCCAGTATTGTGAAAGCACCATCCCTCTAAGTTGCAGTGCTCCATCTACCCAGTCAAGCTTGGATCTTTTCCCTCTGACCCACCCCATTGTCCCTCCCTAATCATATTCCCGCACAGGTGTTAGCAGTTCCTCCCCTCCTCCAGCCTACAGCAAGACCAGTGTGCATCCTCTGTGGATAACTGGGTCATAGGAGAGGTGTGTGAGAGGGCAAGGCTGTGCTAGAGGTAAAGGAATGTGGGGGAGGAAGAAGAGGTCAAGAGCCCCAGTGGTACTTTGGACTGCTGGGTTCCCTCTGAGGCTGAAGTCTCCCAGGGAGATGTCCTGGTGCCTCCAGCAGAGTCACATCATTTGGTGAGCAGGGGATTCATCGGGGAAGAGACTCCAGTCACTCCCAGAGTTCTGCTAGCTCCTTTCCCTTGAAGACTAGTGGTACTGTCGCCCTCAGAAGTGTTCCTTCTTCTGGCATTGCCCCATTCTAGTGCAATTCTCTGTCTCCTCATTGGTCTTTCTCACCACCACTTCCACATCTTCTGGTATCACACAGGAGTCGTGTCCTCTGCTTCCTCCTGTAGGAGAGAAAGGAGACCGGGGAGAGCCTGGGATGCCAGGGAAATGGGGCAAAGAAGGACCACGAGGCGAGCGGGGTGCCCAGGGCCAGAAAGGCAGTAAAGGACAGATGGGCACAGCAGGAGACCCCTGCAAGCATCAGTACGCTGCATTCTCCGTCGGTCGCAAGAAAGCGCTGCACAGCAGCGAGGGCTTCCAGGTCTTGATCTTTGACACCGTCTTCGTCAACCTCTACAGCCACTTCGACATGTTCAACGGCAAGTTCTACTGCTCGGTGGGTGGACTTTACTATTTCAGCCTCAATGTCCACACCTGGAACTTCAAGGAGACCTACATGCATATCATGCACAACGAAGAAGAAGCGGTCATCCTGTATGCCCAACCCAGTGACCGCAGCATCATGCAGAGCCAGAGCCTCATGCTGGAGCTGCAGGAAAATGATGAGATCTGGGTGAGGCTCTACAAGCGGGAGAGGGAGAATGCCATTTACAGTGATGATGTTGATGTGTACATCACCTTCAGTGGGTATTTGGTCAAGCCCAGTATTGAATAATTCCTCGTCCTTAGGGCCTCTTAGGCCTTTTCCTTATTCCTCTCCCTCTCTCTCTCTCTCTGTCTCTGTCTCTCCCTCTCTCTCTCTCTTTACTGCCCGTAACCACTGCAATTCACTTGGAAATGGGCCTGTCAAATCTCAGGCACCGAGTGTGAAACTTGCCACACTGGCTCCCACCTCACGCTCTCCTGTAGCCAGACCTGTATCTGTCCACTTTACATCATGGCACCACCTCTTGCCCCTCACCTCATAACCCCAACTTAGGTTATTGGCTTCTTCTCGATCTGCCAGCAAGCTGGCATTTAGGGCTCTAGAGCAAGAGGAAAGCCAAAATGCTGCTCCTGGGCCTGTGTCCCTCCTTGGGGCTTCATACACAAAGGACTCCTGTGGAAAGGGCTACAAAGTCCCCACTGCTGAGGTACATCCTGGCTCCTCTCCATCCCAACTAGACAAACCAGTTTTGCAGCCTGAAACAAGGTCTTGATGTTACCTCTGATATCTGTAGTCTGGAGAGCAAACTGGGGTCTGATGGTCTCCTGTAGCACAGGGAAGATGTAGGAGCATGGGGAGAGGAGATTGTCTTTCCGAAAAGGGAACTGTTGGCCTTCTAAACCGGCTTTCCATAGGCACTCTTCTGTTCACAGAGTCCAGGCTGGTCGTCAAACCTAGACCTGGTGGGATTGTCCTCCTCTGTGCCAGCTCTAGCTCTTCAAAGAGATGAAGGGCCAGACACCTGGCCAGACCCTCCATGGGTGTCTGCCCATGATTTAGTAGAGGCAACCATTCTGTTCCCACTAGGGATCACCAGTACAGAACTAGAGACAGAGAGAGAAAACCTTGAAAACCCCCTCCCACACCTCCCCCAGAGTGCTACTCAGTCTTGGCTTGTCAGCTATGGGAAGCTAGTCCAGAGAGCGAACCCAAATCTGCTTCCCTTTGGCAGAGGTGCCATTTCATTGTCCTCCTGAAGGTGGTTCTCCCATGCTGGTACAGAAGGATCACTGTTTCAGGGCCTGAGCTTGAGGCTGTGGGGGCAATTGCAGTTCAATCAATTCCAAAGGTGGATAGACTGCCATGTCTTTGCCTCTGTGATGGAATAGAGATAGAGGTGAGACAACAGCACCTTGCCCAAGGGTTAAAAGCTTCCCTGTCATATGCTCCATGCCCTTTTCTGGCAATCTCATCACAGTAACTGAGGAAAGCATGTAGCTAAAACAAACCCTCGCTCTTTTTGTCAGGTTGGAGATGTCGCAGTGAGAAAGGAATGCCAGTGGTAGGGTTTTCTAGTACTATTTGTATTGGTCTCACACTGCTCCCACTTGCATCCCTCTGCGGGGGATGCTGCAGTCCTGGGGGAGCAGGTGAGGCTGGCTCAGCACTTTAGGAAACCTACTTCCACATGTTGTGATGCTCCCATAAACAGCAGTGCCAGGACTTGTCTCCTTTTTGAGTCTCAGGGCAGGACAAGCAGGAGAGACACGGGTATTTCTCCTCTGCTCATCACTGGTCATGAAATCTCCGGACTTACCTGGGTTCTGCTGTCTCATTGATGAGCCATGGTCTCTGCCTATAGCACCTGGGACTACCAGGGCTCTCCCAGAAGAAATGTGCATCATTATACAAGATTATGTCTGGTACACACAGCCCGAGATAGCAAAGGAACAGAGACCAAGGCTAAATATTAAAACTGACCTTGAAAAAATTGCAGGGCATTTTCTCTCTTGTCCTGTTTACTTACTGTCTGTGCTTTTCTAAGAAAGCTGTACAGACTGCAGAGAGTTTCAGGAACTTTGCTCTGGATCCTCCCCACCACTGTTAATGAGGCAATGGGTATAAAAGCAAAGCTTCACTAAGGCAAGGCTGATTTTTTCACAGGGAAACATGTGAGGAAGGCATTGTGGAAACTAAAGGAGACTGTGGGTTTCTTCCTCTCCCATAGCAGGTCAAGTGTGTGGAATTGCTCAGAGGCAGGATTTCAGACAGCAGAGGAAGCAGAAAGCTGGAAGTGATGCTCGGGACCGAATCCCTTTCTCTCATCTTCAACAGGCTGCAAATTCAAATATAGTAATTTACAGTGTATAGTGCCCCATGCCCCCCTGAAGAGAAGCAAGCCTCTCTAACACTGAATATCTCCATGAACAAGCTTCCTTCTTTCTCCTTTCCTAGTTGGTGATTGAATGCTGGTGACAGGTCTCCTGTGCTATCCATAAGCAGCCAGAGGGTGCCTGATGCACATGAGAAAGGAGGGCAGGGGGACCAAAGGGTGTGTTTAACAGGCTTCTGGTGCTAAACAAGATGGCATTCCCTTGGTGCTAAATCAGATTTCAGGAGTATTGGGTGCTTTCTGGAAAGTGTAGTAGGCTGAGTTGCGATGTACTCTGGAATTAATGGTGCTTTATGTAACAAAACCAAACAAACTCCAAGAACTTTTGTATATATATATTTTTTCAGTGGTATTAAACTTTTTTCCTTGGTTGTTTTGCACTTAAATCTGTTTTTCTCTCCCAACCTATTCCTTCTAGCTCTGGTTATTGCTGAATGATGTGATGGAAAAGACACTGGCCTGAAATTGACAGGTACAAAATTTAACTCAGCTCTGAAACTTCCCTAGGTAATCTTTGGCAACCTTGTGTCTGCTTCCTTTGCAAAGAACCATTACCTTAAAATACTAACTGCTTGAACACTTCTAATTATGACAACCCTCTCCCTTTTGCTGGAAAAGCTTTCAGCAAATTCAAAAAACGATTCTTTGGGGATTACAAAAAAACTCCCAGGACAATACAATGCGTTGTAGGAGCAGGCTTCAAGTACTTGTTTATGTGGAGGAAGGCTGAGTTAATGTTGGAGGTCTCTTGAGGGAGATCAGATCCCTTTATCTTATGAAATTTTTTAGCACATTCTTCTATCAAGTACTTGGTAAGCACTGTTTTCCCTATGACATTTCTCTTTTCTCTGCCAGGAGCTGAAGGCCAGGAAGTACAGTGTAGGAGGGATAGTAAACTGTTGACTG
Organism: Onychostruthus taczanowskii; assembly: GCF_017590055.1. NCBI lineage: Eukaryota > Metazoa > Chordata > Aves > Passeriformes > Passeridae > Onychostruthus > Onychostruthus taczanowskii. Next base: position 3,557,686 of record NW_024502902.1, read on the forward strand.
GACACTTGTGCTTCCTAATATTGGAATGAGTGGGAGTTCCAGAGTTAAGCTGGACATGCATATTTGGAAGACCTGTGTGTGATGAGAAAGGCCTGAGCTTCAGGTCAGAGGTGGAAGGACAAGTGGCAATTGCTCATGAAGTTGAGGGAGAAGGGAAGACATGAGCAGGGACTGGAGACTTGTAAGCTTGAGTGAAAGATCTAGAAGGATAGATTCCTAAGGACAGGGAGATGCCTTTTGGGGTCTCAATCCAAGTCAAAGAGGTACATGGAGTTTTGTTTATCATCTTTGGACTGAGGGGACCCCTGCTGAGGTAGAAGGACTGGCAAAAGAACAAGATGAGGTGCCCATATAGGACCTGCTGTTTTGAGTTTAATTTGCCTTCACATAGTTTCTCCTGTGGTTTGATGTGTACCAGACACTTCATTTGGCAACGGGTGGAATACATACACATCCCTACAGGCCTCTTTGGTCCTGTGACAGGCCCAGAGCAAGGGCTATATATATCCTAGTGAATGCAATACTCTGTCAGGTCAGAGCCCAGGCTTCTTCCTATTTTTTATTTACTTCTGAGGAAGCAGATAAAAATGTGTCCTCAGGAAGTGTAGTGGTTGTGTTTATGCATGCTCCTGTTCCTTGAGGTGAGATGCTGGCAGATTGGAAGTGACTTTGTCACACTTACAAAAGGTGAGGAAAGGAGAGAGGGGGGGAGAGAGAGGGGACAGGAAATGTGGAGCCATATCTTCAAGAAAAGTTTTCTATGATTCAGCCTAGCACCTGAAGAGTCTCCTCAGCCAAATCCCTTGGGGCTAAGATGCACGGTGACAGGCAGGACTGTAGCTGGTGCCACCCATCTCACCATGAATGCCTGACCAAGGAGTTGCTGCAGGTGAGGCTCAGCTCAGGCAAGATGGACCCTGCAGAGCTTTGAAGAAACAAGGTCTAGAATGGGTCAGATCAGCCCTGCTGCCCTGCCAGCAAGTGCACCCATGCCCAGAAGGCCATGAGACCATTCATTCATTCATTCATTCACCCCAGGTCTGTGGTTTTTTCCATGCAATGGAGCTGCCCTGTGGAATGTGATTCAGGGGTTGGTGACAGCCAGTATCTCTCTCCTGGACAAAGCAAGTGCCCTGGGATGTGCAGCTACAGCACTACCCCTGGAGCTGTGCCTATAGTTTCCCCTGAAAGAGTGATCCAAACTCTGCTGCAAAAGGCTCTGTGGATACTTCTGAAGTTAGCTCAAGGCATCTGCCACAGGGCTGTGCTGAAAACTGCCTTCCTGCAGTCCCTGGTCTTGCAGGTATGAAAGGAAGGGAGTGGCAGAAAGGACGTGAAGTCCAGGACATGGTGTTGTCCCTGGGAAAGGAAGCACATGCCAGGGACAAGTCAGGAGAAGCTGACAGCCCTGCAATAGCTCCTTGCCCTGTGATAGCTGTGGGAAAGGGCAAGAGAGAAGCAGGGCAAGAAAAGTATGAAGGAGGCCTTGAACCCTGCAGGTGGGCACAGGTGGATGTGCTTGCATCCAAAGCACCAGGGAGAGCAGGGACACAAGGAAGCAGGACCTGGCTGCTTCACAGCCTTTGTCACAGGAGGGACAGTCACAGGAACTGTCTCTGGCCTTGGCTCAGCTGCCAGCTATGGTGCAAGGTCTGCCCCACATCAGTGTACTCTTCAGGGGCTGCCACGCTGTACTGGAGCAAGTTTCCCCTCTGCTGCAGCCTGCTGTCCTTCCTCCTCTCCCAAACCACCCAGACAACCTGCTTCACTCACACCTCAGCCTTGTTTATCTCCCAGGGTCCAGAGAGGGAGAGGGGGTGATGCAACACCGCAGGCAGCATCGCCCAGTGCCACGAGCAAAGCTGCCACCTCCTCCATCTGGCACACTGCAGCCAGATACCAGCAGTGGATTCAGCCTGCCCAGACCTCCTTTCTCTCAACTTCCCTCTCCCATTGCTGGCTGGGAGCTACCACAGGATTTGAAGGGTTGGAGGTGGGCCCTGCTCAAGGCTATGTGGGTGGTGGGGCACAGCTGCATTTGAGGGCAGTTGTTCCGCTGCATTGTGCGGCGTGGCCCTTCTCTGACCACAGGGGCAAAGCTGACACTTGCCCAGTCCCGCCAGGAGGCCAGCTCAGTGCACACTCTGCTGTGCCACCCACACATGCCAACACACATACCAACCTCATATGGACATCTCTCACCTTCCTGACAACGGAAACCGTTGCTCTTTGCAAGCCTGGCTCGCTCTGAAGATGCTATCAGGAGGTGGGCAGAGGGTGCTGAGGCTCCAGACCTCTTTGGTACAAGCACAGCTCCCTCATCTAATGAACTACCTTCTCCTTCACCCACAAGCTCTCTGTGATCTCTTGCCTTGCAGTTATACCACAGTGAGAGCCAGGGCAGAAGGTTTAAATCAAAGGCTTCCAACAGTTTCTCATTCCACAGACCATCCAGTCTCTTGAGTTTGTGTCACTTAACTCACAAATGACCTGTGAATTATTGCAAAACTTCACACTTTTCCCAATCTCTCTTTGCAACAGCTAAAATAGGAAGGGAGCAGGATGCAGAGCTTGGAGAGGCTAAGGAGTAGGGAACTCCCCATCTACCTGGGCAGGTTGTAAATAGAGCCCTGGGTGAGTTGGAGGCAGGAGTCTGTGTTCTTTCTTGATTTATTTTAACACACTTTTGCCAGTGTGGGTGAGGATGGAGAAGTGCAGAGCTGCCTCCCCTGCCGGTGTGAGCTGCAGTGCACCCTGAGGGGGCAGATGTGCCCAAGCCTCACAGGTGCCACCGAGGGCAGATGCAATGCTTCAAAATAGCCAGAGGAAAAAATGATCCACGGGGAAGAAGGAAGACAATAGATCTCTTGTCTAACTGACCCACACTCTGCAGGCATAATTTTCACTGTTCTGATCCCCTGCTCTGAAGCCCTGATCACCTTCTAGGCGTTTGACACAACAATACCCTAGTGCAAGCATCTTCCACAGGATGCCTGATGGTCACAGCATTCTGTTTGCACAGATTGCGTTCTGAAAGCACACATGCTTTTCTGGGTTTGTGGCATTCTCACATTCACCCCTACAGACACTATTTTTCTCCCCACATGCCCTTAGTTCTTTCCTTGAAGTAGTGGAATGGGGCAGATCACTAGAAAGCACATTCCTGGCAAAAAAAGCCCTGTCACCTGCAGCCACAGCCAGAAATTCAAGAGATCTTTAGGGCCAAGGGTCCACAAGATTACTATTCCACACACAATTCAAAACACCTCTCAAGCCCTTGCTTTGCCCCAACTCCCTCTTTTGTATGTGTGATGTGCTGGTGGCATTGTTTTAGTCCAAGAGAATTTTGACGGCTTTGATAGCTGTACCACATGATTTTAATTTTTTTCTTTAATTCTATTTGTTCATTATATATGGCAGATACGGAAGCACTCCCCTGACCCTCAGACAGGCTTCCTTCTCCTCCCTCATCCCCAATCCTGCCAGCTGTGGAGGCAGAACAGCTCAATGGGTAGAGCAGGCAGGGACAGTGGTGAGTTGGCTCAGCCCACGACTCTCTTGTCCTGCAGGATGGCAACCTGAGCCCAAAGGAAATGGAGAGGGATGGATGCATAGCCTTCTCTTTACTGCCAGTAAAGAGAGTTTTTTTCACTCCCTCCTCCTCCTTTACGTTCCTATGCCAGTCCTCCTCACCATTTCAAGGCACTGTGCAGAGAGCTCTCAGAGTGCAAAGTGCAGGGGGAGCAGTGGGAGGGCAGGTGAGGACAGAGAAGGGCGAGAGGAAAAGGTCAGTGACGAAAGCCCGGAGCGATGGCTCTCGGCTGAGCTGCGGTCTGTCCGTGGTGCACTATTTCTACTCGACAAGAATTCACACATCTGGGGACCACAACTCCTTCCACCGCCCACGCTCGTCCCTCCTCCACCAGGGGGGCTGAGGCAGGGGAGGGGGAAGGAGGGAGAGATGCTGCACCAGCCTGTCCACATCATTTCCAAGGCCAAAAGGATAAAAACCCTGAGCAGTCCTTTCCATCAGCCACCTTCCCTCTGAACACTGAGCATCTCTGATGAAGGAACCTGCTGCCTGCAAAGAGGGTGGGGAAAGTAGCAAGAAAGGGGGGGATCTTTTGTGGTGCACGGAAGGTCCGCACTGGAGAAATGTAGTGACGCTCTCGTCCTTGAAACATAAAAGCAGCAGTACATGTTTCCTATTAGAATGAAAGCCTCACCTAGGCTTAGACCGTGGCTAAGAGAAGGGACTCTGGTGCCTGTGCACATGTGCTGTCCTTGGCCTGTTTCCAGGGTAAGCATTCAAGTGGAGCCAAGAGCTTGATGCCCCCCATGCTTCCCCACTGGGCCTGAACTGTGCTCTCTGTGTGTGTATGTTTGTGTGCACGAATGTGTGCTCAGGTGCGAGCCCAGGGCAGTGCCCCCACGGACCTTCCCCACAGGCTGCTCCAGCTGCAGGGCACAGCACCTGCCTAAAATAACCCTCCCAGCCCCGTGAAACTGCTCTTTGCAACTGCAGGGAGAGGGAGGGTGAAATTCTGAGCTGCTTCATGCTCTGTGCCCTTTTCTGCCTCTCATGTGGGAGCTACCAGAGCAACAGGGAACGGTGATGCACAAAATGACATTTCCCCCCTGCCCATGTGTGTCAGTCAGGAAGAGAAGAGGAGGAAAGTGTAACCCTGTGTGTCTTTCTCTCAGTGAAGTCCCATTTTCCCTGAGACATCCAATTTCCCAAATAGGAGCACAACCTATGGAGCAGATGAGGTGAGCTGCAGCTTGGGTTTTGTGTTATGGCAACGAACTTGACAGGTACCACATGGACAGGGCTCTGGGTTGGATCTCTCAAGGAGCATCTACGGGTTCCTCAGAGACTACAGGGAGGAAAACAGTAGTGTCCACAGTGCGAGTTTTGACTCCAAGTGGTGGTCTTGCAATGTTCTCCAGGATCTTGTTAGTAGTCTCCACTAACATGCAGCCTTGCCTACCCATAGCCATCAAAAACAGTGTTTTTGATTGTGTGCAGCCTCATGGAGGCACAGAGCCGCTCTCCTGCAGGCAGTTAACCTCAGAGGAGTGCTCCATAGGAGGAAAATCCTCAGAGGAGCAATCCCAGAGGTAAAACCCTGGCAGAGGTGTGCTCTCAGGAGGGCTGGGGGGCTCTGTGTTCTGAGCTGTTTCACCAGGTAGTGCTACATCCCTTGAAGGAGTGAAGTGCCCTCAAGTCCTTGGGTCAGGTGGTCCACCTGAGCACCACTCTTCCCTTCCACTCCTTACACCCAAGAAAATTGCCTGTGGCCTTTCTCATCAGACCTTCTGCCTCCCAAGGTGGGGAGCAGCAACGTTAGAGCGCAAATGAAGGGAGAGCTGAACCCAGGAAACCACAGAGCAGAGGGAAAATAGCTCTTCAGGCTGAGCCCAGGGGAGAAAGAGGAATGCAGTTTCTGAGCAGTGAGCTGTAAGGAGACAGGAAGCTGCCTCCAAACAAGTAATTTCTGTTCAGGCATTTTAATGACATGAAAGTTAATAATTATTGCAGTCACAAATCAGTAACCCCCAGAAGGGCTTAAGGGGGAGTAGGAGGTTGGCCCTTGGATAAGCATGACATCACCAACCATATTTTCAAACAAAATCAACAATCTAATTAACTCCCTTTCTAGAAGCTGCTGAGGCAAAGAGATGAAGAAAACGAAGGAACAAGGAGAGCTCTGAGCAGAATGGTGGTGGTGGCTGTAATGATTTTTCTTTCCTCTAGAGAAGGAAGGGAAATGTGATTAAACTGGAAACAAGCCTTGATAATCTAAATACCTGAGGGTTTATTCACAAGAATCTCCTTACAGTATCGTGTCTTGCCTTCAAGCAATTTTGAATGTACAAATAAATCCCTAAATTCTTCTCAATTTATTAGGTCTGGAAGCTGCCATTGCTTCATATTAGGCTTGTCAAGTATTTGTACCCTCTAAGTTTAAACAGAGAGAGATGTAACACATTGACAGGCTGAAAAACAGAGCAGGGTTTTATCTCTCCAAAACTGCCCAGGTAATAAGGTAATGATTTCCCTCAAGGACAAGAGCAGCCACTGATGCTGAATAGCAAATCAGCCAGCATTCAGCTCATTACCTTGCTTGGGCATAGACTTGGTGTAAGGCTGTTCTCTGAGTCCAGTGCTGCCTTCCTGTAGAACATATCACTTGCACAGGCAATCCATCTTCAGTACAGGTCTGTGGGCAAGTTCTGTAGGCAGTCTAGCCATGCATCGTCAGTATTCAATGCCAGGAGAACCCACAGGGATTTGCAGAGGCATGTTTCAATACTATAAGTTAATAATGGCCCTAGAGACGTGGGCAGTGGACCCCTGGGTGTGATGCAAGAGCCTGGTCTATGAATCTGTTTTTGAAGAAGATGGGAAGGTGTCCTTTACATCCCTTTCTCTGCTGTGGAAATTGAGACTCAGAGAGGATGTGAGAGCTGTACACACACGATGATAGTCCCATGGGTTACGTACCTTCCTTCCAGTTCCCACTCCTGAATTTTCCATCACAGTGTGCCAGAATATGACCATCTGCATGCACAGGCACCATGATTAAGCTGACAGAGATCACTTGCCACACTGCTGTGGCTCAGATGCCTGCTGGGCCTCAGACACCATGTCCCCAGGCTCAGACAAGGCTGTAGGCAATGCCCTTCCTTCATGTTGCTAAGCCAGGCCCAGGGTGACAGCCCAGGTCTTCCTTGAGAGTCTCTAGGGAGGGACTCTGGGTCTTAACAGCCCTTGTGGCACCACGAGCACTCATCAGGGAGACAGGGATCCACTCCTAGGAGCTCTCTTAAAGCTTGACTCTGCTGCTGGGCTCCAGGCCCTCTAGCTAAAGCCCTGACACTGTCTAGTTCAACCCAAACATGATGAGGAGCCAGGGCTCAGGTCCCATGCAGGAGCATCTCGTGACTGTCCCATGCTCCTCCTCATGAGATCATAGCAGTGTGTTCACAGCCAGGCAAGCTAAGAGTGAAACTGCTTGAAAGTAGCATGCTCTCCCTCCCACACTTTTCCCCCCACTTCTCTAGGGCTGTGACCATCACTGTCAAGGAGTGAAAGTGAACACCTCCTCCATCACCTCCCACCTCTGGCCTCTGACTTGCCTCGAGTGAAGGTACCTGTGAATGTCTCAGCCTCCTACCACTTTTGTCCATGTTCTTCTATAGCCTACAGGGCTAGGGAATCCCTACTTTTGAACATTTTGTGTATTCGTGTACATTTGATGTCTACTGCCTTTATCAGGCATGTCTATCAGGAAATTCTATAGGGCAGAATTTGCAAGGAAAGAAATGCAGGAATATCATCTGCTCTATAGGTAGGCTTAGTACTTCCTGCCCAGCATTGTTACTCCATTGTGGTACCCGATTCCAGATCTTAAACTCTATTGCTTAAACACCTCTCCATTTAAACACAGTGATGGAGATTAACCTGAGGGCAGTGTTTAGTCTGTAGCAGCGATATCTCTAGGAATCATGGAACAGGAGGGAAAAAAAATCTCGCTCACATCAGCCCAAGTCTGCTGATTTGATACAAAGCAAAACCTCTTACAGGCTTGTAATGTGAACAAATTAAATAAAGACCTCACTTATACACTGAGCAGTGGTTTCCCACAAGGCCATTTTTACAGACATTTTTCGGAGTAGAACCACAGTTTAAGGGGAAAATAAGTGCAGATGTAGAACAACAGCGTAGTTTTGAGAAGCGCACGCATACGATTGGCAGGAAACTCAATGCAAAGGTTATAGTTAAAACAACATTATTTGGAAAGTACCAGAAATAACCTGCACAGCTTCTAGAGACCTTCACTGTGTATCCTGTCAGGAAGCGAACTTTAGTGGCCGCCAGGGCATCTCTGCCCTCATGCCTTCATCTCCTGCTGGTTCTGTGCCCTTTCCACTGCTCCAGTCCAGAGGGCCACGGGGACAGAACGCCGAGATGGATCTGCTGAGCCTTCCAGTGAGCTCAGTCTGGCGAGCTGGGCAGTTTGCAAGGCATCCCAGTTAGCCTGGCACCCTGGTCCCACTGAGCCAGCAAAGGGAAGGGGTGTCCCCAGCCTAAGAAATGTGATGAGCTGATGAATTTTGGGGTTATTTGACACCACACAATGCTTTTGCTCTTCACGCTCCTTCTGTGTCTGTTCCCCCGTTCACCTTTGCCATTTTGCAGAGACTGTCAGTGGACTCACAACTGAAAATGAGCAGTTTCAGCAGCACTCCTCTTCCCTAATGAAAGCAGTGTGAGGGCAAAAAGTCTTGTGCATAAGTACATGCCTCAGTCTTGAGTATTTTTAAAACTTTTACTGCACCTGAAACGAATCTGGACCAAACAACACCTTTAACCAAACCTCCATCATCACACTTTTACCTGTCACTTTAACACTGAACAACAACACTGACTGCAGAGTTTACCTGTCTCAGCCACCATTATGGGGACAGGAAGGTAAAGACAAGAACACTGTGTTGCTGACAGTGTGGTTTTGTTTGGCTTCTCACATTACGAATGGCGCAATTCCTAACAATATCAGTGTGAAGGAGATAAAAAGCACCACATTCTCAGTAGCTCAACATCTTGGGCAATCAAGTTCAAAAACTGCACTGAGAGCAAGCATAATTTACATGTGCCAGGTGGGGTCTGGGCATAATACCATTATCATGTCTCTGGAGGAAACCCTCTCTTATTTATGTCATATGGTCATTGCTTCAATACATTTTAAACTGTGTTTCCAAGGAAAATATGCTGAGGAACTTTGTGTCTCCACACATCGAGGTTTGATTGCCTGTAGCTGATCCATCAGACCATTCCCCCTCCCTTCACAGTTTTGGAAAAGTCAATCAATTCCAGTTGCCCTTGACAAAGAGGTATATGCCTTATTGAGCAAGGGTATCTTGATAGAGAAGTGTTGGTTTTCCATTAGGACCCTTCATGGGAAAGTCTTTAATGTAACATCAGTCCTTACTAGATAGCAGAAAATCTGCACAAGACTCTATTGTAGAGAAATACATCCAGAAAAAAGAGCCTCCAGAGAGGCAGTTGATCACACAAATCCTTGCTTCCAACTGCTTCAGCCACCCATCTCCTATAGGGATTCACTACATGTTAAGTTTTCCTCTTCCACTATTTCAGGTGGCATAGTGCACAGTCAACCTCATATGATTTTTATGCATACATTAGGAAAAAAAAAAAGAAGGAAAAAAAGGGAATCAGTGAAGGTTTTTTTTCCTTGATAAGCTGAACAATAAAAAAACCTGTGCTTTGTGCATTTGCTTTCCCAAAGTGATCTCTGGTCTTAAGGAAAGTGTAGATTTCTCTAGCCTGAAGGACAAACAGGAAAAATTGTGGTTACTATGAATGTTCCATTGCAGCTGCAATGGTGCTGAGTCCAATAACTTACTCACAGAGGGTGAGGATTTCTGTGCCAGAGTAAGCTGCATTCATTTTCAGAGTTCCTGGGAAAGGTGGTCTGAGGCCTGATAATCCATGCCATTACATCTCCATCCTGATGGGAGCCCCCAGGGTGCAGCATACACAGCCAGCAGTTACCAGAGCAGGAGAGCACACAGCCCATCCTCTCCCCTGCTCCTCTTCAGCAGAGGCTGGCTGGTTTTGATTCCCTAGTTATCCTCCCCAAGCATGGCCTGACAAGAGTTTTCAGATGCATTCAAATGACAGCTCTCAAGACTCCTGGTCCTTGTTGTGTGTGGTGAAGAAAGAGGTGCTGCATTCCACTACTGCTGGCTAAGTGAGTGCTTGGTTCTAGATCAACTGCAATGCTTTCCCAGAAATGGCCAGGAGGATTGACTATTGCAGCCTTCTGCAAAATGGCTCTGCCTTCAAACTACTGTGTTTGTCTCCAACACTATTTCTTTTTGAGGTCTAGTGTCTTCTGACATCCAGTCTCTGGGCTGGGCTTCCTGTGACTAAAAACCCATCTTCCACCTACACCCTTTTTCCACTACCTGAATCCAAGATCACTTTGTTTTTATACTAGGTCCCATCCTCCAGGTTCATAGAGTCCTCAAACAAAAACTGCCTGGAGACTTGAGATTAGCCTCTGGCAACTTTTGGTCAGCAAAACCTTCTTGCCAAACCCGAGCTTGGGCCTTGAGCTGCTTTAGGAGAGAAAGATGAGGAGCACGGAGTGTGGGACCACTGTTCATGTAAGAGGAGACTCTCATCATGTGGCCTCACACCAGCGGCCATCATTGCGCAGCCCAGACCAGACAGGAAACGTGATGTGCTGCACTTCAGAGAATTCTATTTCTGTATGGAAAAGAGAAAGGGCTGTGAGGACACGTTTGCAGGTCCATGTCTATCTGTGAACCGGGAACCATCAGGCTGTGGATTTGCATTTGTACATCTGCCTTGGCTTGGGATGTGAAGGCAAAGAAAGGGGCTATCTGTCTGCAAAGGTGAGGGCATAGGAAGCTTTGGAAGAAGGTGAAAACATTTTTGTATCTTTTTCTGGCCTGTTGAATGGACAAGCCATACAAAAGAGGCACTGCAGCTACTGCAGGGTGGTATTGCCTGGCTGGACTAGCTGCAAGGCTCAGGTCAGAGAGGGATGGTTCTTCCTTCTGTGGAGTGAATGGGGTGTTTGGCTGGGTAGGGAGGCAGTGGAATGGGTGTTCTTGTGGTGTCACACCATCTGCAAGTGTGAGGGTGTGCCTCAAACTTGTTCACACTCAGCATTGACCTGGTTCTACCCCCGCTGTGATCCAGCATGGGTCCTCTAAAACTGGGGCAGCCATGTCTGGTTTCATTCAGGTGTTGCTCAGGTCAGTAACTCCAGCTATTTTTCACAAAGTAGTCCATGGTATTTCTACTGTAGACAGACTCCTGCCCCCAGTTTCAAAGTGATCTGTAAACTTGTGTAGACCCTGAGAGCAATATGAGTGATCCATTTGGATGTCTAAAAGAGGAAGCTATGGGTCTTGCAAGTATCCCAAGAGGTCCTTTTTGCTTTCTTGACTCCCAGCAATGGTCTGAAACTGGTCCCAGAATGTCTGAGCATTGCTAACACCTGACCCCTCTAACCCGTTTCTGCACTTACTGCTTTATCAGCAGGAAGTAGAATGTGGTTTGGTTTTGTTTTTTTTTTTTTTTATTCTTGGCCTTACTAGCCTTTTCGATACTCTGGGGCCTTGTCTCAGTCTGACAAGGCAGGCAAGCAGCAGCTTCCTGTGCACAGGTGAGAGGGAGAAGACAGAGACCATGCGCATGTGAGAGAAGCAGCTTTGGAGCAGAACTGCTGGGGTGTAGGCACCTCTTCTCTCATGGACACGCACTGAGCCAGGATATCTGCCTTCATCGCTCTCCCTTTTTCCCTTCACCCTTCTCCTCGCTGTTTGACATTCAGCACCTGCTGCCGTCCAACCTCCGACCCCTTTGTCGGGACTGCTCAGTACCTGGAGCTGGAAGGTAAAGGGGGCAATGCCAGCTCTCTCCCACATGGGGCTGGCTGATCTGAAAGCATCTTAGAAGGAGTTTCAATCTGACAAACTGAATCTTGCTGTTGGGAAGGGCTGAGAACATATTTATCTCTCTGTCTCTCCACAGTCCTCTCAAATCATACCCCGCATCTCACAACCATGCCGCCTGCTTTCTCTCTTTCTCTCTCCTGTCTGCTAACGTGTTGTCATCATGTTTTTCTTCCTCTGAACCTAATCTTTTATCACAACGGGAATTGGTGTTAAGCTCATGCTGGCCCTTTATAAACCCTCTCTTCACACCCCTCTGGCAGTCCCAGCAAGGTCCAGTGGGGCTTCCATCTTGTTCTCCCCAGGTCTGCCTGAGCTCCAGGGTTGGTGAGAGGTGGGGGCGGTTCCTTCTCCTGTGGGCAAAGGCAGATCCCAAGGTCCGGGTGTCCGGGTGGATGGGGAAAGAGAGAGGCTTGGATGAGAAGACTGTAAGGTCAGTCTGCCTAATATGGAACATGACTGTACAGGCTTTATAAGACAAGGAGGCTCCCTGGGTGCTTTGGCTGGATGAGGGCTGCTGCTGAGTTTCCTACTTACAAAGCCCAAATTTTCTTATACGCCTAAAATCATGACTCCTTCCAAGGCAGAGCAAGGGGTCTACTTGGAGGGGATGATGCATAGTTTGTGAACTACTATGTAGTATTTTTTATATGGTAAAGCCTTGACTTTCTAGAATGTGGTAAACACTTTCTTCTCCCTGATTCCCCCACCTGTCCCAAACATGCTATTCAAAATCTGCCTCCTAAGCCATGAGCTCTGCAACTAACTTCTGTCAGTTGCATCCAAGGACCCTGTTACTCAGCAAGCACCTAGTTATTTCAGCCCTAGGGTTTACCAAAAAAAGAAGCTCTTCAAAGCACAAGCTGTGCACAGCCGAGGCAGCACTCTCTACCTGAGTCAGCAGGCAGCCTGAGACAACGCGCACGGACTGCTGTGCGCTCACTCACGCGTTTTCAGAAGACATGATTCCTGCAGGCAGCCTCTGTGCTGCCCTGTGAACAGCCTCACTGCTGAGCAGAGCACCCAAGGCAGGAGAGCAGTGAGGTGCTGAGGGGAAAGACTCTGGAGTGGAAGGGATATGAGTTTCTGAAGCTAGAAGACTGGCACTGCATCCTAGGACAGTGGATGTCTCCTGTGAGATGACATCTTAACATCTTCCTAAGTTTTCTTCCTGAGCTGTGTTGTGGGGTTGTCTTCTCTCTTTCAGTGTGTCACCAGTACTGATGAAGCCCTCACTGCTGCTGCTGTCTCACCTCTGCTTGTTCAGCTTCATGCCTCCCTCGTGGGCATCAGACTCAGCACAAGGTAAGAAGCGATTCTTTTCACCTGTGCTGGCTGGGTGAACAGGGAGGGGAGTCAGCCAGGGCAGGGTGTGTGCCATGTATATTGCTGTGCAGTGTTTGTGTTGTAACGTGCAGCCAGAGGAGGCTGCAATATTACAGGTCTCTGATGGGCACATCAGCCTACAAGGATATAGGGAAATGAGTGGCACTGCTTTTCTTACTTGGACTTGTCCAGCAGAGGATTCAGTCAGTAGTTTGGGATGGGGCAGCATTGTCCGGAGTGGTGATTAACACCAAGCATCATTGTTAATTGAGCCACATTGCTGTCTGTCTCTTCTCTGCTGGCAGGTGCCTCCAGCCTCACTTGTTGGTATGACTCACGGGCGGCTCTCTTCTGCGACTGGGACCCGGGCAGGGACCTGGCTGAAGCACCATGCCAGCTGGAGATTTTATCAAAGAAAGGCTTTTGTGACAGGTGGGTGACTGGAGAGACTGAGGAAAAACAATGCCATTTTACAAAAATGTAGGCTTCCCCTTCCAGGCCAGGTATAGTGGAGAGAGCTGAGATGTTTTGTCTTGAACTCTGTCTCTATGTCCATGTGGGCTGAGATGCTGGCAGCCACTGCTCAGTGTTTGCCATCTGAGAGTCCCAAACTGTCTAGCACAACCCATCTTCCAGCTCCATGGCTCTATCTGAACTTCACTTTTCAAAAAATCCCTCTTCTTTGGCAGACACCCCCGGGACTGAAAGGCATTTTCAATGGAAAATGAGGATGTATGGAGATGGGGCTGGAGAAGGGTGGAATTGAAGTTATACAGAGGCCATTTGGCAATGGCCAGGATGAGCTGAGATGTTGCACCTTGTGTAATCATGAATGAAGAAAAATACTGTCCCCCCTTCTCTTCCCTGGCTCTTTTGTCTCTTCCAGTTCATGTTTTCCTCTCCCATGTGCCTCCCAGCAGAGGGGAGGTGTTTGGCCAGTACTGCAGTGGGGGCTGGCTGAGTCCCTGTCATCTCCAAATGGGATATCTGCAGCCAAGAGGCTTACCAGCCAAGCCCAGGACTGCCCTGGGTGCCTGCCACAAGGAGAGGCTCAGCGTGATTCTGTCATTGGGTGGGTTACTTGTCACTGTCATAGAGACACCTCCAGCTGGGTTAGATTGGCAAATGTATCTTGGGGCTGGTGCACGGCTCTAGAAAGCTAAAACACTGGTGTTGCTCCAGAATCAGAGACTGTGGCTGGAATTGGGACTGGATGTGGAACTGTGTCGTTCTTTGGCCAGGGCTCTAGGAAGAAAACCCTCCTCACTGTCAGTGGGTCCCAGGCCTGATCTGACCTCAGACCTCAGTCAGACACTGCCCCACTGCAGCCCCACAGATGCTCTCCACCCTGCCACACCCCGTGCCATAGCTCAGCTGGGGCTCTCTTGTCAGAGCAGAAGAGAGGTCACGGTGTAGTGCTGCCACTTGAGATGTACTGTCCTGGCTGACTGAGATGTGACCTGGCTCAGAAGGTACGTGTCACTGAGTATCTGAGATCCTACAGGACTGTCAGTGTCTGGAAGGAGACTTGTAAATCCTAGAGGGGTGAAACAGGCACCTGTCTTCCAGCACCAGGTTGCTGTAGGTGATTTGGGCTCTGTATGCCCTCTGATATCAACAGGAAGCAGAGAAGATAGGAAGAGGATTTTGTGAAATCTTTGAAACTGGAAATCTGCTGTTATATTTGGCTTGAAATAACTGGGGTGCATTGACTTCCATGTGCCAGCACATAAAATTTGTCTGAATGATACACTGGGGAGAGAAATTAGGATTAAATCTTTACTGTAACCTGTTCAGCAAATACAGTAGGATGAAAAATGCTTTGAAAGCCCTTTAGTGTTACATAATGTTGACTAACTACAAACTATAACTTTCCAGCTTACTGGAGTTATATCCCTCACCTGAAAAACGCAAGAAGCACTGCAAATTACCCAAGGCAGAGGATATGACAGGACTGAGGAGATGCATCAAAACCTTCAACCAAAATGTTAATGTGAGTAATTCATCTGGGATGTCCTGGCTAAGGACAAAGGGGAAAGGATTTATATATGCATTTTGGGTGTATAAGCAGTGCAACATCCAGGGGTAGTATAAAAAGCCCAAACGTAGTCCCTGGGTCCAGATCTGGGATGGGGCTTGGTGTTGTGTGCTGTTGATATAGGTGCTTCCCGTGGGCTCCTCTGCAGGAGGGATTGGCTTCATTGTGAGCTGTGGTGGCACATTCAGAAGAGCTGCAGGACAGACAGATCATAGGCAGCGTCCCGTGTCTGAATCACCTGTGTTTGAATCACCCTTCCTCTGAGGAGGGATGGGCATCACCACCAGCTCTGAGGTCACCTCTTGATCTCTTTTTCCTGGAAATAACCAATACCACTTTCCAGATCATTAGTTACTGTGAAGTGTGGTTAGATGTATCTAATGCAAGATGCAACAGCAACACATCATTGGAGCTAATGGTGGTGCAAATCTTTTAGCTATTATTCTTTATTTAAATCAGCCTTATTTTGGATCCATTATGTACTTCTTTCAGTCACATCCAGTGTCACTGCAGTTCCCGTGTTTTCAGAAAACACCCACCCAAATTTGAGCTAATATTTTTATTGGTAAAGTCACAATCAGTTCTAATGACAGACAAGCTTTCATACATTTGCATAACATGTGCAAAGACAAATTGTAGGGTTGGTACAAAGCTCCAAAATCTTTTCTTTCTAATCAAGATAATTTCTCTGTTGCTTATTCAGTACTGTAGGATGTATGTGGCCCTTCAGCATCACTGCATTTCAAGTGTCAAGTGTAACACTAATGTGATTTCAGTCTTACCAGGGAACATAAAATGATCTGGTAAAAATAAAATTTCTCAATAAATGTCACCCATAGGGAGTAACTTTTCTCCTGCTTAGTCAGCACATATAGGAAACTAGCGTATCACAATATTTTGGGCCCTTCTTGCCAATATACAAAACAAACAAAAAACTCCAATCACATGAAATATAAATTTTTGATTCTTCACTCACCACTGAGATTTATGCCCTTCTGCCACAAGTACCTTCCATATTTATTGTCAAGTATGCCTAATCATCTTATGCATAGGCAATGCTTAGAAATTTGAATGCTTATTCACGAGGTTTCATTGCCACTAATGGTTAATTTTCCTTGCAGAATCAGTGCTTCACCATTTCAGACCGTCTTAACTTGTCTGTCCACTGCCACACTGGAGAGAATAAAACCATAATACCTGAGCAAATAAAAAACTTCAATCCATTTGAAAATAGTGAGTACTCATCTGCCTTCTGGTCCCTAAAACTTCCTCATGAGAGGATAGCTAATTTTCCTTCCTCGTCTGCTGCTATGCAACACCCACAGCTGATTTTAGGCCTTTGTCTTTTGCTTGTCCCCTGCTACAATGAGCACAATACTGACTCCTGCCACTTGCTCCTCTGTCACGCAGTGCCATGCCAGCCACATTCTGTCCTGCCCCATATCTGGCTTCAAACTGGTAATGATAGCTGCCCTCATGAAAAATGTGTGCTGCAGGAAGGATGGGAAGTCTTGCTGCTCTTCCTCTGCCCCCTCTAGTTATGTGCTTTCTCCCTTCTTTAAGACAGCTTTGGCATGTTTCAGTCTTTGCTGAAAGGATTCAGCTCACTAATCCAGAAGAAGAACGTCTGCTTGGGACATTGTTTTGCTGGCTGTGTGAGTTTACCCGTCTCAAGATGTCCTGCTGCTGAGGGGCTTGGTGTGCAGTCCTGTTATGGACAGAGTATGGGGATATCAGCCTTGCTTCTTCTCTCTTTCCAGTAAAGCTGAGGCCTCCAGGAGACCTTCAGCTGGTTAACATAACTGAAAACACCTCCAACCTAACATGGAGCCTGAATATTTCCTCTCACTATTTGCATGGGATGCGGGAGTACCAAGTGCGGTACCGACATGTGAGTCAGTCCTGGGAGGTGAGTACGGAGGGGAACTTGGGACGTGTTACCATGTGAGTCCTGGATGAATCCTGGTCTTGTTTATGTCCCCCAAGACTTGCTCCTGGGCCTCCTCTCGGGATGTAAGCAGTTTTGGTGAAGCTGGAGGGAGGATGACAGCCCCTGCCCTTTAGTCTGTGTCACCTGCTGCCAGTGTTTGGTGATGACAAGGAGGCAGATGGGGATCCTATTTTGCTTAGTGCTGTCACAAAAAAATTCAGACAGTTCCAGGACAGACCTCAAAGGTATGGGAAAAGCAAAGCAAAGAAGAATTTTCCTTCAGGGTGAACAAACTGCGCACAAGGTGTAAGGACTTGAGACAAGTCTTCTCTGAGGGTTTTGGAGAAGATGGGTCAGAGTTGACGATGTCCTAAATTTGCCCTACTCCCAGGAGGCTGCAAACTTGCCCATTGAACAGGACCAGATGTGGACAAATTTTGAGAGACTCTCTCCCAACTCAAAATATGAGGCATCTGTCCGTGCAAGGCCAAGTGCCAGAAGCGCCTACAAAGGCGTATGGAGTGACTGGAGCAAGCCAGTCCTGTGGAGGACACATGCTGACCATAAGGGTAAGTCAGGGAGTCTGACCTGGAGGGGAAAACAGGGACTCAGGGCAAACAAGGTAGAATGGCCAAAAGAGGGTGAGAAGCAGAAGGAAGATGTGTAGGGAGAGCTGTATTGACCAAAGAGTAATGGAAAGGTTGAAGACTGTCCCTCCTGATCTGTTAGGTGGGATCATCTCAGCATCACAGCTTAAGGCCAAAGACCCCCTGACCTCAGCAAAGCCACTCTCACTTCCAGAAACCAGGTAAAATCCACAAGGTATAAATCAGGGACTGCTTCCCCGGAGCAGTAAGGCCAGGTGTCTAACCAGCCAAAGCAGTGGCCAAGACTGGTATTTTCCCAGATGCTAATGTTACCTGGGAACATTCTCCCAGCTTCCTAAAATGGCCCAGTTCAGTGTAGGTATTGATCAGTGAAATGCAGTGAAACAGCTCTCAGCTCCTGAGCTGAGGAACACCCGAGCTTGGGAAGCAAAATCTCATGGAAACTGGGAGAGACGTACTGATTTACATGCATGATAAGACTCTTTCAAAAAAGGTCTGCTGAGATTTGCATCAGTCACTGTATGAACTTCCAGCCTTGGAAGATAATGCCCTTCAGTGTGCCGG
Organism: Onychostruthus taczanowskii; assembly: GCF_017590055.1. NCBI lineage: Eukaryota > Metazoa > Chordata > Aves > Passeriformes > Passeridae > Onychostruthus > Onychostruthus taczanowskii. The sequence continues at coordinate 3,575,669 of NW_024502902.1, forward strand.
TGGCTGTGGCCTCTGTCATTTTTTTTTTTCCAAAAAATAATCAGGTAGAGGTTATTCCTTCTCATATTGCCCCCATCCTTCGTCTGCTCAACCCCTCCCTGTTGTTCCTGGTCTTGGTATAAACAGAGGAGCTATGTTTAGAAAGGGCACTGTGTTGCTGTGGCGATCAAATTTTGACAGTGTGTGATGTCAGTGAATTGGATACAGCCGCAACCAGTTGTCATAGCAACCAAGACCCAAAGATAACCAGGCTACCAGAGGCAGAGGAGACAAAGTGATCTGAGTAGCATCTCAAGGACAGGGAAAGAAAGAATGTGCTAAAAATGTCCCCTCCATCTTTTATTTCTCTCTGTTCTCTCCTAAATGCTCCAGAGATTCTCTGCATGACCAGGCCTAGGGACACAAGGGATGGGAGGAGATGAGGGGCAGGCAGAGGAAACAGGCACCAGAATAGCAAGACCAAGGAAAGGTGCACTGGGGAGATATGTGTGAAAGAGACAGATTAAGGAATGTTTGAGATGATGCCAAACAAGCCTGAGGAGTGCTGGCAGCCCTTGCAATGTGGGAACCCAGTCTCTTTGTCCTAACCCTACAATCCAAGTACTAAAACATGGTGTAAAGCTGTAATCTTCCTAGCCTCCTAATGCTTCCCTACACCTCTCCAAAGAAAGAAGCCAGTCCCTTGATCCCTAACCTTCTGTATCCTTATCCTCTTGCCTTCTCAGAGACCTGTGAACCCCATGACTCTCTCTCCCCCACTGACCATTAATGCTGTTTCAAGCCTCCAACCCCACTTTAGCTGGTTTTAGAGTCCCTGCTTTCCTTGGCAATGAAACAGGTTGGTGGACACCTCAACTAGCAGACTGTGCCACCTCATCTGTGACCACCCCTAGCTGTGGTGCTGTTATGACCAGGGAGTTCAAGCTTTGTTTGTTCAGCACAAATTATCTCTTAAGCAATGCTTAGACTCTGAAACCCATATCAGCTCAAAGGCTTCCTATACAGAACTCACATATACTCTGACCTGTATATTAAAATTCTAGATAATATTACAACATTATATAAAAATTGTAACAAAGGCCCACTTTGATCACCTTGAACAGCCATGAAAGGGCTGCAGCTTCTACCTACAGAATCCTGGTTGGATTTTAACAGCCATTTCCTCATTCTTTCTCATCTTGCAGGAACATCCCAGCCAGTCCTGCCAGTTCTGATAGTGAGCACTTTCATCTTTGTGATCATTGGGACTGCTTTCCTCATTAACTTACGGACCCTGAAATGGTAATTGAGAATTAAGTTTACGTCTCTGTTCCTCTCCTGTATCTTGTGTGTATTCTCAAAACTCAGATTATTTTTCTCCTGGTGTTACTCAGGATAGAGATGGCTTTAAGCCAACCAATTTATGGTTTACAGCCCAGCCTCCTGAGACTGATATTGGCCTGTGGAAAAATAACACCACCCAGGATGATGTGGTTTCACCAGCACTGTCGTATTGTGCCATTCTCCTGTGACCTGGTGCCATGCCCTGGCTAAATTTAAAACAGCTGCCTCAGCACATCTGTTGCCCAGGGGTTAGAGTGGTGTTTCCTGGCAGGGATACATCAAAATTCCCTCTTCAAAAGCAGATCACTGTGTTGGGAACTCTCCCTGTAGCGGGGACCAAGCAAGCCTGGTTACCATTACCTTCTCATTTAAACATTCCAGCAAGAGCTCAGGCAGGATGAGATGACATTGGGCCTGCAGGCAAAATTCCCAAGTGAGGAGCACAGTTCTGCTTCTTCCTGGTCTGTGCAGTCCTCACACACTGATAAAACCTATATGATGCTTCAAGACCTCTTTGCCAGTGTTTCTACCCAGACACTGCTTTTATTGAGGACTGAAAGGGTCTCACAAGGTTACTCAACACCATAATAGGAACAGTGACCTCTCAGCTTGGCACAAGGTTAGAAACAGCCACAGGTTTTCCCATCTCAGGTCAGGGGTAAAGAAGCAGGGTGCTGATATTCATGGCAGGGAGCAGGGACAAACATTCTCGGGGATGAAGTTGCAGAGGCTGGATGGTTTCTCTGTAAGGAAAGACAGAGAACCATGCTGAAGGAAGATGGATACTGAGAAAGTCACTGGTCGCTATTTTGCCCTGAGTCACAACACAAAGTTGAGGAAGTGCTAGATGTACAGCACAGAAGGAGTTAAAAAGGCCTCCTTTCTCCACAAAGTATAATTAACCTAGGGGAATTGAGTGCAGAATAATGCTGAGGTAAGATGCAGGAAGGATTAGACATGCATGAATAAAAATAGCATCTGCAATGATGTAAGGTAGTTTATATGCAAGAGCTAGCAAGCTCTGATGCTGCAGTGAGTACACGGATTGCCTCCAGAGGTCAGGAGGGTTTTTCCTCACAACATCCTACAGCAAAGCTTCAGCAAAGGGATGACAAGATGATCCAACCACTCTGAGAAGCTGAGGAGCAGATTAGATCACTCCATGCTGCCTCAGGATGACAACACACTGGTTCCAGGGAAGGAGAGGCCTCTGGACAATGCAAGGCATACTCATTCAAATGGCTTGCATGGCCTGTGTGCCCTGGCTATGCCATGCAGCATCCTGCTAGGAGGGCAGAGAGCTGTGGCAGAGCTTTCCCAGGGATGGCCCTGCTCAGGCCACATGGTCCTGAGTCATTGTGGTGATAGCAAAGCAAAGAAGGGGCAGCTCACAGCAGTGGGAACTTGGAAACACGGGAGGCCTGCTCAGCTTGTCATCAGGACAGGGGCTGAAGGGGGCAGGTGGAGAGGTTAAGGTGACCAGGCAAGGCAGGGAAGAAACCAGTAAAACCAGGGGTTGTCCTTCCCCAGGGAAAAGGCTGGGGGAAATGTATTTTCCAGTGCCAGGTTTATCTGTCTCATCTCCATGCATCTTGTGGCGCAGTAGTGCCTCTCAGACCCTCGAGAGGAAGGAGAGGCCTCAGGCTCGAGTTTACCTCTTCCCCCATGCCAGGGCAGTACCTGGGAATTGCAGGGCACTCTTCCACCCCCACCACAGTGATGGTGATCAGGATCAGGCTCTGCTTCATTTGTCCTTCTTATTGTCTCTCCTTAAGGTTTAAGAAGATCCTGAAGATTCACATCCCAGACCCTGAAAAGTTTTTTCCCCCACTCGTTTCAGTTCATGGAGGTGACATTCAGGTATGGGCTGGGGATGGAGCCATGGTGGGGAGAAATAATGGAAAGGAGCAGCCAGTTGCACGTGCCCAGGACAGACAGACCTACACATGCACACATGATATATGCGCCTGTAGCACCAGCTGCTGGGTTCTCTGCTCACGTTCTATTTTCTGACCTTCTAAAACCTGACACTCAGCTGAGGCATCTCTAATTACCGAACAAAGAAATGGCAAACCACACAAAGCACAGCACCCTGCTCCCCTAATCGGCAGCCTGAGAGACAGCAAGGGACCTGCAGGAAGGAGCTTGGCCTCTCAAGATCCCCCTCCCTCCCAGTTCAGTGCCTCCCTACTTGCCCTAGGTTGCCCAGTTTGTCCCCAGATTTCCTGCTGTGAGCTTCTCCTCTCCTCCTGTTGTGAATTGCCATCACACTGGATAGCACCTAGCTATTCCTTGCATTCTTGTCTGTTTCCCTTCTTTTCCCACTCCACTATTCCCCTCCCTAGGCTCTCTGTGAGCATGGGCAGCTGCAAGGAGACAATTACCATTCTGTGCAGCATTAAAGAGAGCGTCAGATGCAAGACGTGGGAGGTGATCCCAAGGGGCATCTTGCTTTAAGGAGGATGGAAACAAACTGCAGAGGGCTCAGAAACAGCAAAGCTTTGGAAAAGCCAAGGTGTAAAATGCTTAGAAAGCTTAAACTGCAGGGAAAGAGTACAGAGTAGGGGGACAGGGTTGTGCAGCCGGCACTCAAGACACTTTATCAGTGCAGAAAGAACTTGAAAAATTTGCTTCACAAGCCATAAAGGCAATGGATTTGGGTGTTATCGAAACCAGTTTATTTTTAAGGATAATGATGCACTGAAGGATGTTGCTCATGATGACTATGAAAATTAGGCACAAGGGGCCTGGAAGAGCACTTTAGACAAGAAATCTGCATACGGCCATGTGGATGTATGAGAAGCTTGTTCAGCACCTAGGAATAGATTGCATGAGATGCATCTCAATACTGTTTTTCATGCTTCACTTCATCTTATGGTCTTGTAAGGGTTTTTCCTACCTTTTTTATTCCCTTTGTTTCACTTTAATTCTCCATCTTAAATTCCCTACTCCAGAAATCTCAAAACATAGGCTGACAAGATCCACTCTTAATTTTAATGTGACAGAACGACATACTCTCTCTGAAAATACTGCAGATGAGACATCATGAGTGGGAATTTCCCTCCCCACCACCTCGGGTAACCCTTACTTGGACAGAAAAGGGATCACTTGATTGCTGTGGCCGTAGTTGAAGAAATCTTTGGTTCCTCTCTGAGTGCAATACTTTGGTAGTCACAGTCTCTCTCTCTCTTGTATTTCTTCCCCACCAGAAATGGCTTTCCTCCCCATTCTCCACATCTTCCTACTGCGTGAACAGCACAATCCCAGAGATCTCCATACTCGAGGTGATGCAGAAGAATGACCAGGAATCCCGGTTTCTACTTTCCAAGGGAACCCTGACTCCTGATCCTCCCACAGAAACCAGTGTGCACTCTGGATCCAGCTGCTTCACCAACCAAGGCTACTTCTTCTTCCACCTTTCCAACTCCTTTGAGATTGAGCCCTGCCAGGTCTACTTCACCTATGAACCTTTCAGCCAGGAGGTCAGCGGCAGCAAGGATGGTGACTGCTACCAGGCTCTCCCCTCTCCAGACCTCTGCACACTGGCAGAGGACGTGAATGTGTTGCCCAACAACTTCTTTCACTGTATCGAGGGAACCCAGGGCTTCCAAAAGGGCTCCTTCACGGAAGAGACAGCAGGTGAAGCCCAACAGGCCATGGCTGCTCCTGGGGCTCTCCAGTCGAGTGGAGGCACTTCACCAACACCGGTTCTGGAACAGGATGAGAAGGTGATGGACAAAGCAGCTTCACAACCAGCTGAGGCCATGTGCCAGCTGGACACCGACTTTCCTGACCCACGGGACCTGCAGGACAGTGATACTGTCAGTGTAATGGAGGGGAGTGAGAAGGGGGGGCCTCCAGCTGACCCCTGTACACCAGCAGCCAATGCTTCCTTCTCCCAGCCTCCACCTCCAGCACAGAGACAGGATGAGCAGCCGTGCAAAACAGCCTTCTCCAACAAGGTCCCAAGCACTGGAGCCTACCTTTCTCTGAGGGACCTCCAAAGCCAGTACAGCCATTGCTCTGTCCAGGATCTGCCTGGAGGAGACCCACAGGTGGGAAAGGCCACCTCTGCAGGGAAGGCTAGATAGATGGACAGTTTCTGTCCTCAGGACACGAATGTAACTTCAGCATCAATCCCATTGGGACTGCTCACTAATGAGGCTGGAGAACGCAGACTAACAAGGACTTGCCTTCACAAGAAAATCTGGTTTTCTGTTAATACTGGCTCCAATGGCATAGAAATTCCTCACACTTCTCAGGTGGCACTCCAAACCTCACCGATTAATTTTTCCCCTCCCAGATCCCAGTAGGAGACTGTGCCAACACTTCCATGCTCTGCATTTTGGTGTAAAATAGCAGTCAGCTTTGAGGCTGAGCAGGTGTATGATCAGTTTGCCTCATACTGGCCTAAAAACCTCAGATAGGACAGAGAAATGCCTGAAGATGTAGCTATGAGATTTTTATACAGGGGCCAATAACACTGCCAGTCAGTGCTGGGGTTGATGATGAAATGGATGAAGACATCTCCTCCTGACTGACCAAGGGTGTGATTTTTTTCTATGATGTCCTCACTTTAAGTTTTAATCAGAGATTACATTCTAAGCTACTTGGTCCAGCTTTAGACTTTAGAGTCTAGACCTTGGAGTCTCTAAGGTCGGCTCAGAGCCACAGCTGTATCAGCTGTCTAAGCGGTGCAGTGTAAAAAAGAAATCCCCATTACTGAGTTAAAAATACTGGGGAAATCCCCTCCCTCTTTTTCTTCCCTCCAGCTCTGATGGTGGCAGTAAAAAGAACTCACACAGTTTCCCATTCTTGCTACAATATTTTTCATGAAATCGAAAGCCTTTCTGCCCTGCTGGCAAACTACAGTTATTTGACTATGATAAGCTGATTGCAGAATAGTTCATCCCACATCCTGTATAAGTGGAAAACATCACAGCAGTGCTGCCCATTTCTTCCACTGCTGAAGGGAAACCATTGCCTAATTATCAGCAAAGATGTGGTGAATGAGCCCAGAAAACTAACCCACGAATCAGCACCTTTACTGAAAAGAAAACCTCAATCCACTTGCAAAGAATGGGGATAGCACAGACTTCGTTTTTCTTCTTCCTCTACATGCCCTGATCTGGCTTAGAAAAAGCCACAGAAGGAAAGTGGTAAGGCAAAGGAAGATCCCTGCATTCACCATTTGTACCATCTGTCCATTTTCTTGCCGTATTTCTGGCCTTTTCAGCAGTGGGGAAAACCAGCCATGTGCTAAGAGTTCTTCCCATCTCTTAAAAACTCTTCTAATTTATACCAATTATATAGAGAATTTATACCAAAAACTTCAAGGATATTGAACTTGTTAACACTTCTGTCACAGCTGTGAGTGTCAGCTAGAGCTAATTCTTTCCTATCTCTGTCTGTCCAAGCATTGAGATTCCTGCTCCTACACTGTTAGCTGACACTGCAGCATGCATCCTGAATGTCATTAGGAGTCCCAGGTGCAAGGTCCAACCCACTGGCTTGGATTTCACCTGAAAAGGGCTGCTCAGATGAGTTGAGCCTACTTGTTGCTGGGAGGACTTCGGGAACTATTCCTCTCCTCTCATCAGTTCCTTCACCATCTGTCTCAAGACACAGACTGCTCCGTTGTGTCCAGGAGAAAACTGGAGACACAGCTTCCCAGACAGGAAAGTACAAGGCTTTCCAAGCTGTTTCCTGTACTCTGAGAATCTTCTCAGGTGGACTTTGAAAATGTTCCCAGAGACACTGACTCCCTTGCCTCTGATGGGCAGTTTCCTATCTTACATGGGCCAAGGATCCAAGCTGCATTGTCCTCATGTAGACTTTCTTAAGCTTTTCTGTTTTCCTTTATAGAATCGTTAAGGGTGGAAAGTACCTTCAAGATTATTTAATTCAAATTTTGACTGAATACTACCATGCCCACTAAACTTTAAATTGCAAAGTGCCACAACTACTTGTTTTCTGAACACTTCCAAAGATGGTGACTCCACCACTTTCCTGGAGAGCCAATGTTTAACCACTCTTTCAGTGAAGAAATTTTTCCTGATAGCCAACTTGAACTTCCCTTGGTGCAATTTGAAGTATTTTGATCTATCACTTGTTATCTGGAAGAAGAGACTGACCTCTACCTTGCCACAACTTCCTCTCAGAGAGTTGTAAGGTTACCCTTGAGCCTTCTTTTCTCCAGGCTAAACAGCCCCAACAATCCCTCAGCTTGTGCTCCATACCCTTCACCATCTCTATTGCCCTTCTCTGCACAGGCTTCAGCACCTCAATGTCCTTCCTGTATTGAGCATCCCAAAACTGAAGACAGGATTTGAGGTGTGGCCTCTGTACAGGGGGATGACCCCTTTCCTGGTCCTGCTGCCCACACTATTCCTGATAAAAGGCAGGATGCCATTGGCCTTCTTGGCCACCTGGGCACACCTGGCTCATGTTCAGCCGCTGTCAACCAGCACCCCCAGGTGCTTTCCCACTGGGCAGCTTTTCAGCCACTCTTCCCCCAGTCTGCAGCACTTCATGGTGCTGTTGCAACCCTGTTGCTAACAGGACCTGGCACCTGGTTGAACCTCATACCATTGGCCTTGGCTCATCAATCCAGCTCCTCCAGACCCCTCTGCAGAGCCTTCCTACCCTGCAGCAGATAGACACTTCTGCCCAGCTTGGTGTCATCTGCAAACTGACTAAAGGGGAGCCCTTGTTCCCCTCATCTAGATTATCAACAGATATTAAACACATCTGGCCCCTATACTAAGCCTTGTGGAACACCACTGGTGACTGGCTGCCAACTGGACTTAACTCCAATTGCCACAACTCTTTGGGTTTGGCCATCCAGCCAGTGTTTCACTCAGCAAAGAGTACAACATCCATGCCATGGGCTGCCAGTTTCTCCAGGACAATGTTGTGGTAAGATAGTGTAAAAGGTTTTACTAAAGATTAGGTGGACAACATTCACAGCCTTTCCCTCTTCCACTAAGTGAAGTTCACCCTGTCATAGAAGGAGAGCAGGCTGGTCAAAGAGGACAAGTCTTTCCTAAACCCATGCTGGCTGGGCTTGATCCCTTTGCTGTTCTGCACCTGCCATGTGATGGCACTCAAGGTGACCTGTGCCGTGATCTTCTGTGGCACCAAGGTCAGGTTGACGGGCCTGTAGCTCTCAGATCCTCCTTCCACCCTTTTTGTAGATGGGTGTCACACTGGCTAACCTCCAGTCACCTGGGACCTCTCTGGCTAGCCAGGACTGCTGATAAAGATGGAAAGTGGCTTGGTGAGCTCTTCTGCAGTTTTCTCAGTGCCCTTGGGTGGGTACCATCCAGCACAAAATGTTTGAGAGTGTCTAAGTGGCACAGCTGGTCACTAACTACTTCCTCCTGTATTCCAGGGGGCTTATTCTGCTCCCTGTCTTTGTCTTCTAGCTCAGGGGGGTGGTTACCCTGGGGACATCTGGTCTTTCTGGTAGAGACTGAGGCAAAGAAGGCATTAAGTAGCTCACCCTCATCCTTAATGACAATATTCCCCTGCCAAGTCAAATAAAGGATGGAGCTTCTCCTTGACCCTCTTTTTTTATTAATGTATTTGTTATTTTTGATAACAGTAGCTAGATTGAGTTCTAGCTGGACTTTCTCCTTTCTAATTTTCTCTCTGCATGACCAAACCATACATCCGTACTCTTACTGAGAATATCTTGCTGCTGAGTACAAAACACCGGGTTTGCTTCTTTGTAAATAAAAAAAAAATTAAGAAATCCACAGTGTTTTTCTGTCCCTTGGGTGAGGGGAAATGATTAACAACTTTTCTAAATAGGGAACTAGGTAAAGTTTTGCTTGGACCAATATACCTTTAGCTCTCCTTCCTACTCCCTGCCCCAAAGGACTCAGACACCTAAAAAAGAAAGCCGAGTTAGAGGTGATCCTGTGGCAAGCTCCTGAGGACTGTCCTGCTAGCTCAGTATTTTTTCACTCCCCCCCCACCCCCCTCGCTTTTTGTGAAAATGTTGACAGCTTTGGAGCTGGCAAGCTGTTAGCGCAGCTTTCGCAGCCATGCTGGGTGTGAATGTGTGACACACTGCGGCAGGAAGTGCTCAGCGTCAGATCTGGCGATAACCGGACCTTTCTTCCAGGAAGACGAGATCATGTGGCCTCGTATGTGAGTAAGGCGGGTTGTGAGTGCCAGAGTCATTGCACTCCCAGTGATTTGGGGACCTTTTGCTGCTGGGCTCCCAAGAGCCTTTTGGAAATGTCACACAGGGAGCGGTCACACGCCGTGCTCTCCCCTCTCGAGCCCACGAGAACACGGCGTGCGGTTCGCAAACCCACAGAAACACGCTACGGCCGTGTCCCTCAGGACCAGAGGCAAAGCAAAGCTGAGCAACAGCACTGTTGTTCACCAACACATTGGTAAGCCAAAACATTGGTGTGGAAAATATCAAGATAACAGCCACAGGCACGAGTCCTCTCTTTATCTTAAGCATAGAGACAGCAAAGACAGCTGTCACATCTCTCATCTCTTTTCCAAGATACCTTGTTCACAAATAGATACCACTCTCAGCCTCCTCCCACATCTCTTCCTTTTTTTTTTTGCTGTGGAGAAACAGAAAGCAAGGGGTACTTGTAGTAAAAAAATTCCTCTGAAGTCAGATCTGATCAAGGGTTTGGGTCCTTGGTTGATTCAAAAGCCTGTGGTGATAGATGTGGTATGCTTGTTTAGATAGATCAGATTGAGATTCTACATTTTTTGTTCTGCTGAAAACACCAGAGAATGAAGATACTTCTTTTCAGGAAAATTTAATTCAAAAAAGTAAGGTCTTTGGTGTTGAGAAATACCTTCAGATGGATTCTAACCCACTGTGGCAAGCCCCTCATAGTGTAAACTCAGAAAATCTATATATGAATGCATTTGTGCCTAAAGATGCTGCTTGTCCCTCATTATCTGTGGAAATTCTGGTTCAAAGTAACTTTTAAAAGTGAAATCAGGTCTCAAATCTCTTGAGTAGTTCTGAAAGCATTCCCAGTCAAACACTACAGCTTTCTACCTACATTGAATGTTTATCTACTAGAATCCACCATGAGGTAACTACAGCAATGGCTTTTGGTCTTCATGCAGTCCCAGACTAAACCTAGCCCAGTGACAGAGATGAAAAATATCTATCCCTGCACAGCTGCCAACATGAGCCCAAGCAAGCCCTGACCCAAATAAGCTCAACCCCAGGTCGATGTCACTGGCTGGAGCTCAGCCCTGGGTCAGGAGCCACCCATTTATTGATAGAGTAACTCTGTTTTCTCTGCTCTAGGTGCAGTGTCTGCTTTCTGTGAAAAACAAAGGGGCACATGCAGACCTGCAGGACTGCAAGCAGATCATGTAGGAAAGTAGCTGACAAGGACCTGTGTCTGGAAGAAAAGCAGACGCTGCAGGGAGATTTGAGTGGCCGTGCAGCTGAGTGTGGGGAGCCCAGTGCCAGGAGACTGGGCAGCAGGAAGTGCAAGAAAACAAGAAGGAGTCTCTGAGGCTGGCACTGAGAAACACTGCGCTTTGCTTTCATCTGGTGAACGCTGTGGTAACCAGACCTGCTCTCTACTGCTGTCTTCCCTCCTTCCAGCCATCCACCCCTGCCAGCCAGCACCTGCTCCATCCCTGTGCTGGGGAGCACACACCGATGGGACCAAAGAGGGTGCCTAACAAATACAGCAGTTGCTCAGCAACTCCCGGTTCCCTGAGGAGGACAATGTAAGCGATCTGCACCAATCTCCTGGACTGCTCTTCTCTGCACAGCTAGAGGTGCTCCTACCTTGACTTTTTCTGGATTTCCCCTGCTCAGCCTGCAGATCTTCTCCCGCTTTAAGCCTCCAAACCCTCCATTTCAGAAAAGAAAAAAGCCCTTGTGCAGGGTGCGCTGACCCACTGCAGCAGGATGGTGCAGGACAAAGGCCGAGCTGAAGCGACATGGCACCAGGTTATTGATCACTGAGGAGACCTTGAGCTGGGTAAATAGATGTCCTGCTTCCTCCCCCACTCCCTGCAGTTGTGAGTTGGGGTGTGGGCCAGGTCTCACAGGCAGCAGCAGGCTTTAGAGGTAGGTCTGCAGCTCTGGGGGAACCCCCAGAGCCTGCCATCAAATCTACTAACAAAGAGGCTCTTCTGCTGCTTCCTGCCCTGCCTCCCCTGCCCCTCCACCTGCGGTCGTGTGCTTATGCCTACTGTTTCTGAAGGGATGCTGTGGTAGTGGAGAAGTGCCCTTGCTCTCCTGGACTACCCAGTTTGGCTCCTTGAGGAGGAGACCCTTCCCAGGGGTTGCACAGAAAGGTGCCCCACAAGGAGCAGGGGAGGGCAGTCTGTGCTGGGCCTGTTTGTACCACCTGCCCCTCTGGAAGGGTGTGTTAGAGCAAGTGGATGTGTGACTGCTTGTCTGAGTGTGGATGTTCAGCAGGCTGGGTTTAACGTTCTGGAGTAAGTTACCTGGTGCTTCCATTCTGCAAATGTGTTTCCATGTTGCAAGGCAGCCTGGTGGGCTTGGGGCTCCATAACTGGGGGGAGGAGGCTGAAAAGCCCACTCATCCTTATCAAGTGATGCTCAGCGGCATCCACATGGGCTAAAACGTGCATGAGGCCAGCCACCTCTTCCCTCAGCTGTAGCAAGTCCCTCCCATGCACTCCTCTCCCCATGTTCACATGCACCACTGGGAGCAGAGATGACTCACAGACAGGACACAAGCATTCCACAAGACCTCTGTGTTCTCCTATGCAGACGAACCCTTTCCAACTACAGGAACACAGAAAACCTTTGAGGGCAGGCACGTACTATGTGGTGGCAGAGGAAAGGAGGAGGAAAGTGGGTGACAAAACCAGTATTAATGTGGCTCTCTTGGGCAATGGTATTTCTTACCCTCAGAGTGTGGGGCTGACAGAAGAGAAGCAGTCAGGAGGAAGCAAAAGAAGCAGCCTGGGGGAGATGAGGGGCAACGGAAGACAGAAGGTGTCCCCTGGCACAAGCAGGTGGTGGTGAAGGGCTGAACATTATTCAGGTGCTCTCTCCTCATTAGCTCAGCTATTGAGCCAGTGCCAGCATTGGCTTTGCCTGGGAACACACGGCCTGGTGTGAATGGCAGCGTTTGCTTACTTTTAGGGATCAAGATAAAAATGGCACAGCAGGCAAAGCGTAACTTCAGGTTCCCAGGCAGTGGCTGCTTTGTGCAGCTTTTGCTCACATTTCAGGTCACTGATTTTCTTCCACATTGATTTCTGGATCAAAAAAATACCCATTTTAAAACAACTCCCAGCCTGGGAGGACAACACTTTTTTATTCAGAGAAATTCCTTATGGTACTAATTTGCACTTTTGACTGAAGCAAAACCCAGGGAATGCCTTTGAATACCAATGGATTACCAGGAGATGTAGACAAGACAGTGTCCTGGAAGCCTGTCTCCCACTGATTTAGTAGTTCTACTCACATTTGCTCTGAGCAAAGTCTTTGATGATTTGCACAGTGATCTCTTGAGGCCATAGATCTTGGGAGAGGAGGACATAACACCTTCAGAGAGTGTGTAAGGGAAAACAGAAAAACCAGGCTGACACTGGCATGCTGTGTCACCAGACGCACCTGATGGAGGCCGAGGAACAGGAGGAAGACTCCAGCTCCCTCTCAAATGACAAATCAGAAACTAATTCACATCGCTGCCTCCGCTATGTGCCCCTTGGGATAGCCTTTCTTGTGCTGGCTGGAGCTGCTGCAGCAACCTGGTATTTCCTAGGTAAAGATTCACATGTTTTTTCACCCCAGCAGGAGGTGGAGGGGGGGTAGTCAAAGCAATGCCCAGCCCAGAGCACATTAGTGACTCTGAGAGGCCTTTAGACAGTCATACACGGGGGTAACCCCCTCTTTCCCACCTATCACTGAGGTAACCCTGCAGTGTCCTCTCTCGGCAGACTACAGACCATGGCATCTGGAGCCATCCATCCTGCAGTTTTACTGCGGCAGCCTCCAGGTCCTCAACCGCCGGTACTCCCCGGACCTCGGGCACGTGGAGTCCAGAGCCTTCTGGGTGGAGTCAGCCAAGCTCCAGAACATGGTGAGGGCAGTTCCATGGACAGAGCCAGCCCTGAGGCTGCTCAGTGAGCAGAATGAGGAAGGGCTCAGGCACCCCCATCCAAGGGCAGGCTTGGTGGGCCTGTGCAGCAAGAGGGGTGAAAGACGGGATCGGCCACTGTAACATTGCGCTGTAGTTGTCAGACAACGTTCTCGTTGCAGCTGATGGAACTGATTCGTGCCACAGAGCTGGGTCGCTACTACAACTCCAGCACGGTGTATGCCTTTGGGTGAGTAGCACCTGCAGCATATTTGCTTGTTCCTGTGTGAAAGCTTCCAGTAAATTGTACTCTGGTTTCATTGAAATCTGCCCATGACAAGCTTCTGCAGTCCCTGCCATGACCTCCAAGCTAGGCTGGACAGTCCAGATTCAGAACAGTTCCAGCATAATAGAGCTGGGGACATTTTGATGCTCCTCTTCATCCCAGGTCATGATGAAAAGCCAAAACTGAGAATTTTTTCAGAGAGACAAAAGTTCAAGAGAGTAAAAAAAAAAAAAAAAATCGTTGGGAAGAGATTAAAAAAAATTGTCTTGGCATTGTCAGTAGAAACCAAGCAGCTGGAAATTAATTTTTCTAATTCAAGAAAGCTATTTTATGGCCTGACTCTAGGCACCAGAAGGGAGAGGCCAGAATGCAGCATGGAAAAGTTATTCCCACCAAGAAGCCTGGACCACCTGGGAACAGGATAACAGTGGAATGGGACAGATGTGGGACTACAGCTTTGCAGGTCTTAACAGAAAATCAGGATAGCAGAAGTTATTTCCAGACTGATGGTCATTTACTTCTGATTTTTTTGCTACAGAAAATCACACCCCTAAATTTGTCTTTTACCTAAGGAATATTCCAACTTTGATGTAGTTCCATTTCAACTAAGGAAAGAAAAGTTTCACTTACACATCTTCCTCTAGACTTTTACTGAACAAAGATGTGTTTCAACATCTCCTTGCCCTCCCCCAGCCAATTTTCTCTGCCAGCTGGTTGAACAGAACTTTCCCAGGCAGAGTCTCCTGCAGCTTTAGCCTGTCCAGCATTAATGGGTTGTGGTAAGGTACCTGGTCATAAATCATCCACTTGTCACCACTGGGAGATGACACAGTGAAGTCTTGAGCTTCTCTTTTCAACCCCTGGTCAGTAGTACCCAAAGGTCTTTTCTACGTGAAATGAGAGTACTCATTAGACTAGTCTTGATTAATTATCGTAATAATTTGAGCTCATATGGTCATCACTAAAGCCAGATGGCATGGAACGGCTTCTTCCCACAAAGCACTGACTCACACCATGAATATTGCAGCTCTCCTGCCCCACTCAGAGAGGTTCCTCTGGGTCACAGCAGCAGAGTTGGAAAATCTACACAGATATGTCTGATTTATGGAAAAATAGTGGGGAGGGTAATTCTCCAGGGTTTGTTTCTCCAGTAATTCTGGAGATGATGAGCAAGAATATTTTACATGCCCTTTCTCTGTTAGGGAGGGAGCTCTGACCTTCTTCTTCTGGTTCACCCTCCAAATCCCTGAGAGCCAGCAGAAGGAGGCAACTGCTGAGAGGGTAAACACAGTGCTCCACCAAGAGCTCTCCACCAGCTTCAACAGCTCAGGCAGCCTGTCCTACCAGACGGAGTACAGGGTCAACCCAGACTCTCTGGTTCTCCTGGGTAAGTACCAGCTGCTGAGCTGTGGCCTGCAGAAATGCTCCACGACGTAGAAGGTTAGGAGAAAAGGCCAGGAGTCTATTGAAGGAGGCAGAGAAAACCTGCAGAGGATGAGAGAAATAGGAAGGCAGAGGATGAGAGAAATAGGAAGGATCAGGATATACAATTTTATGCATTTTTTCCTGATATAGAAGAACTGAAGTTTGATTTAAAAAAAAAAAAAAAAAATCCTTCCTTTGATAGATTAAAATTTTTGGAGATACACCAGACCATGATCAGATAGGTGATTCTTTTTTCACCCCTCAGCTTTGGCTTCTGTAGAGCAAGGGCTTAGACAGGTCATGACTTTGATCAGCCCAGCTTGAAAATACCAAGCACTTAGGTTTGCTACTTTCCTTTGGGAGATTATCCCAGACTGTTTGATAGAGAGAACAAAAGCAACATAACTGAGTCACCACTAAGTCTTCCTCTGAGACAAAGCACCATTGTCACTTCAGTTCCTGACATATGTTTTTAAGGATTATTTATTGTTGCTCACAGTGAAGGTCACAGCCTGTTTAAAAAGCCACCCATGCAAAACTGCTCCAGAGGAGTTGTGAGGTAAGGGACTAGGGATGTATATGTAGTCAATGCATACAAGTCCAATGGAATTTATATTTGATTGTTGTAATGAGGCTTAAACTTGTCAGTCTACCCCTCTTACAGAGTACCAAATCTCACAGGTTTTAAAATACACTGTGTTTCTTCTCCTCCTCTTGGGACTCCTATTTCCAAGTTTCTTCTTCCCATGAGATGTTAAATCTCCAAGTTGTTTGGGTTTTTTCCCTCCATGCATGCGATCCTACATTATTCTGAGATGAAGCTTCTTTTATTATATCCTACCCATACTTTCTTTAACTTTTGCCCCCACATCCCAATTGTTTTGTGGGTCATGTTTCAGTGCCTGTAAAGAAAATTCGGTTTCCTCTAAATGATTTTCACTCCCTCATCCAGACCATCATTTTAAGGTCTTAGTCAGAAGATGCATTAGCATCCCATCAAGACATCTCCTCCCACAGTTACCATTAGCTCCTTACTTTTACTTATGATTTGTTTCCAACATACCAGATCCTATGCTCAGCCAATTTAAATGAACTTTCTTTACAAAGATATCACAAGGAAATATGCTAAATCCTTCCAAGTCAGCCCATCTAGCATTTTGCTTTTATTTGCTCACTTCATAATGCAACTCATAAACAAATAAAAATGATGGTGCCATAATTTTAGCTGTTCCCAGTTCCCTCTTATTTGCTTTGCATCTGTTTCACTGTTTTATTCATTTCAGCAGACCACACTTCTTTCTATTTTGGACTTGACACACCAGTTGTAGTTTATCCAGCTCCTTCTGCTTCCCCTAGTCCTTTCCTTCTCCAGTCAGAAGTACAGTCTGATAACTGAGACAAAAAGCCAGAAATTTCTTATACTGTTGGCCAGGGTGACCTCCAGCCAGTGACTTCACCTCTGGTTTTATTTGCCCTGTACAGCCAGAGTGAAGAAAGAGCCGGCTAATAGCAGTCATTAGCACTTCATTGATTTCTGGCAGAATCTTGCGGGCCTACTCAGCTCTAAACTCTGCCTTGAGACAGAGAGCTGCAAACCATTGACTGCCACAGGAACCTCTCCAACATCTCCGGTGCTTTGTTGTTACTAACAGCCGCACTCACCCCAGTACACTGCCTTTCCCCTTCCCAGAAAATCGTTCAGGATTTGCTGTTCTCTACAGGAACTCGGTTTTATTACCTTCAGCTAAAGGAGTACTTACTACCAACTCTGCACTGACTATTCCCTACAGCACATGAGTTTGCCTAGGAGCCTGCCTTATGCCTGCAGGATCCTATTTTCCACAACTGTTTTTGCTATGACAAAACCACTCATCTCTCCCCACGGATTTGCTTGGAAGCTACAAATGACCAAAGCCCTAACCTAGGCAAACCCCCAACAACAATCCTCACACCCAGCTGACCTCACAGTGCCTTTTATTTTGGCAATTATTCCCAGCAGCACCTGATCTCTGGCTGATTCCAGTTCAGCTGGAAGGCTGGAGAAAAGCCCAGCTCTCTTAAAGTGTTATTCACCCTGTGGCTGTTTTGCAGAGATTTGTAGCCCCTGATGGTCACTTTCTCTGCAGCTCCCTTCTCCAAAGGTGGACTCTACCAGGATGTTGAGCAGCTCATTGCACAGTGGTCATTAAAAAAGTACACCTTCTCCACCCTCAGTGACTCCCATATTTTTGATTGGGCATTCTTTAAAGTGGAACAGCAGATGGTGAAGGCTCTGGGAAGTGGGGTTGTGCCCTGTGATGTGGCTGGCAGAGGAGGGGAATGACTGCCTGAAGCAATGCCCAGCCCTCCTGGGAAGGGGAAGAGGTGCTGGAATAGCATACCAAAATGGGCAAGGAAAAAGGCAGAGAATTCCCTGCTGGGCTGGAAAGCAAGAATTAGGGCTGTTGGATTTGGGTCAGGGGCAGAGGAATTTCCCAGAGAGATGGGCTGGGGAAGGCATGACTGAAATAGGTTCCTGAGAGCAGACAGTGAAGCACCTGGAGCATGCCACATGCTGAAGCTGTAAGGGAGCTAGTTACAGAAGGAAGGGAGTCCTCACCTACCATGCTACGTGGTCAGATTATCTTTTTTTAATCCAGTGTATATTTTTGTTTATCTTCCTTCATATATTTTCTTTCTAACAGAATCCAGTGTGAGAGACATAGTAGTGCTGCAATCCACTCTGGGTAGGCTACCTTCTCCTTTCCTTTTGAGTTCATGACTTTATGGGAGGGATTTTCACCAGGAACAGAAAGCTTGTTGGCCTCCTGGAGTTGTAAATCCTGGGAAGGGGAGAGTAGGAGCAAGGAAGCACCAGTGCTGCTGCTTGGCCTGATCCAGACTACCTGACTGCTATGTACTGGATGGCTCTGGCAGAGATGCCAGCTGCGAGGGGCAGTGCAGCCACCTCAGACTTGTCCTGGTCCTCATGAGAGCTGTGAAACAGCTGGCTATACTGGTACCACAGTGCTGATTCCAGGCCCCATGCAATGCTGCTGACTGGGGTGGGGGTTTCCTGTTTGGCTCTGCACTGGATGTGCCTCATTTAGGAGTCTGTTGTCTTAGCAATGTTTGAGGATGCAGTAATTTCAGGCAGTGTTGTAAGTTCTCTGTCTGGCAGCTTGCGTTAGATATGCTATTAGAAGCTCACCTTTAAGCTGATATTTACTCAAAAATCCTGGTGTGAACGTCTTCTGAAACCTGGAATTCAGATGAGGGAGATCTAAAGCCAGGAAGAATATGGGGCTGAGGAGAAAGAGGTGAAAAAGTAAATAAAGCCAGTGGAAGATAACTGTGCTGTGCTGATATTTAAAGCCTGAGGTAGAGTTAGGTTAACCAAGGAAGAGGGGACAGTTCTTAGAGAAACTGGGGCAATGGTACAAAAAAATCCGTGCCACCACAACATACGTAAAAGTAAACTGAGATCACTGGGATGAGTCAGCCTTACCCTAAAAAAGGGCTTACACTGATATACCAATTGACAATCCTGTCTCTTAATTTCTCTTACAACCACGTCTATTTCAGGTTGCTACAGGTACAGCTATGTCCAGGAGGATGATGTCCTAAGGCTGGAGGGCCCTGACTACCTGGCCTCCAGTTGTCTTTGGCACCTCCATGGCCTCAAGGGCTACATGATCAAGCTACGCCTGGAGTGGACTCTGCCTGACTGCAGGGACCGCCTGGCAATGTATGACGCAGCCGGGCCCCTGGAGAAACACCTCATCACCTCGTAGGTAGCTCCTGAGCAGGGAGGACACGGTGGGGAAGGCAGGCAGGATGGCACGACACACTACAGCAGGGGAAGGTGTCAGACGACATCAGAGGAGCTTCTTCTTGATGTGCAACCTGTCTGTTGTTGGTCAGCTGAGGTCACTGATCTGGGATATGTCTTACAACCGTGCTGCAAGGGCTGTTGCTTTTGGCTCTTTGTTTGGTTCAGATAGTGCCTTACAGCTGCTGTGTGTGGATCACACAGATAGCCATTGCCTCTCTTTCTCATTCTTGTCTTTCATTTGTTTACTGCTTGCTTCTCTCCCATCCTTTAATCTCTTTCCCCTGAGGATCTATGGCTGCAGCCGGCAGGAGCCCATCGTGGAAGTCCTTTCATCTGGCCCTGTCATGTCCATCGTGTGGAAGAAAGCCATGTACAGCTACTATGACCCCTTCATCCTGTCAGCACAGGCAGTGCCCCTCAGAGGTGAGGAAGGCTGGAGGAGAGTGACTACAGTTATAGAGAGAAGATAGGTTTTCTCCTACAGTATCACAGCTCCTAGAGGTCCTGCATCCCTGTTAGGGACAGAATTCATTCTGGTTTGCAGGGGTAGTCAGTAAAAGGCAGATTACATGGCCTCCCCAGGCTGAGGATGAGCTGACAGAAAGCAGGGCTTTGAATGTCTGTATTTACAGCTTGTGAAGTGAACATAACTCTGCGGGAGAGCCTGGAGCTGCAGGGGAAGATCAGCACCCCACACTACCCCAGCTACTACTCGCCCAACACGCAGTGCACCTGGCACATGACGGTAAGAGCCAGCTCCCACAAGAGCATCCACTCTGTCCCCAAAACCCAGGCAGCACTCTGCACATTGTGGGGGTACAGCCAGGGCTCTCAGTCAGATCATCATGAGAAGCAAGAAGAGGGTGAGAGCCTGCCCAGCCTCCACAAAAAGTGTGTTTCTGAAGGGGAAGAAGTCTAATATTGCATGCCAGCACAGAGATGCTGTAGCTGAGGTGGAATCTGAACTCTGATCTCCAGGGTTTCTTCAAAACAGAGCCAGATTGATAGGAATTGATAAGAATTGCCAAGCTTTGATACCAGCAGCAGAGCTACCCTGAGCTGTGGCACGGCTCCAGTTTAGAGGGTTCTTCATTCTCACCTGCAGTGTGGTCAGAGACATCTGGCCTTCACATTTGCTCTGCTTGTTTCTGACTTGGGGAGTGTGCTGCAACACTCCTAGGAGCCATCTGCCCTCTGCCCTTGCTCTGCACCCCTTTGTCTGCAGGTCCCATCCCTCGACTATGGGGTCACCCTCTGGTTTGATGCCTACGAACTCATCAGGCAGAAGCACGACCTGCCCTGTACCCAAGGCCAGTGGATCATTCAGAACAGAAGGTGTGTGGCAGGGTCCTGGTTTCTGTCTCTCACTTCCCACCTGGGATAAAACTGGGATTAAACCTCTTCAGGTTTCCTGCTCACTTCAGCCACCATATGTGAGGAAGAAGAGCCATACACTGAGCTCTTCAGTGACCACTCTTTGTGCTGATGCCTCCTGCTTTTCTGCTCATCTTACTCGCCCTCTACCCAGTGAACAC
Organism: Onychostruthus taczanowskii; assembly: GCF_017590055.1. Lineage (NCBI taxonomy): Eukaryota > Metazoa > Chordata > Aves > Passeriformes > Passeridae > Onychostruthus > Onychostruthus taczanowskii. The sequence continues at coordinate 3,596,123 of NW_024502902.1, forward strand.
ATTTCTCACAGATTTGCTTCGAGCTACCAACCTGCTTTTTCTGTCTTGCTGTTTGCATCAGGCTTCTTAGTTTTCTCCTGTGTGTGTAACCTTGGTGTCCTCCCACGTCTCCTGTGTTTGCAAATCTGCCTGTCACCACCTCTGCAATATTATCTGTGTGTGCCATTGCCTTGCAGCCACCTCCATACAGATCTTCCCCTTAGCTCCATATCCTCCTGCTTTGACTGCAGCCATTTCCCCTGCAGGACTTCCCACAAACAGCATCCATATGTAGCTGGGGCTACTGCTCACCACTGCCCACGTGCAAAGGATGGAGACCTGTTGTGCTCCCATCTTCTCAAAGCAGGCTCTGAGACAGATGGACCTATAGCTTTTGTTTTTCCTCCCACTTATTGCAAAATTGCCTGTTTCCCTCCAAAATCTCCCCTGACCCACCTCATTAGTGACTTCTCCATGGTTCCTGTACGGGTAACGTGTCTTCCTAGGAAGGATCTGATCCAAAAGTTATGTTACCCTGGTTTACGACTTCCACTTTTTCTCTCCCTGCCTTTCTCTCTTAAACTGTCAGTGCCACAGTTTCTACGACATGGCTTCTTCAGGAAGATGAGGAAGGAGAATCTCCTTACACTATAAGAACTGAACTGCTTTGCATGGCCAGATCTCAGTGCTTTCCAGAAAGCAGGAAATGTCCAAAGATAGGAGGGTCCCTCTGGACTCTGTATCTCCTGCACACAGGAATTTTGCATTCCTGGTTTGCCCGCAGCACCCCGTCTGTGTGACCCCCTTCCCACCCCAGCCCCACAGAGCTCCCTTGCCCTGCTTTGTCTCCCACCTCCCTGTCCAATCCACCTCACCTGTGTTTGCCCCTCAGGTTGTGTGGCCTGCGGACCCTGCAAGCCTACGCTGAGCGGATCCCAGTCACATCTTCTGCTGACATCACCATCACCTTCACCTCGCAGATCTCCTTAACTGGCCCTGGCGTGCAGGCAGCTTACAGCCTCTACAAGCAATCTGACCGTAAGCTCAGGTTCTTCCCTGCTCCTTTGTGGGGGGACCAGCAGCCTCTCTGCACTTGGCTTGTGCCGGGAGAAACACAAGGCACAGCCTGGGAGCCCTAGGTGCCATCCACCCTTCAGGAAGATGCTCACAAATCAGTGATGCACCAGTGATCCCCCCAAAAGAAGAGGCAATTATGTGCAAAGTTGTTTCTGCCCATGTGACCCTGCCTCTTGTGGCCAGAGCATCCATGCAAAAAACCCAAGGTCACAAAATTGCCTAAAATCTTACACTTGTGTCAACATCACAGACTGGCCTTGGGAATTCAAAGAGAAAGCATCTCTTCTTGAAACAACATTTGTTTTGATTACAAGATCTCTTAGAGAGAGCTGTTTCCTGCTCACCTTGGAATCCGTGCAAACAGAGATAAATAAAACCACACGCAGATACACACATATGCAAATGCCACCCACAGTCTGTCTTTCCAAGGTTTCACCATCTCCCTCCTAAAGGGTGCCAGTAATGCACACCAGTCCCTGAATGCGTGCACCTGTCAACGTGTCTAACAACAACCCCTTCAAGGTCCCACGTAAGTTTTGATAGCAACTCCAAAGAGCCTGTTTCAGCTTTCCCATGGCATTCAGGAGACATGAAACAGCCATGATCCTGACATATGGCATGACAGACAGGTGGTTGTCCTGGATATTGCCCATTGATACCGTGAAAAGCAGTGAAAGCCCTCTTTCCCCTGGTGCATATCCTGGCTCCATATGTCCCTCTTAGGAGCAGATGACATGGCAGATTTCGGGGAGTGCAGTACACTGCAGCAGCACTCGTGTGGTATGGGGGGTGTGCAGTTCCACCGTTTCAAGCCGTGGTGCTCTGCTGCCAGGAGGTTTCCAGTCATTGGGGACTAACTACTCTCTTTCGGTTTCACAGCCTGTCCTGGGGAGTTTCTGTGTTTGGTGAATGGTTTGTGTGTCCCAGCCTGTGATGGGATCAAAGATTGCCCCAATGGGCTGGATGAGAGAAACTGTGGTAAGTGATTTCTTCTCCCTGCTGGTCCCTGGTCTCAGCAAGACACAGTCCCTTGCTCCTCAAAAGGCAGGAAGAGATGGTGAGGACATGGGTGACCAAGGCACAGCCTTGTACGTCAACTTCAGAAACTTAAACCTCAGTGCCCTTGAGTCTCATCCCACTGCTCTATGGCTTTAGCTTGCTCTGAAAAGAGCCGTATGCTTCTGGCTGCTGTCACAGCACAGCCTTCCCGGGAGAGTCCCCTAGTAGCAAGAGCACCAAGAGTTCCAGGCAGCCTGAAAGAAGCCCTCTACCCAAGCTGTCCCCCACCTTGTCCTGCTTTCCTCCCACCCAGGGTCTGAAACCAACCTCAGCCCTGGCCTAGAGCCCCCTCTGCTGTCATACCCCTCAGCATCCCCCTCCCTGCTCTCATTCCCCAAGCCCACCTGACACCCTTCTTTCTCCTCTTTTCCCCCAGGCCATTTGTGACACTTCATCTGTACAGATCCTCACTCATATATTTTGCTCCAGTTTGGGAGCATCAAAGTCCTTGATCAGCCTCAATCAGTTCTTCATGCCAAAAGCAATTAGTGCTGATTCAGGCTCTACTCTTAGCATCTCAGAACTCCTGCAGAGCCCCATTCTCATAGGTACAGCAATTCAGGCTTAGACATGGTATTAGACACCTAATTCATCTATTCTCTCACCTCTGGTGTGATCGGGGGGCTCATCATATTGCTGCCACCACTAAGTTTTCATTAGTTGTTTTATACAGATGTTTTTTTCACAGATAAATAGCCCTGAACCACTGGAGAGAGTGGCCATTTTGAAAGATTCAGAGGAAGGTGTAGGAAAAGTCTAAAGTGAAAGGAAGGAGAAATCTTTCTAAGGAAGCCTTAATTCAGTGCTAGAAATGTGACAACTCACATGAGATTGCTGAAGTTGGGTTTTGTATTGTCTGCAGTGTTGCTGACAATGTGCTCTGTCCCATCATCCAGCTGTCTGACATCAGGGTTTGCATGCTTCCCTCCTGTAGACATGGATACATTTGCATCCTTATGAATATCTAATATTTTCTTGAATCCCAGTATCTTCTTGGCCCCAGGGATATCATGTCATTCAGTTCCACAGATTGGCACAGACCAAGACTGACAGAAATCCCTCACTTCCTCAGTGTTTTCCAACATTACTTTATATTTGAAAAAGAAAATAGAAACATTATTATTTCCTTCCTTTCTTATATTCTTGCCTCTAGTGGATCTCTGATTATTCACTTTATGTTCGTATGGAACAATCCCTGTCTTCAAAATCAAAGTTCAAGTTGCCTCAGACCTTCACATGCCTTTAGTCATCTAGAAGCTTCATGCTATTAATGAAAAAAATACAGTCATTGCAGTAAGAAAATGGTACACACAAACAGAACAAGTTCCTGCTATGGAAATCTGAGAAGTCAAACTCTTTGGTGAGCAGGCAGCTTAGACGCATCTCCATCTCCAGTGTCCACCAGAACTCATGGACATTGCGGAATCCTTTGTTGCTCAGGACTCAGCTGCAAGGGGAAGTGCTGGTCTGTATGCAACAGTGACCCATGAGCTGGGGCTGGCAGCAAGGCAGGAGGAACAGTGACCTCACCAGACAGGATGCAGTCCTACAAAACCCTAACAAGGCAAGCAGACCTGGACTGGTGGTGGTAGCTGAAGAGTCCATGGACCTCAAGACAAGTGCATAGTGCTGAGGTGGGTCTGAGGCCAAGACAAGAAAAGTTAAGTCAGCAAGAGCGAAGTGTAAGACAGAGTGCAGGCATACCTACAATGCAGATCAGGCAAAAGCTACACAGCTGCACTATACCAGGGCTAGTCTTAAGCACAGCTTATGAGGTGGGGGAAGAGGCTGCAGAGACTCCAGGACTTATGACCCTGACCTCGCACCTTGTCTGCCTGATTCCCATGTGCTTCCCTCCTGTGCAGTGTGCCCTGCAAAGTTCCAGTGCCATGAGGACAGCACTTGCATCGAGTTCAGCAGGGTCTGCAACCAGCAGCTGGACTGTGTCAACGGGAGTGATGAGGAGCACTGCAGTGGAGGTAGGGAGGGGTCAGCGCTGGGATGACAAATGCCCACCCCTGTGTTCGAACCAAGGCTGTCTGTAGAGTACTTCCCGCATGTGACATAAGGGCACCATCTGGAACTCAGCTCACCCAGCATCCTCACAATGTTTGTGAGCTGTTTGTTTGTTCAGGAAATTCCCTGTCATCATTTATGGAGTTCCCCCAAGCTCTCTACTGCCCTTTCTCCTCATTTAAAGGACTTCAGGCTGCATCTACAACCAGCTGCCCTCTCTCAGCCTTGGCTTCCGTTCCTCTTTGCAGGGGTTCCCTGCAGTCCTTTCACCTACCGCTGTGAAGATGGGACCTGTGTGAAGAAACCCAACCCCCTGTGTGACACCACTGCAGACTGCAAGGACCTGTCTGATGAGAATCACTGTGGTGAGGAAATGATCAGCCACGCGGCAGGCAGGTTCAGGATGACACGTAGCTGCAAGTTGCCCCATTTTCTCCCACCACCCAGAAGAAGCACCCACACTCCCTTGTTCCACCACCTTCTCCCCACCTCAGTCCCATAGTACCAGTGCCCTTGCTCCACCCTGCAGTGGCAGGGACAGCAGCAACAAGCCAATTCTGTGCTGAGTGTGAGAAAGCTCTTGCTCTTTGTACAGCTGCTCCCTGCCTCCTTCAGGCAGAGGCATCAGGCCAGGCAGACATGTCTCACAGGCCAGGTTCAACCCACAGGCTGCCTGTTTGACCACTGTGTTGGCTTATATGCTATTGTACAAGGCTCCAGCTAGGAAAATCACCCAGTGGTCTGCATGGCCACTGGCAGGGAGAGAGTTAATGTTTTGATTTCCTTACTTGTTTTTTTCTGGAATCTCAGTAGGCAGTGAAGGGGAATGACCAGGAGGGTTTCCTGACAGCACAGCAGTTAGCACAGTCAGCATGCTGCCCCAAAGGCATTCCCAGGCTGCAGCTGGAGGTGGGGAATGCTGGGAGGGAGTGCTCACTAGACCTGTCCTAGGCAGTACATAAAACCGTGTGCTGGCTGGGTAAGACAAGCAATTAGATGTCTGACTCTTCAGTCAACTAAATAGGAAAGGAAGGGCAGGCACAGTATTTCATGTTCCCTTCCTTCCCTGAAGTACCTGCTATGTCTCCTCCTCAGACTGTGGGATGCAAGCCCCTCTCAACAGGATTGTGGGTGGTACGAATTCTGTGGAAGGGGAATGGCCATGGCAGGCCAGCCTCCAAGTTCGGGGCCGCCACATTTGTGGGGGAACACTCATTGCTGACCGCTGGGTGGTCTCAGCCGCGCACTGCTTCCAGGATGAGAGGTAAATGGAGAAGGGAGGCGCTGGATAGAAAGATTTGCATTGCTTTCCATGTCATGCATGATGGGAGGCTCTTCTGACTGATGAAAATGTCATGGGGCAGCTGCACTCCTCCTCTAGCATGTCAGCCATGGTTCTCCATGGCTTGGAACTGAAGAAAGGGATTTGGATATATGCAGTATTATCTGGTGGTGTGCAGGGGAAAAGGGGCAGTGCTGGGATTCGCACAGCAGCTTCGAGGGGGCAATGATGGCAGAAGATACTGCACAGCTCCACCTTTGTTTTGGCTCTGTGTTGTCCCCATGCTGTCACAACGATGGAGATGTCAGCATGTGCTAGGATGGGGATAGCATTACCTGCAAAGTGTGGCCTTTAGGTCCCATGCTCCTCTGCTGCATCCTACAGGCTGGCCTCCCCCTCCATCTGGACCGTTTACTTGGGTAAATACTTGCAAAATGCCACCGGCCATACAGAGGTGTCCTTCAAGGTTATCCATCTCTTTCTCCACCCTTATTATGAGGAGGACAGCCACGATTATGATGTGGCCCTGCTCCAGCTGGATCATCCTGTGATCATCTCGCCCTTAATCCAGCCCATCTGCCTCCCTGCTCCATCTCACATCTTTGAGCCTGGCCTTCTTTGCTGGATCACTGGCTGGGGGGCCCTCAAGGAAGGCGGTAGGTTCAACATCTCTTGGTGGCCTACTGCAGCAGTGCTGATGCAGAAACATAGGTTCAGATGTGTCATAGGCAGAACAGGCTTCTGTTCATCCCAAAACATTGTGCCTCCTTTACTCCTTCTGATTTTGGGTAATAGGTTGACCAAAGTTACCTGCTGAGTGCCCTGAAACCTCATGTGGAGAGGCAGGCATGGCAGTCTGGTAATCTGTATGGGGACTGCGTGTGTTTCTTCATTCAAAGACTAGAATAGTCCTTCAGGTCAGCTTAGTGCCTTCACTCACTTACAGACTTTTTCCAGCTGCTCCCGAATTGGAAACACTCAGGAGACTACACAGAACTAGACACTCCTGGTTTGTACTCTTAGACAGAAGAGCCTAACATCCATTTCAGTGAGAAACAAACCCAAGACTCTGACAACCCAGGGATTTCCCCAAAGCAGAATACTCCTTGTCCCAAAAGCTGAAGTGCCCACAAAATATCCCTGTAGGGAAAGGAGTGAAGGGGAATTTTATGCCTTCCACACAGAAAAAGTGCTCTGCTGAAATTCAGAGACTGTGGTGCCAGTGGAGAGCAGAACAGAAATTCCAGTGGCAGGTTTCAGCATGCAGTGAGGTAGGCATGAGCTAGGGAAAGTTCCACCATAGCTCACCTGTGCTAATTTTGGTGCTTTACTTTTCAGGGCATATCAGCAATATTCTGCAGAAGGTGGATGTGCAGCTCATCCAGCAGAACATCTGCAGTGAGGCTTATCACTACATGATTACTCCCAGGATGCTGTGTGCTGGGTACTACCAGGGCAAGAAGGATGCCTGCCAGGTGACAGAGGAGTTGTGGGATCAGGGTTGACTACCAGAGGTGGGATGTGTCCCAAGTCTCACAAATGCAATCCACAGCCTGAAATGAGGGAGGAAAGACCATATAAGGTCACTTTCCCAACACTTCCTGTGATCTAAGCAGCCAACAACAGCTCTCATGACCATTTCTTCCCAGCATCCTTGCCTTAGACAGGAACAAAATACAGTCAAATTACCCTTTTCTCATTTCAGCCCATTCTCCACTCTATCTCCCACTTTCAAGTCAGGTGACTACATTAGTCTCTTACACTCTCAGCCTCTTTAGCACCTGTCATACACAGTAACCTGTGTGTTCCTTCATTACTATTAATCTCAAGGAATTCCTCTTTGCTATCCCTCATGGAATCCAGTTAAATTCCAACAATTATCCTTGCCTGCCATGTATTTGGAAATGCTATATGGACCAGGAGGAATCAGTAGCACAATCAGCTTTTTGGGGATCTAGTGGAGGGGAAGGAATTTGCACAATGAAGGAATACCTATGTTTGCCCTGGAGACTGTTTTTGACATCTGCCTAAAGTACAAGGAATGTTGCAGATGTCCCAGGCATGAGTTGAGGGGATACAGGGATCTGTATACAGAGGGGGTCAAAGACAATGTAATCAGGCAGCAGCAGAAGCTGGTGGATCACCACTTTATTTTACTTTTCTTTTTCTAGGGTGATTCTGGAGGTCCACTGGCCTGCAAAGAACCCAGTGGCAGATGGTTTCTGGCTGGTTTGGTCAGCTGGGGAATGGGATGTGCACGTGCAAATCACTATGGAGTATACACCAGGATCACTCAAGTGCTGGGCTGGATGAACCAAACCATGAGCTGAGAAAAGTGCATCTCTGTCTTCTCCCCATCACACCTACACTCACATGGCACTCATTCCTGATCTTGCTCACTTGCCTCCCAAAGAAAGAGAGTGTGGGATGTTGTCAGACCCAGGATGCTCTTCTGAACTGGGTAAAAAAAGGCTCCTGCAGGGATTGTAGAGAAAAGCAGGCAGACCCTCTTCCCCATTAGTGCTTCCCAGGGAGCATCCCAAGGGGCTTTTAGGCCATCCATCCAAAAGCAGGGAGAAGGGAGCCAGGTGGGGGAGCTGGGGGCAATGACATGACACACAGCAATAGGCCCAAGCTGATGGTTTCTGAGAAGAGGAATAAGGGGAGCTGAACTTTCCATGAACCATGTGATTCAGCCACAGTCTTATGCTGGAACATTTGCTGAAAAAAAATGTGACTGATGTAGTTAGAGATTCCAGTAACTGTGAAATCAATCTGCCTCCCTCTTCCTTCCTGCTGCTTATCCTTCATCCCCCTTCCCCTCCCATCACTCCTCCTCTTCCATCTCCCTAATTGCTTCTTTTCTTAGCTGGCGTGTGCTGTTCAGTGTGCTGTTCAGCTCAGCCAGCCAACTCTTCACGTCTCACTGACTCCCAGGCATGAGCCCAGCATCGCACCCCCAAGCACGTGTCCTGCCTCCCCTGCACCCAGCCTCCACTGCTGCACTTCCCCCAGCAAAAATGCTGGAGCAGACTCCCATCCCCTTCCCTCAGCCCTTCTAAACACCTTTAACATCAGGGCATCTCAACCTCTTCCATCTCCTGTCTCAGGTAATGCAGGAGATGAAGGAGAAGGCTTCAGGGCAGAGGGCTTAAACTGCAACTGCTGCGGGTTTGGTTTTTTAACTAAATATATATGTGTATGTATGTGTATATAATCGACCACCCTCTGGAATTATAAATAAAATTAATTTGAGGATTTTTTTGGCTCTAGTTTGCCTCACTCCGCTAAAAATTATCTCGAGGTTTGTATGGTTTTGACCAAACTCCAGTCCTGGCCCTGGCAACTGGCAGAAGTTTCCACACCCCTGCCCACCCCCCCACATCAGACGTCCCTGGGATCAATAAGTTTACTATACAGGTGGTCCTCACTTACTGTTATGATTTAGGGCTGCAGATACCAATAAGCAAACCTGCTCTGTAGCCCAGCTGCCTGCACTGGGGATGCAGCAGCACAGACACAGTGGGAAGCACACCTCCAGCCCCCAGAAGGTAGGCACAGTACAAGCAGCTTCTGGTGGCTCCAGGTGATGAATCCAAACTCCTTTTCTCCAACTCCCACCCCCTTACAGCAGGAATGAATTCTTGCCACTTAAAATGAGAGGCGGCAAGGAGGAACAGACTGTGAATTTTATTCAGGAGTCTTCAGACACAGCAGTGAAGCAAACACCCCGCTCCCCAAAACTGGGATCTGCTTGGTGCTGGCTGACACAACACCAGGTACCAGCATGTTCCTGGTACCCAGGCAGCACACCATTCTCCTCCTCACACTGCTGGCACAGAGCTGCTTTGGGGGGGACAGGGAGGGAGGCACCAAGGAACGTGATACCCAGCACAGGGACACCTCCGAGTGATACAGGCGGCCCACAAAAGGACGGTGGCTCTGCATTTGTCCCCAGGCCACAAGCCCACACCAGTTGCCTGCAACAGTGAAAGGGCAAGGGCTGGTCCTTCCACAGCCGCCACCACCTCGGCCCACATTTGCATCCAGGGTGCTCAGGAAGGGACCGCAGGCTGCAGTGGCTGATCGCTGATGTCCCCACCAGGGGCCACTGTGACATTAAGGAAAGCCAGATTGCCAGGCATAGGAGGGGGCTGCGGGCTCCCGCTCCTACAGCAGCTCAGGGGCTCCATGGAGCATCTGCCCACCTCCAGGTCTGGAAGCTCAGGCCTCCGAAGTGAGTTTGTAAAAAAAATGGCTGCATGTGAAGAGTGAAGGGCGCTGGGGGCGTCACTGTGGGAGAAGGGGCTGCCATACACTGCAGTACAAAAATAAAGATATAAACAAAAATTGAAAAGGCTGGAGTGGAGTGTTCAGATCACATCCTCAGATCTCTGGCTTGTAACAGCTAGAGAAGGAGAGAGAAAGAGAAACACAATCAGTAGCAGGGAAAAAAAAAAAAAAAGCAACTGAGCATGGAGGAGAGAGAGAAACAGAAAAGGGGAAATGACAGGAAACACAAACAGAAGGAAAAGAAAATAAATGAGGGTGGGAAAACAGAAAAAAAGGAAGAAAAATTCCATGTGATTAACATACACAGAGTCGTAAGATAATAACACTCAGGTCCCACAGCCACAGACAAGGAGGCTTTCAAACAGAGGGAGAGAGAAATGTCAGCGAGCTAACAAGTGCCCTCCATCAGGACCGGTGGAGATTGACACTGAGCATCTCCAGTTTAACAAGAGCCTCACAGTTTTGCAGTATGGAGAGGAATCCTCCTTCTAACACTTTCCGTACCCGGCCCCACACATGTCGGCCAGCCAGCCTTCCTAAGCAGGAGGCAGAGCAGAGAGCCTCATTTTGCACACAGCTGTGAGAACATTTGCAGTGGGGACCAGCTGCTTCTGCTCTGCCTTTGCCACCTTTCCTACTGCACTCTCACCCTGGCAGAGCCAGTGGGGGAAAAGCCCAGGGAAGGAAAAATAACAGACTGCCTTCTGCAAACTGCCCGGGCTGGCAGGCAAAGGAGCTGCGGACGGCAGTCTGGAGAAGCGATCTGGCATGCATGTCACGCAGACACGTGGCAAAATTCCACCCCTTCCCCGAACCACCCCTGCCTGCTTTGTATTCATTTCCACCCCTCTCCCAGCTGCACTCTCCTTTCTGCTGCCAGAGCCTCTGGTCCACAGCCATAGGATCTGCTTGGCAGGTAAAGGCACGCTTAGGATCAGAGTATGTAAAGGCACCTTAGGGATGAGTCAACCTCACACCTCCCTCTTTCCCCTCCCCAAGCTCTACAAACCAGGGCCATACCCACAAGAGGGAAGTGAGTCACTCATGCAGAGCTCAGGCTGGCAGGAGCTGGGAGTGCAGACAGGTAACATACCTGCAGAGGAGGAAAAGTGAGGAGCAGAGAGAGACAGGGCCCCGGGCAGAGACCACTCTGAGCCCTGAGGGACAAAGAGAGCAGAGGGAAGGATGCTGGAGGCTGGCGAGTGGGGCAATGTGGGAGGTAGATGACAGTGCTGGGATGGACACGGAAGGGAGCAGGAGGGAGGGTCCACATGAAGAGAGTTTAGCACAATCCCGAATAGATGGACAGTCTGCAAATAAAAATAAAACCGTAGATAAACCAAACAGTCAAAAATACAAAGCAGCAGCCATGGTAACAGCTCTCCCCTGTCAGCTTTATCTCCAGAGAGACTCCAACTCCTGGAGAGGACAGCCCCCACACCCCACACCTGTTCTAGTCTTCCCTGCTGCTAGCTGTGAGCTCTCACCAGAAAGGTGGACGAGTCTATGCCTGGGGGGTTATTTTTATCATTTTCCTCAGGGATTTGCTGCACCTTTCTCCTCTGCTTCTGCTTCTGCCTCTGCCTCCTCCTCCACCTCCTGCTCTTCCTCCTCCAGGTCCTCCTCTGTGTTCTGTGGCCCAGCATGTGGGACAAAAGGAAGAAAGAGTGGAAATACTTGCAAGATGAGCCATGGCAGATCTTTCTGACACATAACGGAACAAAGCAATTGTCACAACACTGGAATAAAAAGGGACCTTTCCCCATGGCCAAGACAATTCTAGGTCAGGGAACAGAGAGGGCTGTTTTCCTCTGGAGTATCACACCAGGGTATCTAACCCACTTACAAGTGCTGTGACCCCACTGTCCAACAACTGCCATCAGTTGCTAGTGTTCCTTCCTGCATCCTGGGTGTCTACAGAATGCCATGCACTGCCACATGTTTCTGTCCTTCCCTCAAAAGGGGAGCAGGAGATATCTGCCCCTCAGGCTGAGACTCAAAAAGAAAAGAGAATGCTGCAAAACCTTCAGGGAAATAATGCCCTATAGGCAGTGATACACACAGAATGGGCATGAGGAGGCATGAGGGGGATGTTAGAGTAGCATGAGAGGTGCCAGGGTGACTTGCTAAAGCCATTTGCCACACAGAACCACACACCACCCCTCCAACACACACACTCCTCCTTTTGGGCAACGGGTATAATGCCACGGTCCTGAACACCAGGACAGGCCCCTGTATTTCACCACTGAGGTGCCCCACTGTGGCAGGAGAAAGAGAAAAGAGAGAAGGAGCAAAGAGGAAAGGATCTCATAGGCAATGGGAGCAGGGGCATAGCAAAGTTAATCTCACCTTGGCTTTGTGGCTGGGCTCAGAGCCCACACCATTGGGAGAGTTGTACAACTCCTTGGAGACCACGCACAGGAATTCTGTCTGATCCTCATTCCCATAATTATAGGATGAGCCAATGTTCACAAGCTAGAAAAGATGAGAGCAAGAATCACAAGCACATATTCCTGGAAACACCCACTCCACTTGGGGAGCAAGGCAGAAAGCCCACCACACAGCATTAAGTCCAATCCATAATCCTGTTGGAAAGGCCTCATAACTAAGCTGAGGAGACAACACAGAGAACCAGGAGAGAAGTTAGCCAGGATGCAAAACAGGCTGGCCTCACACAGCATCCTCTAAAACTCTAAGAGTCATTGATTGAGCGTGGTGAGTCAATCAATGACTTACCCAGTATTCTCAGAGAGGGAAGGAGCCTTGCCTGGCAACTGCATGGTATCCATGATCTTTTCCCCAGAAGACAACTTCTTCTCCCCCTGCTCTGCCTTACCCATACCTGCTCAAAGCGCCATCCATCTGACATTGTGGAAACCATCTGAGTGAGCTCCTCTTCCTGGCACTGCAGCACACGGTAGACATGCTTAGGAGGCACCTGAGAGCAAAATTGCAGAGCACACTGACAACTGTCACATGCTAAAAGCTGTTCCCCTCCTGCAGAATGAAGTGGTAATACCCCTCCTTGACAGACCTGTCCTCTTCCCCATGTCCCAGGTGAAAGGGGAGTGGAAACCACAGTCCAGCTTTCTCCTGTGCTGTCACTGGAGGCAAGAACAGTATCTCTCCTGAAGAGTAGGGACTGAGCTGAGTGCTCCCTGCATTGTCCCCAGAAGATACTGCCCTCTTTGATGGGGAAGTATGCACTTTTAAGTACAAAATCATTTTTGCAAATGCAGAAAATGCTGATGGGGCTTTGCAGCACAAAGTGGCTGTGCTGCTGGAGGCTTACAACCTGAGGCAGACAACATGAAAAGTGAGATAGCAGACAATCCTCCCTCTAAGAAAGATTTTCAATGATTGCTGGCCAAGACTGGTGTGACTGTGCCACAGGACTGATTCCTTGTCTGTATTTAACTCTTTCACAGCCATCTCTTCACCTATTTCCTCCAGGTTTCTCTACAAGTATTTCTCTGCTCTTCATTGTAATTACACACCCAGGACTCCCTAGACCAGTCCTCCTCTCCATGACACCTTTACTCTCCTCACAAACATTCATCTATATCACACAGCAACCAGCTGCCTTCTTCCAAAAGCTAGAGCAGCTCACTTAGTTTCAGAGGTTACCCTCCAGCATTACTTCTGGGATGCAAAGGAAGACTGCATCCCAGAAATTACATGTTTATTGTAACTAAACATCCATTTAGTTACTGGTTTATTGTAACTAAATTGGTTGTAGCTTGTCCCCTGCAAGATTTTGCTGCATAGGGATTAGCACATAATCTCTAATTAGTTGCTTCCTTTCATTCCTTGCTGCTTCTCTCACTCTGGACTCAAGTCTCTCCTTTTTTACATCCCCTGCTTTCCCACCCCACTCTATCTTGCCATACCTGTGCTACTGTGTAGTCCTTCTCCTCCATTCGATCCTTGATTATTCGGATCAAAGGACCAATGTTATAGAACTCAGCTTCTTCAAGGATCCCTGAGAAAGACAGACAGAAGGACCACAAAGGCAGAAAGTTAGCAGCCCATCTTTATTTTTTGACTTGCAAAAGATCAATTCTGAGCTTCACAAGGTCCATAGGGAGAAATTATATTACTGCCTTACTTTTTAACAGGCTTGAAACCCTTACTGCAGAGAATTGAAACTTGGCTCTCTGCATCTTGTTTCTAATGCTCACCCCAACTTCCTTACACTGCCTGCTACTACAGAAACAGGCACTGCCAGTGAAGGCTTGTGCTGAGGACTGCTAATACCTTTACCAGAGACCTGGCCAAGGAGAACAACTGTAGGCTCCAGTCTCTCTCAATGACCATTTGTCTGACCTTGCTCAGACTCTCTTATTAAGGCAGAAAAACACAACTTGCAATACTGACAAGTCACCAAAAGACCCTAGAAAAGCCTAACTTACCTCCTAGGCCACTTGGAGTTGCAGCCCCATATGACTTTATACAATCTTTGGCTCTCTTCCCTGTGCTTCAACTTAAAACAGGTAAACACAAATGTTTTTGGTTTTTTCTCTATGGTGTTTGCATCCATCACCTCTCTTGAGACTCACCTGTTTGCTAACAGGCCTTCAGGAAAAGGGAGGTGGTTGCCAGAGAGTCAGTGAGGGAAAGATGGCTGGAAGCCAACACCTGCATGTCCCCAGGGCAGTACAAAGAAAATACAGATGGGGAGATTGAACCTTCAATACCTGACACACCAAGACCTCTTCTGTGTCTCTCATTCAGCAATGAATTTTCTAATGGATTTGTTTTTTGCCAGTCTGAATGTTTGCAGCAGGATTAAAAAAAAGGCAATGCCAATGAACTGGACTCCTGTTTATATTTCAGACTTGATATTAAAACCTGCAGATGAACTCTCTCTGACCTCAGGATTACAAGAAATGCCAAGTAGGAAACACCTAAAAATTGTGCTTATTACAATCCTGCACCATTAGTTGGGTATATTTTTGGAATTGTAACTGGTAAGACTATTCTGAAGAAAACTTTCCTTGCTTTAGGTAAAATGAGTAAGAAAGGCAAGAAGACTAATAACCATGCAGAAACTGTGCTTGGCAAGGGCTGGCCAGCACAACCTGTATTTGGAATTGACTCCTTATTAGACCCTAGCACCCAAAAAATAACAAGGCACTGTGGACTGCTGACTGGTAACACTGTGATGTCACCAAGTCATCCTATTGGACCCACTGTCAACCTCAGATGAGGGACTGGTTTGTCTGACCTGCTCCACTGGAATGTCTGCAGTCCACAACCCATGAGAGCACAAGCAGCATGCAGTGCATATCACTGATTAATGATGGTCTTTATTAAAGTCAGTAGAAGAGATGAGCTTGGTTTTGTTTGGTCTACTGGGCTTTCACTCCTAATTAGAAACAGACATTAATAGAAAACTCAGTCATAGAGCCTGGTTAAAAGTAGATCAGGAACATGTAAAAAATGGCTTATTGAGGCTCTGAGATCTTGCCTACTTCTGTCTTGGTGACATCCCTGCTGGACAGTTGTGATGCCACAACACCTACAGTGATTCCTTCCCCAACCACTCCAAACCCCTTTATTAAGGGAGACAACATCATGTTTTGCAGAGATAGCTCTCTGAAATCCCCCCACATCAACATCCAAAACAAGAACAAGAGACAACAAGGCTGACCACAAGTCCTATTTTTTCTGACTATGGTAAGTGGGATTTTTCTGAGTTCCACAACTCACCCTCTTCAGCCATATCTTTATCCAAGACCAGCTTCCCATGACGGAGGAAATTCAGAATCGGTCCAAAGTAAGTGGGGTCCCGATCTATTAGGTATGCACCAGTTTCATCCTAGCAACAGATACAGATCACAAGGAGAAAAAACCCAAGGAAAACTTGTAACCAGCTGTCAAATGCCCTAGAATACAAGAAAATAAAAACCTAAGCAAAAATGTCCACTATTTCTAAGATTCTTTGGAAACCACGCGTTCCTGAGAGTCCCTAGCCAAGTCAGTCAGCTTGGATTTTAACTCCTGTATTGGTCTGCTCAGCATGCTCACCTCAGCATGAATAAATCCAGCTAAAAAAGCCCAAAAATAGGCCTCAGTCTCTTTGTGTAACTGTGCATCCTGGCCTGGTGCGAGAGAGCAGAGATTCCCTTACAGGAACAAGGCTGAGTCAGGCAGACACAGCTGGGAAGTAAACCCAGGCTGTGGGGTGACAAAGAGGAAGGAGAGCAGGAGCAGAGGGGAGATGGCCTCTCTTTTTCCCAGCTCAGGAAAGCAGGTGCCAGGCTACAACAAGGTGAAATCTGGCATGGGGAAATCCTTCCCAGGAGAGGAGGGGAAAAGAGCAGGAATTCCTCACTCAGTCGCTCCTGCAGCTGCCAGAGTCTGGCTCCATCCCTGCATCCCTCCAGCCCTCCCCATGCTCGGTGGGGCACGGTGCGGGAGGCAACCCAGCTGCCTTACCCGGTCCGACTGCAGCTCCTCGCCCTGGCACAAGCGACACAGGAAAGATTTCTGCTCCCGACACAGGGTCTGCCTGGTGGTGAGGAAGACGGTGCCCCCCACATTGAGCCTCACCCACTTGGCCTGGGTGCCAGCGGGTGGCGGAATGTCCCAGGTGCAGCGTAGCCCCACGGCGCCCTGCATCTCCTCCCTGCCCTCCATCCTCATCCTCACCCCCACCTCCCCCACGGCGTGCAGGGACTGCCGCAGGTGCTGCCTGTCGGAGAATGCCGGGATCTGTAGTTTATCTGCCTCTCCCTCCGCAGCAGCCGTGTTTCTCGGGGACCAGGATCTTCCCTGTGACTACCAAGGGTGTCCTGGGAGGAGGAAGGTTGCTCGGTGCTGGAGGATATCACGGCGGCTATTGGGTTGGGCAAAGCCACAGCTCCACAGGGCTGACACTTCCTGGCTTTTCCCCTGTTCCCGTTTTCACAGACCATGGGCCGGTCAGCACTCCGGAGATGCAGGGCGTTATGCAAATATCGTCGGCATTTATTTCCACAGACATCCTCTCTGGCTCATTAAAAGGTTCTGGGAACTGTAGTTTCGCAGGGACATGCACAAAAGGGTGATGGGAACTGTAGTTTTCCCATCTCGCCGTTCCTGCAGTGAGGATGCTGTAACGAAGGACACTGCACCACACGACCCCAGTCCTGCGGCTGGTATTCTGCCTGCTTCCAGTCCTGGGTTTTGTCTGCAAGCTCCCTCGGAGCCAGGAAGCACAACCTGCTCCCTGGCAGTCGGCAGATTAAGCCCCTCAGCGCTGCACTTCACAGCATTCCCTTCAGGACATCCATTACCCCAGGCTCAGCGCTCAGTGCCGCATCAGTTGCCATACTTTCTTGCAGAAAAATATGCAGACAGCTGCCTTCTTGCTAACATATGTAGGGACAGTTCTGGGAACTGTATTTTGGATCGGCATGAAGTGCTGGCAAGGGACAGGAATAATTTTTCTTCCAGCTCAGATGAGTTGCTGACTCAGCAAAGTCCCCCCCCACCCCCCGGGCTGTTCTACCAGCGCAAACCCCCCGCGTCCTTCCCCTGGGCTCCTGCCATCCCTGTTTGTGTCTGGGCAACAGAGAGCTCAGACTGTAACTCAGCTCTGTGTGGAGTTTTACCTCTGCCCCAGGCACGTATCACCCGCCAAGGCTGATGTGCCAATCCCGTGTTATGGAATCCACCCCTGCCTCTGCCACTCGCTCCTGCCAGGCCGAGCCTGGTGCTCAGCAGTTCATGCCCCAGGGGACTCTGTTCAAACACACTCCTTGGTACAGACACAACCTGAACAAGCTCTCTCCAACAGCTCTGCTTTTCCCACTCCCACCTAAGCACAGCTGTGCTTGCCAGCAGCTTGAGCACATTAAGAATGGAAAGGAAAGGCTGGGGTTTCACCTCATTGTGACTCAAAACCTTCCTCTACCTAAGCAACTTCCTGGCTCTGACAGGGCAATGCAGCACTGCAGAGACACACAACACTTTCTTTTTCTTGCATTTAGATCTTGGTGCCTTTGGAGGTGGGGGTTTATTGAGTGAAGAGGCTGGGTAAAGAGAAACATTATGTTTTACTCTTACATTCCTTTTCTTCTTGTCCTTCCTTCTTCTTTTGCTTGCAAATCACTCCCTTTTATCACTACAGAAGAAGGCAGCATCGCCCTTCCCCCAAATTACCCAGGATTTCCTTCACAAAGATGGCATGTGTACTTTGCTCTTTCTGTGGAAGAGTGCCAAGGGGAGGAGAGGAAGAGAGGGTAACACGGAAGAGGTTTCAAGATTGCTGACCTTCAGCTAATTTAAGTACAGGAACAATGCAGCTGCTCCAGGGTGTAAATTCAAATAATTTTGAACCAGCACTAGTGACCATTAACAGAGCATGAAAAAATATTTTTGTCTACCTATATGAAGAAAGCTCTGGCCAGAATTACTGCCCAGCCCTGGGACCAGTCTCCACCGAGCAGTAACATGTATCAAAGATGCTCAGACTAACACTGACCCAGGCTGAAGCATCACAGCACAACACAGCTCTGGGCTATCAGACTGCTGTCCTCCTAATTCTGGCTCTGAGTCAAACCACAGCAAACTGGAGACCTCTGCCCTGCACTCTGGTGTATGAGGACTACAGGACCCTGTCTGTGCTGGCTGCAGCTCCAGCACAGCCCTAGGGTGAGGATTGTGGCTCTCCGATATGAATGCAGCAGTTGTGTGGCAGCCTACAGCCCCTTATCTCCCCCTCCAAGAAATCTGCCCTGCCTTCAATTTTTTTCCCTTTTACCAAGGGTTCACCCTCTCCTTTTCGTCCTCTCACATCCCCTCAGCCTCTTTCTCCTTTTTAAGGTACATCTCTTGTTCTCAACACCTTATTTTCCAACCTCCCCCATGACAATGCTGCTCCAGGATGGTCTATATTCAAAGCATGCTTTCTTCCATCAATACAAGTCTCCACTTGTGGCTGGAACCTCAAGTCTTGCTCACCCCAGGGCCATGGGGTGAAAAGTTAATTGTTAAATCTAAAGAGGTATATTGTGAGTAAGGAAAGATGTCAAGGAACACCACTTCTACCATCAGAGCCTTTTTTCTGCAATATACAGCAAAAAAAATAATTGAAAATGCACCAGGCCAGGGATTTCCCCACAGTATGTGAAAATCCTCTTTAGGAAGAAGCCAGTGTGGGGTGATTTACCAGCTGAAATGTTCTGATGAGTTGGTGGCATGGACTAAATACAGACTTGATTGCACACTGTGAGCAGATGTAATTCTGAGATGCAATAAAGGCACCCTTGTTAAGGTCCCCTAAAATCAAGAAATAGGGCACAGGAGAGGTAAGTTTAAACAATCAGTGGTGTTTGGTCAAAGGTTTGACTCAATGATATCTTTCCCAGCCTTAAGGTTTTATGATTCTGTGATTTGCTCCTGCTGCCTTTATGACAACTGTATATAAAACACATGCACAGAAACAGAGGGAGAGCAAGCAAGAGCTTACACAGGGCTGTGTGATGCTGTAAGACCACACAACCTTGCAGTCCCCAGTGAAATCGTGGGGACCATTGCCCAGACAGACTGAGAGCAGGAGAAACTTGACAGCCACTGGATACTGAACAAGAGCTGAGGAGAACAGAGCAGGAGGTAAATTGGGAGTGTCTTGGTTCAGCAGCCAGGCCTGCAATGCAATCCTGCAGAAGGCTACACACACTGCAGTGCTCTGCAGCTTTGGTACATGGCATATGATGCATCGCTGGCATTGTAGAGCTGCTCTCATGGAACTGTTGTGTTGTGGAACAGCAGTGGGAGCAGGGATCACCATGTGTTGGCAGTTTCATCACTCTGACAGGCTGGGAGCACATGATAGGGATTACATGGCAAGAGGCACTGGAGAAGAAACCAAGAAAAACTAGTTGGCATGTCCATGTAAGATCAGTGCCACTCTCTTTTCTGCAGGAAGTGGAGAGGGCAAGACAAGTGATGCTCTGACATTTTGCCAGTAAGCCAACAGGGAATCAGGCAAATAAAATTCCCTACACTGGACTTGGGGGTGGACACAGCTGAATAATAGAGTCCAGCCTGACTGCCAGCTGAGCCAAGCAAACTGAAGCATGAAGAGAAAGGCTCCATGGCATACAGGCAAGCTAATCTTCCTCCAGCTCCTTGTGCTGCATGAGGTCTGTGAGCAATGTACCTGCATTCAAAGCAGTGTGCAAAGCCTGTGTATGGATGTGCATCACGCAGCACCTTTACTGAAGACTGCTGGGAGAAGGAGACAGAATGTTTGTGTAGCACCTGGCTGTAAGCTGGGACCAGGAGAGATGGGAGGAATATGAAATGTCCCTGCAGGCAACACCAGTTACCATGGCTCATGCACAGTGCTCAGGCCAGTGGTGCTGGTAGAAGAAGGGCTACTCTAGAATTTGGAAATATTTACAGAGGAACAAAGTTTGTTGGGAAATGAAGCATGAAATACTACAGCCTGGCTTCTAGGGAGCAGGATGGAAGAGGAAGAGAGATGACAAAGAAGACAAGTGAAGAACAGGGGATCACGGGATTACTTTTGATTAGACCAGACTGTTTGCACAGAATCCAAACCTCCTTCAGGACTAAAGTATTGCAGATAGTCAAATATACCAATAAACCAATAAAGAGTTTACATGCTGGCCTGGGATTCTCAAATTTATATAGAGAGTTATAAAAAACTCTAGTCTCAAGGTAGCCACAGGTCAGTGGGAACTTCCTCCTACATCAGGACTGTTGTTTAGGCTACCTTTTTGGCTACCATGAGCCCTATTCCACCAAAGATATGCTATCACCAATTCCCTGTGGCAAATTTTCCACAGGAAAGTCATTAACATTAGTGATGTGCATTATATCCACTTCCCTCCAGCATTCGGTTCCTATAGGAAACCCACCCACTGAGTCAGGGACATAAAGATCTGCAGAACATTTATAGTCCTGGTGTAAGTCCCCTCAGCTGTTCCATATGTCCAGTAGCATCTGTTATAGCTCAAAATAGGTTTTTCAAGTCTCCAGGATTTGAAAACATTGTCTCGGTCTTCACAACCTTCTCTGTGCTTTGCCTGCATCACCAGAAGGGATCTCAACTAAAAGGAGGGGGAGCATCAGAAGACACACTTGGATAGATTTTTGATACATGACATAAGAGGGAATACCCCAGAAAAACAAAGTATCTTGCTGTGGGAAAGAGGATCTCAGTTTCTCCTCTGTGGAGAAATCCAGGCAAAGTTAAGCATCTGGGGAAGGACTTGCCAAAAGCTGGGAAGAATCACTGAGATTTTGTAGCAGAAAATTCAGCCCAAGAAGGGCAGATGATTACTGCCAAGCTTGGCGTAAATACCAGAGAGGGGGAAGGGCCCTGCTGGATGTCATCAAACCACAGGGGTGAAATGCAGAGCAAGGGGAGAGGGAAGTTTTCCATGTAATTTGCAATCTCCAGGTGGATGGCTGGGCTGTGCCACACACCTCCCTGCAACACACAGGACAGAGAAAAGCATCTCAGTCTTAAGAGGAAGCAGAGAGATTCCCCATTGACCCCCAAGACTGCTGGGTCAGTGGCAAAGAAGAAACAGAGTGCTTAAGATGCATCAAAAAATATTCTGAAAGGACACACAAGAGCCAGCTCATTGCATCTATTGCAAAGAAGTCTGAAACAATATGCCAATTTTCCTAATAACTAAATTTTCCTGGAGAAACACAGCAGGCACTCATCTGGCCACATAATCACAAAATCAGCCTCTCTGTGTTGCTGCTGTGACAAGGGTCACTTGTTTCAGACCCCTGTGCACTCTGTACTCAGCACTTGCTGCAATACCAGCCCCAAGTCCTCCAAGAGCTGGGTTGTCAGTCTGGATGCAAGCAGGGAAATGGCAGGCTGTCAGTCAGGGTGGTCAGACCCTATGTGTGAGTGGGGAGGACACAGGAAGACAAACTGGACAGCGAAACTCTAGCTGCCCAGGAGGTGAGCCGAAACAGAACTTGCGTGCATGCAAGCCAAGGCCAAGAAGAAGCAGCCAAAAGAGGTAAGAAGAAATGCAAAGAATAAACACTCAGCAATAGGGAAGAATCCAGTCCTTACAGTCAAAACTGTGACAATAAGCATTCACTGCATTCCCTAAAAAGTGCAACCCCATCATCCACAGATGTTTCTAGGTACCTGTTGCTGCAAGCCCAAGAGAAGAAACTGTCACAATAACTTTTAAGTTACCAGTAGGCCAGAAGAGACGCAGGCTTTTTTTTTTTTTTTCTTTTTTTGTGGGAGGTTTCTGTGGGGTTTTTTGCTTAGTTTTCTGCATTTTTTGTAGAGGAGAAAATCCCAGAGAGAACAAATTCTTGACCAGTATCAGGGATACCTGGTGTGCTTTCAACTTTTAGACATAAAAGAAAAAGGTCTTGGGGAAAAAATAGGTACCAGTGTGGGCTATTCCTCTGAAGGTCTCAGTTCTGCTTAGTTTGCAGGGAAACATTACATGGCAAGAATGAAAATACCCATGCAGTCCATTTTCCACTATGTAAGCTGACATCCAGTGTTTCAAGAACAGAGCTGTAACCTACAACTGTGGACTGTAAGGCAAAAAAGCAAATGGACTAGGACTGAAAGCAGGAAGATGGTGCAGAGACCCAAGAGAGAGGCACGCCAATGTCCTTCCTGGGTCAAAGAGCTTGTTGGGGATAAGAGGTGTGGTTCTACTCATAGAGAGAAGGAAATATCTCATCTGAATCTCACTGTGGACAAAGTGATTCCATAAAAACAGAACTCCTGAAAAGTATTCACCTAATTCACTCAGGCAAGTTCCATTGAGCAGAAAGACCTTGAAACACATTTATTTACATTGTTTAAATCCCAGAATTTTTTCTTTTTCTCAAGGGGGATTTTGGACAATGGGGCTACAAGGCTGGCTGAGTACACATTAGAGTCCAAGTACAAGAAGATATACAAATCAATCTCTAGCCTAAGTGCCAACCTGAATGCTGTACTTGCTCCTTTAACAGCCATCTCTTTCCACGAAGTTTTGCATTCAAAGTGGCCATAACATGCACGGGTGGGACAGAAGCAGAGAGCAGGATTATGAAGCACAGTTATATAAGTATGACCATCCTGTGAATGAGCATGACTGAATGTTTTGAGTCAGGAGCTTGGCTTAACTCAATTAATTCCCCATGCTGGCAGCAGCACTCTCTGCCATGCATCTGATACGGTGAAATGGTCACAGAATCACAGAATGGCTGAGGTTGGAAGTGACCTTGGGAGGACATCTGTTCCACCCTATCTGCTCAAGCAGGGTCACCTAGAGCTGGCTGCCCAGAACTGCTGTCATCTTCATCCTCCTAAGCAGCAGCAGGGTAAGGAGAAAGTGCCGAAGCACCATGTGCGCATGATTGTTATCCAATGCCTTCACCTCAATACACATAATCAGGAATGCTAAACCCATCTTTTCCAAATCCTGTTTCAAGGCAAGCTACGTGCACAGCTGGGAAACAGTGCAGCTTATTACACTGTTTTCCCCTTTCCCTCAGAAATAATATTTTCAGGCTGTGCCCGCATGTACCATTCCACCCAGGCCCCGTCGTACACTGCGACATCTGGCTTGCCACAGAGGTAGGCCCCCAGAGCCACATGGCAGGCAGTGACCCCAGAGCCACATGTGGCTACCACTGGCTTTAAGAGGTCCACCTTCTTCTCCTGGAACAGAGTGCGGATTTGCTCAGGGGTCTTCTCTAAGCCAGACTCTATGAGGAAATCAGTGAAGGGGATGCTTGTCGACCCAGGGACATGACCAGGCTCAATTCCTAAAGAAAAAACAATACAGACAGGAATTAACCTCTATTGTCTGGGACAAGTCTATTGCAAAGCCTCTTCTGTTTCACTGAGAGGAATATTTATTGCTTAGAGTATTTTGTTAAAACAAGTACATTTATTTTTGTTACACTTTGCTTTACTAGATTACCGATTGCTCAGGAAGGATGGCTCTGTGTGTAACCTTCATGCTACCACATGGGCACAACCCTGTCAAGTTCCATTCTTTCCTCTAGTTCCCTCCACATCTTTCTCCCCATCAGAGCAACCCACACTGATGAAGCACCTCCACAGGCCATTCTGAGGGGAAGAGTAGCACCAGTACTTGAAGAGACCAATGAGAATCTTTGGGGTGTATCAAAAGCTATGTTCCTCACCAGAGCCCCTCATGAGGACAAAGAGATACATGGCTTCCCTACTGCTGGATTTTCCAAGAGTAGCACTTGCTAGTCAAAAGAGAAGGAGGACGGGTGGACACACTGCCTGAAGTCCCATCCCATAAAAGACAGACATTATTTCCTAGCATTACGTCTACATGAGTCAAAGTGATGGGCACCTAAAATGAAACCCCTCTTTATAATGCCACTGTCTCATAAGGTGCATTACCATCTCGGGGCTCTGGCTCTACTCCCCGGAACCGTCCTGCAGCACGGGCATCCACTAGTTGGAAGTGACGGGAATCCAAGTTATCTAAGACGTCCTCATATGTTTTCACCAGGGACTTGTCCAAGGAGGCATGGAACTCAGATGGAGCTACCTGGGTTTTCCCAGAGCTAAGTGCATTCCCCTCTCGCTGCCAGTTCTTCAGGCCGCCATCCAGAAGGGAGACAGCTTCGTGTCCAAAGACCCGGAACATCCACCACACTCGAGGTGCTGAGAAGAGACCTTGGTCGCTGCCATCATACACCACAACATGGGAATCATTCCCCACACCCAGCTTCCCCACATACTCGGCAAAGTCATTAGCCTTGGGCAGCATGTGATCGTAAGGCGAGGTTCGGTCACTGCACTGGTCAATGTCGAAGAAAACCGCACCAGGGATGTGACGCTCCTCAAACTCCCTCTTCGGATCGCGCTTCATCTTTGGCAAGTACCAGGATGCATCCACGATTCTCAAGGCCAGGCCAGCTTGCTGGGACTTGATGGCTTCTGAAAGCCATTTTGCAGACACCAGAGCTCGGTAAAGGAGTTGTTGCGACATCGCTCCTGAGTCCTGGCTAAGATTAGCCAATTTCTGGGTTCTGCCTGAGTCCACCTGACTGCACAAGGTAGAGAGTCACAAATTAGAGACCAGTCTTTTAAAAAGCAACTGGACAAAGATACATTTTGGGACCCATGTCTGTATTGAGGTGCTGGCTAAGCCTACAATGAAGGGCTTGAAATGCTCCAGCCCTGCAAGTAGTTTCCCAGAGCTCATCCCAAACAGTGCCCCGAGCGGGACAGCCACGGCAGTCGTGCCCTGCGCCCGGCCCCATGCAGCTCCTCTGACCCCATCCAGGGACGCCAGCCAGCAGCGACAGCAGCCAGAGCGGAGCGGGGCAGCCCCAAGGACCAAGTGCTCGGCGCTCAGGCACGGCCCCACGCCTCTGCCCGCCCCGGAGCACACCTGCAGCCGGGGCCTTACCGGGGCCCCGCCGCCGCCCGCTGCGAGCCCCCCCGGCTCGGCGGGGCCGCGATTGCCGCCGCTTCGCCGCGTACCTCCGCGCTGGGCCTCGCTGCCCGCCAGCCACGGCGCCGCCGGAGGGCGGGAGCGCTCCCAGCGGGCCGGTCCCGGCCGTGCGGCCGCCTCCGTGCCGCCCCTCGGGCCGCGCCTCCCGCCGCCATTTCGCGTGTGTCGGGCCGTGTCGGGCTCTGTGTGTGAGGGGAGCGCAGCCGGGGCGCGCTCCCGGTCCCCCGAGATGGCGCGGCAGAGCCTCAGCCGGGCGCTGGTCACGGCCTCCTGGCTGGCGGAGGCGGTGCGGGCCGGGCGGGTGGGCGCCGGCCTGCGGGTGCTGGACGCCTCCTGGTACCCCCCCAAGGAGCGAAACGCCCGGAAGGAGTTCAAGGAGAGGCACATCCCCGGGGCGTCCTTCTTCGACATCGAGGAGTGCCGGGACAAGTCCTCCCCCTACGACTTCATGCTGCCCAGCGAGTCCCACTTCGCCGACTACGTGGGGGGGCTGGGGGTCAGCAATGACACCCACGTGGTGGTGTACGACGGGGACGAGGTGGGCACCTTCTACGCCCCCCGCGCCTGGTGGATGTTCCGGGCCTTTGGGCACAAGGAAGTCTCTGTGCTGAATGGTGGCTTCAAGAACTGGGTGAAGGAGGGGCACCCTGTCACGGCGGAGGTCACCCAGCCCACCCCGGCTGTCTTTAAGGCCAGGCTGAACAGGGCCCTGGTGAAGACTTTTGAGGAGATGGTACAGAACGTGTCGTCCCTAAACTTCCAGGTGGTGGATTCCCGCCCCGAGGGCCGGTTTCGGGGGACAGAGCTAGACCAAGGTAATAGAGGTGGGACTGGCACCTGCCCCAGAATGGGATGAATGTCAATAGTAGACTGGGAGAAAGAGCTCCTGACAGCCATCTAACAGATTTTCCTAATGCACAGGCATACCTCAGCCCGACTCATTGATTACCTTAAGGGATCCACAGTTGCACGTTCAGACCCCAGTGCCATCACTGAATGCTTTTGTTGCAGTTGGCTGTAAAGCTGCAGGAGGAAATAGCAGAAAAGGGCTGCAGTCATTTGGTTCCAGGATCTCCCATCCCACACCCTGCAGAAGTTTATCAAAATGCAAACATGGGAGGTGAGAGCTCCCAGGGGTTTGTTCAGGGTCCTATCTAAAACCAGCAGACACATAAAAACTATCAGTATTCATACAGGCGCCTCTCACCATAATGAGTGCGCAAGCAAAAGCCAAGGTTTTAGGTAATACAGTAACCCAAGGGACATTCTCCTTATCACTCTGACTTCCAGCAAATAGAGAATTTGCTTGAGCTGACCTTTGTTCTTTTGCTTATGTAAGAAAAGTCTGAAGCCTTTAGCAAATGTATGGGGTGTCAGCCTCTCTCTTTTAGGTGCCCCAAGTTACAGTAACAAAAACTGATTTCGTTACCTCGGTGAAACACTGGACACCCAAGCGGCAGGGTTGGAAGTCCTGTGCAGTGGGGACAGCAGGTACAGCAGTGTGCCTGGAATGAAATTGAAGTTAGTTAAAGGAGGCCCTTGCTGTGTAATTGAAGCCTTGGTGTATCCCAGAATAACCTCCCTTCTGAAAGGGTATAAAGGAAACTTTCCTGACTGACCATTCAGAAGGCACTCTGGCAATCACACTCCCACCACCAGAGACTTTAACTGCTGGGACCAAAGCCCCTTCTCAGCAGGCAGTTCCACTGAACTGATAGGTGCCCCACTTGACTACCTTCACACCCCGCACACACACACACCAGGTTTTCTTACCGTCTCTAGCCTGGGTTTTCCTTAGCAGAGCCTCAAAACCTGGTTCCTTAAAGCAAATTATTAACAGTACAGTAACAGAAACAGCCTGAGCTTGTGCTTCCAAGGAGGGACCTAAACAAAGGAAGCACTGAACTTTTATGCTCTCCCAGTCTGTGTGTGTCAAAGTCCTGGCTCTTCCTGCTGAGTCCTCGGCTCCTGCTGTGTCTCAGTGTCCGGTCACCTGGCTGTGCCACAGGTCCTGTGCCCTCTGTTGTGCCAAGGGTCAGCGCCAGTTCCTGGCTCTTGCCTGGGGCTCTCATGGCCCAGAGCCCAACCTGCGGCTGACACTGCAGCTGCACACCGAGCTACCAGCACTGAATGTGTTCCTCAGCAAGGGAATCACAGAAATCGTTGGAAAAGAGTTTCTAGAAGGTAAAGCACAGAAAAGCTCGGCAGCAGCTGTTGGGTCTCAGCAGAGCCCATCCTGCTGGTATGTGCAGAGGGTTTCTGTGGTCCCCTGGCTGTGCTGCCTTGCTGCCCCACAGGTTGTTGTCATTCTGTCCTGGCTGTTCATGTGTGTGTGTGTTGCTCTACAGCCAGTTAGTGTGACAACACATCCCGAAATATGTTCCTGCATCCAAACTTAAGGAGCATTTGGCTGTAAATTACTGTAAACATGGTGGCCCAGGTGTCTACAGGGAGCCCCTCAACACATTTGACCTGCAGAAAGACAATGTGGAACGTGGATGAGGTAATGGGAGTGATGGAGGAGACTGTGGCTGGGGAAAGGGAAAGTTAGGCTTATCACTCATTCTATTTCTTCTCCTACCACAGCCCATCAAAATGAAGGTTGAATTTTAACCTCAAGATGTGACTAAAATGCTCCTTGCTGGGAGCTGGTGGATTTTGCATTCTTTCCCAAGGTGAGAGTTGTCTCCAGATGACAAATACCACAGACCCAACAGCATCTTCAAAACAGATTTTTTCCTTTGAAATGAGTCAGCATGGAACAGCTTATTTGTGGTGGTCCAGTTTTGCTTCCCACAGCAGATCCAGCAGGATAAGCACTCCAGCTGCAGCTGCTCATTCCACAGGAGCTTGACAGCTCTCTGAACCAAGCTAGCCAGCAACAGCACATCAGCCAGCAGTGGGTAAAGGACAGTGCTTACACCTAAAAGAGCAATTTGAAATCAATGCTGATTAATTGCAGGGGTCATCCAATCAGGGAGGACACAATTTAGAGAAGACTAATGGTCTTCAGGTTAAGGAACTTGCTGCCTTCTCAGGTGATTTTAGTTTAATTATTGCTTCAGTTCTTGACTTCCTAATTAAGTCAATTAATCTCTCCTGTTCTGTGAACTTCATTTCTAGAAGAGGCTAATTGCAGCTGACTCTTTTGCCTCTTTAGTTTTTCAATTCTTTGTGGTAAGAATTAATTGTCCCTGTTTTACTTTTATCCTTGCTGGGATTTAGACCTCTGTACTGGTTAAGATAAGCCATAATATAGGACTAACTTTTATTTGGTGGGAGAGGTTCACAAAAGTTGCCAGAGTAGAAAAAAAGTGGACATCTCTATAGGCTAGGTCTCATAGGTCTTAAATGCAGGTATTGCTTTGGGTGAAAAGCTTGAATGTTCATGCAGAGTGTGCAGCATAAGCCTGACAGATGTGCAGCCCTGACCTATGCACTGAGGAGTTTGAGGTGTCCCTGCACAGTGCTCTGTTTCTGCAGGAGCTAGCTGTCCAGGGCTGATGATAAAAATAATTACATGATGGTTGCCAGTGCTGATCCTCTCTGGCTGTTGGGCACTGAAAACTGATGAACAAGAATTATATTAACCAAACGCATACAGAAAAGTTGTGAATTTCTGAATTATTTTGCAGACATCTGAGAAAAGAGGGGAAAGTTGCCAGGCAAGAACTCTGTCATCTAAAAAAAGAGAGCAAACCCACAATAATTTAATGAACTTACAGGTATTTTTCTTCTCATTCTCAGCCCTGAAGTAGACATTGTCTCCCTTTTGCATGTAGAACTCTTCAGATTTTGCCCATTTCCCCAGCTCTCCATCCTGCCTGCCCCAAACATAAAGCTTTTGCTAATCTTGACTGTTCAGTGGGAATAAAAATGAAATGTACATTTTTCTTTCTCCACTCCTCTGAGAGAATTTTGCAGCTGGGAGTGGACTGGCTTTGCTTTGATCATGTAATAATACTTGAGGCACAGGAATGGAGAGTGAGAGACTTTATCAAAATCTGTTTCAACCCACAGGAACCTACGAGGACTTTCAGAGAGCTGGCCAGGACCAAGCTTAAAGTGTTTCTTACAATGTGTTCATGGTAGGTTAGACAAGATCAGTAATTGTCTCTTCTAAGACATACCATTTGAATGAAAGAGAGAGATAAACAAAGAGGCAACAGAGGAGGCATTTGGAAAAGAACTATCTGCAGCCAGCACACTCCAAAGCCACAGGGAGTTAAATATGGGCTGAGCAAATCTTTATCTTTTTGACATTAAGAAATTCCATCTGGAGCTTTCATCGCAAAGGGAAGGCTAGAGAGGAGGGGCTGTGGTCTTAGATAAATAGCCAACAACAAAAACAATATGTAAGCAGAGAATCTAACAGATGTGGAAAAAGGGATTAAGTAGTGAAGAAGATAACATTACAGGTTATAAATTGTGAGGAAGGATTGCCAGACACCAAGCTGAGTGAGACTTGGCAAAAGGAATTAAATAACAAAATCTTCTGGAACAGAGTGAACAAAAGAGAACATGGAGAGAAAGAATAAATAAGGTTGCTGTGCAGTTAGCAGGGGTTCCAGGTGGAAGATTACTTGTGTGTGTTCTCAGCATTATACTGAGCCCTGAGTCTGTGCTACCATGTTTTCTTCTCTCCTAAGGATAATTCTGCAGAGCAGAGAGAGGGCTAACCAAAAGATATTCCCATGCTCAAATCAGTGAGGCAGATGATCTCAATCCCAAATATGTGTCAAAAATCAGTCATGTGACATTGGAACTTCGTGAGGCAAGAATGTGATACATTTATTCAAAGCATGGTTCTGTGGGACAGAAACAATTGCAAACTTCATATTTAGAATAGGGGGTACGGCACAACCTAGGCAGCTACTGGTCTTCTAACGTGGATAGAATGGTAAGCTTTCAAAAAACTCTTCAAGAAAAATTATTTTAAACAAAGGCAAAATTGAGTAAAATGAGAGTTGGTAGACTTGCACTTCACCCAAGGGCTTTATTTCTGTGCCAACAGAATTGGTTGGCCAGATAAGAGAAATGGAAACGTACATGTCTGGAAGTAATGTCTGATCTTTCCTTCCAGCCATGGAAGCATCTACAAGGTAGACTTGTGCCATTTGCAATTTATTAATGCTTTGGGCATAACATTATAGGGGCATTTATTAGGTCAATAATAAATGCCCCTATAATTTTTTTATTTGCCCTAGAGGGCAAATAGCACAAGTATTGTTAGATTTTAAAAATTGACTGAAAAGGAGGTAAGTGAGATAAGAACAGCATGTACTGAAAGAAGATCTGTGGGAAGTTGCCAGCATGGTCCCATCATTAAGCTTACCTCTTTTGTTTTGTATTTTCCTGAATCATCTAGGCTTTGAAATATGGAGTTGTTACTGAAATGTGCTGTGGCACAGCCATGGGAAAGTCTAAATGATCCCATGCGGAGTATTGTGTGAGGTGTCACCTGCAGATGTACGAGTGACAGGAAGTATAACACTACAGAGAGCAAACTCGGATGCTTAGTAGCCCAAAACACTGAACTGCTTCTGTTTCTCCTACAAGCTGATAACTCACATTTGGAAGCAATAGAAGAGGGTAAGACTTGAATTAATTAGTTGGGTGCAGGAGCATCACATGTGATTTAACATTGTCAGCAGCCTTGGCAGCTCCTGTGTGCCAACTGTGATGTAGGAAATGCCACTTCTTTGTCCAGAAGCCTGCTGGATACCTAGAGCTGTTTCTAGGGTGGCCAAGCCAGAGAAAAGTGTATCTAATTGGCACTTAATGTGTTTAGGCTGAGGACGTGAGGTTGTTGGGAGTGCTGAGGTCTTGCCATCAGTCTGTTGGAGCAATAGCAGAAGGGAAGAAAAACTATTTCAGCCACAGGGCAGTGTTAGCTCAAGCATAAATGGTGTATGGACTGACTGTGTTGATCTGAACACTGGAAATTAATGTTTCTCTTCACATGAGCCAGGAGGTGCTTCAGTGGGAAGGTTCATGACAAGAATCCATACTGTTTCTGAGATGGATGCTTTTTTGGAAGGCAGCTTATAAAATGATTACTGAGGTAGCTGGGGCCCAGGCTCTGTAGTCCTAGGGTTCCTTCCTGGAGTTTCTGACAGTGACTGCATGAATCTGGTGTGGAGTGTCCTGTTTCATGTAGTACAGGAGCAGATATATCCTTTCCCCTGTTCAGATTGCAGCTGCATCCAGCCTTGCCTTCCAGTCCTATGTTTCTCTCTCTTGACCTAGCAGAGAGAGATTATAAAGCTTCCTCAGCCACTTGAGAGCACTTCTTAGGCAGTCCAAGTGATTGTGGTTGTGCAGTTTCAGCTCTTTTTCTCAGCTGAACACCCACATATGTGAATAAATGCAGTTTCTACAGAATTCCCCATCTTTCACCCACGGAGTGCAAGCACTGGTCTCTGACTCCAACAGACTTTTGAATCTCTGGAGCAATAAAGTCTCCCTATAGATCAAAGTTGAAACTGCTCAAAAATGAGTGTTTTTTTCAGATCTGCTCAGCTCCTACCTGAAGAGTTGTTTAAGGGTGGTGAATTGTCAGTCTCCAGTAAGAGAGGGGCACAAACCTATTTTAAGGTGTGTGAAAAGTCTAGTGAAGCAATAATGATGGTGGTGCCTGGGACACCTAGAAAGTGAATCGATGGCCCAGCAACCTTCTTTGAGCAAGAGTTCCCTTCTAGTTCATCCTCCAGGACTTCCTGATCTCAATACACTTCCCAGTGCCGTAGGATGGCTCACAGACTTGTGTGTATTGGGAGGATCACCAGTACTGCAGCAGAGCCTTGCAGAAATCCTTTGCTGAAAGCATCCTTTTCCATTTACTCTGTGGGAAAGTGGTAGCCTAACCCAGGTATTTAAGAGGCTTCAGTAAGCAGCTTTGCAGTCTGAGAACTATACACAAGGTTTTCTCAGTTTTTGCTTCATTTTTTATTTCCTCTCTGTTATACAGACACTGTATTGATGAGTGAGTTTTGCAGTTCTCTACTCAAGTGACAAGCTATTGTCTTCTGGGGCTGGAAAAAATGTGGTGAAACCATCAGTCCAAAATACTGCCTCTTTTATTTTTAGTTTTCCTTTTTAAATGTTAGTCCCTGCAGAAGTCAGCAGTTTTTCTCCCAACTTCTCAGTAATGCTAAACATTTCTGAAGGATGCATGAGGTGACTCCTAGACAACTGTGCCGTATTTTTAATGCACTCAGGGAGGATGAATCAAGAGACAAAGAGGGTCCATCTGGAACAGGAAGAGAACTTGTGAAGCTGACTCAGGGCAGCTTTGATTGTCTTTAGGCTCTGTGTTTGTCCAGCAGAGCAAAAATTCCCTTCAATTCCGTGCCAAAGCCGTTTTCCCCTTATATCTCAGTATGTCATGTTACCACTCTGCATAGTGATGAAACTGCAGTGTCATTATGTATGATGTCAGTCTCTGTCTTGGTATAGTTTAGTCATTTGACTGTAACAAAGTCAAATTATTAAACTGCCCCAATCACTCCCGTCTCCCAAGACCAGTCATCCCAATGATTTGGGCAAGTAGAAAGCTGCCAGTGAAACAGATTACTGTTCATGTGATATTTTTCAGATCTGTCTCCTTAGAAGTTCAAACCTAGCAGGGAAACATTCCCTGAAACACATTTTCAGTGTAATACATAATGGTTTTGGCTCCAGTGAGGCTTGATCCAAAGCCTCTCAAAATGATTGGAAAAGCTTCCATTATTGAGCCTTAAGAGTCTGAATTTGAAGGGTGTGATGCCAACCTTGTCCATCGTATTTTTACATCTGCAGCTCTCTTAAGACCTTCTTTTGACATGCAGTTTTGAACTTGCCTGAAGTGGTCATATACAGCAGCAGAAAAAGAGAACCTTGGCTGATTTCATCCATGGAGTAGATAGCAAGTGATAGAAAATTTAAATTCTGACTTCTCTGACCCCATTGTCCCAGGATAGCTGCCTCACAAGTAATGTGGCTAACTTTAAGGCTGCTTTATGATTTCTTATTTACTTTTCTGAAATGTGACTTTAAGGTGATGCAGGAATAAACTGTGAAGAGATAACCACTCTGCACAAATTCCACATACAGGCCACATTTCCTGCTTCTGAAAACTGTCACTACACACTGCTGGCACACCTGGGGAAGGTTGGAAATGCATTGCTTTATTCCTCTTATCAAAGGTGCCTTTAATGCCTTCGTTAAGGCATTTTCTGTGGAGATTATTTGATTCCTGTCATGTCTAGAGCTTCTTCAGATTTCTACATCTCATTGCTTTCAGCGAGAAAATCGTTTGCTAAATATTCTGGAAGTTTTGATTTCAGCAAAGTTGAATAATATTTGTCCTTTTTAGCCTAATACCATTTTGCATCTTCATCATCAAGTGGAACAAATGACTCTTTTGGAGGGAGTGAGACTATCTGCAGTGGTGTCTCTAATGTGTCTTGTGGGTGTCTTTCATCACCTATGTTAATGTGTCCTTGCTTATGTTTCATTTTCTGGTTCACTCTGGCAGGGTTGGAATCTGGCCACATCCCTGGTGCTGTGAACATACCCTTCCACTCATTCCTATCAGAAACAGGGCATGAGAAGAGTATTGAGGAGATCCAGGAAATATTCCGTGAGAAGAAGGTGGATCTCTC
Source organism: Onychostruthus taczanowskii (assembly GCF_017590055.1). Lineage (NCBI taxonomy): Eukaryota > Metazoa > Chordata > Aves > Passeriformes > Passeridae > Onychostruthus > Onychostruthus taczanowskii. The sequence continues at coordinate 3,629,920 of NW_024502902.1, forward strand.
AAAGCCTCTGACGGCCACGTGCCGCAAGGGCGTCACGGCGTGTCAGATTGCCTTGGCGGCCTTCCTGTGCGGCAAGCGCGACGTGGCCGTGTACGACGGCTCCTGGTCCGAGTGGTTCCACCGAGCCCCTCCGCACTACAAGGTCTCCGAGTCAAAGCGCAGCAAGGCCTAGAGGGAGGGCTGTGTCTGGGGTAACATGGTCTAGCAGCTGTCTCCAGCCCAGGGGAAAGCAAAAGGGAGGAGGTGGAAGTAAAGAAAAAATCAGTTCGTTTTTTCCAATTTTTTTAAGAATTAGCATTAGGTTTCTATTGAACTTTTGATTTTTGACAATTAATAAAATCTTAGGTGATGCATCTGTGAGTATTTCTAATTCTCTTCTGTTACCTGCGACCTGCTTGTGTTGGGTGGGAAAAACAGCTCTGCAGCATGAAAGAGAGGTACACTCTGTGCCTGAAAACCTGCAGAAATTTCAGTGGCCTAGTGAAATATCAGGAATGAATGCGAAGTCCAGTGCTAAAATAACAGTACTGGGTATTGGACATGGGAGGGCCAAGCTGTGGTTCTGTCATTGACTCAATGGAAGACTTCTTGCCAGCCCACCATCTTGCCATTTGGAATGTGGAAAATGGGGGTACCTTCCATATGGCAGCTAGATCCAACCCACAGGGAGATGTGTTGCTTCTCTGGGATTCAGGTAAGGGACATCAAAAATGAATGTATGGTATTAACTGGTACAGCCCACTGATTATTATCCTCTACTGCTGTTCCAGGTAGGCAGCAACAAGGTCCCAGCAAGAAGGCTGAGGTTGGAGAGCTCGTGTGAAGCATTTGGAGATGCTAAAAGATCCATTATTGCTGAAATACAGTCTTGTTGACTATCATGACTATGTTAGGAAAGTCTCCATGAAATCCTGTATGTCAGATTAGAACTTTGGGGCACAGGTATTTCATGAAACATGAGCCTTTTACTCTGCTCCTTGTGTGTTTTTCCAATCAGCCAGGATAACCTTTCTCTACACTGTGTGAAGCTCCATGTTTCCTATGGAGCTGGAGCCCACAGCTCATAGAGGGGGGGAGCATTGTTCCCTAGCAACCATCTCTTCAGCCTTCATCCCACCCCCATACCTGGACTTCAGCAGGACCTGCCTGCTTCTACAAACCACCAGTCACCACACCAGGAATCATGGACCAGGTGAGAGAGGTGGTTATGGAAGAGGTTTTGCCGGTTGCTAAATAGATACTTGGATTTTTTAAAATCAGTTTAAAAAAAAGAAGAGAGAGAAATGTCATGTTCACATCCATGGGGCTCCTCAGGTTTGGAAAGTCACTGAAACCTCCTCACACTTTGGAGACCCAGTCAAATGAGAACACTCTTGGCCGTGTCTTGTGGCTGGTCAAGAGTGGCCAGTTCCCACATCTGTCGAAGGAGGCTTTTTGCCTGGGAAGAACAGCTCCCTCTTTCCTCAAAGGCTGCATGTCAGGAAAGTCAGTGTTAGGCTATGATAAACATTTAGTTCAGAAAGAAAGATCACGTTTAACCCTTTTCAGCTCTTTGATCAAGATATATTTTTCTGATTGGTTGCCTATTGTCCCTCACAGAATTGGTTTAGCAAAAATAAGTAGACATACTTCTGTGGTTTCTGTTATCCAGGAGGATGGCAAAATGGCCTTGAAGTCCTTCTTGGCCTCAAGACGGGTTCTCTGAGCATTGCTTTGACTTTGGACCTTCAGGGTCAGAAATAAAACGAAAAATAACAATCACATGCTGTTGCAGTGTTTTTATAATAACAGTGACAACAACATTATATACGATTACAAACTAGAAAGTAGGAACAGTTGCAGGTGCTGTCATTTTGTCCGAGAAGAACTGGGGAAATTATTGATGAAAGGGATTTGGGAAATGAACACATTGCCTCATTACACAGAAATTCTGCTTTGTTGGAAGAAATGGGAGAGGAGGAATGTCTACATCAGCAGACTGGAAAGTTCTTCCTACCGAATATAGTAATAATAACAAACAGACATGTTTTTGTTTTAAGTAGGAGGTGGGAGTTAGCACAGCAGTTTATTTAGCAGCAGCTTCCTGCACTTTGATCATGTGTAAGTGTATGGCTCTTCTTTAAAAAGAGTGATAGAGAAAAGAACCAGATCATTCCCTGTGAGTCAGGACTGGCTTCCTCTCCTCATGTCTTGTGGCTCTGTTCTTTTTGTGGAGAGGTTCTGTAGAGCATGCAGTGCTGACTCCTGGAGCCTGGCTGATACAGTACCTTCAGCTTCAGGACCCCAATACTGTGTAAGTCTTGGTTCTGCAAAGACCCCTCTCAGTATAAAACCCAAGCTGCTGCTGATTCAGGGCAGCCCTGGTGGAGCACTAGGCTTCCTATCGCATGGGCTGGCACCTTCATTCCCACAACTGCCTCAAGAGCAGATGGTAAGGCCCGTGTCATGTCCTGAGCTAATCTGACGAATCCAAACATACATTCCTACCTGATCCAGATCCCATTTGTCCAGCTGCTAGTTCCAGCAGGCTCACAATTACCGTATGGTAATTGTGATTAAATTCCACCACTATGGACCAGGGCTTCAGTTTTAACTTGTCACAGCCTTTGCATGGGCTAAACCTATGAAGTCTCCTTGGGATGAGGAACACACCCAACAAGCAGGACATGACAGAGGCTTACACAGATGTTCCCTCTGCAGGAAAGGCACTTCTCATCCTAGTTGTCCCATGCAAATGCAATGCCTACAGAAGCCACCAAGGGAGACTCAAGGACAGACCCAGGTCCCAGGGATTAGTCATAGCTCAAAGAGCTGTGCAGGGGTGGAAATGCCAGGAGTTTGCTGCACTTTGGGAATGTGGATTGACAGAGTTTCGCTGTTGTTTGTATTTCCAGCAATGTCAAGCTCAGGACAATGCAACATTAGAAACGGGACAGAAAGGACCCAACAACTGTACTGAAATGACAAAACAGTCCTTGGCCTGGGCATCTCTTTCAGATTACCAACAGCTGGATTACAATTTGAGAGTAAATCTCTTCCAAGGTGAGGGGACACACTGCCTACCCCTGACCTTCAAAGATAGTTCCATCTATGCTTTGCCAGGGCTCAGGCAGCCACATTGCTGTGGGTAGAGAGCTGACCATAGGTAATATTCACTTTCCCTTCTTATTCCTTCTATCCAAAGTCACTGCTTTTCCAGGTGGTGGTACCTGAGGAACTGGAATCTAGATACTCCCATTTTATGTATTCTATCGCTTTCTTTTCTTTCATTTTTTTCCCCCACAGTGTGAAAAGTGAATGTGAATCATAACCCCTGTCATCCTGTCCAGAGTTGTCCAAATGGACACCATTTGTCCAAATGGACACCAATGTTCCCTGTCATCTCCAGTTGCTAGTTACCTCCAATTCCAGTGCCAACATAATTTCTCCTCCAGACCTTTAGATATGTGGAGCTCTGAAATATCTTTCCCTAATCTCTGTTTCCAAGGTTCCCCAGGATCCCTCCATCTAAACAAATGTTGGAAACTGAGCATTCATCCAAGAAACTCTGAAATAATTGTCCCTGGTCCTAGTTTCTCATGTACCAGCATAAGGCAGATTCCTTTTCCTTATACAGTATGTTCCATGACAAGACCTTGCTGGGTATTGAGGACCATTGCATTGTCCTGGGTTTGTGTGGTCACACAGAAAGGAAGGACATCTTTCCTCAGGGAGTTCAAAATCAATATTGTCAAGACAAAGATGTGATTAAAAGGAAGGTGAAGAGGAGGAAAGGATTAGAGATTAAAATAAAGCCCCCTCGTGGCTAGAAGTAAAGAGTGAATAAAAAGAGAAGTCACAGTTGGCAACTCTTTGTTAAATATTGTGGCAGAAAATGAGATCAAGAAGGCCTGGAGTGGTAAGATGGTGAGGGTTTTGTGGAGCTGCTAGGAAGCTACTCACATAGACAAGGAGACTCAACAGGAGGTAAGTGGGCACTTGACTGAAGAAAGGGCACTGGGATACAAATAAAGATGGTACCTTGCAGTACCCTCTGTGTGGATCTCATATGTGAGGATGAAAAGCAGACAAATTGACAAACACAAGCAACCTCCTGGGTGGTGATGATGAAGCTATTGTTCAGCACCCAGCCTCAGACCTGATCGAAGGTCCTGCAGTCAACACATGCCTTTCCTTGAGCCCTTGCCACTGCTGGTGTTGTTCCCCTGCTCAAATCCAGGACTGCAGTAGGGTGATTTCTACATACAATTCCTTATTTGCTGTTCCTTACAGGTGGCCCACTGAAGACCCAAAGCTTGATGAGAGATTCCTACACCCCTGACATATTTCAGAAGGCAGTCATAGATCCTAGACATTGGCATGGAAAGAGAATTAGTGAGCTAGGTATGACTTCTATCAGGAAAAGTACATTGCTGAATTCCTGAGATGGGTGCTGCTTCTGCCAAGGACAAAGGATGAATTTGGGCAGAGGCAGAAGGGGACTAGAAACTGGCATTTTAACAAGAGAGAAGCTCTACAGCTAGAATAATCCTTGGGGTATGACAGCATGGTTGTGTTCATGGGTCCCAGGACAAGGGAAGAGATGACAGACTTGATTGCATGCTTCAGAAGGCTTGTTTATATTATAATATTATATTGTATTGTATTGTATTATAATGCTATACTAAAACTATACTAAAAAGAATATAGAGAAAAGATCCATCAGAAGGCTGGAAAGGAATAGAAAGGAATGAAAACAAAAGCTCATGACTCAGAGAGTCCGAGCCAGCTGACTGTGATTGGCCATTAATTAGAAACAACCAACATGCACCAATCACAGATGCACCTGTTGCATTCCACAGCAGCAGACACTTATTGTTCACATTTCTTTCCTGAGGCTCCTCAGCTTCTCAGGAGAAAATCCCAACAAAAGGATTTTTCAGAAAATATCATGGCAACATAATAGCACTAGGAGGGAAGCTGTAACTGAATGACGATTTCCCTTCTTTACAGGGAGATGGTATGAGAAATACTTCCTAGATCTTAATGTGCAGAAAGAAATGCAGAAGAAACATGGGGGGAATAAAAAAGACAATTCCTAGAAGATGAAGGTTGAAGATTGGTGTGCATTCAACAATGAGTCTTTTTATTCTGCCATCTAATAAACCTGCCTGTGAAACTTGAACCCATTACCTGCTAGCTGGCAACAGCAGATTTGTTCCTGGTGCTTTCTCCCCTCTCTATTAAAGTGTCTCTGGGGAGAACAGTATGAGATAAGTCTGAATATGCATACAAGAAAATAATTACTTTGTTGTTCCCACCACTGGTACGGTGGGAAGGATTAGTGTGTGAGGTCCATACCCTTGCAGAAGGATTTGGTGTTGAAAGGAGCCCACACAGAAATTCACCTGCTCAGCATGTAAGTTGGAGCAGGACCTGAGAGTGGTGTAAGAGGGCAGTGGTGGAAGGAGTGTGTGTTTGTGAGCAAACTCATGTTTGCCAGAAGATTCATGACACTTTGACAGCTACCCCAGCAGTCCAGAGAGTACAGAAGATGCACCAGGGTTGTCCCAGCAGCAGAAATGTGCTGAAGCAAATGGAAATTTACCTGAGAAGTGGAGGCATCAGGCTGTTTGTGAAAGCTCACACTATTTACAGGCCAAGCCAGTAAAAATAAAACCAAAGAAAAAACAGCTTATTCCACCTAAAGGGAACAGGAAAGCTGCAAGGAGCCTCAGGACTCCTCCAATGCACAAATCACTCCAGAACATGCATGTACCCTTACTGAAGCTCTCATAAGCCCCACTTACCCCTGCCAGACCTTTACCTAGCTCAGAGGTAAATGGCTCTCAGAGAGAAGCACATGCATCCAGTGTCCAGTCTGTACAACCTGGAGTTCGGGACTCTATCTGGGCAGTAAGGACGGACCACCCAAGGGTTGAATGATGCAGGATATGCAGGGTCTTTAGTGCTTCCTGATGTGTTTTTCTCACAAATTTAATGGTCTTTATTGTAGGACTCTGCCTTCCAGCTCCAAATTTGGTGCAGCAATCACAAAGTACCATTCTGGGAATAGCAATGCCCTGTTCTTCCCTGTCTGGTCCTAAGCTCTCACTATTTTGGAAGATTGATGCTTTGCTCAATAGTATGAACTGTTTTGGGACAGAATTAGGATTGTTACTTCACCATTGGCTGGTGATTAGATAACAGTATGCTGACTTTGTTAAAGTAGTGAAAGAGGTTAAAATTTAACTAATATGATAATCAAGTGATAATCATTTTCCACCACCAATAATTAACCGAATATTTCCAGGCAGATGTCCAAGTCTTTCCAATTAAGGAGACTGGCCAAATTGCAGCTTGTAGAAACCTCCCTGTGGGTTTGCTTTGTACATCAGTACTGAGTGGCTGCTGTCTGAGCACACACTCTGGCCTCCCCTGAACAGCACAGCTCTGTAGGAACAGCCGGTTCTCTGTGTTTCATCCAGCTCTGATGGCCAATATAACTCCAGGTACATAATGATCACTGTCTTCTGAGACCACAGCAGGTCCTAGTGCAGAAAACATGGAGCTGAGAAGAAATCTACTGATTTGTTTGGCACATTGGAAGCAGGCAGTTCAGGGCACAGTCAGCTAATAGGCAACACATAATGTGGGATGAATCTACACATAGATGTACAAATTTGTTCCTACTAGACATCAAAAATGCCTACTGCCATTAGAAATGGACGCTAGGGCGAGCAGGCAGACTGGAGGATTATGGTTCAGCTGGAAGCAAATACCCTTTTACTATTCATGAAGGGCTCATTAAGAGAGTAGATCAGAAGAGAAATGAACTGAAAGGTCCTGAAGGTGCACCACTGGGCACAAAATGGGGTATTTGCCTCTTGCAGTGAAATGAAGGCACTGTGTACTTTTTTTACAAATGAAAATATTGTATAAGCACTTAAACAGTATCAAATTCTTGGTGCTGTATAATGGGGTGACAGCTGTTTGATGACAAATGAACATACCTGTGTCAATCCCCCTTCATCTTCTTGGCTTTGCCAAATGGTACAGCTCAGCCAGGAAAAAACACTTTCAGACAGGTGACACATGAAAGCTGCAGAGATAACCGAGATTATAGTTTTCAGTAAGGCAGCACAGCTGCTGGGGACAATCAATACCTGAAGTCTTTGAGTGCTGAACAGACTAATTTAGCCACAACCTTGGCAAGGAGCATTTTCCTGTGTGGCACTTTGTGTTTTAGAGTTCTTTGGATATCCAAACACATATATGGAAAGCCAGCCTTGGAATCTCCAGATACCATGTCATATGCAGTTAGACAAGAACAGAGTTGAAATAAGAGTGCTCAAGCTCACTGCAGCTGAAATCTCCCTTCTATCCATTCTTCAGCTCCCAACAGTTCATTCCTTCTTGCTTGTTTTGTGCTGGTGTTGGCACTTCCCTGCCCATGCTCTGAACTGAGTCAAATTGATAAACCAGCAGAAAAATCAAAACATAAGGAAAAACAAAACAAAACAAAAATTAACAGGTTAACCAAGTAAAATTTCTAAGTAAAGGACCTTGTTGCAAACAAGGCAATGAGTGATGGGATATGCAGATGTGGGGAAAGAGGAATAGAAGAGAATGGAGGTGGAAATGGCCTTTCGCTGCCTTTTTTATGCAGCAAGAAATTAGTTTGCCACCACCGTATTGTCTCACAGAACGCAGCGCTTTGCAACACAGGTAGCCCGTATTTAAGTGATTTTACAGGGTCTGATCATTGGGTGGCAGCTCCGAGCCAGTGTTTTATCTGACAAGTCAGAAACTGGAAAAAAATTAGTTCTCTGGTTTAGCTAAACCATTCAGTGAAATTGCTATTTAAGAACTGTTTAGGTCACCTCTAAACAGTCAGTGCACTTGAAATATAATCAGACTACAAGGACTTGAAGTGGAAGAAACTGGTTTTACCCCAGCTTCTGCAGCACTCTCCTCACAACTTTTTCTAGCAGTAATGGCTACTTCCCAGTTCAGGTTTATGCATCACTGCAGTTAAAGCACAGATCATTTTGCAGGATATCACTTTCAATAAATATTTCCTATTATCCAAACAATCCAAAAATATTTTATTTTTCTTTTCATTTAACCCTCTGACCTCTGCCTATCTCATGCTTTCCTGAATGATTTCAACCTTTGGTATCTCTGCTGCAATTGACTTTGAAGGGCTCATATAGAGAGATGGTAACAAATGAAAACAGACACTGCAAAAACTCCTTTTAGCATCTTCAGCCAGCTATTTGATTCAATCCTTTGTGCTGTAAACTTGCACGGAAGTAAAACTCAAATTCAGAGCTACATCTATCCTGAGGTAAGCCCAGTATTCCTAAAAGAATGGAGACTTACTGCTGATCCTTCCTATAATGGGATCAAAGAGAAATCCAGCACTGCTTGAAGTGACAAGAGATCACAACAAAAAGGGAGCAGGTGAATTGACTTCACTGGATTTCACTCTCAGGCACTGAGTTTAAAATACAATTGTGTCTTACATTTGAAGGTATTAAAAACTCTCATTCATCAAGAGAGAATGGTGATTTGAGGGTTAGGAATTACCTGTGGTGCTCCACTTGGTAGTGGTAGAGCAAATTAGCCAAGGAGCAAGAAAGGTATAAAACAAAACCAAAATTCAAATGGTGTGTTCCTCAGGGTTCACTTTGTGTTTTTCTTGCCACAGACTCCTCTCTGACAGAGCCAAGGCTTCATGGATTGAAGCTGGAAGAGCAGTGACCTGATGTCAGGGGTGGGATCACTGTGCTTGGAAACAGTACAAGAGGTTTAAGAACAACTCCTTACAGATGGATAATAGGCTCTCCCAGCTTTGGGCAAAACAGGGGTGTGAGGGCTACACTGAAAAATATACAAGAAGGTTCTGTTGCTGATTTTAGTGAAGAGGCCTAGAATTTTTATGCTGAGTTGCCGTTTTATCCGTCTTAATAACATTCCTTTTCTTTTAAACCCCTGGATTCATTGCTTCTGAGCAGGAAAACTGATTATCCAAGCTCATTATGTGCCCAAGTGAAATCATTTTCTTTTCCTATAACCCGAGAGCCTTGAACTGAAATTGATTAACTATTTTTAGAAAGAAGCTCTAGCTAAATCTGACTTCTTCCCCTGCCAATCACACCTATCAGGGGAGTGCAAAACAAGCCGATCTGAATGCACATGCCTAGGAATTATGGCCTGTCCCTTTTACCAAATACATTATTATAACTAAGAAAGAGGTGGGGTTGTTTGAGATCTTTCACCATGTTGGACTAGAAGCTGGAGAGAAGAGGTGGCATTTTTGGAAAGAAAATGGGATAATAGTGGTGTTATATTTTTTTAATTTTGGTTTGGTTATCTAACACCCCTGCAACTCCAGCAGGCTTTTCTGAGTCTCAAGGCTGGCTACTTTCCTTTTCCAACAGCTTTCTTTAGGGTTCTGAAGACCCTTGCAGTGTCTTCCTTGCCACTGCTGGATGAAAAGAAGCACAGGACTTGGCTGCTACTAACAGCCCTCTAGCTGGTAGCTCTCTAAGGTGCCAACTGCATATAGACAGGAGTTGACCTAATGGGGTACACTGTCTTCCAGGAAGCCAGAAGGAACCTCTGGCCACGTCTTTTGTACCTTCCTCAGAAGCTGCAAGCCTCAGACTTTTCTGTGGTCCAGGAAGAGGTCAACTGCCTACTGCCAACTCCAAGTGTCCCAGTTCCAAGATATGGAAGCACAATTCAGCTTTTGAGAAAAATCCATGTTTTTCCTGTAAATAAAACCAGGGGCCATTCTCTGGCTCTCTGGTAAAATGGCAAGGACTGGCTGCACCTGCAGACTTGTTGATCTCCTTGGTCTCCCACAGAGCCTCTGCAGTGTAAAACACAGATAAAGTTCTGTGTCTCTTTTATCCAGCTCGAAGTGCCCGACACATTGTGTTACAGCTGTACTCCCAGTGAAAAAGGATGTGCTTTGCCCAGCCTGGGTGCAAAGCCTGCTGGAATGCTGCTGAAGGACACTGCCTCACTGCCTACAGCCTCAGCCAGTGCAGTTGTGTCCATGTTGCCCAGTGGGAATTGCTGCTGCCCTGTGCTCTTTCCCAAATGGTGCCAGGTTGTTATCTTGGAGAGCACTGGTTGGCACAGGCAAAACCATGGCAGGGGGAGTGCTGACAACAAAACGGTGCGAGGCAGTTGCAAGCGCAGTGTGTGATACTACATCTTGGCCCTGATTTATTTGGCACTAATAACTCAGGCAATGTGACTGCTAGCATCAGCATTTACAAAGCTCACGAGCTTTTAGGGATATTTTGCAGTCAGTTTTTCAAAATAAAGGGCCCTTGTCTCTTACAAGCACTGAGTGTGAAACTAGACAAAGGGAGAAGACAACAATTTCCAAGAAGCTGCAAACAAATCCGACTTTCCTTCACATGACTTACAAAAGTACAGATTAAAAAGACCTGACCCTCACTCCTAAGAGCCAGATAATTATCACGAGACCCAAGAGTCAATTTAATTTGAGCAGCTTCCCCAACCGCTCCGCAACCTAGGATATTTTCCCAAAGAGAGTGTTCTGGTCACCTTCCCACTCTGTCTTTGAAGACATGATATAAATGTGAGGCATTATGGACAATTTGGAGCTATTTCTGATCAGCCACACACTGGCTGGGACCAATGCAGCTCTTCTTTGTTTACATTCCACTTTCAAAGTCAGACTTTTCTTCAAGGAGCAGAAAGTATGCCATTTCTAAAGGATGAGGGGGTAAGGGAATATCTGTGTTTTCGTGAGAGAGATGTGTTCAGGCAAGCTGAGAGGAATTCAGCCAACAAGATTTCCACAGCCTTTTATTGAAACCTATTTCCAAAGGAAATGCAGAAGAAAGGAAGCAGTTTTCTACCCTCAGACTTCCATCCAGGGAGGTCAAGGTCTGCAGCTACAGTAATTGCTTACGACTTCCATAGGTGTTTGGAAGGTGACATAGGAGATAAATGGTTGAAAATGCTTTGTCCCCCCATTGAAATAGGTGATATCCATGTGCAGCCTGCTCTTACCCTATGGCTAGTAAGTAATTTTAGGATTAGATATTCAATAATATAATTTGAGAATGTTTTAAATACTCAAAACTAGAGACAGGACTTAGTAGTTCAGCTTTATCATTCTGAAACAAGTAGATATTTATCTGTGCCTCCACTATCAGGTCAAATTAGAAGTTGTGGTTTTCTTGATCATATCCATGGATGTGACACACTCAGGGTATTTTGAAGTTCTGGAAGTCAAGATGGTTTAGACCTTTGTGGGACCTTCAGGTCCATTTCTTTGTTCAGAACCATTTCTTTGTTCCTGGTTAATCAGAAGGAAAAAAGCATGACTATCTCAGTAGGATGCTGCTGCACTGCCCTATGTGTGGTTGCTGAATCCTTCCCTACATATATTTTATTCTGTTTCTAAATCAGTATTATATTATGCTGGCATACTCATGTAATTCATTAAGTGACATGAATAAATTCTCTAATATCAAGCACTTCTGCTTTACTCTCTCTTTCTTTCCTCAAAGGAAGATGCACTCAAAATAGCTATTTTGGGTTGGTGGGAGTCTGGGCCCTGAGCACAACCTTTTTCATACCTTCCCTCAAAAGGGGTTTGGCTGCCCATGCTCAAGGCTGTCTAAACCGGATTCATCCTGGTCGAGGGTCTCCCCACCTTCATTTAGAAGGTGCTTGCAAATTCAGGCCCTTCCCTGAGCTCTGGCACAGCCATATTTGTGCCTGGTGATGCACATTGCTCATTGTGATCCATGAGATTGACTTCCTAGCTTGACCTTAGGTCTGGCTACTGGATAGCGACTTCCTATGGGATCTGGATTGATGGCTGATTCTGGTCACTCTCACTGTTCTGCATTTCTTGTTACTATGGGATTACACTATCGTTATTGAGGTCAATGCCTTGCTGTCAGCCTCAGCTCCCAGCTCACCTCCCTTCAGCAAGCAGAGCCTATGACTTCCATAGCAGCAGGCTTGGCATTCTTCATGTGTACACACATCTGTTGTGCTTGCTCACACTAGGGAATACAAAGCAGGGACACCAGAGAAATGCAACCAGCAGTTGGGACAGAGGTTTTGTGGGGACTCTGGGACTGCAGAGCTTCTGCAAACAGAAAATTATTTCCATGCAGACTGTGAAGTCCTTTATGCCGCAGGAACACTTCTGTGGTTTGAGATTTCAACCCACAGCAATTTGCTAACTTTTAGAATGTGATTCTCTACTCTAGGGATTGTAAGAGCCACTTTCTCTACTGTCTTCACAGCTGTCAAGTCAATTCATGAATGAAATCTACAGCTCTTTCTCAAAATTAAAACCAAGGTAATTTCTTCCTATTCTTATTTCATGTGTTTCCTTTCCTGCTTCCAATCTCTTTGCTGTTTATGCCTCCATCTCCAGCATTCACTATTATACTTTTTCTCTTTCTCCTATCTCTTCTTGATCCTCTGTTCCTTCCTCTCTCTCATACTCTCCAATCTGACTCTTCTGTTTGCTTCCTGAAAGGAAGCAGAAGTAGCAACAAGATAGTGCAAGACATATGTAGTATATCTGAGAGGAAACAGTCAAACAAACACATACAGCTTCTGTTTTTCTCACAGTTTTTGTTTTGCAGAAATAATTTCAACATAGATGTGCTCTTGCTGGCATAAGGAAGAGCCAGCCTTCTTTGCCAATCTGATTCGTTATCATCACCACTGTCTCTAGTGTAACACATGATTCTTCACTCAAGTGCAATAATTAGCAAGTCCTGCTACAATGTGTCTGTGTGCTCTCACAGCAAAAGCAGGGGACAGTGATTGAAAAGCAAATGAAACCAGATGCATTAGCATGCTCTGCTTCCTGCTCTTCCTCATCCTGTAGAGAACCAGCTTCCTCCCTAGTGTGGACATAACACTGGTGTCTGCAAGCTGGATACCATGCTAGCTGCAAGACCAGTCCATGTCTTTTTGCCCAGCTCTGTCTCTTAGGTTCATCAACAAAGACTCTTCATGCCCTTCACAGGACACCAGCCAGGAACTTTGTTTTTACAGCAGTTGTTAAACCTCAGAATCACATTAATGATTTGATGAGCCTCACAACACTCCACCCCTGTGCAAGCTGTAAGGAGATGTCGTCACTGTGGGGTCTTCACTGGGAGGCTTTCTGAATAGAAAAGGGCTGAAGAACACAGTGGCAAATGTTAAAATGAACATGAGTTACTGAACTGGAGAAAGCAGAGACACAGAAGGTGCTGGGTGATGAGAACTGCTGGTATTGATCTGCATTTATTTCACTAGTCAAAACTGGCCCTTCATGGGGAAGTGGCAAGAGGTCTCCAACATCAGTTGCTGCTCTTAGAACAGGCTGGACTCTGCCTTTTATCAGAATTTTATCTGAGTCTTAGAACTGAAAAAGTCTCAACTCTTTGACTCTGCTTGTTTTTAAATCAAAATGGTCATGCAAGAAAATTAAGACTCTGGTCTACAACCTGTGCAGAAAAGTTGGAATTGTTTTCTCCTAGGTACAATTAATTTTCAATAAATATGCTAATTCAAAAGATAGGTCTAAAGGGTTAAGCTTGATGTTTTTAAGCCTCATTAGGCTTCATGCCTTTGGACCAAAAGGGCCTCATAACACTGCTAAAACTGAAAACACATCTTTCCCTTTCCCCCTCTCTCACCCCAAAAGGAATCACAGCCATTCTGACACAGTGAACTATCATCTAATACTTGTGATGGTACCTTTGTCTCTCTTCCTGGACTGCAGAGTCCTGATGCTCCATGAAACCCCAACACAGATGGAAGGCTGGTCAAGCAAGTGTGAGTATAACATAGGAAGCCTAAAAGAGCAGTTCTCCCCAGTGAGAAACCTGGTTTTGGAGGAAATGAGAGTACCAACACCAAATGGGCAGTGCTGAATGGGAATTTATTTAGCTGAGCACTCACATCAGTATCAGTGTCCTATGATAAGCATAATTCTGAGTCCTGGTAATTCTCTGCATAGTTTTGCAATAAGCAAGGGTCCAAGCTGAATGAGAGGACCCTCAGGACCTAAGCAGTGTAGTGTTGACTTTTGTACCCCTTAACAGGAGAAGGAATGTGGCAGACATTTAGAAAACTAAGAACATAATTACAGATTTTTTTAAAACCAAACAAATGCTCTTAGCAATCCACTGCTCTTTTAGCAGTCAAGAGAGATCTCAGTAAAAAGTCAGCAAGGGCAAGATATGAGTGAATGATTTATTGTTTAAGGCAAAAAACTAGATGCCTCATTAAGCAAGACATTCAACTTTGCCTTTGTGGGTGGTTTTTATTTGGTCAATACATTGCCATGCCCACCAAATAAGCCCACTTGCCTTAGCAAGAGTTCTGCCTCTAGCTAGTCATATGCAAAAGTGAGAGACACCCACTCTGTTTAGCTACAAAGTCACAGAAAGGAGAAAGCTTCCTGGCAAGGAAAACATATTTCAGAAACCTAGCAGCTGAAAAACTCGTGTCCCTCTATCAGTAAACAAACATATCCCATAGGTGGATTTGCAGAGAACACGCTTTTCCTTTTTCTTTTGTGAAAAACCTCTATGCAAGAGGGAGCCGAGTCTGTATTGAGGAAAGGTCACTGTTAACCAGGAAAAATGAATGTGCCTTTCCCTGAGAATTCAAACTCCAAGAACAGGAGCCGAAGTTGTCTCTGCTGTCATGAGAACTACTGGATCAGCTTCGATGAATGCTGTTTTTTTAGAAACAGCAGCCAAGGGATGGCAAGGAATGATTTTGCCTTTCCTAGCAGCCCAAGGACAGCTTAACCTTGCAAGAAACACCTGTGCCTAAGCCAAGTCACTGTCAGGTCCAAAAAGTGAAACAGGCTGCCAAGACTGGGATGTTTCAGCCATTGTAGAGTTACTACTTGAGAGACCACAGAGTCCATGACATTCAGTACTATGAATCTTATGTCAGGCAAGGGATTATGATCTTTCCAGTATGTGTTTATTTCTGGAAAGATCAGGGTGCAATGATGTGCTGGTTTTGGCTTGGACAGAGTTAATTTTCTTCACAGTAGTTGTTATGGGATTTGTGTTTTGGATTTGTGCTGGAAACAGTGCTGATAATTCAGGGATGTTTTAGTCACTGCTGAGCGATGCTTACACAGAGTCAAAACCTTTTCTGCTTCACCCCACCAGTGAGGAGGGGGCTGGGGGTGCACAAGAAGTTAGGAGGGGACACAGCCAGGACAGCTGACCCAAGGGATATTCCATACCACATGGCATCATGGTTAGCATACAAAGCTCAGAGAAGAAGAGGGAAGGGTAATGTTTGGAGTCGTGGCATCTGTCTTCCCAAGTCACCATAACACGTAAGAATGGATGGAGCCCTGCATTCCCAGGGATGGCAGAACCCTTGCCTTCCCATGGGAAGTGGTGAATGCATTCCCTGGTTTGTCTTGCTTCTACGAGCAGGTTTTGCTTTCCCTATTAAACTGTCTTTACCTCAACCCACAAGTTTTCTCACTTTTATTCTTCTCTTTTCCATCCTTTTTCCCCACCCACCAAGATGTGCTGAGTGGCAGTTGCCACCTGGAATGAAACCACAAACATTTTCATCACCTTTTCAATACCATTTTTTGAGCACCCCAGAGTCCCCAACACTTATGAGTAATGGTGGGTTCCTCACTCACACAGATGCTATGCTTCTGCTCTGCCAGCTGTGTTACTGACTGAATCTTTACTTTAGCATAGGTCCAGCAACTAGGTTCCTGATGAGATGTCATAAAATTAAGAAGAACAGGGAAGTAAGTATTTTCAGTATTACATTTTGCTTAACCAGTTTCCCAGAATTGTGATATTTTTCTGCCAGTGAGATGCAGAGGCTGAACTTTGCTGCTTGTTCCCTTTCTGTTAATTTGCACTCAGAACCCATCCTTTAAATCACCATTCTCCTGGTGTGCAATGGTTTCTGAAGGGAAAATTAATTTCCATAAATTTAAACAGTCATTAAACAAAATATTGGTTTACACAGTGAATGCTGTCTTAAAGGCACATTGTTGTGGCTAAGCCTGATGTGTATAAAATTCTCTCCATTCAAATAGTAGCACTACTGAGTATGTAATGGCACTATTGAGTACTTCATAGTAGCACCACTAAATATAGATTCTGCTTAAACCAAACCCACACAGCTGAGGGATTAAAATTCAAGCCACACTCTGATTACATATTTTAATTTAAGTGATAATATCACTCTGCATCAATAGAAGTGAGGCAAATACACTCAAATAGAGACAGTGTAATTTAACATATATTTATCTTTTTAATCTTTGGAGGAAAAAGGAAGGGGCTGGTGGCATCTAAAGCAGTGAGAGGCAGCGAAATCTCTTACTGTTTTCTCTAACCTGGACTGCAGCCTCTGTGAAGAGAGTTCTGCAGGTTTGGGCAGTGCCTTCAGCAACTGAAAGTAGCAGAGCTCAGACAACTTTGGATTACATCCACCGCAGTGTACACAGCTTCTTAGGAATCAGTGACAGCTGGAAGTGCATCAGAAATTTAAAAAAAAAAAATTAAAAGCTAAAAGAAAAACAGAGTAAGCCAAGGAGTGGAAGAAGAAGGGAAAGCTACTTGACAATAATTTTCAGAGTATACTGTAAAAATGAACGTTGGACACAGATTATGGACATGAACTTGAAAACAGAGACTTTTCACATTTCCCAAAGGGCACACATGTACACTTCTCTCTTCATGTTCTTTTCCCAGATTAAAAAAAAAAAAAAAAAAGGTGTGTAAACTTATCCTTTCAGTTTCTTCTTAACAGGCAGAAGAATTTTAGATGGAGAGACCTCAGTGGAGAAAGATGAGGACTGGTGGTGAATACCCATGCACTATGTCTCTTGAAACTTCAGTCATTCATAAATAATTGCTTTCTTTTTTTCACGCTTGTTAAACACAGTCACACAGCAATACTTTGTTATTCCTCTCACTTAATTTACTCCAATTAGGTCCTGGCGCCCCGAGACACCAAGGATCTGCCTATCAGATGGAGTGTTTCTGCAACAGAGCAATGCTTGGTGAACGTGAGATTAAAGTTCCCTAGGATGGAACTGAGGCATCTCTGTTCAGCAAAGCTGTGGCAACTTGTCCTTGCCTGGGTTGTGACGGGATCAGTCACAGCAAATTCACCACGCTGGTCAGCACCACTCACCTGTTAGCTTGCACCGAAGCAGCAGCCTCGCTGTGTCAGGACAAACCTGTGCTAAAAAGGCCTGAAGGCTCTGGCTTGGGAAGGTTGAAAGGAAACTCCCTCTGCAGAGCCAAGCTGTGAAGTGGTGCCTTTCTTCTTAAAGGTCACACAAAGGGAGTTAACCGGCATGTTAATTCCCTATTTAAAGTGAAATCCAGTTAGAGCCTTTAGCAGCAGCTTAGGGTAGAGGTTCAAGAGAACTCTTCTGACATAAAGAGCAAGCAGGAGAGATCAGTCTAAATCCCAGAATTTCTCTTTCTCTATTTGCTGAGCCTTAGTGAAAGCAACTTTCATGGGTGTATATGAAAAGCAGTGGGCAGGTCGCCATAAATTGATAGGTAATCTCTTCAGGGCTACTGGGATGGGCTCTTCGAGCAGAAATACTTCAATAAATCCTTTCAGGAAACACAGAATCATGAGCTGACGAGACACCAAAAGGCCATCTGTAAAGCGGTTAAAAACTTCCATCCCAAAGTGGGACATAACCTGACTGAATAGGTAGACAAGACAAGCCTTTTAGCCCCAAGACAGGACAAGAGGATGAACCCAAATCATTGTTTAAACACCGCGTGGGTTTTGCCATATCTGTACAGCCACCCACAGCCTCTCTTGGACACAGTGGAAACTTTGTCAGGCATGTGAGGTCACAGACTGATACCACAGTAGCCAGGTAGCCCCTGCTGGATCTGGTCTGCACCCCCTGGAGGAGGTCACCTCCCAGAAGGAAATCTGGAGTTACATGAACACTACCAACTGCACCAGGAGTTACTCCACAGGTACCACGTCCAGCAAAGACTGAAAGGTGTCTTCTTGAGTAGGATGGGCTCCCTTCAGGAGCACAAAAAAGGCAAACATCTCCTTCATTTCTCATGACCAAGTAAATACAAAAATGGACAAATGTTTTACTAGAAAAGACACATGCAGTTGAAAAGATGACAGAGCACAAGGTATCTAGATATTCTCTCAGTATGTGCCAAGAAAAATCCAATGGCTGTGGCCCAACAACAAAGAAACAGCAGGTGAGAGGTTCTGAAAGCAAAGTTTAAACCAGGAGGCTGAAAAAAGCAGTCCTACATAGTAGCATTCTTCAATGGTCCTGCTTTTATACACTCTGTCAGATAAGAGTCTCACTGCATGATTGATTAAACTCTGTGGGGAAAAGGGGATTATATTTATTAGTATCTGGTAACATTTTGAAGCAGATTAAGTTTATATACGATGGATTCCACCTAATCAAAACAGAATCAGTTCTGCTGACATTTAAGATTAAAGACACTATGAGGCAATTTTGAAATGAAAACCAAGGAAATGATGCCAGATGTGGAAAATAAATTGCTCAGACTGATCTGTTTGTGTGGTCTGAAATCACAGAAAGCCTATGACTTAGAAAAAGGGATAGGATAGAAGGTAAGAAAAATACAGAGAAAAACAATAGCATGGATAAGCAGAGCATATAAAACTATGCAACCAAATCAAGACAAATGCTTTGTTTTATTTTACTTTATTTGCTAGTATGAATCTAGCCACAGAGTCTATTTTTTAGCCACTGTAAATGATTGCTTATTGAAGCTATTTGTGAAAGCACTCACAAGAAAACAAAGAGATTTAGTCCTGAAAAATATACAAGACCTAGAACAAGCTGAAACAGTGAAAGGCATAAGTACAATAATGTTTTAAGGAAAAACTGGCAAAAATAGGGCTAAGAAGCTGTTAAAGGATGAAATGTTTTCAGTGGACAAAGGAGCTGTTTAAAGTATCATATATAAATTTTAAAACTTAGGCCTTTTGTAAGTCTAACCATGATGTAAAGGTAGAGTTAGTGTAGCTTTAATGTTCTGAAAAAAGTAAATTAAGCAAGACATGTAGAGAAAAATGATAACTTAGAATGATCTTTTCCAACTAAATTTTACTGTTTAATAAAACATAGTTACTTTCTTTACAAGCCTTGCATAACCTATACTATTACTCAGTTGCTTTCTTATCATATAAATCTGCAAAAGAATTTAAACATTCAATTGCTGAACAAGTAATTGAGGTAAATAAGCAAAGGCATTAGCAGGCCTCAGCATCATGGAAAAAGAAATACCAAATGAAAGCTTTTGAGGAGTACTCAGAGAACTATCCAGGGAACTACTGACCAGCCAGGCTGGTTTTTGTACAGGATGATATAAGGATAAATAGAAATAGTAGAGAAAAAATGTTCTGGGGAAGTGTTAGCATCTCTGTATAAGAGAGACTTGTTTATGTCTCATAAAACTGGTAGAGTTCTTGGAAGAACTCCAGAAGCAAACATGTACAGGGTTATCCAATTAATGCCTCATACCTAGATGTCTAAAGAGCTTGAAGTCCCTCAAAAATGCATTTCCAAGAAACTAAGAGATAAAAGGAAGGATTTCATGTAGATTGAAGTCCTTTAAAGACAGAAAATTTATGAGAAAAAATAATGGTTAGTTTTCATATTGGAGTAAGGATTTAAGTGGTTTCTCCCAGGAAAATTATAATTTTCAATATGGCTATTAGTTATCTGGCAGACCAAGTGGTGAGAGATCTCTTACCTGAGAGATCTGAATGACTAAGAAAGGCAACATTTCTTCTGGGGTGCTCCAACCTAATGATGATGGAGAAAACACTGAACTATTAGGCATAAATGGGATGTGAGATTGGAACCATAGAACCAGAGAGTCACCAGAATGGTTTGGGTTGGAAGGATCCAAACCACCTGCCATGGACAAGGACATCTTCCACTAGACCAGGTTGCTGGAAGCCCCATCCAACCTGGCCTTGAACCTTCTAATGAATAAGCATCCACAACTTTTCTGAGCTGCCAGTTTCTTTGTCGTGTCTATCATTGTAAAAATTTCTTCCTTATGTCCAATCCAAATCTATCCTATTTCAGTTTAAAACTGCTGCCCACTGTCCTGTCACTACAGGAATTAATTCTTCCAATTCCAATGAGGATCAACTGGGCAAGCTTCGGTCCATATTCCTGCACTTACTGTCATCCCCTTCACTTTTATTGCTGTCACTTTGATTCAGAATTGTCTCTTTTTCTCTTAAGCATTGACTTTCGTCAGTTTCTTCTCCTGTCTCTTTGTTTAGCTTTCCTCCCCGATTTGGGGATTTCAATGAGAATACTTTAGGCAAATTTCAGTCCTTTTCACTGCAACTCTTTTTATCTCAGTATACTTGGCCGCAGTCACTCAATTTCAAAATTATCTGGGTTTTTTCAATCATGTTTTACTGGATCATATCTCTCTTCCAGAGAGTTTGTTCCCCTTTCTTCCCTGATTTGGGAACACTGCAGTTACAAAAGCCATGCCAAGGGGAACACAGGACTGCCACATCTTTCTGCTTGGCACCAGCCTCAGCCCAAGGCTGCTTTTACTGCTGCACCTAGGGTTATGGTTATGCCAAATATTCTGAGATGAGAAGAGGTGCATTGAACAGGACAGAAACTTGCCAAAATTATTCTGATTAAAATCCCCGCATCTGGGACTAAAGGAAAACAAAGAGAGAAGTCAAGGAAGGAAATCAAGGGTTGAATCTGCAGGGCACAAAATAAACTCAAAAATGTGTGTCAACAATCTATGTAACTTTGAGTGCCACAGAAGGACAAACAGCTTAGAAGATTAAAAAGTACTCATCCCAAACCTTTGCAATGCATGTGCACACTGCAAGCAAGGAGCTGGAAATTTTTTTAAAAGAGGATAGGAAAAGCTGTCCAGTTGTTTCAGATAGCTTTACAACTACTTCTCTAGACAAACAAATCATCCTTCAAGAATGAGGACCAAATGGTTCCCTACCAACAAGCTGGAAAGCACACAACCAACCTACAAAGGTTTTGCCCTAATTCTGGTTCATGTTGTACAAATTTGCAGAGGAGCTTGGGTTCACCCACTGAACCTCATGGTAAAACATCCATTGTTGTTGTATGAGGAGTTGTTAGGGTCAGGGTTGGAAAATATGGAATCCTGGCATACACTTGAAAGGACTCCTAAAGGGCAAAAAGAGGCATGAAGTCATAGTGTTACTTATTCCCCACGTACAGAATGTGACATGTGGAGTTTCTCTACTGTGGAAATTCCATTGCCATAGTGATAGAAAAAGGGAGAATGTAGGGAGTGAGGAGAAGAGACAGAGTGGAGTTCTATGGGAATAAGGTTGTGTGTACAACATGCTTGTAAACAAGAAACTAGGCAGGGACTGCAGGATGGGTTGGTTTGTTTTCCATATACCCAGTGGAGGTACAGGATTCTCTGAAATCTCCAGCTATTGTTCCTTGAGGTCTTGGAGGGCTTTCTATCACAGGTTTCTTTTCCTAGCAAACCATTCAGTCCCATTTTCCTTCCTTACATAAGAGAAAACCCCCAAGCCTACAGAAATACAGCAACAGTTCAGCATTGACCTTAATTAGAACTACTGAGGTCACAAAAAACTTCCTACCCTCGTCTCATGCAAATTCAAGTAATATGTTTCTGGCTGATGAAGATTATGATAAGGGAATAATAAAGTGATTACTTCAGAGCAAGGAAAAATGCCTGCTGTTAAAACATGGGCACAATCTTTTATATTTGAGTATGCAGTAAGGAAAGGGTTGCAATCATCTCATAATTCGTTTTTTGACTGTGTAGGAAACATTGGTGACTCATCATGCAGATATACAGGCTGAGGGGCTGAACTACTTAGTGAGAAGCCCTACAGAGAGGAGCATGTCATAACTGACTCCTGAATCATCAGAATGATGATTCCTCCCCTGCTTATCAGTACCTAGCACTGGGGAAGGGAGCACCATCTTGCCTTTGCACAGTAACTATGTGGCTCAAGCTAATGATCAGGAAGTTGAAGACCTGGGACTCGTGACTGCTTCTAAAATCTTGAATCACCAGGCTACAGGATTGTAAAATGCTTTTTACCACCCCCACTGCACTGGCAGAATTGAATGGGAGTTCTGCACATGCAGAATTGAATGGAAAATTCATAGGATCAGCAACAGGTGAAGTTTATAGAAGTTTTGAGTCCAGTAAGAAGTGGATTCCTCTGGCAGAGAAGAGCCATGCGTTATAAGCTCTGTTTCCAATGTTCATTACATATTTTATTTAATGATACTTAGATGGATATTGAAGAAAGAGTCCCTAGAGCAGAAACCCATTCTGCTCTAAATGAATTGTTATAGCTGGAAAGCAAACCACTGCGCAGCTCCCCTATCCTGACAATGGCATGTTATTGTGCAAATTCCAGGCTCCTTCAGAGGATAATATCATCTCTGTGGGATCATAACAAATGTGCTTTTATCGTAAATCTTGTCTCCAAAATCAGCTTCTGCAAATGCCCAGTGAAGTGCAGAGGAACAGAAGGAACAGAGAGCTGTCAGAGTACTGATCACATCTTAGAGTGCTGATCACAATGCAAATGGGCTTCATCCAAAAGCCACTGAGTCGAAAAAAACTTCTCCCACTCATTATTCTTCTTGATTATTAAACCCCAGCAATTCAAGGCCCAGCAAAGTGATGCATATCTAAGATATGAATTCAGATAGAACATCTGCATATGAATTTGAACATCTCCTTTTAGGATATGCTTCGATAGAGCACAATTATACAGTCTGGAAGAAATTAATTGTGCCACTTATAAAAGGCCAAAGAAGAGATAAATAAAAAAAAATCCATTGATTACAAAAGGTCTACATTGCAAATCTCTCAAAGTGTTCATCACTATTCTCTGTCAGAGGCTGCAACTACCTGCTGTGAAGAGCACCAAGTTCAATTTGCACACCTTTCAGATTTAAAGTAGTATTTACAAGGATTAAATTCCAAAAAACCCAAATAATTTCACTGTAATTTCTGAATCAGCACAGTCCCATTAACCCAGCAGGAGGAATCAAGTGGCACAAACACAGAAATTCTTTTTTTCTGTCAAGTAATACAGCAAAGTCAGGAGAAAAATGTCCTACCTCACGTACCCCATAGCTGAACCTATAGAATTTTTTGAGACCTGAGCAAATGAGCTAATAGTAATTTTATTGTAAACACAATATTTTTAACACATGAAACAAAATACTTATAGGAAGAAATAATATGTTTATTAATACAGATTTTATATTTGAAAAAAAAAATACTTTTTTTTGGAAGTCGAGTCTACATTCAGGTCTGAAACCAAAGCCTTTTCACTGATTCCAGACTACCAGTTCTGAACAAATGCTCTTACCTTGCACCACTTTCTATACAGCAAAGCTGGGAGAAAGGTCTCCTCTTTCTCAACTCTCATTATTTAAGGAAAAAAAAAAAACAACAAAGAATCAATTACACTTTAGGATGAAGTATATAATGCATAAACAGTCAATAAATGCAAATTTTAAAATGTGAATAAAATCATATAGTACTTAAACACTTAGAAATAGAAGAATCATAGCAATTACAGGCTTGTGCACCTTCCCAGCATCTCTTACCTGCCATTTTCTGTTATCTGCCCTACTCCCTCTCACTGAACCTTAGGAGCCCTTGGGTTTTCTTTCAGTACTATTTCTTCTTCCAAATAGTTCTCTACAACTTGCTTTATGTATCCCAGTAATGTTTCCTTGTTATCCTTTGAATCCACTGTGATAGACTGGACATTAACATTAAGAAAGTTTTCTTGGATTTCAACAATCTTTTTCTCATTTTTTCTTTACACTTCTATAAATGTCTGGGTTTTTTTCACCTTAGGCAATACCTATTTCATGCCATAGTGGAAAGCAAATGCACAAAATTTCCTTGGTGACTTTTAGAGCTATTTTATAAGTGCACAGAAATTAAACAAAATTGCTTTTATGGATAGAACTTTTCTTTCCAAGGTTTTCAAGCTTGTCTTCTTCTGATAGCCTTTCAAGCTGTTAAGTCTGTATTTCCTGGCACAAGATTTGCCAAGCAGTCTGATATAATTGCAAGATGATTGTGACATATTACAGGATCATGAGGAGGATAAACTGGTCATTATGGATAAGCCAAAAAGTTTGAAAAACACTAAAGGGCAGTATTTGTGTAGTTGTTCATGCCAGATCTGTGAAGACCACTGAGAATGACATTGAGCTACTTCAAGTTTTTAAACACATTGGACTGGAAGCTTGAAAAGGGAACTGATGTTTATTTGCTCCTAGGTTTGAGGGTTCATTTTCACCAGATAGTTGCAACCTCTTTCAGTTACCTGTCTCTTTGGTATTCATGAATATTTACCCATTTAACAGATTTCTTTGATCCTCAGAGATTGCTGCCAGGAAAAGTAATCATCTGATTTCAGGTTTTTGAAGAGCTGAATGGCCTTAATTTTTTCTCTCTTCCATACATCCTTCTCCTTCCCCATGATGGATTCATCATCACACACAGGCTGCCCAAGTGTTGTCTCGCTTTCAGAAAGTTTAATGACTTGGTGGTCTTCCTCACTATTATCCATCTTCACACTGGATTTTAAGCTGTGGAAGCAATAGTCACCAACCTGGCAAAGGAAAACTGGCTCAGTGCTGTCAGGATTTAACACCACCAAGTTACCTTCTGACAAAGGCTGCTTTCTAGGAATACCATTTTCCTTCTGTAAGACAGGCAAAGAAATCTTTGTGGATTTTAAATGTTCATGGAGACCTTCAGGCACAGTAAGATAGTCACCAAAGGTATCCAGGTGCAATTCAGGAGATGAAACTCGTGCTTGGCCTGAAACTTGGATCATGACACCGGTTTTTCCCAAAGACTCATGGTAAGGGTGGTCACTGGGAGGCTGGGGCTCCTGTGAGCCACGAGGTGATTCCTCAGCTGTGACAAGCGGAGGATGGGTGGAGGTGCTGGCTGATGGCAGTACCGGGCTGTCCGTGGTGATGTACTCCAAGGGCCACTGTTGAGGAGATGTGGTAGAGCTGAGAGCCTTTGAAGAGTTCTGCTCCTCTGTTCCCTTGTTGGTGCCTTCCCCACAGGCTGGTGAGGCCTGTGAGATTTCTTCCTTGTCATTGAGGTGCTGCATCATTTCCTTCTGATTTGGGAGCATGTCCCTTGGAGGAGCTGCTTCTGGCTGCTCTGGCCTCTGTGGGGCCTGGGGAGAGTCTTCCCTTGGGAGAGTCACATACTGAAGGGAAACTGATTTCTTACTGAGTCCCACAGGGTCCATTTCCAGGGTCTGGTGTATACCAGGGTGAGAGGACACCACTGGGCTGTACAAGTAGGGACCATTGAAAGCAAAGCAAGGGATTGCTGTGTGGGAAGCAATACTTGCATCAGTACTGTTTCTCCTTGAAATGGGAAAGGAATGACCAGCCCTCTGACTTGAGCAGGCAACTGGGGTATGCTCCGACTCATTTAAAGCATGGTATGAGTTCTGTAGATCAGGTGTAACAGGGGAAGCATCTGTCTTCTTAGTCTGCTCTTCAAGGCACTCTGCCAAAGTTTTCGCCTGCCTGAATGTAGGAAAGTTAAAAGTTACTCGTGAGAGATATTATTGGCTTAAACACAAAACATAAACCAATCTTAATTGAAAACACACATAGCTTACAAAAAATTTCTTACAAATGCAGTTATCCCTGTAGTAAAAAATTGAATCTCCTCAAAAGCAACTTGTATAGGATTTTTAGTGACAGAACATATGATTACATTCTGCCATGATGCATTGAGGTCTTAGAGACCATCCACAGTGTCACCACCATGTGCTGTTCACTCACCCGTCCACAACTTGAAGGAAGCTAGCCTGCTCCACCTTCTCTGAAAGGTTGTATTTGTTGAAGTCTAGCTGGTTGCTTGTTGGCCAACTTCCCAAATGTCCTTTCTGAAAGTGAAAAAGCAGACATGACCAAAGGGCAGTATCTCACTGGCAGTAGAATTAGGAATTGTACCTTCCCTGTGGACAAAGAAAACAAATAGGAGAGCCTATAGCACCTGGTAACGGGGATACCACTTCACTAATACAACTCAAAGGTATGTTCTCCTCTCCAGAAGATGGCTTCTTCAAACCCATATTGCCTTACCACTGACCTAACTACAAGTACTCAGTGAGCCAACTAGGAAAGATGCCCTCCTAAACCTGTTGTTTGTGAACAGAGGGCTTAAGGGATTTGATTGTAGGTGGTTGTCTTGGCCACAGTGATCATGAAATGATTAAGTTCAAAGTTTTCAGAAATGGGAAAAAATAAAAAGGAACCATAGAGTTGCTATTCTGGACTTCAAGAGAGCAAACTTCAAGCTTTTCAGGGAGCTATTTGGCAGTGTCCCCTAGGAACCTGCTTTTGAGAGTTGGTGAGTCCATAAGTGCTGGGCAGGTTTTAAGAACCCCCTTTTAAAAGCAAGGAGCAGGAAATTTTAAAGTACTGAAAATTTTTCTGCATTGATTTTAAATCACAGTTGTGCTGACAAGCACAGCACAAAGAGGTCTGCTAAATATAAGAGCATTGCTATGTTGAGTAGGACCACAACTTCTCATAAAAACAAGTAATATATAAATGAAGATATCTGTTGATTGTGGACTAGAAAACAAGAGGAGCTCTTAAGATTATTGGAAGTCCTGAAAAAGAAAGAGAAATAATGAATTCTTCAAGGTACAGGTCCCTCTTACCCCCAGGTAGCCCTGGATCAGGACACTCTTGCTGGGGTTTGGAATCTTTTCCTCCCACGTTTTCTTCTTCCTGCAGCAAGAACAGTTTTCAAGATTTGCTTCTCAATTTGCTGCTACCAGAAAAGGCTGCACCACATACACCGTGCTGCTCAGCACAACGGGGCACAACCGAGGCAGCGCCAGAGCCCCACCCAACTCTCTCCCCTGCACAGCCATGCACAGGGCTGCCCACCAGGGCCCATCTCCACACAGACCTCTCTCCTGCGGGACAAGAAATGCCTCAGACTTTATGACACCCACATGGGCTGCTAAGTCTCCCTGTTGCAATGCAAGCCTACCTGAGGAAACACTTGTAGCTGCAATAAGCGACTATCAGCAAAGCGATGATGAGAGCTGGGAGTGTCACTGGGAGAACCACAGGTGACAGAACTGGAACAGAGAAAAGAGAAAAAGCTGTCCACCTGCACAGTGACTTTCCTGCAACAGGTTTTTCACTCTGGCCACTATTCAGGAAATTTGATATGTGGAGGAACAGGATCATAGGGTCTTCAAACTGCTGGAATTTTCTCTAAAGTGGAACAGGCCACACGTGACCTGAAGAGTGTACTGACCAAAGGAGTTCACTGTTTCCTTTACTGATTCACTTCTTAGCTTCTACTGACATCAGAATTAAACATTTTAAGCTAACAAAGAGATGGTTATGAACCTTACTCCACCATGAACAGCAGGCATGGCTTCAGATATCTTAAGTCTGCCTGACTCTGCACAGTTCTGAGGAAATGGGGTCTCAGAGATTTTCTAAGAGCTTCCCCTGCCAACAGCTACAACATACACTAATTTCTTCCTGAATACATGCATCAAAATTTGCCCACAGTATAACCACTACAATCTTCCTCAGGACAAATCATGCAAGATCATATTACTTTGGGCAAAAGATTGTATGATGGCAGGCATTCTGCCTCCAAGTCCATAAACAGCAAAAACGTGTAAAGATTTTATCTCCAGCAGACTCTACTGTGTGTTTTACACAACATTACAGTCACTCTGCAAATATAAAAAGCTGATGGCTTATCTTCTATCTTCTTAAAGTATCAGACTCTTTAGTCACTGACAGCAGAAATGGACTACTGGAATCAGAAAATAATGATAATCTTTTGGGCAGGATGTCTTTGATTCATTCTCCATGTGAAAAACTTTATGGTTAGTTGTACTCACCTTATGAAGACAAGAAAGAAAGAAGCTTAAAAGGTCATTCACTTCCTTCCCTAGCACTGTTGATGTACTGCAAGGATGCGGGCAGGGCAGCTGCCTTGGTAAGTGAGTAGGCCATGGCTGCACCTCACTCCGACCCCAGCTGAGAGAATGTGTTATACTAAAGAACCATTCCAGCCATTAGCAGTCCACCAAAACCTGACAGAAGCAGCTGCATGAAAAGTACCATTCTCAGTCTTCCAGGTGAACTCCTCACTCCATTCACTCCAAGGTCCCTCATATTCCAGAGGCCTATTCACCCTTGCACGCATTTTCCCCCTATATTCTGTAGATGCTGCCAGCATCTGCAGGGTGAAGATGAAGGGAGGTTCATCATTGCTGATATTTAACACCTGGAGAGTCTGGGGAGAGGGGAGGAGCACAAATGACAGAGGTGAGAAGAACTGTCTTTCCATTTGACCAGCAAAGAAATATCCATGACTCTTGCACTTTGTAAGTTACCTTTTCATATCGGTTGTTTTCCCAGTACTTGACTTGGTATCTCTGTGTTATGAAGCTGTAATTCAAAATGTGTTTTTTCCACCTTAGTTCATACTCTTGGTTCTCTGTTGCTGTTACTGACACATTTGCAGGCGGCAGCACCTGAACTGAAACACACTGAATGTCTCACAGCACTTACCAACCTACTGGTCCAATCCTCTCTTTCCACATTGTGAATCATTTCCAGGGACTGAAAACAAGGTTATTTTGTGCAATGTAAAATGGCTCAGCTTTTTAACACCTCTTAACTCTCTGCATCTTCATTTTCTAGTCAAATACAACAGTATTAACAGTACACAACAGTATTAAATAACAGAAAATCCATACCCATGAATACTGAGAGCACTCCCTGTGTACAGAAAAGCAGCAAAGCAATAGTTGAAATATCTGTACTTGTCCATCACACTTCCAGAAATTTTCAATTCTCTTGGAGCTACCTCCTGATATTTTCACCCACTGCAGGAGCTGCACTAGTTTTAGAGTTTGAAAAGTCACCCAAATACCTTCAGATACATGTGGGCAGAGATGGCCTACCTGGTGCACCTCACTGGGCAAAGGATCCCTCCCTCATCCAGTGTTCCAGGGGCCATTGCACAAACCCACAAGAGCTCACTGACTTCTTGAGAAATCACATAGTGACACACTCCTACTCACTACAAGCACCTCTCACACAGTCCCCTGTCACCTGGGACACTCATGAATGTGAATCACAGAGAAGTCAGCAGGATGGCAAATGCTCACTGAGAAGCTCCAGGTCACAACCTGGATTTCTGCACAACAGTTTCCATCACCGTCACCTTCCTCAGAGTAGCAAGTGCCACTGAGCAACTCCACACCTACACCCCAGAGCTCTGACCTGATACAGTCCCTTTCTTCATCAGTGATTGTTTCTTCCACTTCTCACTCACTTTTCCTCAACACCACTTGCCTCAGCCCCACTTGCTCAGACAGGCATCTCTCCAAGAAATAAGAAGGAGAAGCAAGAAACAACACAGGAACTCACTGTTTTTGTAGGCTTCAATCATCTTGTCCTCTGTCTTAGCCCGGACAGATACATGGTACTGGCTCTGGATGATAGAATTGCTAACAGAGATCTCACAGCTCTGGACAACATATGGGGTGTGGGGCAAAGTCTTCTCATGCACAGGAGAGCACTCCTCTTCTCTGAGGGGAAGAAAGAGGATGAACGGAAATCATGGAAATGGGACCTGCAGAAGCCCCATGGGAGAGGCACTGCCATGGGCAGAGCACATACTCTGATGCTGGGGTGGCCCTGAAGAACAAGCCAAAGAGAACAGAAGTGGTGATCACTTTCTTCACTTCCCAGCTGCACGTCAGACGATCTCCACCATTGAAGAGGCAGCGAAGGTTCCTGGGCTGAAGGCCGCCTTCAGAGAGCACAAGTGCAAGGTTAGTGACAGGAAAGTTGTGGCTTCTCAGTTTCCAACCCTTCATGGCCCCACTCCACCCCATGCTACCTTCAGGGATCTTCCATGACACCTCCATGCTCCACTGGCTGTACTGCCCATAGAAGCTGCTGGCCTGCCCTGGTCTGGCTCGCACACGGGCAGCGTAGCTGCTCCCTGGGACAAGGTCCTCACGGCTGAGACTGCAATGCGTGGTGTTGGAGAGCAAGAGCGAGGCAGCTTCCTGTTTTTGGGGGAGAGGAAGGGACGGAGGAAATTGGGACATTGGGGAATGGAGAGGTGGAGGGAAGATAGGGAAAGAGTGAGAGGAGGAGCTGACTGCCAGGGTGCATCTCCAGCAGTCCCACAAGAGTGATGGTCCATGCACATGCTGCCGTGCAGTGTCTCCTCACTGCCACACAAGAGGGGCTCCACCGTGTGCTGCAGCACAGCTGAGGCACGGCCAGGTGAGGCACGGCCACTGTCAGGCACAATCTCCCCCCACAACAAGTAGCAAACTCCTGCAGCTTGCAAAGTCCAGGCTGTCTTCAGCTCCAGCTACACATGTTCATAGCACTGCTCAGCGCAGAACTGTGTGGGAATCTGACCAAGATAATTCCCTTAAAATCTAAAGATCAGGCTGACAGATACAGATACAGAAACATATGCAGATATGCAGATCTAGGGAAATTATAGGGCAAAGGATATGGACTTCTAAAAACTTAAAAGAAAAGAAAAAAAGAGAAAAACACTTGTCTCAACGGGGGAGCAGCTTCAAAAATATTTTAGTGTTTTCCCCACATGAACCCACAGCCTCTTGTTGGAACATGATTTAATTCAGTTTAAGAGGGATTCAAATCCAACTCAAATCCAAGTACACTGGTTGGAGGTTTCTTTGAGTGGAGAAGAGATCTTTGCATTCAGTTCAGGAAAAATGATATTTCACAGGACAAGTCACTTGCTCACAGAAAGAGAGCCCCTTCCACCTGACCCAAAACAACACTTGTTATATCTCTTCACAGTGACTGAAGAATGGAAAAACCATTCATTTGCACGACTTTTACCACAGACTTAGGACAGCTCAGCTCCTCTGCTCTCACCTCCCAGGACTCCCACTCCCGCTTGTAAGTGACTTCATAGTCCAGTGCATTGCCCAGCCCTTGGCTTCCATCGGCGGCTTTCCAGGTCAGCAAGAAGTCTCCTGATGTCATTGAGCTGACAGAGAGGTTTTGAGGTGGGAGGGGCTGAACTGGAAGGTGAAGGTGCAGTGCATGAGAGGAGATAATGAGGAAATGATACAAAGAGGGCAAGAAAACATCTAGGTAAGCTTCCTCATTTCCAGAGTATCTTATCCCTGACAGACCAAGTACCTCCTGCTTTACTAGCTCCTGAGATGATACTACACCCAGCCGCTCTCAGAAACTTGCCACCTTCTCTCCCTACCCAACCCTCTCAATGTGGAATTCTTTGCCAGTTTTCACAATGGAACTGGAATTCACTTCCAGATGAACAGCAAATACTTTCTCAAAAATCCTTAATATTCATTGGGAAACAAGAATTTGGTATTTAAGGCTTACCATTTTGGAAAAGATTAACATCCAGTTCTGTTTGAAGAACCTTTTCAGGTCTGAAGCCATAAATATCCTCTACCCCTATTCCAAAGTAGTCTGTAGTCCTGTGGCAGACCCAGTGCACATACACATCTGCAGTTTCATGCAAGTCATTTTCTGTCTGGCGTTTGCAAAACATGTCCTTGTTCTCCCTGTGTACAGAGAAAGTGATCTATAAAGATCTGATCCAAAGACCTGCAGTTAGTACAAAATTAAAACCTGAAACCAATTTCATCCCATACTGTTGTTATAATTCATGATGGCACTTACATCCTCTTCTCATTGTTCCTATTAGTCCTGGTTTGTATCATTTAATATAAGAAACAATTTTTACACCAGAATTTTTCCTCCCCATTTCAAAGTCATGCAGCAGAATGTTACAATACCAGTTAATTGTTGTTACTTTTTAGCCTAGCTCTATGTAATCTCATATTTTTAGATGAAAAATAGTATGATGAAAATGAATGTCATGTAAATACACCTTTTACTCAGAGTTAAAGGCTGTAAAATTTCTGATGATCCTAAGCTGCTTTAAGACTTTCATTTTGCAGTACCAGAAAAACACTTAGAAAAAGATTCTCAACCAAAATGTACTTCTGTGTCCTTAGTAGTTCTGTTCTGCTAAGGGACTTTAAATATTTATTAAAGATTTCATCCACAATGTTTATCATCCTTTCAAATGGCCTTTCTCCAGGCCAAGGAGCATCATGAAAATTAGAAAAAAAATTTTAACTAGGCAGGAGAGGATAATCTTTGTGTGGTTGCAATAGCCTTAGCTGCTGGAAAGATGCGTTGCTTCTTTATGTACCCTGTAGAATTTTGTTTGTGCTTATGGCTTCATGCCCAGTGTATTATCTTGTTCCAGCTCAGATGAGAAATATTAAGTTGTGAATATTTAAGGCCAAATGCTCTCTTCCAGGATGGAATGGAGTCTTCTAGCCAACTATATGTCAGCAAGCATTATTCAGCACTACTGCTATTTTTGTAAGTTCAGTATTAGCAAGGAAACCAGGGACATTGCTGAAGTATGGATTGGACACTGCAGTATGTGTGTAGTCTTATGCAAAAGAGTCAGCCCAAAGGGTGTGAAGCCCTGAAGTTTTTTCTATCTACTCACCAGCATTACCTTACTGGTACAGTTTGGGGTTTAGTCAACTATTCTTCATCTATGAGCTGATCTTGTTTAATTGTTGGCCATTTTGATTTCAGCTGTGTGACTGTCCATGTTTAACACCTGCTTGTGTGATTCCTTCACCTCAGTTATATTTCATGATCCACACACTTCATCAGGTAACAATGTTTCGGAGAATGCTCCAAAAGTCCAAGGAACTTTATATCATCTTTTCCCAGAAGTATTTAGCTTCAAGGTCCTGTTCCAAAATTATTTCACTATTTTCATCTGCTTTTAGGTCTACTAAATTCCCTGTTGTTTGCAATAAAATTATGAGCTCTTCCTTTTTCCTTTTCTTCCTGTATCCCCAGACTCTAAATAATTTTCTTCTCAGCTATCCATCTTTGCCTTCCTCTCTCCCTTAACTATTCCTCCGTTTCTGTCCTTTCTTATCCTCACCAATGATCCAGTCTGGTGATTTGGTTCCCTTTTGAAAAGGAAACAAATGTAACAGAGAGATACTGTCATAAACACACCAGTATCTCTGGGAGGAAAACTGATAGAGAACTTACCAGTCCTCTCAATCTCATAAATATACAGTCTACACATATTTCTCAAAAGTTATCAAAGCCACACTCTCAATGACGTTCCTAAATGAGCAAAATGACAGAGGGAATGTCTCCTCCGTTTAGGGTTTACAAACAATGCTCACACTTGTTCTGACACCTCCTTCTCTCCTAATGCTGATTATTAGCAGCCTATATGCCCCATCTTATTTCATATCTAATGATCCTACAACAAAATTATGGAAAATAATTGTAAAGGTGATAAAAATAACTCCACTGGCGTAGCATATTCATTCTTCTCTTCCTAGATGAGGCCTCAGAAGCAGGTATAACTTTTGCTTAATTCAAAAAGAGAGGTGGATGTGCTTTCTAAAAAACTTGACTGCATGTCCCCAGTTATGACCAATTTCCCTTTGGACTTTTATCTAGCTCAGCACATTTCAGGTACTTACATTCTACCATTATCCCTTTGATAAAGAATCATGCCAACGAGGTCACGAGCCTCTGAAAGCTCCATCCATGTGCAAGTCACCTGTGAGCTATAGTCATTGTAGCACTTCAAGCTTTTCATTGGGATACTCTCTGGAAAAGGAATTCAGGCAAAAAAAGATGCAGTGATTAAAAAATATAAACGGTGAGAGATAGCAGGAGGTACAGAATGGGTAAGGCACTGATACCAGTACTCTTCTCTTGACACCAGATAATCACAGACTCATAGAAATGTTTGGGTTGGAAGGCAACTTAAAGATTATGTCGTTCCAACATAATCTTTAAGGGACACCGTGGGCAGGGACACCTTCCACTGCACCACTTGGCTCAGAGCCCCATTCAATCTGGCCTTGAACATCTCCAGGGATGGGGCATGACTCCACGAATATATGTGCAGAGCTGTGACCATTCTGACATCTCCACCAGCAAAGTGGTGTCCAAACCAAGCTACAACTAACAGCTAAGTGAAATCTTTGTGCCTGCAAGCACACAATTCTAGAAAAGGCTTTTCAACTTTCACTTTTCAAATACTGAGTATATCCAGGGATTAGTAGATACCATGGTCAGCAAACATATGGTGATCATTTCCTACTTATGTGTTGCTGTGTGAACTTTTTTGCTACTAACTTCCCAGTAAAATCTGTAATGCTAGAAAGGTCTATTTAAAAGTGACATGCTCTGGGAATAGCCTTGCTATGACTCAGAAGAATGTCCAAACTAATTTGTTGGAACTAGATTTATGATCCAGAGATGGCCAGACCTCTCATCAAGGATATTTTTTTTTTTAAGTTCACAACTGTGAAGTTGAAAAATACAGACTGCCTCTGGCACATGCACTATGAAGCAAGCTCATTTGTTATCCCTGCTTATTTTCTCTGGAGGTAATAGCCACACTGCACTATTGGGATATTGTACCTTCAGGTGACAAAGGTGCATACATGAGTGTGCTCTCTCAAATAATATTTCTTGATGAGAGCTATAATCAGCTTATTTGAGGGGCTTTTTACAGGGAAAAACCCATCAGAACAGAATGTTGCTGTCTTAGGAGGCATAAGAGGGACCTTACTTTGATCTTCTACTGAAAACCAGTACAAAGTAAGATTTACTGCCTTCCTTGTGTAACGAGAAAATGGAGCATCCCACACAGAAAAGGATGTGGAAGTGTGGATGTGGGGCTAAGGCTCAGAATGCCAAGAACACAGTCTGACCTACACAGTAACACATTTTCCCTCAGAGAACTCAAAGGAAGATATCCTGTAAATGATGCTGGGTCAGGCAGCACAACTCCTCCAGCTACTGCAGACATGAGGCATCTGCGTTGGAAAGGTAGATGTCCACGGGGCAAAACTCCTGATATCTCTCTTTTTCTGCTGTCTTTCGGATGGCTATAGGCCTAGTCTTGTGGCAGGTGTGGTGTACTTCCCATTCCCAGCTCTGCTAATCAAATCGGGGGCAGGGGAGGACAGAGTGTGGGAGGAAGTAGGAAAAGGGAAGGGAAGGAAAAGGGAAGGGAAGGGAAAAGGAGAAATAAGTTCTCATTGTGTAAGAAAGGAAACACAAGCAATGGATAAGGCAGATGGTCTCTTTATCTGTCAGCTATTCCACAAAAAGAAAATCAGGTCATCTGGATTTTGCTCTTGGTAGCCTCCACCACACTGTCTTGTGTCTGGCCACATGTCTCTACTCCTGTGCACTACTATCTGAATTCTGTAGCCCTTCATTTTCCTATGTTTTCACTAATTATCAGGGTCTATCCCTCCTTTCATTCACTCATTATTCAATCAGATTGTTCATCTCATCCATTTATACAGTATTTCAACTGTCCATACCACCAACATACAACTGATTTGGCTGCACATGCACCTGCTACATGCTGCTTTTGATCAGGATAACTGCTGTCTTACAGCTTAGAAAACAGGAGAAGAAAGCAGAAAAGCAAGCAGAAAAGGAGGAAGAACATTAGCTGAAAGAAGGAGACAGATTTAAATAGAAAGGCAATAATGGAAGGACAAAAGAGAATATAAATTTGAATCTCACCTTGAATAGCTTGAACATGGAAGACCAAATACAGATACAGCAGCAGGATGAAAATCTCTTTCATGTCCATAATGTCCTTGGTGCACAGGATTGATCCTAACTCAGAATTTCAGAGTTTTCATTGCCCACTCTTCCCCTGCTTACTGTGGAGCTGTTTGTTTCCGTTTCACATAAAGAGAAGTAAAACTGAATAAGGGAACTTCTTTAAGATCACGTTGAAGTGACATTCAGGAAGAACTTATACCAAGCATTTCTTGTAGGACAAAATTCATGTCTTCTTGTTGTGTGTTGTTGCAATGCAAGCAAAGAATGAAGTAAATCCCTTCCAAGGAAGTGCAGGGATTCAGTCAACTGAGAACCAACAAAAAAAAAAATCCTAATTTGTGATGAGAACTCATCCTTAAAATTAATTTCATTCTTCTGCTCTTTATGCTTAAAGCCTTCCGACTGAACCACAACAGTGGTTAATTTCCTTAAAAATATGATCTCACAGTTCCTAGGAGCTATAGTGGTTGGATTTCCATATTCATTCACTTTGATAATTTCCTTCAACTTTTCTCAGTGCCCCCCAAATAAGTTGCAAATTGTAGACGAACTACCAAAGGAATTTTTTTTCCTGCTGATTGTAGAAAGTGAAAGCAGATTGAGCAGTTCCAGGACCATGGAGCACACTGTTCAATACTGGAATTTAAGTCCTTCTGGGCATCTCTCATCACTCTCTCAAAATCATAATACACACACCTACTTAAGTATGCTGCAGTTCTGAGACTTTTTCTACTTTAGGGGAGCATGGAAAAACCCCTTTTAAATTCTTATTGACTTTCAGATTCCCAAAAGCCAGTTCCTTGCACGGAAAACAGCTGGCCGAGCCCTTGAATAATCATTCCAGCTAAGGAACCCCTCAGTAACTCACAAGTCCTTGTATGAGAGCAGACTCTGCCATTATGCTTCCCCCAGAAAGGAAGCCATTCCCTTACCTGAATCCAGGGGTGTCTGTGAGGCAGATGATTCAACCTGATGGGTGACTCTCCCTGTCCAGCACCACCCCCCAGCACCACAATCCTCTGATGCAGATATCAGCAAACCCACACTTGCCTAGAACTGGAGACAGAAGTATAAACCAACCACACGATTTTCCTAGCAAGTAAGTCTTCAAAATAACTACTACATCTTTTGTGAACCTCAAATGCCACTTTCAGAGAAGCTGACACCCCCCTTTCAAGGAAAGTCTGTGCAATTGCACAAAATAGGAAGTCTGTACTTCCTATTTTAGCCCCCAAAGCACGCACTTAGATGGGACTGTTAGGTTAACTGGGAAGGGAGGGAAAGGAAGTTTGTCATTGCCAATCTGTGTGTTAGCAATTACCAGATCATGAGACTTATGTATTTTAAGAAAGATACAGGACTGACTGCAGCAGAAGTAAGAAAGATGAAGAAAAAATTTTCTGTTTTTCACTCCAATGCACTTTCTTGCTTTGCTCTAGACCAGACAATCTTCAGGCAGGGATCCCTCTGGACTTTTGTTTGTACTCTGTACTGGGGGAGAGTGACCTACCTTTATTTCTGTAACTCTTTATTTTTAGTAATATTTCTAAGTTTTACCCATGTCAACAACAATTAATAATAAATTATAAGTACATAAAAGAAACAAAAGAAAACTGGTGAGAGTAGTTGATCTGAAGTAGTGGATCTTGGCTACATCCAAGGTAACCTGGTCTTTTAATCCAACCATAAAATTTAGCCCAGTAGCCTTCAAAAACAAACCTTAGGAAAGTTAGGCAGCCATAAGGGAGAGACATGCTCAGGTTTGTGTTCTCAGGGATAAACTAAGGGGGGCTCATATAAGTCCCCAGATACAGAATATAACTGGCAGAATCTGTCTGTCCTGCACTGCTACTCGTCCTCTAAATCCCCATAGTACTGACCAAAACCACAGGTAGCACAGTTATTCTCTCATCAGAACTGCATCAATAAACAAGCAAAAAAGAAAAAAAAAAAAAGGAAAAAAACCCCAAAAACAAACAAACAAACAAACAAACAAACAAAAAAAATACATAAAAAACCCTATCATGTGAATAAGGGAAACAGGCAAAGCAAGACAAGGAATATGGAGAATATCTGGGGTAACTGTGTGTGAGAAGGTGTCCATATAAAACCTGCAGACAGTTAGAGGAATGTGTAACTTGGCTGGATGGGAAGAATTTATTTTGCATTGCAGTTTAAAGGTAGAGGGGGACCATCCTGCCCTGATTTTCAAAGGCCAGTGTGTTTATGTTCTTCCAGCACCCTTATAAAAGAGGACAGTTGTTTCCTAGTAGACATTTCCCCTCTCTTTCCCTTCTCATTTAAAATGTTCCTCCATTTTCAGAGAGATGTGCTGAGCTGCTGGTTACATCACAGGATCCAGCTGTCAGTGACAATCTCTGAGTGCCACTTGCTCTGTTGAACTCCAGGAACGAGTAACAAAGAATCCTGCACACCAGAAGCTTTGCAGTCCATATCTGCCATTAGGTTTCAAACTTACAATGCATTTTCTTACATATCACAACATGTAATATCACTGACACAATCATTGCTGTTACTTCATCTCCTTTCTAAACTACATTGCTACAATGCCTCTGAAGCAGGAAGTCACATTTTGTAACATTTAATAAAATAATGTCAAGAAGCACCCCCCAAAAAAAACCCCACTTTTAAATAAACATTGATGGACTAATGTTTAACTTTATTTGTTGAAGAATCTGATACAGTAATTTCTTGTTAGTTCTACTTTGAATGCAATGTCAGAAAGCAGAAGACAGAGAAGAAACTGCTGTTTGAGTAGATATCCTACACATTTTCCCAGAACATGAAAATAAGTAGATTGTACAATTATATAAAGGTCTATAAGGAACACCACAGGTGTACTAGGTTTGATTCACAGAATTCAATATACTAGTCAGTGGAAAAGAAGAAAGCTAAGATGGGCTGCAATTTCTTCACTGCAATCCAAAAAAGTTTTCTTGATGCTCCTAGGACAAACTCTGAACACCCAGTCAGACTCCAACATGAGAGAAATAATTACACAATGGCCCACAAACCTTCAGATCAGCAAATGAAGAGAAATTTATGGGAGTCTAGAGAAAAAACAAAAGCTTATGAAGACATTCTGGACAAATAACTAGCCTCGGGAGTGAGAACAGAACAGAACAGAACAGAAACTAGAACAGGTCAAGGGGCTCAGGAGACCTCTGTTGCAGGCTGACACCGACTTGCTTTGTAAACATGGCTCATTATTTTATTTCTCTTTTCCTCACCTTCTCTCGTCTCTTTGTGGATGTCTGTATTGCAGATGTGTGCTAAAAAGCTGAAGAAGTTAACTAAGTACAGATTTTACACTGAAAGTTACTATATCACTAAAAATTAGTCATTTCAAGGACACTTCAAAGACATGTTGAAGGAAACTGCCTGCAGAGAGGGTTGTCTATATAGCACTTACATTGCTCCTACTGTTTGAGGAGCACCTGTTCCTGGACTAGTGTTGTAGACACCCAAGTCATCTTTGTGAGTGATGTGCAACTTCCAAGGGAAAAAGTGCTTCTCAGAGGGACTTTTTCTGCTCTGAGACACCATGAGTTCAACATCCTGATCGGAGAGCAAGCGGATCAGATCACCGTCAGCGTCCCGGTAATTCAAAACAATGTCTTCTTGGTTAAACTCCTGCCTGGCAGAAAAGAAATAGATTGATCCCCAGAAGTCAAGGAATGCCTGGGAGGTGCTACATGATGAACAATATACTGACAATCTAATTAATTTTTATAAAAGCCACACAAAGCCTTGGGTGTCTTAGCTTTCTTGATACAGTTAGTACTAGAAATCACATAGCCACATGCATGCTGTGTTGTGTTTAAGCTAAGAAATCTATCAGAACCAAGAACCATTTTCAGTAACACCACATAAATGGCACAATTAATCTGTGTGTTTAATAGAATTACCATGAAAAACAGCTGATCGTGGTTACCACCAACTTTTGCCTACTTATTTTTGCTCTTTCTGAGGAGTGTAAGAATATTAGAACAGGTGTTCTATAACCAATATTTACTAATATTTAATGTTCTAAATGGCTGATGTTCAACACCAGATTAATCTAGTTTAACACTAGTTTAACAAGTGTTAGAAGGCCATGTCCTACATCCCGAAGAAATGTACTAGACAAAAGATGTTTTTGTGGAGGTATGGCTCTTATCATAGTACAAGAAATGGAAATTTCTACCCATCACAACTGAGTCAGAAGTGTGTGTCATTCCTTACAATCCCAAGAAGGGCTAGTGTCTGCACAGATGGCCCTGGACCAAGTCAAAGTGTAACTGTTTCAAGACACTTGAAAAGTATTTCATACACAAAACATGGTGATGACCAAGTAGAATGTGGAAAATCTCAAACCAGAATGAACTTGACAAATGTTTAAGTATCAAATATACAGACAAGTGCTTGCATGGTACCTCATCAATGCCATTAGATCTCTGAATGATGGAATGCTGCTAAGATCCTCTTCCACTGAGATGTCCCTGTGTTTAGAACACATCTAATCATTACATATCATGACAAGAGAATTGTTGGTGCTTCTTCATCAGCAAACTTGAAGACTATTTTGTTACTACCTGATGGTGCTCACAGTCTCATCATAGTAATAACAGCGAACTTTATTAACTGTGTCTTCCTGCTGTGGTAAATCTTTTATGATCTTCACAAAAGCACATGGGAAAATCCCAGTGGCGCCATCAGCAGTTCCCTGGAATGATAGAAAATGTTAGAAACAAGAAAACCATGCCATTTTGACCACATGCAATGGGTTCTGGAATTCAATTAATTTACATAGAAACAACAGTAAGAATTTTCCACTATAATCAAGAAAATAAATTCTATGGAAGTGACCTGATGGCATCCCTACAAAAAGGTTATACAATTACATAGTCAAATACCAGGCAGGGGAGTGAAACAGCGTGTAAAAAATGCAAGTCAGATGGTTAGCAAGGAAGGCTGTGGTGTTTGAGCAAGCAGAGATATCATATCAGCAAACACACAGTATGTTCCCCTCATCCTTTTTTCAGAACACTGCTACATTGCCCAAGTTCTCTCTAATCAGGCTGACGTGTGTTGTGGTATGAAGCATGAAGCATACATCAACTCACCCTGAGGCAAGAAACCAATTAATCGCTGAAATGGAGTTTCCATCTCCTTTCTGTGGCCTTTATATGTTCTAATCACTTCCAAAGAATTTAAAAACATTCCAGCAGAAGCAAATGCAAATAAAAACTGAAGTCTGGAGGGCAGAAAATTTGTAAGCTAAAAACCATCAAGGAACCAAACAATTACTAACTTGGAATCAAGGATTTAGTCTTGACAGTAAGACCTGATTATGATACAGTTTCTCCTTGAAAGGAAGAGGCAGGTCACAAGGATCAGGAGAGTTCTTTCTACTCATATATTTCAAGATATTCTAATAATTCAGCACTGCTATTGCAGTCTTACCTCCAACCAGTCTTTGTTTACTTTGCTGAGTAGATAGATCAAATCTCCCTTCTTGAACTTGAGTTCCAGTTTATTGGTTCCAGGAAAATCAAACAGTGCCTGTGGAAAGCAATAACCTTGAAATTATTAATGCACAGAATTACAAAAGCAAATCTTTCTGTTGTGTTCTTGAGGAGAAAGCATAAAGCAGCAAGACAGTGTGCACTTTGTCATCACATATGTATTTCTGGGATAAGGTCACATATATTTGACTGTAGTCTGCAGTTCTCACAATCTCTTCTCCTACTCAGCACACACAAAACTGCTTTGAAGAAGCAGTGAAAGCACTAGGATAAACATGGCCCTGAGAGGGCTACACACAAGGATTCTTAAAGTGGCAGAACACTGAGCACCAGAGAAATCAATATGCATAAGTTGAAAGCACTTAAGAGCAAGTAAGACAACAGAGCTGAAGCCAACTGACATCTTGAAATCCTGAGAACTGAAAAAATATATTATTTCTCTTTGCACCCTTACAGCTTTTAGATTGCTGCAAAATATTGCAAAGAGCATTAAAAATTGCAGAAATGTTGTGTCTTAATTTAAGGGTAACTAACTGTTTCTTTTACATCTAGCTTTCAGGTCTGGATGCTGAACTGGGAGATGTGGGAAAGCCTGGGAAATGGACGTGTTGTTGAAATGGAACTTAAATGCCCTCTTCAGGGGAAAAAAAAAAAAAAAAAAAAAAGGAGGCAAATACATGTTTATCACCCTAACAAAAGGTTGGATAGTTAAAGTGGCTGAGTTATCAAAAATACACATCTCCCCCCATTGTCCTTAAAGAACATGGTAGCCATTTAAATGGTCTTAGAGGACCAAAAATGAAAAGGTGCTCTTTATCCTGTGTTGCAATTGTTCTTCTGGTCTTGTTAATGCCAACAGTTCTCTAATAAAAAACAAACAAAACAAACAATGCTACTGTTGTGCTAGTTGTTC
Organism: Onychostruthus taczanowskii; assembly: GCF_017590055.1. Classification (NCBI taxonomy): domain Eukaryota; kingdom Metazoa; phylum Chordata; class Aves; order Passeriformes; family Passeridae; genus Onychostruthus; species Onychostruthus taczanowskii. Next base: position 3,672,170 of record NW_024502902.1, read on the forward strand.
ACATGTCTACTTATTAGCCCTTTCAAAAGCCTTTTTTCACCTATTGAAAACTTCTGGTAGGTATATTCAATACTAATAAATTAATAGATAAAACCCCAGAGATATGACTGTTCCCAGACCTGTCATTCTCCGTGTAAAGAACAAAAGCAACAAACCTCAAAGCAGATGCACGGGGATTTTAATCTTATATGGCAAAGTCAAATGTTTCAGGAAGCAAGACCCTGCTCAAACACTTGTTACAAAGCAGTCTCGTGCTTAATACTGAGAAAAATATACCTAATATACCACAAAAGACAAGTGTATGGGCATTTGTATTACCGAAAATACTAAGATGCCTCACCTGCAAAGCTTTTAAACATATGCTGAAGTCACTGAAGCTGAAGCTTATGCCTGTTTTAGATTTAATTTATGGATAGCACTATGCAAATGTGGACCATTTGGCAGTAAGCTGTACATGTCTCAGTTTTGAAACTCCTGTCATTCTAATTTCACCATGGACCTTCTTATTACTCAAGTGATGAGAAACAGAACACCTCTTTCCATCCTTTGTTTCATTCCCTGTTGTTAAAATCAATTGGTCTTCTCTGTTTATTTCACTTTCTTCCCCCAAGCTCTAATTGAAAATGGCAACCTGATGGATGAGGTACCAAAGTAAAACAGAGTTTAATCTCCTGTCCTATGACAGGTTGTGCAGAGTACTCACCTCAGCCCGTGGAGCTGCGGTGCGGTCAAAAACAGGCACTTGATCTGAAATGCTCTTACTGCAAAGAAATGAGACAACAGGGAGGTAAACCTCCTTCTAAGTCATTAAAAATGCTACACAATCAGTAGTGCAGTGTCTGTGTTTTTGCTATTTAAGGGGCATGTATGCCATAGATCACTGGAGAAACTGTGTGAGAATCTGTGTGCAGTACTCAAGTAAATAAATATGAATGCAGCAACACTGTCCTAGTTCTCTCAGTTTCAGTGCAGAGCTGCAGCAATCTGATGGTGTCTGCTGCTGAGAACAGATGGAATTTTCAATACAGTCAGTATTCTGGACTTCTCTTCCACAGCACTGCTCAGTCCCCCTACTCTGCCTTCTGGGCATCATTGTTTCTAGCATTTATGGCATTTAGTTCAAACTCTGCCATCATACACACATGCAGTTTTTGCACTGTTTGAGGTAGGTGAAAAGGAAGCGAGTCCATGTTTGGAATGCCGAAAGGAGAATTAATTTATCTGAAGGGTAATGAAGTATGACATCTACTTAGCAGATCTCCAAAGGGGTGTCAATGCTGCTATGTAGGACAGGCCCCTGTTTAGACAAAGGATGGGAACAAATTAAGTATTCAGTTTCATTTAGTGTCTGAACCAGATCGCACTGAATTCAGTGCCAAAACTCACATTGACTTCAGTATTGCAAGTCTATGTCCTTAAGCTTGGCCTGTATATTCTGCACATTATAATAGAAACTACCATTAAAGAAATATGGGCAGACAAAGCTGGATAGGTTTTTTTCTTTTAAAAAGAAAGCAAGGTATACTCTCATTTTGGAATTTTCCTTTATGCAAATACCACATCCACTTAAAAAATTGGAGATTACTGAAAACAAAAACTACTCTGTGTTCACTCCACCACAAAGACCCTTATATTAAGGATTCATGGATTCACTTGGAAAACACAGTTGTGATCCTCAACTCTCTCTACCCCCATAGCTGGACAGCATCTCTTACATCAAGCAATGCTGAAAAAAACACGTCAATCACTTACACTCGGCGTGTCCGTGGGCGAAGCCGTCTCAGTCTGTGAGGCACCTGCTCACCATCAAAGGTTGAGTGGTAGAAGAACAGCCGAACGTCCTCATCCATCAACACCCAAGCAGGGAGGCAGAGCAGGTTCTGTGCCAAGAGCAGGCAGGAAGCAGAGTGTAACAGTGGGAGAGACCAATTCTCTATTTATTTACATGTAACAAATATGCCTCTCTGACCTACGGGATCATGAAGGTTATTCATTACTGCCAGAAATCTCCCTCCTCTCCTTTCTCACTCAGCAGGACACAGCTGAACAGCTGACAGTCTCTCCTCTTTACTCCTGGAGTTGGCCAATGTATTGCTTCACATTTTGTACCTGATTTACTGCAGGAGTAAATAGCTTTTTGTTATTCTTTTCAGAACATGAATGACTGTGCAAAGAAGGCAGTCTTAAGTAGTAGAAGTCTTGGCCAATGCTTCAGACTTTTACTGATTTGAAGTTAACGCCTTCAGTTAACCTGCGCACAAAGAATATCTCTCCTTGATGTATGCTGCATCTTCACTGTAATTCAGGTACTCTCAGCAGCCCACCTGTCCTGATTCTGGCTGTGAGAGAGTCAGTTTTCTTCTTAGTAGCTAGTACAGTGCTGTGTGTTGGATTCAGCATGATAATAATGTCGATAACACACAAATGTTTTAGTTGTTTCTAGCTAGTAGCTTACTTAGTCTAAGCCAAGATTTTCTGTTTCCCAAATCCTGCCAGTGAGGATCTGCACAAGAAGTCAAGAAGGAGCATGGCCAGAACAGCTGGTCCAAACTAGCCAAAGGGATATTCCATACCATAGGACATCATGCCCAGTATGTAACTGGAGGGAGCTGCCCAGGAGCCACTGAGCACTGCTCAGTGGACCAGCTGGGCATCAGTCAGCAGGTGGTGAGCAATTGTATTGTGCATTACTTGTTTGTTTTCTTTAGTTTTATTTCTCTCTGTCTCTTTGGTTACCTCCCTTCTAATTAAAATTATTTATTAGTATTTTATTTTACTTTATTTCAATTATTAAACTGTTCTTAACCCATGGGTTTTACCATTTCCTGATTGTCCTCCCCATTCCATTAGGGAAGCAGGGAGTGAGCAAGAGGCTGTGTGGCACTTGATGGTGCATGGAGTAAAGCACAACCCATACACCATTCTCCTAATCCCTTGGATGGACACGCCAACTCTGTATTCATGCAACACCTGGAGATTCACCATTTCTTCATACATCTTGGGGGGTTTTGGTAAGGATGTCTATCTGTATATGAGGACAGTGACCCTTTGTGAACTGCATACTCCAGCAGACCCTACAGCAGTCTGAACAATCTGGGGAAGAGGACTTCAGGTTGTACCACAGGGTGGGCACTGTGTCGTCAGGAAAGCAGAACAGAGAGAAGCAGATACTTAGAACCCCAACAGTACTGTCTGCCTTAACTGATTTCAATGGCTAAGTATCTGCAGTGATGACTGCATTCTTTACTTTAAAATTATGTTTTACCTTCATGTAGACATTTAGGATAGGAATCCTGTTCTCAGCAATTTCCTTTTTGGCACCAACAAAAACTTTTCCTGGAAAATATAAAACATGTAACACTTATTGAAGGGTAAAAAAAAAAAAAAAAGGAAAGGAAAAAAGACGCTGTCAGAGAAATGAAGCAATCAGGAGAAAGCAAAAGCTAAAAAAAAAATACATATTTTCTGAAGGATTTTAGGTTTCTAAATGGACTTTACTTCAAGTGAAGGGGCTATCAATGGAGCATGACTTCTCTGGCATCCACAGCCAGGAATTAGTTCCTTGTCACAACTACTTCTCTCATTGCATTCCTCTTCAGGACAGCCTGGAGCTGAGAGGGCTGCTAATTGTGCAAAGGTTTGGTACTGACAGCTTACCTGGCAGTACAGGGAGTGTGCAGGTAAATGGGCTGTTATTGCTCTCTGGCCCATATCTCTCCTCTAGTTTGGTGTGCAGGGCATAGAACTCACGATAGCGCCGGAAAATCAGGTATCTGCCACAACCTTTAAGCTTTACTTCAATGACAAACATCTGAAACAGAAAAGAGGGATTCAGGCTGATGTTCATACTTGTAAATACTCACCAAATGAATGTGAGGAATAAAATAAGAACATAAGATCAGTGCTCCATTAGTGGAAATATTCTCTTAGGAGCGGAGAGGAAAGCAAGCCTTCAATTAAGCATCTGCAAATTCAGGAGCTAGGATATAACAAGGTAGCACCAGTGTGGTATTTTTGTGGGTCTAGCTTGCATATGAAGCATGTCCCTGTGGCTGCTCTATATTCTATAATCTTAAAATGATACATGAAATTACTAGATTTAACTTTATGATTGCACACTTTTCCTCAGTGACCAGCAAAGTACACTAGGGAGACAAATACAAATATTTTACAATAAGATGCCTTGGACATCTAAATCTAGAGACAGACAGACATCTAAATCAATCGATTTTCAGAACTGAGGCATACTTCTCTTTTGACTTTAATGTACACAATTGCAGAAATTGTTGTCTGACCTCCTTCAACCACTATTATATTTCTCTTTTGACAAAATTGCTTCGCTCTAAAGGAACCCAAAATTTCCACACACTGACCTCTGAGTCACATTGCAGCCAGAACCTTCAGAAAACATAAAGACAGAGCAACCAAACATCTCTATTCCAGAGAAAAACCTGAATACTGCAGTAGGAAGGGTTTTATGAGCAATGTCACCAGGAGAAGTCAGACTGAGATGGGCATATTCAAACCTTCAGAAAATCTTAGTGCCTTTCCCTACTACTCTCTTCCTGCGTGCTCTTTCATGTCTTAATATGCTACCTCCTGTGAAGATGGGAGCATCCTAACTTGCCAGTACCACAGAATAATAAGCAGGACTCTGCCTTTCTAGCCTCTAAATTACTTTCCCACTATCTTCACCAATGGTACAGCACTCCAACAGGAAACAAAGCAGATATTAGGAAAAATTCTCATGTTAGAGGATATCTCCCACATTTCATTCAGAAAATAAATCTTTAGACTGAATCTGGGATAACTATGCTTCATTCAAGAAAAATAAAGCACTGAGAAGTCTTCCACATGGAACTACTCATGCCAAAAAGCAAGTACACAAGATTAGCTGCATTTTGCTTCCCACTGTCAAAGAAGTCACAGGTGAAGGCATATAGAGGCAGGATAAATCTCCCTTCTTACATAGTAATTAGTAAAGCCTTTCTTCTCTTCAATATCTGCAATATTAGCTGAAACAGGTACATCATCTGGAAGCTGGTCAAAATCACTGTGAAGCAAGAACAGAAGATTTAGGTTACTCATATTGGTAATAGCCTTTGAGGTGTCCTATGCCACACAGAGCAAAGATAGGCAATATCACATTTTCTAGTACCAAAACCAAGACATTAGAAACTCATGGTGTCATTCTCTTCCTCTGGAGGTCTGATCTTGAGATGTCAAGATACAATAAGTTCAGCACAAGTCAGTGGTCATTGAGAAGATTCATTATGCCTGAAAAATACCCCTCTCATTCCTAGGCTTGCTCAAGGAACAGGACTACAAAACAAACACTTGAACTGCTAAGCTTTTCCTGAGAAATGTGATCAGCTGTGGATACATTCATAATCCTTCTTTAATCTAGGAGATTTACAAAAAGAGCCCTGCATCAGTGGATCCTATTCTAAGGAGATCATTATATATCATGATTTATGCTGCTATTATTACTGTATTACTGTAGGGAATAGGAATCAGTTCTGAGAAAAGAGTTTGTTATGCAATGTGCTGTAGAAACTGACAGCACAAAGTTAAATCCTAAAAACTTTATACTCTGTGCAAGATGTGTAAAATGTACCATATACATATAAGAAAAGAAACAACAGGATAAGCACAAACATAAAAAGAACAAAGAAGCAAAAGGATAGTATTGTTCTGTAACAAAAACTAGTGGTGCCTACACCAGCTGTCAAAATGTTGTCAAGTTTTCTTGTAAACATCACAATAAAGCAAACTCTTAAAGAGGCTTGGAAAAATAAGACTAGGCTGTCAAATATTTGGAGAGAGACCTCCCAGTCACAGCAGATAAGGGTCATCACAGAATCACAGAATATTTGGAGTTGGAAGGGATCCACAGAGATCATCAAATACCACTCTTAATGAATGGCCCACACGGGGATCGAACCTGGCATTTATCTCCCAATCACAGCAGATAACCGGAAGGAAGCGCAAAGATACTTGTTTGAAATTGTCAAAAGTGTGTGAAGGAACACATGATAGTAGGCAAGGTTAGAATAAGCTTTGCAGATCCTAGAAAGAATTGGATTTGAAGTGAGAAGGAAGGATCCCTGCAGGAACACCTAACGAGCAGCCAGCCATATGACCACACAGTCATGTTACTGGTCTACACTGCCCACACTACAAAAAAAGCACAGATTGGCAGGTGCTTTTTCCTCTATGACCTTGTCCTTGGTGCAACAGCTTTGACAAGCAGCAGACAAATTCACCTTTGCTTCAGTCATACAACTCAGTGTTGTCAGAGGGGTATTTATATTAATACCTGAGTAAAAAGCATTTAGAATGAGGAGGGGAAAATAGCAAATGAAATAAAGAGAGACTTTTAAAAGGATCATCTAAGAAATGCAAGCTGACAAAATGTTAAATATTCTGAAAATATAGGAAAAAAAATTGGTAGTTGTCTCAGTTTATTCTACTAGGAGAATATCCCAAGCAGGGACTTCCACAAGGCGTAGCCCATTTGAAGCAATGATGCAACATCTTGCAATAGTTTGCTGTACAAGGAAAATGCCATGAATCAGCATCACCCACAATACTGTAAATACTACCCCTTACTGTGAAGAGGGATGTGGTTATGGAGACCAAGAGATATAATTAGTCATATCATAAACTCCAGTAAAAGGGAAACTTGTTTTGCAGCTATAAAGAGGACAATGACCCACTATGTCCTAGGTCGTGAATATCCCCCACAAAAAGAAGAAAGTCCACTCCAGCATAAGAAATGGTCTGCTCAACCCTAAGCAGCTTAATAGTGTGGAAGTTACACACTGTTCTGATAACAAGAAGCCTTTTAGAATCACCAAAGATGCTTGCATCCAAATTAACCAAACAGATCACAGGAGTTACATGAGGCTTGTGGGGAGGCAGGAGCAGGGAGAGACACATTACCTCTTTTCTCGCAGCTGTCGGGGAAGAGACATTGTTCTTCTTAAATCCAGATGACTAAGATCTATTCCTCTACTTCTTGGGCAGTTCCTGATTTAACAGGATGAACACAAAGTCAAAGCAATTCTCCCTGCATGAAACAAGACTCCTTTGCAAGGCCTCAGAGATCTTTTTTTAATGTTTCAGTGTCAGACGATTTCTGCTGTACCTCCCCACCCCCATGAGTTTGAGGAAGTAGCAGGGGGAAAACAGTAATAAAGAGACTGCTCTGTGATGTCTGTCATGTCTCAAAACTGCCACAACTGAGAAACTGAAAGCCCAAGAAAAAGTAGAAACTACGAGCCACATATTCCATTGTCCACCCTCCACCAAAATTGTCTCTGTTGAAAGCCAGTATGAGTGGGTTCAGCAAAGTCTGTTTTGCCTCATCTAAAATGTCCCCACATATACCTCTACATTAATATTTGTAAACTAGGATTAATATTTCTGATTCCTTCTTGAGGCTCTGTGATTCCCAAGGATCCTCCTTTTCACAGACCAAGAGCCAGGAGGTGGAGCTAAAGAATAAATTTTAAAATGGGAGCAGAATGTATCATCAGAAAAATCAGCCTTGTCAAACACCAGGATATCGGGCACAGGAGATGAGATTTGAAGGATGGATCAATGCAAGTAAGACAGGAGTCCTTTAAAGGCCAGAGATTTTTTTGGTTTCATGTGCTCGAAATGACACACATTTGCCACATACAGAGACAAGGTAACGGCTTGCCCTGGCTTTTATTCAAACTGTTGTGACAAAGCATTTCTATAACATCAGTTGACAATCTTTCGAGAAGAACATAAAAGGAAGAAAGTGATGAGGAAACCGTGATTTCTTAATAATATGGCTAAGTTGTAACACAGTTTATCTGCCTTAGTCAAAAGCTGTTATATGCATCCTTGCCTCTCCGTTTCAGTCTTTGACTCTCTTCCATTTTCATGTTCAATACATATTTGCCTCCTTCTCCTACTTCCGCTGCCAAGAACAAAAATTCCCATCTGAATGGAGCAAAAATCAACCAGCATCCTTCAAAATAAAACTCTATTTACAATTGCAATCATCGGCCTTGAGAGTAACTGCATTGCATTGCATTTTAATGAAGTAAATCCTTCACCCAGCTCCTTTCCATGGATAACTGTAGGCACCATAATAGAATTTGAGAGGGGATATAGTGTCTCTTGATCAGAAGGGACCAGGAGAACAAAATTCTGAACTGTATTTTCTGAGCAATCTGCTACTCTGCTACATATCATAGCTTTGACAAGAAAATCATAGAAAGGGTATCCTAATTTTTTTCAAGTGTCCTGAAAGATAATCTAGATAAAATGCAGGTACATCTTTTATTAGACAGAGGATATGGCACAATGCAAAAATTCATGTTTATTGTTTATCTAGGGAGGTGGCTTCTTGAAAACAAGTTGACAGAAACTCTCAGACAAATTGTCTATGCAAATGCTTTGCTGTAAGATGAGTAAAACAAACTGAAAGCAGCTCAATTCCACTACTCTCCACTAGAGATTACAGCTAGTAATAATACTAACCTGAGAGAATAATGCTAAACCTACTATATTTATGATTCTGCAGTATTTTCTTGTTCTGAGCTCAACCAGAAAAAAGGCTTGCTTTTCTGACAAAAGGCACATTTCTACCTCAGATGAGTGGATAGCTGATTTTTTAGAGGGATCACCAAGGCAGTGAGACTGATTGGAAACACTGACTTGCCATGTTCTCCTGTGCCAAATCAGTGCCTTAACTACCACTTGTTTTCTTTCCATTTCTACTATTGTGCTGCTATAGTAGAAATAACAATTTCTATTATTTGGGCTGAGAAAATTGGCTGTCTCTAATCAAATACACATGCTTTCTCTGTTCAAATAATTCTTTCATGAATGAAATGAATATCCTTTACAAAACTGATATCCTAACAGTACCTATGTTACTGATACGCCTGCAGTAGGAAAGTACCCAATTTCATCAGCTGACATGGCCAGCTCTCAGTTTTGAGAAAACCCATCCACAAACGATGGCTGGCATGGTCACTGTGGTGCTATGCACCAACCCACATACATGTGCAAGAGAAGAGAAAGCAGGAATTCATCCAAGTGCAAGGAATACAAAACAAATATTGGTTCATTAAAGCAGACTACTAAGAGAATCCTCAGATGACTGAATCATGACCATATGCTGCCACCACTATATGCCTCTTCACAGTTCACAATCTACTCTATTATTTTGGACATGCCTGTGAGCTGTGAAACTGTGGCCTTCTGTCCAATGCACCTGTTGTTAGAAAACACATGTACAAGGATACACAACTCCCTGGAAATCTGACAGGATCAGCTAGAACCAAACAACCAAAGCGAGTGAGGAATTTTAATGAAAAGTAGGAATGTAGTCCCAAATCACTAGAGATACATGAACCACTAATAAAAGGTAAACCAAAAACTGTAGCAGAAATACTCAGCTGAATCAAGTCTGGGTGACAGCACTACATAGCATGTCTGCTAGGGCAACAGCTACTGAATCATTTTGCATGTCTCTATGGAATAGCGGCTTCTCTCTCATGCACCTGATCTTACAAAAGTGCTGTGCAGCTATGCTCAATCACCAGCCATGGAATAAATCTTTAAAGTGATAGGAGAAAGTGAACAAGAATAATATTGTTAAAAGGTGTCTGATCTCATCACAAATTAATCTGCAAAGGAAGTAACGTTTAGCCACAACTGCAAGGAAGCTGAACATCAAACAGAAACACATACGGCAGAGTTGGCTTGCAAGATGCTTTCATTCAACCTATTGTTTTCAAAGGATATGTGGAATATTTGTTTCTGCAGCATACACATCATTAGCAGTTGGATGTCTTGACTCCTGTGGTTGCTTGAGACTGAGCTGCAACTGTAATAACACTGATTTGGGAAGTGTTTGGGGATCTTTTCCATTTTCCTTTAATAATACTTGTACAGACCACCAGCTTTACAGAATGCTTTGATAGACTTTTACAATATTTATTTTCAAGTACAGCCATGTATAATCTAGTAATTATTTTTATTATAGCACATGAATAATTTATTACAGTTCTGTAAAATTTCTGGACAAAAGTTACATTAGATAAGCTATTAATGTCTGTCCTGCAATCTTTGGAGCTCTTTTGCAGGTAGTGGTACAATATCCTTAGAAGGCAGATAGCACAATGGTAAGCAATAAGACTGTTTTTCTCCTATATTCTTTCAGGACAGTTGAAAAAAAATTGGAAAAAAAAAATTGGAAAAAAAAAAAAAAAAAAAAAAAATTGAAGTTGTCCTATCTTTGTGAACTTGAAACTTTGAAAAAAACAAAACCAGACAGCATAAGTTGAGAGCTGAGCTAATTTGTTTTGTATTCTTCACTTGATAATGGCTCAATTCATAGTGTCTGAATGCATGGATATTCTCCTAGACATGCTTTGTGTTGGGATTTAAAAAGCCACAGCAGTATGGATTGATAGCATTTGGAAATGTGCTTTGAATTAAATCTGGACAGTGTTTCCATGATTGCTTTTTTAGGGCGAAAAGTAGCTAGTAGGTATTTGCAGAAAAATACTCCTTTTGTGCCCTGCTGATATAAACACAACTAAATAATCCATCTTGGACTGAAGAAATTTAAAGGTCAGCATCTACCACTGTTCCTGACAGTGAATTTAATGGTGTCATTTCCAGAATAAATTATTACTCAACATGGAAGAGGTTTACAGAACCAAATCTTAAAGAAAGAGCAGCATTTTTTTAAACTACATTCTTCTCAGAATATCAAACTAAATCATATATCTGAATCCTGTCTTTTTCACCTCCACTGTTTGAACACAATAAGGATTTCAGGGAAAAAAAAAAAAAAGTGAGGCTTTTCTTTAGACATTATCAGCTATTTTGGAAGTATGCAACCAACAGTACCATTCTGAGGTTTGCTAGTTCATGATTCAATGGGCAGATCTCACCAGCTTTTCTTATGCAGAGCAATATCACAAGCAGTATTATGATCTTCCTCTCGGTGGAAAACAATTCTTATTTTAAAATAAACCTGCTTCCTTTTAAAAATATAAGGGATTTTTTTTCTTGATAGAGTAGAATCACTAAGACTGGAAGAGTTAGAAGAAACTTCTTCATGAACAATGGACATTTTGTTCTCACAGAGCTCAGGTGGATATTGGATGTCCAGGACTATACTAAGTGAGAAAAATGGAAGCTCAGAAACAACAAGAGAACATTTCTTCATCCAGATCACATATCACTTCCTGGATATAAGAGGTAAACAAGGAAGAAATAGAGCAGAGCTTGTCACTGCTATTGTGCATGACGGATGTGGGCTGGAGGTGGAGCCCTGTGCTCCAGTCAACTTCTCCAATGTCAAAACCTGGTAACTGGCCATTGCAGGCAAAGAAGCAGGAAAGTTCCCTTCAAGCACTCCTGAGAGAGCTATGCCTACAACCATCCCTCCAGAACTTTAAAACCTACTTTTAGTGCACAGAAGCAGTACACCTTTGTGGCAGGATAATTTTTGTAAGTCTCCTAATCATCTCGAGAATAAAAATCTTGTGTGAGTGATTGCTACTCAAGGTAAAGAAAATTCTGCTTCATCTATTTCACAAGTTCAAAACACCTGTTATAATTACTCAAAAAAATTTCACTGAACTTCCCCAAATGGCAAAACAGGGTTGGAATTTGCTAAAATTTGTGCAGTGATACATTCAAATCATCCTACACTGTTCCTAACAGTTTAATTTCCCTACACATTTGAAGAAATCCTGTGATCAAATTCCTTTTACCTTATTTAGGAACTTTAGATAAATGCCTGTAGTTAAGTGAAGTTTTCTGAAAAGTGAAGAGAGACAGGCACCACTGGCTAGTAAATAAGTCCTCAAGTGGGCCAGTTCTCCCTATGAAGGTTTTATCTGTCTCCTGGGAATACACATGAATTATGAAATGGCTATATTCCCAGTTTTGTCACCTCAGGTTTCTAAAGGTAAGGTAATAAATCTGTCCCTTGCTGTGGACCTAATTATTACTGGTACAAAGGTACCTTCTCATTCGGGACTCAGCTATATTTGGATATGCACTTTTACACTGGTATAATTGTCTTTACCCTAGGGGAGTTGTACTACTTAAGACACACTGATATAGTCAAAGAAGCACAACTTTCTGGTGCAGAAATATCCAGTCTGCTCCTTATACAGAGTTTACAGCTAATTTTCTAATGGTTCATAAATTGGGACAATATTTCTCAATACAATCAGGGGGCAAGGGGGCTAGAGATTAGGATGGGCAGGCAAGTGGCAAATAGAGAGGCAATAAATAGCAAAGTCTGATGATTTTCAAAGTTCTTCTGTCTATTCCTCACAACTAATACTTACAGCCTACCTCACCTGCTGCCTCACCTACTGGCCTTTTATTACCTCAGCCTTCATTCCTTAAAAGATAAACTTGTGGAATGAATGCACCAATTAACATTTCAATAAGCAATTCAATCCCCAATCGATGGCTGAACTGTCCATTTCAAGTGTGGAAGGCTGGAGTTTATGTCTCCCATACCTCAACAGGCAGAAGGGTGCCTCGTTGTGTGAAACTGGGTCTGAACAAGAGACCTCTTAATTAACTGCCATAGAAAGTTCAGCCACTGCCTTGCTGTGTGTAATTCCTTCTGCCTTAGCTTTGCCATCTGTAAAACAGGGCTGACTAAGACTTTTCTCACAAGTGGGGAGGTGAGAAGGAGAAATGCTCAGTACATTTATAATTCTTGGGGAAAATCAGGTAAAAAGTGAGAAACTACAACCGTTATTCTTTGCAACCCACCTGCACTCAAAATCACCTGCAGTGCAAACAGAAAACAATATAAAAAGCTTGCTTTTTTAAAATGTGCCAGTAATGCTCTGATACCAGGTCTTAGAATGGATTCCCAAACCCTCAGAAAAGACTGTAGTGGCTAAACTATCACATATGTTAAACAGCAGTCGCCAACAGGCCTGTCCTGCTACAGAAAAGAACAAGGAAATGAAGAATAACTTTCTGTCCAGAGTGCTATTTAACCTTGGAATGCATCATCATGCTTGGGGATTGCTTCAGTAATCTGAGCCAAACAAAGGTACTGGAGAACTTTGAAGCTGCGATTTCAAGAAATCAGTATATGGTAATAGCTTAGGAAATTCTTCACATAATTATGTCTTCACATAATCTTGTTTTTTTCCTGCCTCACAGGATGGCACATCTGAGGCTATGCTGCAAAATACATCAGCTAACTAAGCCAGCTGTAAAAACAGTTTTTTAAGCCACAGATCAATTTCTCAGTCCAGCTCACAGCACAGACATCAACATGATGAGGAGAAGGAATGGGGAGGAATACGTTAAACAAGCACTGCCTGATAACTTTGTCATACAAAAGCATTCTGGTCTGACAACTCAGTGAGTGCATGTGTGTACATGTACAGCCCCAAATAACTCATTTTTTCTCTTGACAATCCATCTCCACACGCAGATACTAATGCAGCCTCTTTTACCCATATGCTTCAGGGCAATCTAAAAGTGATATGGCAAGAATTTTACCACTTCTGTGATGTATAGAAGAAGCCAAAACACACCCCCAAACCATGACCTTTGCTGTAATAGTTTTTCTGAATGAGACAGCAGCTACAGAGGTAGTATCTACAGAACACAGCTCTTGAGGAGCTGCTCCACTCTCCTTTAGCACCTTTGCCCTGTTTGCCATCACTTTATTCATTTGCCACACTTTATTAATTTTTCCAGATTTCACTACAAACAACTTGTACAAGCTGTTGCACGATGTGAATGCAGTGCCATAACAGTGGGTTTCTCATCAGGAATCATAACACAGGTAGGTGGAAAAGAGGGCAGAAAACCGTATGGCAACAGCACTTTTTCATGATTAGAAAGTGTTTTCCTTGTGAAAAGGCAAAAAAAGAAAATTTCAAAATAAAGGAAAAGGAGGAAGTGAAGTTGGGGGGAGTAAAAATCACACATGCCTGTGACTAAGACATACAATAAAGTCTATTTACTACCCAAATAATTCATAGTCCAAACAAGGTGGTTATGACACTCTCAGATATGTCTGCTGAAAAACAGTAAAAGGTAGAGGGGGATTGATGTCCTGTTCCAGTTCTTTCTGTTCCACATCTCGCCTCTTGAGTTCTGCTGAATGTGACATTTTTCCCTGGCACCTAATACACAGAACTCTGCTGCTAATTTTGTGCACAGAGTTCTCATGCTGTGTAATTTGAGGCCAGAGACTCCTCCAACAGCCTGCCAGACGGAGTGCACACCCTTCAACATTGCTTCTGCTGCAGAGAAAGGGGGGGATGGGACAAGGAAATGAGCCAAACAAGAAACAAGCTTCCAAACTTTTCCAAGATGTTTAGCCAATTTTTGGCGCTTAAATTTACCAGGGATCTATCTCCAGCTCATCCTGTCCATTTTGTCAGAAGATGCATCCAGTGGATTTGCCAGCAATTGCAAATACTCAGTCAATTTAAGATGCACACTTTTCCTTTTTTTTTCCCATATTAGATTCTGTCTGGCTGCTCTAAAACTAAATCAGGCTGTTGGCCACAAGGGTCTTTTAGTACTGCCCTGATGAGATAGTATAAAAACTGATTTCTGCAATATTGTAATCAATTATTTGAAACAGAATCTGTTTTCTCTTTCTCCCCACCTTGGTTAACATCTCTGCATCTCACAGAGTTAATCTGTACTGTAATATATTCTACTAAAATGAGAAGGGTCAAGTAACCTTCAAAACATGGGCTGATGTGCTCATAGGGGATTGAACTAGATGTATTCCCATTAACTAACCAGAAAAAAACAGACTCCCCTCTTTGCCTCCAGTGCCTTTTAGTGGAATCATCACTTTCCACAGCATTGAACTAATCCATTTTCAATACTACTCACTGCTTCCTTGCTGCTGATATTGCCAGAAGGAGAACACCCCACACCACTCTATTCTCTCCACCTGAATCTTCTTTCTCTTGACTGTATCAAAAACAGACAGTGAAGGGACTGTAGGACTAAAAAAACAAAACAAAACAAAAAAAAACCCCTAACTTTCATAACAGAATTGTATCAGTAACTTCTTATACTGTAAACACTTTATGTCAGAACAAAATAATCTGAACTGCCTAAAGATTTCTTTGGATGGTACAGCTTCATCCTCACTAATGCCTCTTCTCTGATAATTATTTTGACCAGAGGTATCAAGCACAAACTTAGTCTGAAGAAAAAAAACCTGCAGGATCTCAGGCCCTACTGTACAGTGAGTGCTATGATAATCCACAGACCCATCTGAGACTAATTTAAATCTTTCTTTAGAATTTGAGAAGAGCTGGGACATCTCCTTCTGCTGTTCACCTGCAAGAGCATCATGATCTTTGACATCCAGAGAACTTTCTTTGAACTTTCTCTGCAGGTCATCTCATTGTGATATATGTGCCTCTGGAGAGAGAACAAGGGAGGGAAGGCTGGAAAGAGGAACACAGTCCTTTATTCTACATCTGGGAAGTGGGATAAACAAAAGATTACACATAAAAGTCAGATAACTTCATATACTGATTTACTACAATCACTAACATGCTCCACTGGAGAAAGGACAGAATGAGAGAAAAAATAGGAACAATGCACAGCTGACAAAAAGAGTAAAAATAGTACATAAAAAGTAAAAATAGGTAAAAAAAAAAAAGGTAAAAAGTAAAAATGTGTGGAAACAATCAAATGTAAGGAAGAATTGGGAAGAATCTATCCTTTCTCTAAAGAAATGCAGTGCATTTCCAGACTTGACCCACATGTGTCTGACTAATTTATGAGACGTGAAGCTGACCACCCAGAAGGCTGGCTATAAATTATATCTCTTAGATATGCCAATATGATTTACACTAGGAGATAGGGAGAGAAAACTGACGAATCCTGACATTACCCTCTGGAGAACTGCCTGGACTGTACTCTGTTGGTACCTGAAAGTCTGTAGATGCCCTGAGGTAGTAATATTCCTTGCCAAGACCTCTGCATTATAAAAAGTAATAGATCAGAGCCTTTTTTCCACTGTCTGACAGCATGGCTGCCTAGCACAACTACAGTCTCAGATCCACAACGTTTGCAATTTTACTGACCAAGCTTTGCTCAAATCCTTGCTTTTCCTCTTCTTTCATAGATCTTTGTCGTTTAGCCTTTATTTCTCTCTCTATACTTCCACTTTGGTTTGTTGGGTTTTTTTTTGCAGTAGCAAAACAGTAGCCAGTAGGTCAAGAGTAATTATTTTTCTTGTCCAGTAAATGCTTATCAGGCTGTATCTCTAATACTGGAAGACTGTATCTGGAATACCATCGCTAGTTTTCGACCCTCAAAAACAAAATAGTGACAGTGTGATGGAGCTCAACCAAGGACAAATAAGGCTGGAGCACATGATATTCAAGGTAAGGTTGAAGTAAATGACTTAATTTAGCTTAAAAAGGAAAAGACTGGGAGGGAGATATAATTGTTACTCCAACTTAACAAAGTGAAATTAAAGAGCGGACACAGCTAGATCCTTCTCCTAGGTGGACAATGAAAGGACAGGAGAAAGAGTTGCACAAGCAAAAAAATCTCAGTGGAGATAAGAAAAAATAATCCAACATGACACTGGAACAAGGGCCTAGGAAGACTGTGGGATCTCTATTGTGGGAAATGTGCAAACTTTGACTAGACAAGTTTAACCTATCCTTTATAATAGGTCATCTTTGAGCTATTCATTGCATATATGACATCTGGTGGCCCCTTCTAAACTTACTTATTCTATGTTCAGATACCAGATGCTATGTTCAGAAAACCAAAACCTCCATCAGAGTTACTGGTCAGCCAAGACAATCTGCTTGACCTAAATTAAAATCTCTCAGGCATTTGGCAACCATGAACACTTCAGACAGTCTATGATACGGTGCTGTAAAATTAATTTTTTTTAATTAAAAAAAAAAAAAAGGAATGAGATGAAACACATGTTCTCCTAAAATCAACACTTCTAAAATCATTACCTTTAATAACTTCATAGTAAAATGTATTGATGCATATTCTCAGATTGGATTGACAGAAAGAAGAAATCAACTGATCTCTATGCCTTGGTTATACTTCCTATCTCATTCATCTGCAAATTCTTTTCTCTTTGATCACCAACTTTTCCCGCCTCACCATTTTCCCCTGGAAATGGTGAAATTTTTCATCCCTCCCCAAGCCCATCTTCCTCCTCAATGTACTTTTCTCTTCAAATAACCTTTTATTTCCTTTATTGATCCCAACCTATGTCCTTCCAGCATTGAACCTCTGAGCTGGAAAATAATTCCTCAAGCCACCTCCCCTAAATAGCAGCTAATTATCTGGCTTTGGGCCTACACCTGCTTTGTCAGCTCTCTTGTCATCAAGTCTATCAAGTGTGTGGGGAAGCTTTGGAATGACCAAGAAACCTATAAACTGACCTGGTAATCCCAGGGAAAACCTGGTCTGCATTAATGATACTTGTAAAATAATCAAGAGAGCTTGAGAGATGCATAAAGTACCTTTGAGCAGCCTTCCTCAAATGTTGGCTGACACTTCAAGTATTCAGTGCTCCAAAAAGGGGGAGGAGGGAAATATGTCTGCCATGAAAATGAATAAAGAGAATAAAATTATGCACCACACAAGCACTAGACCTGCACTAATCATACTAGTAACTAATAGATTACTTTGGGTTTTCTCTTGCCTTAGTAGTTGGTCTCCCATTACCATCAGTATCTTTATTCTTGCTAATGCTGTGGCCTTTAGACAACAAGAGTCTTAGTATAAGAAACAAAACAGTTATAACATTCACCATGCCTGGCACGCTGACACAGTGAAACAAAGGATGGAGAAACATTTACACAACTTGAAATTGGGCTCTTTAGGCTGTTAACTAGTGAGCAGTCAGAAAGGCTGCAGAGTTTTATAAATAGACCTGATTCAGAGAAAAAGAATCACAGAAAATAACACTTTCACCACATAACTACATAATTCCAACTGGTATTTTAGAGATATAACTTGAAAAGTCAGTGACATTTTGCTCTCAGTTACAGAGAAGTTCCTGTTCACATATTTTGAATGCAAGACATGAGGCTTACCAGTCCTCCTACATCATCACGAAAATAAAGTTTATGAACATAACAGAAATTTTATACTAGAAAAATTGTTAGTTTATCTCCTCTTGAATCCATATTCTGATTAATCAGAGCAGACCTGTATTTCTAATCTGAATACTTTCTTTTCAATTGTTGTTGCAAAACACAAAAAAAATTTGAAAACAAAACACACTTGTTTGACTTGGCAATATAGTTCACATTCTTACAGATGACTGTCTTATGCTTTCAAAGTCTACCAGATTTAGCTAGGCTAACAACAGGCACTCTGCTTTTACATATAATCCTTCTGCAAATCTCAATAAAATCTTTGCTGAAATAATAGCCATCCAGCTGCTAAACCCACAAGATAATTAAACACTCTATGAAAGGACATTTCTTTTTCAACAGACTGAAATGTTATCAAATGATGACTCCCTCTTCATTTGAAGAATAATTATTCAAATACTTTTTTCTTTTTAACCTTTTCTCATGTAAGTTCTCTCTGAGGCCCTTGGGCAATAGAAAAAGTAAAAATGTAACTGTGTGATAGCAGAAGGCTATGTGAAGAAGGCAGGAAAAAAAAGGCATTAAATAGCTACTTCATTCCCATTTAAGTTCCAAATCTAGCTTCAGAGGACTGCTCATAGTCTAAAAGTTAAGGATAAAGAAGACTTTATCCTTAACTTATCCAAGTGCAAGATCACACTGCCTTTGGCATAAGAATTGTTTCTTGCTATGAGACATCTAAGTACAATACTTATAAAAGGCCCCATTTACAGTTGGATCTAGAAAACTTGATGCAGTATAAAACAAGTGAGAAAGGCATCTAGGAAGAGAAACTTTTAGTAATTTCCAATAAGTCTATTCTCCAAATAAATACCTGAATGAGTTTTCCTGTACTGATTTGGTTTGTCTCTCCATATTGCCTGGACATATGAAATACTGCTTAATACTACTTTACTAACCACAAAGAAATTGAAGAAGATGTGGTAGCCTTGCTTAAGAATCTACACTTGAATTAATGCTGACAAGGAAATCCAAAGAGTATACAAATATGACAATTTATTACAAAATAACCAACAACAACAACAAAAACATAATAGGAAAAAGAAGTTAACAATGGCTATTTTTAAAGGTCTAGCAAACTATGTAGAACCACAGGAGAAGGGTGTTTGCTATTTACTACTGATTCCAGTCAAGATACCCCTCTTTCACTTCAGAAAGGGAACAACTCCTTTAAACACACGTTTGGCTTTCTTTCTCCAAGTGTCTATATCTACAAAAATCACTTCTTGCCCAAAACCTACCTATTTATTTCTCTAAAATATTACTATATGGTGTGCTACCATTCTAAGGGAGAGTCTAGCAGATGTTTTTGTTTTGCTGTCTCATCTTCAGGCTCCTTTTAAGGAGCTATTAGTCTTCCCTAATCCCCCAACTAAATTTATCAGCAGTTGTTTGCAGCCAAGAGTTAAGCTAAATTAAACTTTGAAATCCCTGTACAGTGTATCAAATGCACTTCTCATAGGGGAGCAGAAAGTTCCAAATGTTCCACTTAGCAAAATGTAGGAGAGCTATGTTTTTCTCTACAGGTTCCTCAAAGCTTCTACATATTTTTCAAGATGACCACAATTTCCCTGATTTTATAAGAGCAGGAACTCAGCTATTGAAACAACTTTTCACTTAACTCTACATCAGGTATGTACTTGCCTTTTTCACATAGGTACATACTTTCTTCTACAAGTGTTGATTATGTAGGGAGGAGAAATGTATACACACACCCCCTTAGGTTAAGGCTGAATGCATGCTTGAGGCATCTGTTCCAGCTGGCACCCACAGTGAAAAGGTATTTATCTACATCTCTTTCTCTCAGCAGGCATGTTTCCATTCCCCAGCCTTCATCCTCACACAATCAATCATTGCCTTCTTTGCTTGTCTCACATACTCATGTGAGACATACTCAAGTACTCAAGTCTCACATACTCAAGTACTTACCAGAACAGATATTTCTCCCAGTCTTAGTGAGTAATAAAATACACAGTGTTTTAAAACTTGGTATGTCAATACTTAGCTAG